>NC_081269.1:1260000-1860000 GCF_030490865.1 Poecile atricapillus | reverse complement strand
TGGCAGCCCCAGCACTTCAGACCTCACACACCAATAAATGACCTCTCGCACCTTGCACAGCACAATGTTCCCCCATTCCCAAGGCTGCCATGTTTCTTGGCCTGGGCAGGTTTAGAAAAAACCCAAAAACCACCCCAACCCAAAGAAAACCAACACTGACGACCTATTGGTAATGTTTTTAAGCCAAGTTGTTGTTTGTTAAATTGTTATGACCTTCCTCCTCCCCTCTCTCCCCTCCCAGTCATGAGCAATAGGAATTAAATTGATTCAGTCTATCAGTGTTCTGCATCTAAGTGATTAAATTCAGCCACTAGAAAAATCTGTTTTGTGCAGCATCCGAGGAAAAGCAGCACTGCCATTGGATCCAGCCCGGCCGCGGGAGGGAGGCAGCAGCGCACCGAGGAAAGCACAGAAGGTAAAAACAGACTTGGTCATTGTGCCGGTATCGTTGGCATAATCTTTTCCCCCCCGACTTTTTAAGCTGGATCAGTTATTAGATGTGCCACTGCAAGTGGCCTCGCAGGCAGAGGCTGGCAGGGCAGCCCTGGGCAGGAGCAGCATCGGCACAGCCACGCTGCGATGTCGTGTCCGTGACCACTGAGTTATCGATTCCCGGCAGATGCCAGAGGACAGGAGCACGGCAGCCGTGCCGACATTCCGGCCTGCTCCCCATCCCCACTGCAGCCTGTCTCTCACACACACAGTTCCAGTCTTAATTTATCCAGCCTGATGACCAGGCAGCATTCCTGGGAGACAGATGCCATGCTCTCCGGGCTAGTTCCGGCCCTCACAACCAGCTGACCATCTATTTTAAGCTGCTCAGATGGGATTTTACTTTGGGACAACCGAGCTGAGAGGAGCAGTCTTCCTCCTTCCCTTTCTTCCACATGGCAATTAGAGGAATTAAAGAGGCTGGAGGATCTCACACATCTGCACAGCCCCTTGCTGGGAGGCTGTGAGGACGCCGGGGAGGAGGAGCTGGGGAGGCAGGATTGCCATCTGCATCTGCTGAGTGATCCCTGAGTGGAGCAGAGGGAACTCAGCCCCCGTGCTGTGCCTGCTCCAGGCCCCTCCCGGCCCTTCCGCGAGCGCAGGGGCGTTCCGGCCGCTCTCTGCACTGCAGAGCACCCGTCCCGCTCTGTTCCAGGGATTCAGAGAGAGAACAAACGCACACGCAGAGAGAGAACGCGCTGAAACGACTGCCTGCATCAACCCGCATCCTCCAGAAGTTCCTGGCTTCCTGCATCTGTGGGATTTCTGGCACGGCCAGTGCTCTGACCTCACCTGACCTCCCCAACTGCATCAAAGGGCCTCATCTAAATAGGTCACTCCTGGCAGAGGGAGTAAAGTTCAGAGGAAGCTAAGAGACTTACTGGCTGCCTTAATCATCACACCCCCCTCCACCACCTCTGCTGGGAGAAAAGGGAAAAAAAGAAGAAAAAAAGAAAAAAAAAATTACATCCACGGTGGCAGAGACAAAAAGCTACGGAAAAGAAAATTGGGATCTATGTACTGTGGTAGCTGAATTTTAAGCAGCACCAAGTCTGAAAACACATCTGGAAACACACATGCAAATTCTTCACAGCTAAAAATAAATGTCTCTGCTGTGTATTACTCTCCAGAGTGAAAGTGCTAATATTAATTGAAGGGTTTTGTTTCATTTGGTTTATTTTATTTTTATTCAAGATCAGAGCTGATAAATCATTTCTTTAAAATCACACAGATTAAATTATCCAGATAATTTAAAGCATTATACACTTAAATTAATATTACTTATCTCAAACTATCAATTTGCCCCAGGCAAACTACACTACTGACAGTTTCCGTTTGTTTTTGTAGTCGATATCCTTCACTTTGGAATCGAGTGTCCTTCATGTCACCTCTGCAGAACGCCACAGCCTTTTTCCCCATGTGTTTTCCAGGTTTAGGACTAGCAAATATCAAATGAGCCGCTCTCGCAGGCTGGAGCTCTTTGGCAGCGGGCTCAATGCTGATTTACATCAGCAGAAGCTGTTGCCCTGTTTTCCCCAGCAGTTCCTCGGAGGAAAGCTTACAAACTTAATTCCCTCTTTACATTTGCTTATTCAAGTTCCAGCTGCATCTCCCCCTAACGTCCCATTAGGGCTTTCCTTTTAATTACTTTTTCATGTCATCTGCGCCTTCCTTGCAAGGTCCTCTTTCGAGGAACTTGGCTCTCTCCCTGGCCCCTTTCATTGAGGATATTTTCCTTCCTCCAGTCTCCCACAAGCCTTCACCCATCCCCTGTGCCTCCACATTCCACATCCTGCCCGTGCCAGCCCTCGGCTCCGCTTGGGTCCCACCTGCCCGAGGTGACACCAAGAAAGGGACACAGGGCTGGGTGAGGAGAGCTCCAGCACCACTGTGCCTGAGGGACAATTCTGCATGGCACAGACTGTCCTTGGGACTGTCATAAACCATCAAGGGGAATGAAAACAAACTCCTTCATTGCAGGCAGGTGTGCAAACCTGCTCCCTCTGCCCACGCCTAACGCTCTCTGGAAACACCTTTAAAGAACAGTAAAGCCTTGGAGAGATTACGTAAAGAGAGACAGCAGCTTCTCTGCCACACGGCAGCCAGGTCATTCCCCAGGGAAAAACCACACTCCTTGTCAGGGTCTACATTCATTCGCACATTATACAGGCTGAAGTATTTCTCCAAAACTGTGCTCATCTTTTTTGCAGTGAATAGCCAGAAAGACATCCTTCTTCTCTGCTCTGCTTTAAGATCATCTCCACTGCCAAGATGAAAGACTGGAATTAATGTCAAGATCCACAGAAGAAATGAGTTTACTCACATGGTACAAGCCATCAGAAAAGTAAATTCACCCACACATAGACAGCTGATAAACAACTACAAATTCAGGCCAATATCCTTCAAGTTTAGCTACACATCACTGCAGAAGACAAGACAGATCAGCTTTTGGACAGCACTTGGAATATGTAAAGTGCTATATAAGTATTATTATTACTACCAGGCTGCTGAGGAAGTCTCTGAGATTTACCATCTGGGAAAAATAACTGATTTAAACAGTCAGTGTGAGAAACCCCAAGAGCAGTTAAATTTTTCCAAGTACCCTTCCAATCAGTCACAGATGATGCAAAATAGCAACGCTCCTTTTCTCATTCCACCTTAGTTCCCAGGAGCTGGGGAGGATTAAGGACCCAAACTTTGAGCACTTAAGAGAACCAGGTTACTACAGATCCTCCTCCTGCCCACCTGGCTTGGGGCACTGTGCCAGGAGGATCCAGCAGCAGTGGAGGCACATTTCCCCGTACAAACCACGGTGAGCATCACACCCCACTGCTCCCTCCTCTGTCTGATGTTCAGTTTAAACTGGATGATTTGTTCTGCATTAATATTTCAGCAGCACTCTGAGCAAGGGACAGGATTCCTGCCCAGGCTGTGGCACACAGGCAACTGCACCTGGAGGCTGCACACGCTGAGGGGGCTGTGGCTGCCAGCACCAACACTCCAGCCCTGCCTAGAGAGGCCACAGGAGTCAGAGAATGGCACATGGAAGAGCACAGACAGACCCTTCACTCAGCTGAGACACAACTGTGGAATAGTTTGGGTTGGAAAGGCCTTGAAGATCCTGTTCCACTCGCTTCCAGGGCCAGGGACTCCTCCCACTATGCCAGGTTGCTCCAAGCCCCGTCCAACCTGGCCTTGGATACTTCTAGGGGCAGCCACAGCAGCTCTGGGTGCCTGTATCAGGGCCTCACCTCCCTCATAGGGCAGAATTTCTTCCTAAAGATGCTTCTCACAGCCCCCACTATTCAAAACCAAGTGTCCAACTCACAGCTCATGTAGATAAGCACAGCTCCAGTGCTGCTGACACCTGGCCCAGATTCACTCACACGCTCTGTGTGCAAACCAACTCCAGTTACCTCCAATTCTTTTATTTTTAGAGCCCTTCCCTGATCCCCACAGGCCAAGGCAAAACTGCACTGGGCAGCAGCATTTTCACCCAGCATTACCACCATGGCAGAGCTGAATGGCCCCTGATGCACAAGCTGCCCTGGCCTGTTTGCACAGCTCTACCCCAGTTTGATTTACACCACATAAACAGAGGTCAGAAGTGAGCCTCCAGTCCCAAAAGATGCATTATCTCAGCCTGCACCTTCTGTACCTTTTGCAGAGCAAGTTTTTAGGTCAAAGAATAGTATATAAACCTCTCCACTTAAACAGCAAAAAATGGAAAACATGACCTGTGAGTCAACCACGCGCAAAACCTACTTCCCACCAGGAACCTGTATCCTAATTATTGATGAACACAGCACAGTCCGGGCATTACAGAGGTTTTCAGTTATTCTTTTCGGCCCTTCTGAGGGTGAGAATAACCAACATTTAGTGCTTATTTACTTCAGAAACGTGACTGCAAACTGCTGAAGATG
Source organism: Poecile atricapillus (assembly GCF_030490865.1). Classification (NCBI taxonomy): domain Eukaryota; kingdom Metazoa; phylum Chordata; class Aves; order Passeriformes; family Paridae; genus Poecile; species Poecile atricapillus. The sequence goes on along the minus strand of NC_081269.1, from coordinate 1,855,585 downwards.
CATCTGCTGATGCCAGCAAGGCATTTGACCCCACAGCTCCGAGGCCACTCTCAGGGAGGCAGAGCATGAAGGTGGGAAGTGTTTGTCCCTTCATTTGCTTTTGCCATCCTGAGTATTGAATCTCTGCAGTTCTTCTTTTTGACAGGATAGGCAGCTCTCTTTTTTTGATTGTTTTCTGAAAGTACAGGAGGGAGAGGCGGAGAGTTTCAAACCATCCAAAAATGGTAGAATTTGTGTTACACTTAAACAAACCTCTGGCTCCAGCTCCTGGAACTCAGAATCAGGATCTGCTCTGTATAATCGGACAATGTCTGATTTTTGTTCCTTCTCTTTTGTTTTCCTTTTCAGAGGTTTATTTTTGAAAGAGGAGTGTGTAGCAGGGCCTCTTCCATTTCAGGGAAAGTAAACAGAACCCTTTGCAGGGAGGATCAGGGATGAAGGAACAAAGCCAACTAGACTAAACTGCATGAAGGTGAATTTATTTGTCATCATTTGGTCTCGCAGCAGCACTGTGACTTTGATCAAGGTCGCTGCAAGGTGCTGCACGCAGCCAGCTCAGCCCCCTTGGAACAGCCTGCAGTTACAGCAGCAAGAGGAAAGCCACACTATTAGTCCCAGATTTTAGACAGGGACCTGAATAAGACCAAAATAACACAGCAAATCAGTGCCACGTCTGCAGAGCTGAACTCCTAAACCCAGCACAGGCGTAACCCCATCCCTCCCTTGATCCCTGAGCTCATCTGATGGCCGCACCAGCTCAAAACATCATCTTCCCTCAGGACCAACCTACCTGAGCTCAGCTAAACCTGCAGCAGCACCCAGCCCTGAAGGAGCCTTTCCAGGGCAGAAAGCAGCCAGGTCACCACACGCAGCCCACAGCTTTAGCACTAACATCCAAGCACAAAGAAACCACAGGTACAAAGGATTTGGTGGGATCTCTCTAGAACTTATTTGGCTTTCTCATCTGGGATAGTTAAGGGCTGTGTGGCACTTCCAAGACCAAGGTCTCTGCAAGAGTTTGTGTGCTAGACTAATTCCTGTGTGCAGACGTGCTCTTAAACAGAAGAAATAGCAGAGGGAACTCTTAAAACCAGAGTTGGGAAAACTGAGGGAAGTCCTCTCAGGTAGAGGACTGGGCCCTGACAGATCTGGGTTTGCCCAGAGCAGTCAGGAATAGGAAATTAAAGGGGCAGGAGAGAGGCCAAGTACTTCTTCAGCCCAGTGGGGATAAAAGGCAAGCATGATAAAACACTGAAGCTCCTGCTTATTAGGAAATACTTGGCAAAACCTGTGAAGCCTAAAGGGGGTGTTCAAGAGAAGTGTATTTGGTGCTATGGGAAAGTTAATGAGATGCTGTAACCATATCATATATGGAAAACTAGGTGAGGCCCCTGTGGGCCATTATATACTGCAGGAAACTTTATGGACACTATAATGCATTATTTTTAATGATTCCCTTGCCTGCTTCAGGCCCTGGACACCAAGAAGAGCTCGCCTGGCTTCCTGGTGGTGTTTTAGCAATGACACCTTGTTTGTTGCTACGTTTCTGGGTTACTCTAATGAGAAATAATTGGGTTACTTTCCGAGATTCCACAAAGCCCAGGCACAAGGAACCAACTCGGAGAAAGTCGCTGCTGTGTCGCAGTCTCTTCACACCCTCTGCCTTCCCAAGGGTTACTTAACCATTTATCTACCATCCTGCTTAACCACTTATCTACAAATATGCCCACAAAATGACTGGCTCTCATGCAAGTTCAAGTTTGCACTGTCATCATCCATCTCCAGGGAGAGCCAGGCCTCAGAAATAACCAGCTGCAACATCACAACGATTGCCCCTGCAGGAGATGTATATAATGAAAATTGAAAGCTGCAGGATGAACTTCTTACATACTTGTCCTTTTGGTTTATTCATCAGAAATAATTATCTGCACTCACATTCACAGGAGCACATACTTTATGATGTACATCAAAATTTAATGGATTTTTAATAATACTGTAACTACAGCAGAGGCACAAAAAAAGACAGCCATTAAACCATATGTGCTGTGTTGGTGGGTAAGTGGTGTTGAGCAAACATCAACAACATGGAACCACAGTTTAGCATCAACAACGAGAAAAAGGAACTGCCACTTCCAGGATCTGAAAATGGGAGTGAGCTCTGATCCTGTGTATTTAGCTAAAGACTCCCCAGCAATAGAAACAAATAAGCAAACCCAGTTTCTGAGTCTCAGGACCCTGCAGGTGGTACCCCGGCTTTTGACAAGCACCCGAACACCCCAAAACTCAGTTTCTCCACCTCTGCAATGAGAGAAGAAACATGAGTACACTCTGTGACGGCATCACGGGAACGTGCTTGTGCCAATTAAAGTACTCCCAGGATTTCACAAATCTATTGATGTTATTCCATAAGCATCAGCAGAAATTGTTGCTCCAGCAGGAGAGACTGACACTCTAAACACTCTCCTCAGCAGCCAGGCTGAGCTAACAAGTCGGTGGGAAGCATCACCATGTCACCAGTACTTGGACTGGCATCTATTTATAGCCTAAGAAATCATATACGTGGTGTCCCCACCAACAGTGACACATCTTCATTCAGGCATGAGTCACCTATTCACAAGCACGTTTCCAAAAATAAATCCTATTTACCGGAATATAATTCCACACGTTCGGGGAGAAATTGTCTCCTTAAAAAAACCAGACATGTTAGAAAAGCAAACAAGAGCAAACAGGCACTGGAGCCCTCAGCCTGCAGGTCCCCATGCTCTGTACTATCACACCGAGGCTAGAAATGCTTAAGATCCAACAATGAAGACGGTCATGCATTGTCATTACAAAGCCCTGCCAAGGTCACTAGAGTGCTGCCATCCAAACAGAATATCCAGAATATTCCTGGCACCTCACGCTTTGCAGAAATAGTGAGTATATTGCAGTTATTAGAGAGAACAGACAGAGCGAGCGCCAAGTAATCCCAGAAAATGTAGTGTTAAATAGAGGGTTCAAACCACAAAGCTGTTGATGGGGAATGTTAAAAACGTCAGCGTGGCTGAAAGACATTTGCCAGCGGTGGGAGTCAAGTAGCGAGCTACTGTTCAGCAGATGCAATACAAATCGTGAGGGTACTTGGGTAATGGGACCAATGGTACAGTTGTTGATACAAATTATATCCAGAAAGCGGAGAAATAAATGGCTAAATAAATAAATAATGCAAAAATGGAACAAGTTCAAACTTCTTTTATAGTAATAGTCTCCAGTTGAGCATAATCACCAAAGCTATAGTGATAAGATTGCCAAAACTAGACAAACATCTGTGAGATGAATTCATCTCAGAGGGGAAGCCAACAGCTTGTTATCATTAAAGAGGCAATGCTCTCTCTGCGTTTGAACTGCAGGCGCCTTGTTACTGCGTTTGCCGAGGCAATTGCACCAGATGTTGGCAGCTTTCTTCAGATGGATGACAAGCACCTGCTGCTGGGGAAATTAAATGCTCCTCGGCCTCCTCTCCTTCAGGGGAGGGTGGGCCAGCAGGGGAAGGGGGGAGTGGTGCCGGCTGACCCTCTGAAATAAACCTATTTATGCAAAGTGACAGTAAGTGCTGGTTTGCCAAGCAGTGAAACAGAGTGGAAATTCATTGGATCTCTTCCATTGCCCCCGGTGAAATCTGCTCCCACCCTCCCAGTCCTGACAATTAACATGGCACGGATCTGAACTCACCAAACCATTCAGCAGAGAGAGAGATCCAACACAGGCACCTTCACCTGCAGAGCCAGCGCTCACACGGCGACTGCCCCGCAAAGGGGGCACAGCCAGCGGGGCCTGGGCACCCCCTGTTCTCAACCCTGGCTCTGGGCACCCCTTGTTCCCAACAAACACCCAGCACGAGCTGACAACCACCCCAGTTCAGGTAACACACCCACACACCCTGTCAGGCCAGCAGTAGAATAATCGGATGCTCCAAGTGGAATCTGCATGTGCTCCCGTTTAATGGAATTTAAGATCAGTCTCCAGGAACACAGGTGCAAATGTGCCTCCCTTTCCCCACCACATACACTGCAGGTGCCTCACCTGGAGCAGCAGCAAATGGAACGAGTGCTAAATGGTTAAATAAAATGTTTTTTAAACTGTTTTTAATAAACAAAACACAGAGCAGCTCCTTCCCTGACAGAGCTGCAAGTGCTTTCCTCTGTCTGGGAAAGAAAAACTGTGAGATGTTAACTCCCCTTATACCTGCAATCATTTCTTTATGACATATCCAATACTCCTCCAAACTTCCACGGTGGTGACACCACAGCACAGAGGCTCATTCCATGCCAAACAGAACCATTTCAACACCACCGTGCCCCGGGCAGTGGGGTGAACACCCCGTGTTCATTCTTGTTCACCCCAAACCCCTCGTTTGGTCGTGGGGTTGTCCCTAACATAGACAATACTTGTTTGATCTGAACTGGCCACAAGCATTTTGGGTACCCTTCAGATTAAAAGGCAGTTAATCCTCATTCTGCTTAGATTATCTTAATTGGCTCTTCATTTGAGCTACTTTGCCCTTGTCCCCGTTTCTGCAGTTATATTTATACATACATATACTGTACCACTCCACTCTCCCTCTCTGGGCTGGCAGGTATCACCAGGAATGGTAATTGTTCATAGGACTGATGTGATTCATGCTTGGCCACTACTCCATTTCTACCCAAACACGGGCAGGCACTTTTTTTCCCCAAGAAAATGATACATTAAGTGTTCTTAAAAGAGAGAGATGTGTATGATGGGCATCAAATGTATTTTATATTCTATCCATGCAGAATTAACTTAATTAAACTGGTCTCCTCTTGACATTCCATGTGTGAGCTAAACTCAGATATTTCACCTCTAGGACTGATCAATATGGCCATTCATTTCCATGAGGAAAAAGCATTATTACATCTGCTCCCAGTAACTTGTGCTCTTCTCCACATTTGGAACAATTTCTATGAAGTTCCTGCTGGGCACTTTGAAAAGCCCTTTTCTTTGTGGCCCAGGCTTGGAGCTGCATTTAAAACACGCTCACGTCTCCCATCCCATCACTCAGTGCTGGGGTATCCATTATGTGGGATGATGGCACTGATGGAGTGCTGACTCTCCAATCAATTCTGTTTTAACCAGCTCCCTTCGGCCACGAGCCTCCCCGAGCCGGGACCAGAGCGCGGGTTCCACTTACACCATGCCAGGTTTAAGTAACTGCTGCTGGTTTTTCTTTAGAGAACCAGTGCTAAAATATGGGTTTTCCCAAAGCCAAGCTTTGGGCCCCTCAGCTCCAGCTCTTCAAAGATCAGCAGTGCCCTGGAGGGATGGCAGGAGCAGCACCTACACCTATAAATAACTCCTGGAGCGTCCGGGAGGCTGCACTGCCAGACAAGTGCCAAAGTGGAATCTGATGCAATTTCACAGCAGATATTGAAAATGTCCATCAGATATTTTACCTGGTTCCTAGTGCTGAGCATTAACACTACCATCTTCTGCTTTCAGCCCAGCTTGCTGGGGCAGAGCTCCAGCCAGACCCAGGGACCCAAAAGGGGCTCAGAGATGCCACCACAGCAGCACAAATCCAAATCATCTCCTTCCAGGGAAGTTCTACATCTACAACCCCACTCACTGGGGCTGAATCCAAGAATGCCCCAAGGGTAATGTAAAGATGTTACCAAACAGGATTAACTCAATTTCTTAGGGATTTTATATAGCCTATTGCATTTGTAAGGAATAAAAGCGGGGGTGAAAACCAAAATTGACTTCCTTGGGGTCTCAGAAAGGATATGGATCATTACCACACGTTTGGCTCAGCTGTAAAACTGACACAAAGACACACACAAAATATTCACGTGCATGTTGGAGGAGGAAACCTGAGTACTTTCGTTTAACTTTTCTCTCCCCAAACAGCCCCTGAATAATGATTGATTTCACTCATCTCCCACAGGCTGTGGTGCTACAGCACGAAGCCTCCTCAGCACCTCATCAACCAGAGGAGAAAAGGAAATAAAACTGTACTTCAAACTTCTGCTGGGCTCTGATACTGCCTTTGTGCCCACAAATCCCGCCTTAACATTTCCTCTTTTCATAAAACCCAGGTAGAAACCAACATCTAATTTATAACAAAACCACTTCCACAAAGCATGTGGCTTATTACAGACCACCTAAAAACTGACTTCCTGTGCACAGCTTCTCACTGGCAGCATGAAAAGAGTAGCTGCTTTTTAAGCAATGATCAAGTTTCTCAGTTTGTTTAAAAAAAAAAAAAAAAAGTCACGTGTGGGAGGGAAAAGAAGTAATAAAATGTCCTTTAGGCCATGAGGGACCCCTATATCCCAGATCCCTCATCACATGCCAAAGCTAAAATTTAAAGGAACATTCATTATACTTTGGAACATCATGGAGGTAACACGGAAATAAGGAAATGTGGAAGCAGTGGAATTTTAAAGCATGAGCACAGGGCAGAGGTAGTGGTGTGGAGGAGGCAGATGCTGCTCCTGTAACAGAACAGTCCCCAAAACTCTGCTTTTCCTTGTCCCAAACTTCTCAGGCGCTGCAAACAACAACGTGTTTGTTTATTGCTGTACATGCAGATAACTTAGAAACAAGAACAGGATGAGCTCTGAGCTGCTCCACAGCAGGCCTAGAGCTTGGAGTTACTCTGGAAGGGAACACTGAAGGCAGCAGTAGGTAGAAAAAAGCCATCACATTCTCTGTTTTACTGCACATTACAAATGTTTAGGGGACTCTGACTATTACAGACTACAATGTAAGTAAGAGCCCAAATTTGTCCCTTCGTTTCATAAAACATAACCAAGTCCCAAGTACTGAACTGGGAAATACAGCACTGAAAAATGTGAAAGGCTAGCAATCTGTCAAACCGAAAAATGACTTTTCTGCAAAGCAAATGCTTTAAGGACAGCCCATCCATGTCTCCTATTGACCGTTAAATCTACATATCAATGTCCAACTGAGGTGACAATACAATTCAAACCCTCTGCCAAGGCTAAATTAACTAAGCTTTCACTTTCATACAAGCAGAATTCCTTGCACCTCCTGACTCTGGCCTTAGCCCCAGCTCCACACAGACTTCCAAATCCCCCCAAAATGAACCCGTGGTGAGAAAAGCACCTTTTCTCATGCTAACAACTTTATTGTAAAAACATCTTCAGAGGCCATACTCGAGGTCTCAGGGAAAAGTAAACCACTGGAGTGCTTAATACCACAGCAGTGCATTAACTCATTCACACCCAGACAGCCTGGCCAAACAAGGAGGAGTTTACTCTCCTGTTTTCCTGATTTATATTTTCACAGCTGTCAGGGAGGAGAGCACGGAGGAAGCGATTTCTGTAAACCACCCGATGAGGCTGAAATCCTCAGTGTGGATCCCACCTCCTTCCCTCCTGACACACTTACACAGAGAATGCAGAGGGACTTGGCTACAAAGGTTATTTTTTCAAAGGTTAAACTGCTTGTTGTTTGCACCAGGGTCCATGTTATAATGCAGGGCATGGTACAGCCAAAGGAGGAAATCCTCGTTCTCATGTTTTGCTGTTCACAGCTTCCAGCCTTAGCTCCTTGTGAGGCAGCACCATGGGGCTGTGGAGGTGTGCCTGGAGCCAGGACAGGTGAGAGAAGGCACCTTCTCTCTCTTACCTGGAAAAAAAACCCAACTCAGAATCCAAATATTATTATCATTCCATTGGTCTGTTCTGCATCTCACAGGAAATAACAAGTGACTGTACAAAACATTTCAAATCCACACAAGTAATACAGAAATTCTGTCTTGTCTCAAAATTTCCAAATCCAAAGCCATTCCTGAGGAAGCAATATATTCCAAGTGGAGCTGAAACATGCCTATGATAGGTCTGAAGGACCTCATAGCAAGCCAGGACACAAAACAAAATTAATGCGTGCTGGTCTGGTCCAATTTCATCCAGAAATTTGAAATAAAAAACAAATGCCAGAGCACCCCTTTCCCTGAAAGTCACTTCAGAATTGCTGTGAAAGGAAAATTGAAGAGCCAGTGCTCTCAGATTGAAAGTAAAACATCTGGGGCCGCCCCCATCAGCACTGACTGCTCCTCCAGTATTCTGAAATAGCAATATGGAAAAGTATTGTGTGTCCACAAAACTATTTCACACGTCTTCAAACATTATCATTCTGGTTCAAAAAAGGGTAAATTTAAATTTGTGTTCTCTGCTACACAGGAAAACATGATTTTTCTACAAGAACAGTCCTACACAGGCTGATCTAACAGCTCAGGACAACTGGAACATACCTTCACCAGAACTCTGTTCCCACCCTGCTGGAAGGGCACAGTGGCTTTTTCATTCCAAGGACTGTTCCCACCACAACTCATTACAGTAAGGTTTTTGCTCAGAATTCTGTTTCCATAATTGGGCCCAAACACGTTACCTGGAGCCCATTAGCCTATCAATTAACGGCTGCACACAATCATTAGGACCCATGAGCTCATCAGGGGTTCAGCCTGGCTCAGCCCCAAGGGGGAACCAGCAGCTGGGGCAGCCAAAGGGTTAAAATCCCATGTCAAACAGCAAGTCCTGGCTCTGGACCAGAAGGGACATGGGAACCAGGGCAGCTGAGTTATAAAGGCCTTATTGTAGCAGCCCACTGGATTGGAAATGACTTGTAGGCCTAATGAAACAAAACTTTGGCAGTAAAACAGAATGAAAGGAATGAGACAATAAAAGAGAGGAACAAAGGGAGCAGAGTTGTTTCAGCTTAGGAAAATAAGCTCACTTTGTTGTTGGGAAAAGCCAAAGCCGATTAGGATAAACCAATGACTAGGCATAAGTCTTCCAAACTAATTACACAGTTGGCCATGTGAAGTGTAATTGCAAGGTGCAGGCGAAGGCCTGGGCTGCTCCCACAGGAGCTGTGTGCAGGGAGCAGCACCTGGGGAACACCTGGAGCCCTCCCTGCCCTCGGGCCGTGCTGCACTCCGAGCTGCAGCACATGCAGGTGTGCTGCACTCCGAGCTGCAGCACATGCAGGTGTGCTGCACTCCGAGCTGCAGCACATGCAGGTGTGCTGCACTCCGAGCTGCAGCACATGCATGTCCGCCGAGCCCATGAGCACTCAGAGCTTTCCTCTGCTGCTTGCAGGACTCCAGGGGAGCCTTGAGGAGTCTGTTGCATTTTTTTCATTTTTGAATGATGCCTGATGCCTTAAATGCTCTATCATGTCCCAGTCTCAGAGCTCCACGCTTCCCACCCCTCCAGACAGCCAGAAAACAGGCAGACCTGCAGCCACAGCACTGCCCACGGTAGTAGCATGGCCTCTTCGGTGGGGAGCAATGCCAGCCCCACTGAGCTCCCCCTGCACCTCCTCAGCTTAAAAAACTTCTCATTTAAATTCTTTTAAAGCCTGGTCTCAGCAGCTTTTCACACCCAGCACAAGAGCAATGCTGCAGAGCCCAGAATGGGTCAACATGGACATTGAATTATTTTGTTTGTAAGAATGTTTGAAACTGAAACAAGAGAAGATCTTGCAAACAACTGCATCAGACTGTCAGGATTTGGAGTAACACAATGGCTTTTTTTTCCTTCTTCTAATTGTAAATGCTTATGGCTTAGTTTGGTATTTTCCCAGCTTTGCCTTCTCATCTCCTCCATGGATTCTGCTCCCTGAAACAACTGGAAGGAGAATCCTTCCCCTCCTCAGCACCCAGACCCCACCAAGCCTCTCTGGGGAGCCCCAAACAGCCGCAGGTGCCCAGGACCAGCCTCAGCAGCTCTAAGCACTCACAAGGCTGCTCATTACACTGTTCCATGCTCCTTCTGTGATGCCTTTTGCCTTCACTCAGGGGTCATTTTCCCCAGTTTCCTCCACCGCTTAAGGCAGCTAAGGATGCCAACCTTGCCAAAAGGAAATCTGGGACTCCTGGGCTTTTTTGGAAAGAAAAACTAATCACTATGAGAAATCTTACAAGTTAAGTTTCAGGAATTATCATTACCACATACTTTGGGTGCTGTATCATCAAGCACTTTCACTGGTGGGTTTACTAAAGCTTTTCCTTTTCTTGGGGACAAAGGTTCTGGCACTGACTTTTCAAAAAGCTGCAGTTTCAAATTCAAACTTTGCCCCTCTACTTCCAACTCCAGTTACACGAGGGAGCCCGCCTGGCCCCAAGGCTGGTGGCTGCTGTCCCCACATCCTGTGTTCTGAGAACTGCTTCCAGTCACCAAACAAACTCCCCTGGCTGCAAAGCTCCTCTCCACAGCAAGTACAAACACGATTTCAGGAATCGCAGCGGTCGGCAGGCAATCTTTTCCACGCCGATAAATAAGCTCAGCGTTTCAAAGAGCAAATCACCTGAGATGCTCTTATCAAACATGGGCGGCTCCTCACACATTAATTATGTAATGCAATTTGTTTTATTTTAAGAAAGCTCTAAGCAAAGGCAGAGCTGGCCAATCGATGTGGATCACTGTGTGCATGGAAATGGCCCAACTGGAGAGCCAGGCTGAGTGCTGAGCACAGGCCCTGCCTCAGAGGGCTGATCTCAGCACAGAAGTCCCAGAGGGGCAGGGAAGTGGGATGGAGAAGGACTGATTCCTGCAAGATCCTGCAGCACCAGTCCTGGGTCACGGTATCTGAACACAGCATCCCAATGTCCACAGCAAGTTACCAAGTCTTCTAATTTAGCTGAACCACAGCTCCCCATTTCTAAGGGTTATCAACCACCCCCTGACAACCAGAGCCTTGAGCAGAATCTCCTCAAAACACCCCAAAACCAAACTGTCCCTGCTGATAAAAAGCAGTGCCAGAGAGAGAACCCGAACACCTCCACCAAGGTCAAGTCACAGTCACACAGCCAAGCATCCTCTGCTCCAAACACCACCAGCTTCACCAAACTCTCCACAGCGGATCTTCTGGAACAGGGGACTGTAAAACAGGTCACCTGCAGTGACAGGACAAGCCCTGCAAGCCTGGCTCCTGCAGGAGCTCAGCTCTAGTTCTTGGACACGCAGCCTCAGCGGGACAACCCCAGCTGTGCTGACATGGGAATGCATTCCTACCTTGATCCCAACTTGTACAATTTTCAGCTCCTTAAATTTTTTAGCCCACAAAATTAAGACACTTGAAAAAAACACTTGATTTTTCCAAAGTACTGCCTTTGGGAAGGCAAACCTCTGCTAAGCTGTCTCAAGAATGGCAGAGCATGAAAGCAGAACCAAAACGTCCCAAATCCCCAGTCACTCCCAAGACACAGCCTGGCTGCTGCATTCTCAGGGACTGTAAAACTGCAAGCATGAAACTACCAGATGGTGAAATTAAAAAGCCTATATTAAGACAACATCCAGACAATATGCAAAGCACTTATATTGAAACTATTATTAACTTGAAAAATACAGGTTAGTGGAGTTCTGCAATTAGAAGTAACTACAGAAGAAACATCCAAAAGCTCATGTAATCCTTTAATAAAAGGCTCAGCAGGCTGTAAACATCCTGCCGGAATCGAAGATTATTATTGAAAATAAAATGACTGGTTTGCAAAACAACTATCAATCCAGCACAGGAACCATTTATAAACTCGCCTCCTCAGCCCTCAACAAAATCCTGCCTGGCTCAGGCTTTCCAGGGCATATAAAAGAAACATAAACTAACTACAAGGAATGGGAACTGCTTTGCTTTGGGATATCCTGCTGTGTCCTCACGCAATCTTGCATCTAAAACATCGATTGCTGCACTCCAAAAGACAGGAATCGAGCTGTCAGGCTGGAACCCACGGAGCTGGAACTCATGGGGTCCCGCAGACAGTGGGGCTGGCAGAAGGCAGCAGCACAAACTGTTCTCAGAGCAGGCAGCTCCACGAGCTCATCACCTGTAGCGCTCCTGAACAAGCGTTCAGAAGCTGTGGGGATCCAGGGGAGCTCCACAGAAATCAGTGTCACTGAGCCAAAGCCTGGACAGTGGGATTTGAGCTGGTACATCACAGCAAAGACTACTCTGGCAAGGCTCAGATCTCCTTCTCTGCATAAACTTGTTTGTTTTGGGGCTTTGGTGAGGGTTTTTTTGCTGGGGGGGATTGTTTGGTTTTTTGTTTTGTTGGGTTTTTTTTTTTTTTTGGTTCGTTTTTTTTCAATGATGCCAGCATTCTGCACATACTTGCAGAAGGATTTTCTAGTAAGAAATTAAGTGGATATTCTAGTGACTTCCACATTACTCTTGCTTTTCACGTGGTTCCTTCAGGCATTTTCACAAATTAATGAGCTCTCCAATACGTCTATCTGCCCTTTTTTGCCACTGGAATCAGGACTAACAGAAGGCTGATTTTATGGAGAAGACTACTGTGTAATCCTTCAGCTAAGGGTCAGATTCTTCTTGAACAGACACAGATTCACCTCCTAGTGATGCTTTTTTTCTTTAGTGGAAGTAAATAGTGTTGGCAATGTTGTACACACACAAACAACAAACAGGAAAGGAATCCCTTAGGCCTCAAGAAATGACACAGAAAGGCAAAAGCTTGGCCCTCCTTTGAGCTCAGTCCTCAATGCACTTTTGTTTTTCAAAACACACTTTAAAAACAAAGGCAAGAAAGAACAACTTTGTAGTGCTCACTTGGGCAGAACTTACCTTGCCAAACTGTTCAAAGTATTGCTTCACGTCTTCCACTACTGTGTTAGCTGATAATCCACCTACAAATATTTTCTTTGTTCTTGTGACCATCTGTAAGAAATTACAAGACAAGCATATGGTTTAACCAGATTATTTCAAACAATAAATGGAAAAAAGAAATACTCTTCAGATCCCATCCCTAACCCAAATGATGAGAATACTTTTTTACAAAAGCAATTTCAATTCAATTTGATTAGATACTTCTTTCTCCGTCTTGTTTTGTTTTTATTTGAGAGATGGCTGAGTAAAGGCTCTCAATAACAACTCTAGCCCCCGGATATTTTTTTTTAATAAATGATTTTTATTGTGCTTCTCAATGCAAATATAAGTGAAAAAGGAGTCCAAGCATTGTATCTTCATAGCTACTGTCTCAAACCAGAGGTGCTTTTGCCCCTCCTTTTCCTACAGACAGGCTGAATGCTCTTTGGCAGGCAAAAGGCAATTACATCAAATTGAAGCGATGTGTTATTAACTTTCCATGGGTCAGTTTAAAAGGAACTTGCACAGTTACTTTTAAAATAATCAAACGATGAAAGACAGCCAGAGCTGCCGACGCAGCATCCTCCAGCTACCGCAGCCCATGCTCATGGAATCACCATCCACAGGGCTGGATCAGCCCCTCCAGGAACCTGTCCATGCTCCCCAGATCAGTCCCCCCAGGAACCTGTCCATGCTCCCCAGATCAGTCCTCCCAGGAACCTGTCTGTGTTCCCCAGAGCCCAGCTGAACAGCCTGCTCCTCCTGCTGCCCCAGGTTCCGGAGTTTGGCTCCACAAGGCAAAGGGATGGTGCTGGATCCCCTACAGAGAACACACCACAGCAGAACCCATCATCCATAACCTGCAGCTCTTGAGGATGGGCAAGATCAGCCCAGGGACACAAAGTCTAAGGTGTCTTTGGTGGGCTGATCCCAAACCACCTGATGCTTGTAGGCCACCACGACTCAAGGCAGATCCAGGGCAATGCTGTCAGCACTCTCAGAAGGGGCTGGGGAGGGCTCAGAGCAGGCCATGCCCAGCAGCTGGAGACAGCTCAGCAGAGCCACCCCACCTCAGAGAGATGTTTGAGTCAACAGAGCCCAACTCAGGACACCAACCAACACCTCAGTACCAAACCTAGGCATCAAAATGCACTTTCTCTGGAAACTGAAGCAGCCAACTTCCAGAGACTGAAGGGAAAAACGCCCCTACCTCCAGAGCCAGGACCTGCCTGGTTAACCACGGACTGGCAAACAGAGGCACGGGCACTGACCCTGCTACCTGGAAGTTTTATCACTTTCTGATCTTCTCGCTAAAGACTCTGAAGATGCCTTTTCTGAGGGCTGCTGAGGTCATGAGGACAGCTCAGACCTGCTCCATACCAAGGGCCACCCTGTCACACCACACCAGAGTGGCAAAGCCTCCACAGGGCTGAGGCATCGAACACAAAGCTCGGAGCAGCCCCAAATCCTCCCAGCATGGAACAAATTAATCATCACTCCTGTCCCCACAACCATGCACATCAGCCAGGGTGGATATTCCCCTCAGTCAGCTCCAATCACACCTTACAGAGCCTCACTTTTTCTGTTTGGGTTTTTTTATAAGTTAGGAAGAAAAAGAGAGGAGGGGGGAAAAAAAAGTGTAAAAATTCAATTATTTTTTCCTGGCTGCAATCTAGGGCTCTGAAATTGAAGCCCAAGCATATATTTTTCTGTAGAAAATTGTCATTTACAAATAAAGAATTGGCTAAAACCGACTTGTAACTAAAGGATTTTGCAGGGCTGTCAAGAGCCCTCTGCCTGCCAGCATCTGATTTAAGATCAGGCCAAGCTTCTGTTGTCATACAAAAGAGGGAGGAAAGCAATTATTCTAAAGCAGTATTTGAAATTATCATCATTTTTATATTTGACCAAGAAAGAAAGAAAAAGAGAGCTACTGCTTTTAGAAGCAAGATTGAAGGTTATAGGGAAAAAAAAAAAAAAAAGACCACTTTGTTTCAATAGCTTCAGTCAAAGAAAATATTGGTAATGACAAGCAAATTCACAACATTTTAATGCCTAGAGATGTGTTGTGAGCTGGGAAATGGTTTCAGAAATCAGCTCTTTGGTACCAAAGCGAAGCACAAAATTAAGTCTGCTTTTACAATCCACGTTTCCCTGAAGAGACGGTTCAATTGCTTTGTTACCACATCCCCCCAGCAGTGAGAACAGAAAATGCACAGCCTGAGCCGTCCCTGCCATCCTGAGGTGCCTCAGGAGCAGGATCTGCTGCCTCCTCCCACCTGTGGCACCGCGGCCTCACCCGGCCAGGCCGAGGGTGCCGGCAGCGGGAGATGCGGCTGCGGGACCACGGGCAGGGGCCCAGGGCAGCCTGCTCCCCCTCGGGGGTGAGGGAAGCCCCCGCCACAGAGCCACGATGGTCCCCCACATTCAGCTGGGGCTCAGCCCGGGCCAGCCCTGGCACAGGAACCGCAATCGCCGGTTTCCTTCCCCGCTGCTCTGCCGGTGAGCGGCTCCCGGTCCATGGCTGCTCCCGCACCACGGCTGCTCCCGCTCCCGGACCCGGCTGCTCCCGCTCCATGGCTGCTCCCACACCCGGACCCGGCTGCTCCCGCTCCATGGCTGCTCCCACACCTGACTTTGCTGCTGCTGCTGCGGCCTCACCGCAGCCACCGGGTACCGTGTGGGACTAGCACCGGCTGCACACAGCCCTGGGCCCCCGCTGCAGCCTGCACGGCCTCGCTCCGCAGGCCAACAGGTGAGACGGGGAAAGTGCAGAGCGCACGGCTCCGGGAGCAGAGCAGGGCACGGCACCCTCGGGCACGCTCTGCCAGCCTCAAGTTCCTCCGGGGAAAGCCACTGAGGATCCTGATCTTTTCCTGTGAGTAAATTCAGCTCCTGCTTTCTGGAGGTTGCCCACAACGGGAACACACCCACCAGCACCAGTCACAGAGGCACTGGTGGGTTCGGATCCTCTGCCAGCAGCCCCGGCTGCCCTCGCCTGGGCTTTGGGTAATAGGAAGCGATTTGTGTGAATCAATCACAAGCCCATGTTTTATTAACGACTCCAGGAGGTCTGGGCCACTCTGAAACCACAATACGTACAGTTCCGTGTCTTTGGATTTCATTTGCAGTATAATATATCCACCCCTGGCTACTGCAGGGCTCTGCTAACTGGCTACAAGATGCTTTTGGAGGGTTTGTGTGCTGAAGGTGTCTCTCTCACAGAAGAGGCAGATCTGAGGCTGGTGTGAGGCCCCCATTAATTGTGAGCATCGCAGAACTGCTGTTTGTATACGGTGTTGGTGCTGAGTTAATCAAAACACATGTGACTACGCCTGCAAGGAGGCATTCAAGGTTGCATTCTCTTTACTGGCTTGGCTTTTGAAAAATATAATCGCCTTTGTGCTCTGAAACTGAGCAAACACTTCAGGAGGTGCAGGAGCAGGAAGAAAACCTTCCCTGCCTTAGCCAGGCAAGTCTGCTGAGTTTTTGTCGTTCTGTGCAAGGTGATGGTTGTAATTAGATCAGTTTGGGGCATATCAGGTAAATCTCCTCTAAACAACAGACAGAAGATGCAGCCTCTGGGAACAAAAGTCTTGTCCCACTCAAGCATGCCAATACAAACGTGAGCTAAACCCAGCCTACCCGGATGAAATGAAGGAATGGAGTTTTGCAGAGCTGGGGGCTCCAGCCCCTGAACATCCCTCATACACACAGTAATGCTGCTCATCATCTTCTGGTTCTTCCTTCCCCGCCAAAACTGTCTTATAATCCTGACTTGTAAAAATGACCAAAGAAGATTTTAAGCTCATTAAATATTTTGCTGGATTTCCAGAATTTCAAAATCTCAAGCAGTAAGTATCCACCCTTCCTTGTAGATGAGTCAAGGGCCTGTCTACATTCAACAAAGAAGTTAAATATGTAACTTCGGGTTAATGGCTTTTAGTATCATTTCCCAACCGTTCTTCACACAGCCTTTTAGCTGTCCCCCTGCCCCCAATTTTAGCGCAGAGCTGCTGGCTCAGGATTGGTGAGGTTGGAAAGGATGAGTGCTGACACCCAGCTGGCACAGAGAGGACACGAGTGTGCCACTGGCAGGCCATGCTGGGAAGTAAAATCCATGTAAAATCCCAAAGCAGCAGACAGAGACACAAACCCAGCACATGGGGCTCAAGGAAAACCCTGGACACCTGTGCCTGAACTCCATTCTGGCACTTTCCAGTCTGGAATTCATCAAGACTTTGCATCCTCAACTTCTCCATATGGTGAAAGTGGACTAGAGTACTAATAGTGAATCTGCATCACAAGTTGCTGAAGTTAGCATTAATTTCAGCTTAAACTAATTATGCATATGTAACTCTTTCCAGCGCACTCTCCTCTCTCTTGTACAACAGCGTGTGCAGGGGTGCACATGTATCCCAGCCTGCTTACCTCATCTGCAGTTTGGCATTCCATCATTTCTAGTATATCCACCTTCTAAATATGTTTATAATTGAAAAAAACAGCTTTGGTATCTGTGCTGAACTGTATTTTATACCCCATTGTGCTGTACATTCAAACTCCAGCATTACTTCTAATTAAAAACAACAATAATTCATGTAACAGGGGAAGTGATCTTGTTAACAGAACAGCCAGGCTTCTTTGGCAGAGCACACACCATAAGAATTCTCCAGGTTTTTTTAGATTTTTTGCCTTTGGGATCCTCCTAGAAAGTTCCAAAAAGCTATTAAAAACTCAACTGAAATGTGATGCAAAGGCACGATGAGAAAGGCAGCGTTTAGTGAAAGCTGTTCACAGAGAACACCCCAGACCCATCGTGTCTCCAGGTATTTCTGCACAGGTGACCAGTGAGGGAGGTGCTGTGCTGAGCACTGTGTCCCGTGTGAAGCACATCCCGCTCCAAGCTCCATGGGAGTGCAATCCCGTGCAAAGGCAACGCGGCTTTGTGCCATGTACAGCACGCTTAAGTATTTAAAATAGGATTCCAGCAAGACTTAAATGGTGTAAATACCTTTTGCCTGACCCCTGTGTAAGCTCATGTCATCCTGTGAGAACTGCTCGAACTATAGAAGGTACGTGGGAATGAAAGAGCTCTTTAATCCAAACAAGCGGCACGTATTCCCAGCGGGGTAAATCAGTTCCCCTGATTTATGGGAAAACACAGATGGGTTATATTCTCCCAACCCATTCAGAAACTAAACTGTTAACCTGGTCCCTGCTGTATTCCTGGTTTTTGGCTGGGTTCAGCTGTTACTGCTGGGAGGGTGGGTTTTGGCGGGCGGTGCATTTCCCTCCCTCGATGGCTGTGGCATCAGCAGGAGGCAGAACACACAAACTGATTTTTCCAAGACAGACTGAACCGGCAGCAATTGCCAAAGCCATCCTTGGAGTTTCACAAGCAAATCTGGCCAGGGGCCAAGCAAAGCCCTTGCTGGTCCATCTTCCCAACTGCTACTGGATTTAACTTCCTGATTTGCTGCCTAGGAGGACCAGTCCCTCACTCATCCACCCACCCACAGGTACAGTTAGGTGATGGCAGCCTGCCATGGGCCACAGCCAGCCCCAGGAAGGGGCTGTTCCCAAAAGAATGGTTTGCTGTCCAGGCAGGAGTGTCCCACACACCCCCCTGAGCTGCTCTCAGCTCTCTAGGCACAGCAACACCTTCACCTGCACCACCAGGCAGAGCTCCCAGCGTGGGAGATCCAAGCCTGAAAATCAGCCCCAGCTGTGAGAGCTCAGCAGGTCTTTTGAGCAAAATCTGGCTTCAAGCTTCATATCAAAAGATACAGTAAAATTCACCAGAGCCAGCATTCCCCCCTCTAGAGCCCAGGAATAGCTCCCGGCCCCAAAGCCTCTATAACAGGTTATATCACATCCCTGAGGGCTGCTCCCACCTCCTGTGCTCCAGTTAACTCTTTTACAGGTTACAGAAGAACAGGCGAGAGCAGGGGAGCAGAGCAAACCTATTTAAATCCCCCTGGTTGCTTCAGCTTCTCATGCACGGTGTGGTAGGAAAGTAACTCTAAATATTCACTAAGTGCAGACAACTTATCCAACCTGCCTGCCTGATTACTGTTCAGCAGTGCTTAAAATCTGCATTAATAACTTTAAATGAAGATAATTATTTTTAAATTAATACATCTCGGGGCCACAAATGGAGAGCTTTGCCCAATGTGACTGGGAGGGGGGAATTCTGCAATGCCCAAGTAATGAGGGACAAAGGCCCCAGTGGGAAGCAATTAAGCCTCTGGTCCTAAATCTACAGGCTACTGGCAAAACTTCACCTTGTGCAGGCAGAGAGAGAGAGAGAGAGAAGAGGGAGGGAAGAAAGTGGGAGATGGCATTCTGCCCAGGGACCTCACTTTGGAAGCCATGCCAGCAGTACTCAATGGGAACACAGATTAACTGACCATTACCATCCCATCAATTCCTCACCTATGTTATACCATCCTCTCCAAGGAAACGTCTTGTGCCCTGTCCAAAATACAACCAGAAAACCTTTGTCCTCCAACAGGACACAAAACGGTGACAGCCAATGTTTCCAAGGGCATGTTCAAGGTCGATTTGTAGTATGGCTCTACAGGTGAAGCAGGATGGACTGAAGTGAGGAACCAGGCTCATCAGCTTCCCAAAACACAGTCCAAGTCCTAATTTTTTAACCTGGAACAACACAAGGAGAAGGCCCCAAGCTGTCCCTGCTCCCCCACAGCCAGGAGGGGTGTGCAGGACAGCAGTGAGAGGTACATTCCTGTGCAGAGGAGCAGGAAGCTGGGTAGGACAGACTCACTGACATCTCCAGCCTGCCCCAGCGTGAGTGACAAAAGGCTCCTGGAAGCAAAGTCCTTTAACTCAGTGTTCAACAAAACTCAACAATGCAGCCTGGAGACAAAAAGGATTCTGCCTGAGTAAATTCTTCCAGCTCTGAACACTGAGGCCAGTCCAAAAAAGTTTATTGCCTCTCAGTGCAGAGAGTGTGACATAATTTAAATGCTTCTAAGTTAGTATCAACTAATTTTTCATGATAACCCTGTCAAATCACTGATGGGATCCCTCTATTAAGATTCTAGATAATCTGCTAAAACAAGAAAAATTCACACAAAGGAATAAGAAATGTGTGAAGCAATTTACCTCTTTCCCAACATACTCCAGATGATTTCTCTGAAAAGAACAAATGGAAACTTTAACCCTTAGCCTTGATTAATTTCATCTACATACTCTAGCTGCACATGGCAATCAGTTACTGATGAGCAGGTTTGACTTCATCTGCTGAGTCAAGCCCATGGAGCTGCAAGGCACTGCCTGGCTTTGCACAAGGGTGAGCTTTCCCTCTGATGCGAGACCATGAAAATCTTGCAAAATGCCCAGATTTGCTTATTATTGCTGTTGAAATACTTTCACAGTTTTATGAAATGCTGTGTTTGCTTTTATCCTTTTCCCCCACACACAAACAGGCTGCTGAATTACAGGAATTGCAGCACTCCCACCTCCAGCTCACAAAGGGGAGATGCTTCCCCTGCCAGGGAGGGAACCCACCAGCCATTATTAAAGCAACATCGCTGTCACTCTAAAGCAGATCAAATAACCCTTGACTGGGAATAAAAGGACCCTTGAGGAGCTGCACCACAAATGAAGAGTGGAAGCAAGGCAAGAGAAAACATCCATACTTTTTCCAAAGGAAGGCAGCACCTCACAGCTACAAGAACTCGTCTCCCTTGTGTGATGTTTACTCACTCAGTGACCACAGGGCAAGTCATTTCAGTCTCCATAGCACTGATGTATCAAAGAGTCTTGGGAGAAGCTCAGCTGGAGACTGCAGGGCTCAGCATTTAAGCACACATTTGAACTTCCAGCATTTGGGGAAGCCTCATTAGGTTGAGTGCATTGCACAGTCGAGTGCTATGTGCCTTGATTTCCACAAAAAGAACAGAAACATATCCCCACAGCCCAATAGAACCTGTGAGGTTTCACTCATTAAACGCCTAACCCGCTGAAAGTCTGATTTGAAGATGCTGGAATGGTGCAAGACATTGTTACTGACATTAATATTATTAAAGGAAGAATAAAAAAATATTGTTCCTAGCTAGGAAGGCCATATCAAACTACCAAGCAAGAGATAAATCAGCCAAGGTCTCCAAAAAAAGACATTATTTCTCCTTTACTCCAACATCTTAATGTGCATGACTTTTTTTGTGCTAGAAATATATTTCTATAAATCCTCCTTTACAGAAAGCTTTGCTTTCAGAAGGGGAAAAGTAGCAGATAAAATACTGCCCATCAAAATGAACTCAAGTCTCTAGTAACATAACTAAATGTGTAATGTTACAGATGTTTTATGGCCACAATGTCGGATCCATTTAGATCATTTTTACAAACCCGGCAAGAAATATCTCCCCAGCGCTAGAAACCACGCCAACAGGTCTGGGACCAATTGTTTATTCAAACAGAGATGCCACCAGAGAACAACATCATCTACTGACCAAAACTTGGGAGGGCTCATTTCTCAGCCATGTACCATCAAAACTGAGAGCCAGAGAGGGATGGCAGGTTCAAAGAGGAGCCGGATCACAACACAGGGGTGCTTTTCCTGCTATCTGAAGCTGACACATCACTGGTTTCTGCACCTGTATGTCCTGCTGAGGACAAGGAGAGCAGACACACCGTGAAACCAGCCCAAGGGGCTGCCCACGTGCCTGACAGCAGCAGCGGAGCCAGGAGGGACACTGGCACGGCTGCCTCCTGCCCAGTGCAAGCCCACAGTTCACCTCCAACACACATCTGGGTGCACAAATGCAATCATTAATGTGTTACACCAGCCCCTGCCACTGGCCCATACTGAAGACACACTTTGTCTGAAGTGGAGTTTTGCTCTCCAAGACCATCAGCCAGTCACACCCAACATCAAAAGATTTATTACCCACAATGATAACTGCCTCACGCTGCTTCATTTGTTAATTGTGACTAGCTTTGCCTTCAGAAGGGTAGGAGCCAAATAAATCAGTTATCTCCAGGAAGAATTTATTTAAAGCTGTTAACACTGTAAACCCGAGCACTTGGCAGGAGGCTCTGCGAGATCGGATGTGTTTGTGCGTTGTTGTGCCTCAGCGGCCAGGGGGAAGGAAACCAGCTCTGAGCAACACCTTGATGGGTTCAGGCTTACCTGTCCACCACAACAGGCCACCTCTCATGCTCATTTCCCATAGGGAGCTGTGCCAGGACAGCCAGCACTGTCACCACAGGCTTGGGCTCCCCACAGCAGCTCAAGGACTTACCCAAACTAGCGGGAAACAGCCCATGCCAGCCCGAGGCACACGCTGGGAGCCCACCCCCAGCCCAGCAGGCACAGCCAAGCTCTGTGCTACCAACCAAGCTGTGAACACCAACAGGTCATCCTCAGGATGCCCCACCACAGCTCCCTGTTATGGTGAGCAGCTCAGAAGTGCTGCAGACTGGCTCACAGAGCAACACCAGCTATGATGGAGGGACTCATTCTTACCTCATCTATAATACCAAGAGCTCTCTAATAATAATGATGATACTGAAAATAAGCATTTGGCTGGATATACATTCCTTCCCCATCTTCCCCAGCACAAGAACTCTGCCAGTATCAAAGCCTATCACAGCTCAATACACTCAGAGACTTTCAAGTACCTAGATTGTTACAACACTGCCAAATACGTCACATAAAAAGGCCAAGTCACTGAGATGACTGGATTTCCAGGTCTGGCAGGACATGAAAAGCTGGGACAACTTCCCATGAGCAGCCACTTGTGTAGTGTGACTCGAGCCAAATGTGAGCACTAACATCTGCCTCCTGCCCGATGCAGAGCTCCTGAGGCTGCACTGTGCCGGGAGCGGTGCCGCAGGGAGCGGCAGCACCTCTGCCAGCAGGGCCCCTTCCAGAGCCAGAGGTGCTGCTGGCACTGCAGGAACAAACCCACCTCAGCCTGACCCCTCAGCTGCACCTGCACTGCACGTCCCTGCTCGCTATCTGGAGATTTTGTTCCTCCCGAGAGCTGCAAGATCTGTAACTACACTGGAAATTTTAATTTAAGTTTAGAAGCCCTTTGTCTTGACTTGAACAGACAGACACAGGACTAAAATATTTTTAAGAACCTACGAACCATCTATAAGCCACACACACAGTGCTGTACATCAAAACAGCTCACACAGGGTAAAAATCAAACCTCTCATCCCACCTCTTCAGCCTCGTACCTTCAACGTGATGTGAAGTGTGTAAGCGAGCTGTCCAGACTGAATTACACATAGGAACTGTTTGCCTTTTCCATGGAGACTGATTCACCAAAACAAGGAGATCTCCACAAGCTGTACCTGCAGCCACGTGACGACAGCTGCAAGCCAGGACTACGTCCCAGCACCCAAGAGCTGCGTGGCCACCAGAGACCTTTCTTGCCTCTTTCTGGGAGTGATTTGCTACCCACCAGAGTCTGCCACTCTTGCCAACTCCAAAGTTCTGCCCCAAAGGCAAACGTGCTGCCAGCTGTGGCAAGGTTTTGATGGGTCCTCTCCAGGAGAAGGGGAGAGGCTGTAGATTGGAAAATTTGAGGTTCTCCACACAGCTGCAGCTCAGCAATCCTTCATCCACTGTTAAATTACAGACCACATGCTGAGAGTTAAAGACTTATACAGGACTCCAGGGACTAATGGAGGAATGATTTCAGCTTCTAACTGTGCTCTAACCAGGCACTTAGGATGCAAAGCACAAGTTTGTGGTGCTATTGTGCACTGCATCAAAATGACTTTTTGATACATTTTTGCAAATAACTAATAAGGAAAAGAGAAAAAAAACACATCACCCTGGTATTTAACATAATTCTTCCCCTCTGTCCCCTATCCTTATATTCACATTCGTGACAAACAGCCTCTATCTTCAATTAGGCCTGTTTTATGCATGCATGAAGCCCCCAAAATATGAAAGAGCTTTTATGCAACACCAGATTATCTAATGTGCACATATTTTGCAAAAGAGCACTTTTTAAATACCTAGTCACAGAGAAGGGAAAAAAAAACCCATTCCATTCAGGAAGAGAGAAAGGGAGAGGAAGAAAAAAAAAACACACATAAAAGCTGCAAAAACTGAAAGTGAATGCGTTTGTATATTAAGCAATCAAGTGCTGTCACACACTGAAAACACAAAGCACTGAAGTTTAAGTGGGCACACACCAAGGGCCTTACCATGGGACACACTTTTCAGCAGCACAGAAAGCACTCCCTTATCAACCCAGCACAGTATGAAGCAGGATCTCTGCCTATTTAAAAAAAAAACAACCAGAGAAATAACTTCTCTTGACAGCCTGACAGCTGACATTCTTAACTGAAAAAACCAAGTGCCAAGAATTATCAGGCCTGGCTTTTCTCTCCCTGATAGATGACAGAGCAAAAAACAACAACGGCCACACACATCTCATAAATCACAACTTTTATTGAATGCCTCACCACATAATAGCAACAGTCAAACTGAATAAAGACGCTTTTCAGTGCGTGTCTGTAAAGTCTGGGGGAGCACCAAGATCACTCCCAGCACCAAGGGCCTCTCCCAGGTTGAGCAGGTATTAATATCAGTGTCACTGCATTTCTTACCAATTTACCTGGAGAATTCAGAGGGATTTTCTCTTTCATTGTTTCATTAAGAAGCACAAAAGGACACAAAGAAAACCAGAAATTATGTGCAGGGACAGATGTAGAAGGAAAGGCCAAAAGCTCTGAACAGGTGAGTAAAGTCCAGCTGCCAGCAGCAGGGCCTGAAGTGAGACAGAAGTCTGGTCTTTGGGATAAGTGCCCAGCAGAGCCACAACCAGCTGCTGCCTGGGGGTTGTTTCCCTCTGAAGCAGGAGGAATGTGCCTGCAGGCTTTGGCACCTGAGGAGATGGGAACAGACACAGGGCATCGGCCAGGAGAAAGCAAAGATGGAAATGCCCCAGCCAAGGGAAGCTGATGTGAGCTCCCACCCCCACAGTGACACCAGCACAGTCTGATCAGTCTGGAGATACAGCACTAATGCTCCTTTGTTCACTTTTCAGCACTCACTGACTGGTTCCATTAAGATACTAATAGTGAAAATAACAGAAATAATAATGATGATGATATCATCTACTTTTATCTGAAATAGTGAAATATCAATAGTACCTTTCATCTAAATAGTTTAGAGGCACTTCACTTTTTGATTTCAAGACAGTCCTAAGAATGCATTTAAATCTCCCCTGTAACAGGAAAATTTCTAATACAATTTTTCCAGCACATAAACTAAAGAAAGCAGAGGGGCATTTATATATTAAATCAATTACCAGAACTTCCCTTCACCCCAGCTAATTAAAATTTCATGTGCTTCATACCAGTAACTGTGTACAGGATCACAGCTGGTGTTTTCAAAGTCAAATAAAATAAAAATACAAGGGGATCTTGGTCTACAACCCTACTGCTGCAAGACAAAAATAGATACTCTGCTCTTAGTGAAATCCAAGTCAGTGCAAATTTGACACCTAACTCCTTTGAAACTTTAAACTTGAGCATAATTTCAGAGTGCCTCAGCAAACTAGACCGGAGCCTACAATTTTCACCAAGAATAAGGAGTGTCTGAGGAGACCTGGCCGTGTCTGGGCAAGTCACCTGTGCTCCAGGGCTCTCAGCTGTGCTTGTCCCTCGGATCAGCACCGAAGTGGCCGGAACACACACGAGTCCAAAGTGTCTGCGAAGTGACAGCCTGACAGAAGGGTCTGCTCAGGGCCCTGCAGCAAACACAGGAGTCAGCACAGGGAGATCACAGGCTCACCTGCCCTGAGGGTACATCCAGAGGCACCCTGGCCACCTGCGAGGCTCTGGCACACTGAGCAGAACCTGGAGATTGAACCGCAGTACCAGGACATCAGTCAGGCTCACGGAGAAGTGACAGGGTTACTGTGGCCAGGGGAGGATGGCAAGGCCAGAGGTGGCCATGACAAGGGCCCAGTGAGTTCGGGGCTCTCCAGCAGCCCCTGTCTGGTGTGTGCCCACCCCACAGTGACTGCAGCCTGCCCGAGAGGGCAACTGGGATGCTGAACAAGGCCCCTGTGCTTCAACCAGAGGCCCCGACCTCAAATTCTACTGAGTGCAAAACCCTTCCTGCATCTGTTTCCAATATTGTCTTTTTTGGGAAAACAGACTGAGCATATGTTCCTGAGGCTGTTGCCCACATGGTGGGTGGGTGCTAAAATCAACTTCTGTGCACGGTGGCTCCCAAATGTGTCTGACTACCCACGGTGAGGCGAGGCTTGTTCATTCTGCTAAATTCAGGATTAAAAGAATAAAGCCACTACCAAAGTTAATGAAACAACATCCAAACTGAGCCTGAGCCCAAGTTCCCAAGCGAGCTCGTTGTCCTTTGGTGAGTCCCAAAGTCACAAATGGTGCCAGTGCCAGGGCAGTGCTGCACCCCAGCACTCCCTGCTCCCGCTGCACCCCAGAAACCACCCGGGGAAGTCAGGCAGGAAGATCCACAAAGAGCCCTGGTGAGAAGGGCTGTTACTGCTTTCCAAAGGAGTGCAAGGAGGCAAAGGGAGGGGGTGGGGACTTTGTTTCCAATATCCATCTGCTCCTGCTGCTGTTCTGAATGTAAAATCACACTTGTGAATCTGTGACATCCTGCCTGGTTGCTGTGGCAATCGCTATGCCGTCACCAAAGGCCAGTCCCTTCGCTTTGGGAAGGAGCAGCAACAAAGATAATGTGTTCACTTAAGGGTTGCTCTCCAGCAGCCAACCACCCAACAAGCCCAGATAAGGGGAGAAGAATTAAGAGGGAAAATGCCAACCAGAGCAGATTTGCCTCTAAACCAAATGTTGTCTAAGTTTCTCAGGAAGACATTAGCATTTCTTTGATTTCCAGTGTTTTTTCTTTGTTCCATTAAAAACTACAAATCCAGCAATAATGAAAATTCAGAAATGTCTGTGTTCACTGAGCATGCAGCCATAAACACCAGCGTGGATTGTATGATTGCTAATCTGCTTCATGGGAAGAAGACATAGATTTGTCTGAAGTGCTGCATCATTCTTTCCATACAAGGGCCCCATTACCAGCCTATACTTATTTGCAAGTCAAATGACAATGCCACTATTTGAATACATTTTCAAGCCCAAAAACCCAAGCCAGTAGCTCTGGCTCTCCACAGCTAACTCGATCTGACAGCCATAGCATTGATGCCTGCCAGTGCTGATTGACTGGTGGGATATATTTAGGCACAGAGGGGAGAAAGGGGGAAGGGAGCAGGCGAGTTCCTGAATTCAAGTATACTGTTAGTAACCAAAAATAATAAGCACTGATTCAGCTCCATCACTCAGAACGGCCTCAGCTCTGTCACAGAGAATCCAGCTAATGGAGAATTTACTACCACAAGGGCAATGCCAAAAAACACACATAAAAAACTCACAAGAGCAATTAGGGCATCTGTGCCCTGGGTTTACGACAAATACAATGAAACATTAATTTCCCTCTTGCATCCATCTTCTAAAATTGCTTAAATAAAGAAGAAAAAACTGAATTGGAAGGCAAACAATTTTCTTCCTTTTACAGCAAGGGATAAATGCTTATTGTGCACAGGTGTGGGTATATCTCCATACTCCACACAGCTATTATGTTCTCTGATGCCCTTTCAACTCCCATCCTTGTTCAAACCACTACTCTGGGAGGGAAAGTGCCACTAGCTTAGGGGAAAAGACCCTCTCCAGCGCTAGAGGACAACATGCCAAGTGTATTTGAAGAGCTGGATTCAATCTTTCCTGCCCCTTCTCTGAAGTGCTATGCTAAACCCTGGGAAGTGAACTGTATTTACACATGGAAATCAAAAACACACAGAGACAAAATATCCCTGACGTATCTGGAGTTCAGAAAGAGGGAAAATAAAGCCTGTTTGTTTGTTTTACTAAACTCTGCAGGCAGCCAGGATGTCACCTGGAGCTGCTCTTGGGCTGCTGCAGGACCTGGCAGATACACTCTGGCTCCCCTCACACCAACACCCGGGCAAGGGGAAAACAGAAAAGCAGCCCAGAACCCCCTCCAAAAGGATGTGCAATGTGACCCCAGCAATGAGACGTGAGCCACTTCCTTCCAGGCCTGCTCCTCCAGGGTCCCAACCTAGCGCTGGAAAGGACTTGTCAGGCAGGTGTGGAGCTCTGAAGGGTTTGCGTTTGCTGATAATGATACCCAGAAGTCGACAGACAGCTTCAAGGGGCAGACAGGCAAAGAGAAAGCTTGTAAAAGCTGGGAGAGGTTATGTGACTACCTGCCCCAGTAGCTACGGGAGGTCTAAATACCTGAGATTCCAGGTAAGCACCTTAGCAGCCACACACCTCATCCTCCCCAGAGCCAAAGTCAGGCAAGGGAAATAGAAACGCCTTCTCCACTGAACACAAAGCGTGTGTTTCTCAAGCCAAAAAACCCAGCCCAGCTTGTTATGTTTTCAGAACAGTGATGCAGCCTTAAAATTTTAAGGTTTTGTTTAAGAAAAGAGAACCTTTAAGTGTAAGCGGAATCAGGCACCAGAACCTTAATTTATCAATTAGACGCCATCTGTGGATTGTGTTCCTTGGAATAATTGTTAGATTTGACAATGCACTGCTGCTTTACAAAGTTTCTGCCAGCCTTGCTACCATTTAATTAAATTTCTGCACTTAACTTTGATTGCACTGAAAGCACTGCTGGTTTCTGCCGATCGAGTCCCTTAGCCACCTGCTGTGTTAGAACTAACCATGTTTCCACAGTTGTATCAAAAATTATGGGTTTTATTTTTAGTCTTTGTCTTTTCTCAGTCTTCACCAAAAGGAAAAATAATAGTAATAAAAACCCCAATGATTCTGGCGTGCTGGAGCCATAATACCCAACATGGAAAGCAGCAGAAACTTTCATGTCTCCCAACAAAAGCCAGACGCTTCCCTTTTTGTCTTCCAGCACAGAACAAGTGTCAGGGCATGACGGCTTAATGTGCTGCGTTTTGCTTAAACAAAATGAGCTTCCTGTACCTCCTCATTATATTTGTATACATCTCTTGTATTTATATGGAGAGATAAAGGCAAACACACCAGTCATTTACATACATAAATATTGCACACACAAATAACGAGCAAGCTGTCATTCTCGCTTTAGCCCACAGCACAGTTGGGGAAATAGAACTTCAATAATGTCAAATTAGCAGAGTGAAGAGCCCTAAAAGCCTACAAATATCATCAAGCATCCAAGTTGCTGCTGTGAGTAACCTCAGTGTGAAGAGGAGCCAGGCTGCCACATCCCCCCCTCCTCAAGCAGTGCCTCACCCACGTAGGGCCAGAGCTCCCAAGAGATGGGGACCATCCCAAATTTTCTCCTCCTTCCCAGGGCTGCGCTGCAGCCAGGAGCACACAGCTGACTCCTGCCACTGCTCCCGGGCTCCAGGCAGCCCTGCCGAGGCACTGCAGGGTCAGGCACTCCCCAGGGGCACTGCCTTTGCTGGGCTGAAACGGCATTTGCACACACTGGATTGGGGAAGGTTCACAAAAATAAATTAAAAATTGTAGGAAATCTGTGGTACGTATGCTCGCTTCCTCAGCTACGATGACTGCTGTGTCAGCCTCTCTCTCTCTCTTCCCCTCCTAATTTCTTTTTTGTTGTTATGGGACAGATAAAAACTGCAAGGATTGAGGCAGGTGGAAACGGGTTCTCCTCCCACCCTTCCAACTGTGAAATAGTGAAAAGCGTTCCTCAACCCTGATGAAGTAGTTTGTGCTAAATCAATGCATGTGAGATATTTTTAAATCCTTCACTCTAAGTGGTGTCGAAGTACAAAAATGTATTTTACCCACTAGAGCTAAAAAAAAATAAATCAGATTTAATGGCAAAAGAAATTCAAAACCTGTAAGAACAAGACAGTGTTTACCTAGGGGCTACAATTTTGGGGATTCTGATGGCATGCCAAGAGAGGTCAGAGAAATGAACAAGAGCCTCCGTCTGGGCTCTGCTTGGGCCAAGGAAAGCCAGTCATTTAGATATTCAAATTATTTTCATAATCCTTCATAAGAAGGCTATGAAATATTTATTATCAACCTGTGGGGCTGACTAGCATTGCTCCAAGAAAAATACAGATTTAGGTAATTTCCTAAAGCGGGCATTCTACAGCCAGCGAGGCTTGAGTGACTCTTCCATGGCAATATAAAGCATGAATAGGTTTTATGATGCATTTATAGAAAATTACAATTGCACAATTAAGCCTCAGTAGCAACCCTGCAGTGGGCACCTCTGATGAGGAACACTCAGCTGATCCTGTGCCAGGACGTGGCCATGCTGCCCCTCTGTCCCCGGGCTCGGAGGTGCCTGTGGCTGCCTCAGGCTTGAGAGAAGTTCTGCTGCTTCACACAAAGTTGTACTTTGTCTTCTACAAGACTGTGGATCTCTCCCACCTGTGTGTTTACACAAACCTGTTCTCTCAAGAACAAGAATCAAAGGCTTTTATCAATCACAGCCATGACAAGAGCTGTTCTGGGGAAAACCTTGTTTCCACGACCACGTCTGAATTAACTCGTCATTTTTAATAATCTGCTGTGCCCAAAGTCAGCATGGGACCAAGGTATTCTTGCACACAAATCAACTCAGGCCTCACTCTGGGCACGGAGCTCTGCCCTTCATCAAGACTCACCAGGCCAGACTTGGAATCTGAAGCTGGGCTGGAGCTGAGCTCACCCCTCTGGACCTGACATCTTTGTGCTCTGCCCTCCCAGGGAACCTACATCACCTCTCTGCTGCCCAAACCTGGTACCATGAGCTCCGCTTTCGACAAAAACAAGCTGTAACATGCTCTAAACCCCTCAAATATCACGAGTTTGACTCCAGTCGGGCAAATTCCTCCCGCTGTGCTCACACTGTGCCCCTGGGCAGTTGGTTCCCTCTGTCTGACTGCCAGATCTTGCAGAGGTATTAGGGGTCAATTACATTACAAGGAGGTATAGGAAAAAAAAAGACACTTTTCTTGGTCTGCAGTTCTACCCTAAATTAACTTTTAATATGGAACAGAATGTCACATTTGCTTCTCCCCATAATCTAAAAATTTCTCCATATGCAGCAGCAATAAGGAGGGCTTTTAAAAATTAAAAAGACCTGAAAACCACAGAAGGGTATATTTCATGGCTATAAAAAAGCATTTAAAACGTAGAGTTAAAAAGGTGTTTCAAGTGTCTTCATCAAAGGAGGTTGAAAATGGAAGGAAAATAGGATTTTAAAAATGCCCATTTTCTTTAAAATCAGCTTCGTGAGTCAGAGCACACAAAACCTTTTTGCTGCTCTGAGGATCCTGAACGGAAATCCAGCCAGCAGTGCAGCCAGTTTGTTTGTTGAGAGTAACAGTGCAATTATCAGTGACATGCACAGCCTTTCCTGCCAGATTTTGTGTGTATTTCTGATGTATTCTGTGGCAATTGCCAGTTCTCCCTGACACCCCACGAGCTCTAGAAAGGAACCCCCAAACACAAAGCTAATCGGGGAACACTTTTTCAGGGAAGGCTTTATGCATCTCCCCTCCCAAAAAAAAAAAAAAAACCAAAAAAAAACTTTCTCCCTCCCATCTTGATTTTGTTAAAAAAAAAAAGACTAAAGAGCACGATCTGATACCTGGGAACTTGCACTTCTCACCAAGCCAAACCTGTGGAATCTGACCCCATGCAGCAGAGTGCTGCAGATGCAGTGTTTGCTGAAAGCTGAAGCATCAAATGACACATGCTGTCACCCAGCAGTGCTTCTTCCCTTCCTTTATTATTCCCTGTTAGCAAACCACAAAAACTTCCCAAGTTTTTGCAACAACTCTTAAGTCCCACCCTTCAGCTCCCTGATTTTTGATTACATCCTCCAAGCATCTCAGACCTTTACCACCAAACCTCAAAGCCAGACTCCAGCTGTAAATCAAGCAGAACAAGCTCTGATTTACCTCTCACCTTAAACCAACAGGATATTACAACAAAAATATCCTGGTCTGGTTGCCAGAAGGAAGCAAAGCATCCATGTTACAATTAGCATATGCAAATCAGCATATGCTACCGCCCAGCCCTTCCCTCCCCCAAACTGAGCAAAGTGCAACTGAGCAGTGCTGAAATGCAAATTACCCTGAAGAGAGTTTGGGGACGCCGAGGAAACATAAGGACTTGGCGTCTGGATGCATTCCAACGTGAGGAGCTGCAAACTAAAACAACACTCAAGAACGCATGTGAGGAAGCTTTTATTAAAAAAAGAATCTGCTCTCTTTAGTTAATAGTGGGAATGATGCAATTACAAGAGGGAGCCAGGATACCCTCAGGCCCCAAATTCTATTCTAACTAGAGAGAAGGAAGAAGGGAGGAAGCAGAATTGTTCCTGGAGCAGCTGGGGGAGCAAAGCCCAGGTGGAAGGTGAGCTGCACACCGAGCTCAGCTGGCTCTGAGCAGAGCTCAGAGATCAGCTCTGATGGCACAACACATGTCCCCACCTCAAACACAGTCTCAGCTCAAAGCTCCCACAGCCCAGATCTCACCAGCAGCATGTGCCTTCCAAAATGCCATGGAGGGGTGGATTAAGAACAGGAGAGACTCTGGTGAACCCTCTCTGCTTTTGAAAGAGATCAGGTATGATTTGGAGCAGGAGGGCTGTCCGAGGAAATGGTGACTCCAGCATACCTCATGCATTAAATATAATAGTAACCATAATTTCTGACCTACACTGAAATGAATTTGCAAATGACTAGTAACACATGAAATGGAAAGAGAGGGCCTCACTGACTGCTAATCCTCACTAAATAATTGCATTTACATATAAATGTAAACACACGTACAAACCTACATCAATAAAAAGCTGTTAACAATACAACTGTAAAGCTCTGTAATTTCTTCTAAGAAATTAAGTCCAATTCCATGTTAAAGGAAAAGACTGAATGCTGCAGGATATGTAATACAAACAGTGCAGAGAGTATCACTCAGTCAAGATTAACACATACTCTTTTTTTCCCTTTATAAATCATTTGTGTATTGAGACATGCAGCTAAATCAGCTAAAGTACAGATCTAATTAAAGAACCTAGAAACTGATTACTGCACTATGTAACACATCAAGGGGTTTTTCTTTTTTTTTCTTTTTTTTTTTTTTTTTTTTGAAGAAAGATCTGGTCTGAAATCTTATCAGTCCCACACATGCCAGAATTAGTCTCTGCCTTTGTGTCAGATGGAAACTGTATCTAGAAATCGTCAAGCAGAACTCATGGTTGAGATGAACAGAATGCAGCTGTCTTCATCTGCCAGATTATATTCTGTGCTTTCCACTATCAGCAGACAAACTGCAGGTGTAGAGCTCCTCAAAGCTCTAAGAACTAAAATACAAGTGGTTAAACTGCAAGAAGTTCCTGCCTCACCAAGGACTCAAGCAAAAGGCTCTGGAATGCTTTTATACTTGACCAGTATTAACTACCGAATAATAAATCTATTTGCCACAGCACCAACTTGGTTCTGAAGGACTGGAAATAAACATTAAAGAAAGGCTCCTGTCACAGCTACAGCAGCCTGTTCCCACCTTCCCCTGGAAGCAGCCCCTGGTGACAGATGAGGTTCAGCAGCAGAGAGCAATGGGATCCACAGCCCTGCCAGACAAAACCCCTCCTTCATCCTACCTCTGCTCTTACCTACAGCATTGATCCAAAAAAGAACCCGTTTGCTCCCAATCAAGGGGGAAAATGAATGGGTTTAGGGCCCCTCACTCCTCAGATGCCTCTGATTCATCTGTTCTGACTGGCTTCACACTAAAGCTGCTGCTGGCCATTCGGTCAGACACACTTTAACACCATCTACTGCTATTTTAAAACATGTTGGTGCTACTCTGAAATAACATTTTACTTTTTACACCCTAATCATTGTAATGGCTTCTGACAGGTTTTAAATACAATAGTATTAACTGCAATTAATTCATTTGGAATTAATGTGAATATTGCAGGCACTTCAGCAGGATCTCTGCTGCAATTCACCACTCATTATTGCACCATTATTTTTTAAGTGTTATCCATAAAGCAGGCTGCCAGGGCATTTGCATTTAGGTGACAGAAGT
Source organism: Poecile atricapillus (assembly GCF_030490865.1). Taxonomy (NCBI): domain Eukaryota; kingdom Metazoa; phylum Chordata; class Aves; order Passeriformes; family Paridae; genus Poecile; species Poecile atricapillus. Next base: position 1,821,898 of record NC_081269.1, on the reverse strand, counting down.
AGGAACAGAGAAGAGCAATAAATTAGCACAAAAATTAAGCAGAAGGAGCAGGAGAATTACTACAGCCCATTGTCTGAAGTTTTAATATTCCTAATGACTTTATGATTCCCAGTCTGGCACAGCCATGGGAGCAGGCAGAGAGCTGTGCACCCTTTCCCTCCCCACATGCCCTGAGCCCAAAGCAATGGCTTTGCAGGCTCATATTTCCACTTTTTACATGCTCACACTCCTACCCCAGTGCCCTACATCCCTCACACTGCTCCCCCCAGCTGGCTGCAAGATCAGCCCTTAGCAGGCAGAAAATAAACAGGTTTTTTCCAACACAGCCATTAAAAGCAGCCAGTATGTCCGGAAGGTAGGGCAGAAATAAAGCATTATTAGACCATTAAACGGGGTGCCCAGCAGCATTCCTCCCTGGGCAGGAAAAACCTCTCTGGTGCAGTTAACAGCTGGTTTTAGAGCATTAATGACCTCAGGTGAAAACAAACTGGTCATTAAAACCACGCTTAAAGGGGATTAGTTATCACCAGAACATACAAGTTACTTAAACTGAAGTAGTTCCATATGGTTAATTTATAATTTCCAAGGTATTAATCAGTGAAATTCTGATGGTTCCTAGATAAAGTGTGCAAGGGAGAGATTCGCCTGGCTCCTCAGAGCAATCTGAACTGGAAGCAGTGCTGGCAGAACAGTTTCATTTTTCAATTTGCTGGCTAAACTGAAAACAAAACAGTACCAAAAAAACAGAAGGATGAATTTGCCTATGATTAAACAAACATGTTTTCATTTTGGCAAAACTTAAAAGGGGAAAAAAAAAAAAAAAGAAAAATTTCATTTTGAGTCAATCCACAACATCTTGTTTCAACTCTGAGCGGAAACACACTGCAGGTTTTTCAGTTTGTTTAACCCCTTTTAAACCTTTTGCCTTTCAGGGCCACTTTTAAACATGGAGAATGTGGGAAGGGAAAAAATGTTTGTTGAAGATATCAGTGCACAGGTGGGAGGGAGCAGAGGCAGGTGCTCAGCAGCATCCAGCATCTTTGAGCCTGGGTTAGGAACATCATCCTAACAGATCAGTCCCACCCTGGGCAGGGGGTAGCACTGGGCCTCACACTATCAGCAGTGCCACTGCTGATATCTAAAGATATCCAAGACATTCAGATAGCCAGGCAATCTAAAACCTCACCCACACTGAAGGGCACTGAAGCTGCAGTACAAGAAACACACAGATGTTAAAGCAGGACCAAACTCGACACTGATTCGCACACCCTGATGAGCAGCCAAACACAACCACCGAGGAAGGGCAGGCACGTGCCCACCCACCACGAGAAGACACACCCCTGCAAAGTAAAGAAAACAAGCTGTAGCTCTTTGCGAGACTGAATCCATTTCAATTACAAATACACTGCTAAATACATACTCCCCAGAACCTAAAGTCATTTTTAAAACTGTTCTTTTTATCACTGAAACCTTGGGGGAAATTTTAGAAGCTCATTTCATCCTCATAACACAATGACTCCTCCACAGTGCAATACTTTATTAAGATGATTGTATAGGGCTCTGCAGAGAACCAACAACAGGCTTGAGACTTCTATTTGTTCCACAGAACAACAGCATTAGCAAACAGAACACCCTTAAGTTCTCCTCAGCTGAATCTTTACTGTTAAATGTATCTCTCAGACCAATGCGCCGTCCTCCTCTGAATTCTCCAAGCCACCCAAAATCCACTGCCTGCACAGGGGACTCCCTTCCAAAGGCTTCTCTAAAGCAAGGCTCCCTCTTGCAACTCAAGAGATACAAAAAATGTTTCCAACATATCAAGTTTTCACATTGAAGCAACTCAATTTCAGGACCCGAAGGAAGGATCTAGGGAGGCAGCAATCATCCCCCCGCTGTCCTCACCACCAGGGATGGGGCTGAAGATGAGCACAAGCACTGACCAAATAAAGCCTCCTGCACAATTCCAGACCTGTCTTCTTTCAGTTTGCTCAAGAACAACATTTGTTTTAATCTTTTTGTCAAAACAAAAATGAAACAAAAAGCCAACCGAACAAGCAACAACAACAAAACCTTTCCAAGAATGCAGAAGGGCAGAAATCCAAACCCAGTTTAGCTCAAAACTCTACTTTACTAAAGGCTGAACTACGCACTTATTTGGGAAGAGAGGGCTAAGCTCTTTCCAAGGTCATTTCAAGGTTCTCATACCAGTGAGAGAAGAATTATTTACATGTGACAATGCATCCTGTGTGTTCAGTTGGGAAGGCAAATACGGGTTTAATAAATAAAATTTTAAAAAACCAAACCAGAAGGCAAAACCCTGCCTCAAATTGCCCATTTCTGCAGCGAAATGGGAGTACAGGATGTCCCTGTCCCAAGAAGGTGTTGTGCCAACATCCCTTAGAGCTACATCAAATATAATTTTCAAACCAATTAGCTCAAAAAGCATCAACACCAAAGCAATGCCTTCCACATTCTAATTACTAGGCCATCCTATTCAATTCTTAATGAGAGGAGAGACAAAGGCAGTATATGTATTAGGGTCTACTTCAAGAATTCTTTTTCTTTTAGCAAACAGATCCTCTTTTGTTCTGGTTAAACACCAATTACTCCGTTCTCTCTAACATGCAAATCAGCTGAAAATAGGGCATGATGTATCTCGATCCTGCACCACTACAAGTTTGAATGAAGGGGGAAAATAAAGCAACCCTCTAGGGGCTTTCAATTCCAAGTACTTTGTACTCTGATAAAGCTCTTTTCAAAGAGCTTTTTGTATTATCTACCGTGGTTCCCATAAGCAGTGATTTTGCCATTATGCCAAAAGAAATAGCACATTTAAGGTGTACAATATAAGCAAGGAAAGGAAAAGTAGCCAACAAAGCTGTTTACATGTAGCTTTGAGTTGTTACGTCCCCACTAAACTCGGGAGCATTAAGAGCATCACCACAGCGAGGGAAGAGTTAGAGCAGGAAGGGAAGGGGATGTGAAGAGCTGGAGGGTTTGTGTCGCTTTTTTTACCACTCTGGGAAGGGCTCAGTCCCTGTCAGGTGTGGGCTCAGCCCTTGTTCCACCTCTGTCCACCTCACTGATTGCATCTGGCCCCAAGAGGTTTAAGAGAAGCCTCTGCTGTTTTCAAGGAGACCTTACAGCAGCCTGCTGTACCTACACGGGGCTCACAAGGAATTCTACATGAGAAGACATGGTTTTGAAACGGGGAATTTGTAAATCTCTGCAAGATGACCTGAGCCTGAGTGCACAGCCGTGTTTAGGAGCACAAACTGTGCCACACAGCATCACTGACATGAGCAGGGAGCGCGGATCTAAAGATCATCCCAAAAAAACCGCAGCTTCTGTGTGGAGAGAAAAAGGGAACCCAAGCATGCAGCACATGCATCGTGGGGCAGTGGTGGTACAACATTCCCAGCAGGAGAAAGGGCTGTAGAAACCCCAAAGAGCCTCCCTGGATTAAAAGCCGGCTAGCAGAGTCTCGAGGGTGACTGTCCTTGCTCAAAATGCCGGAAACCTCCTCGAGATCTGCGGCGGAAGGCCGAGCACAGCTTTAACTGATCGTCCCAAGCACATCCTCTGCGCTGCAGCTCACTCACACTGAGCACAACCACAGAACCCAACGTGCAAACCCATCAGAAGGGGAAGGAACACATCATTAAAGTTTACTGAAGAGCAAACACGCTCAAAGCCAGCTCGTTCAGACCTGCCAGCGCTGAATGCGACATGAGGTGAACCTCGGCCACAGCTTCCCTCGGTCCCTGGTGCAACCTGAGTTATCAGAACAAGAGAGCACACACAGGAACACACCTGTTGTGAGGCCTGCAGATATATGGATCTGAAGGAAATGAGTCGACATAAAAAATGACATATTGCCAGCCCTGTGGTCAACAAGGATACAGAATCTGTTGGCTATGATCAAGGTATCTAGTCAGTGTTTGCACTACAGAAATCATTTTGTAATTGAACGTTCTATATCAAAGTGCAATTGAATTTATATAATGCATTAAATATACTTAACATAAATCACACACACCCTAGTACTTACATTACACACACAACAACTCTGGTCTTGTTTTAATATATAGACAGATAAAATCCATAAAAATAGCTCATTTCAAGGAGATGGACCCTAGAGTATTTCACATTTCTAAATTCAGCCAAAAACCACAGCACATTAGTCTCTTCTGCCAAACATTATATACAATCTTCCAAAAAAAGTTTTCATCTGGTTTGCTGGCCTTTAATATATTTTTGATTTATGACATTTTGAAACATTTTCCCTTCTGTAGCTCAAGAGAGAAAAAGCATTCTTCTGATTCCAGATTCAGGATTTCTTTAAAGAGAAACCAAAAGTAATAAATCTGAAGTGTCATGCTGCTACTGTATCACACGAGCAAGAAGTATTACAGCATGTGTTGACTGTAGCCTCCAAGCAAAAAACTGTATTAAGTAACGGTATTTTCTTACATTACACATTCTTTTTCTTGCCCAAAGCGTGTGTGTTTCACACAGATGTTCCTCATACACCAGCACTACACATGTGCAGCAAGCTGCTGTAGCTCAGGGTCTCTCCCCTCTCCTCACACAAAGTGCTGAGGACATGGTTACCTCCATGTGGGAAGCACTAAAACTCGTGGCTGTGTCCACCACCAAACCAACCTCCCCAGCGAGCTCTTCTTTGTTTAGTTTCTGCCCCAAACCTGCTGCAAGTTCAAGAGCCCAAGGCAAAGGTGTGGGGGTACAACCAGCCCCTTTTCAAAGGGACAGAATTATGGAATCCCAAAAAGGCTGGAAGGGACCACAGGGGCTCACCTGGTCCCACCTCCCTGCCCAGCCTGGGCCATCCCCAGCATGGGACTGCAGCCAGACAGCTCTGGAATATCTCCAGTGAGGGAGACTCCACACCCTCAACTGTGTCAAACATCAGCTGCACTAAGCATAGCACTCGTTTTTTGGGGTCGCTGTTAAGGGGAAAGAGCTACCGCCTGAGAGAAGCCTGAAAATGGATGGAAAAGTGAGCAATAATCCATGTAATGTAATAAAAATGGAAGTTACTGTAGCAAGCCCATAGACACCAGCCTTATTTCAGTTTACCACTGAGCACTAAGGATAACTGCAGGGCACTGTAAATGTTCATTCCTTTGCGTTAATTGCTGTTAGAGTCATAGTTTAGTATATTATACCAGCCTCAGCTTGCTCTAATTCCTTATCCTATTTGCTTTGGCCAGGATGCTTTAAAAAAAGAGAGAGAAAAAAAAAGGAGAAAATGCTTTTAATGATTATTCAAAGGAGTATGTGAAAAGGCATTACTAGATATTCTACAAGGCACAAGGACAGTCCTAAAGGCATCCTCACTGCCACTGTGCAAGGCACAGCCACAGCCCAGCGTTCGCACGCACACGGCAGAGCTGGGGAGGGAGATCCACGTCCCACAGCCGCAGCTAAGGACGTCAGGCCAGGAGCTGCAAAGCAGCCTGGAGGAGCCACAGGCAGGCACATGTTCCAGGGCAGTGCCAGGGGAGCAGAGCACCGTGCCCCGTGGGACGCATGCAAACAGCCCTGCAAACACGGCCAGCGCCCACGGGGAAGCAGCACCGGAGGCAGCCCGGGCTTTGCCATGCTGCCAGGAGCCAGGAAAGCTGCAGCTTCCCAGGAGCGGGGCACGCTGCAAGCCTGGCTATCCCCACACCTCCCTGTGCTGCGGAGAGAGGAGCACTCCCGCGCTCAGAAAGGCTCTGCAGAGCCACCAAACTCCCTGACACAGATCCAGAATGCACACAGAAACAATGGCAATTAGGCCCCAAAATGAGCACTTGGATTTAAAAACAACAAACAAACAGAAAAACCCACACAACAAACCACACACAAAACCATCCAGAAAATCAGATATGGGCAGAGAAGATCCTATCAGCCCTGGCTTCCTGTGTGACTGACACCGATCAAGTCTCACCATGTTCCTGGAGAGGAAATATACGACCTCCAGAATTGAAAAGGTAGGCACAGAGACTGCTAGAGAAACTGCTTTGAAAAAACAAAGAAGAAGAAAGCAGAGGTGAGAGCCAGCTCCATTCCACCCATGAGCCATGAACACCATTCCAATACATCAGAGCTGCCATGGCTGCCACAAATCCCTGTGCCAAACGCCAGCAAGATTCTCGTTACCAAATAATTGAAAAGCAAAGCTTTGTCACCTTCTGCTGTTCCTGGGAGGCTGGCCCCTGGCACTTGCAGACCTGCCTCCCCAGAGGGTTTGGTGCATGGCTTTATTTGCATGAGTTTTCAGCAGAACAGGAACCCTGTGACCACAGGTCAGGGCGCACACGTGGCACAGTGCCAGTGGGCAGCAGTGCAGCCCAGCACCTGCCTGTGCTGAACTCAGGGCAGGAGAAAGAACTGATGTTTCCAGCAACCTTCATACCTAGACAGATGTACATAATTATACAGATTACTTAATAACTGCATTATAAATATATTTACCTACACACAAATCATTAAGAATCAGAAAAGAGCTAAATAAAGGCAAGTAAAAGCTCTTACAAAGCCATAAGTTAAGTCACAACTCCAGAGAGAAGTTTGCTACCTCGAGACTAGAATTACAATGCACATTCATTTTGTATCCTTTTATATGAATGATATCTCTAACCACTTTATGATGTTAAATAACACACAGCTGCAGGATTTAATGAGCTGCAGCAACAGGGAAAAGCTGCACAAGGAAGTAAAAAGAAAAGATAGGGAAGCATCTGATTTTCAAGTGAAAGTTAGTGAAATGAAACAGCAATGAAGCAAGCACTGCACGGGGAAATTGTTCAAGATGTTAGGGTCTTCTGAGGTAAAAGCTCTGGGAAAACAGAGCCACAAAGGAAGCAGATTCACTCACTGGTGGTTAAAACCAAGAGGGTTTCTGGACTTCCAGTAAAGGATGACATCTTAGTTAAAGACTGATAAGAGGTTCAGAAGTCAGCTTTATCACTGACCTGCTGGGCATCCCCAGGCAAATTTTTTCACTTTCCCCTGGATTTCATCTCTCCCTCTTCCAGGGAAAGATGGTCTTGTTGATCTCTATCCCCAAAACATTTCCTGCCCACACTATTTACCTTCAAAATCTTTTCCCCTTTACAAGCTAGCCTATGAACAGAGTCTATACCTGGCAGCTGACCACACCAGGTAAAGAAGGGAATAAAAAGACAACAAAATGGGTTAAAAATGATCCTCAGGTTTAATCTCAGGGAGTTGGTTTTTTTTTGACAAACAGACTATCAACAGAATATTCTACAAATAAATCAACAAGTTGCACCAGTGCTCAGCAGTATTACTGGACCAAGCCCTCATCAATGGTCTCATTTCCAGTATCTCACCCAGGCACAGCTTAGGCCCTGCAAGGAGCTGGAAACCCCAGCATCCACCCTCTGAAGTCATTATTCAACAGCAAACGAGTACTATATTTAGAACTTTTTCCATGAAGTAGCAGTATCCAAGGGCCATGGAGCCAAGAGGCATTCAAAGGTTAAACAAGCTGACCACGGTGGCTCCCACCCCGGCTCCTTGTGCAGGTTACACGCCAGTCCTCTCTCACACGACCATCTCAGTCTGATAAAGTACCTGTGATCCAAGCAGCGAGGCACCGAACCAAAATTATCCTCTCTGTTGCCTGTATCCAGGCAGTGACCTTACAATTACAGGAGCACATATACACAATTACTTTGCCTTCATTTAAAAGGCTTTGCTACAAAGATTAATTTAACGCATTAAACAATCAAGAAAAAACCCCATAAACCCCCTACTTTGTTTTCTCTCAGCTACTTCAGTCAGTATTTCAGCTTCCCAAGCTGCTCTGAACAACACATATTCTTCATTCTTTGATTTTGTTCATATTTTAGGAAACTACTGTTAGATCATGTAGAGATTTAGATTTCATTCTCTGCAAGCAAGTGTGGCATAGCAACAGAAACAAGCAGAGAGCAGCTCCTAGCTCCACTGGAGTTATATGTGTAGCCCTCAGGAAATTAAAACTACTTCTAGCACCAGTCATCAGTAGGGTTTGAAAACTGGGGCTTGCAGCTCCTTCACACAAAAGCCCACCATGGAGCTCTGGGAGCAGTGTGGCTGTGGGAGGATGGTGCTGCCCTGAGCAGCCCCAGCACACTGCACAGAGTGCTGCCAGGACAAGCGCCCTGTGCATCATCCCCCTGCCTTCACAGGCATCAGACCTTGCTACTCCTCTTCCAGAGATGACACAGGGCTCAAACTGTCTGTGTAAAGCTCTTCTGCACCCTGCAATAACCAGCATAAAGACACCTCAAAGCTCCAGAGAAATGCACACCAGTGCTGCAGCAGCTGTGGCCTGCTCAACAGAAGTGACAGATAAACCAGTCTCATCACATTGATAGAAAAATATCCACCTTGCACAGCAGCCTGGGCTAGAAAAGCAGCCTGGACCAACACCAACGTCAGTGTCTTGCACTGCACTTCCTCCCAAGCTCTTACGAAACATGACCAGCGGGGCTGGAAGACTCAGACCCGGCATCCAAGGACAAAGAATCAGCAGGCATGTAAGCACCAATATTTATGTAATGTATGTCATTTTCATAGCCACAATGAAGTCATTGTCTTCCAAGGGGGTTGGTATGTTTGGAGCATTTGTTTGTTATTTCTGAAGATGCAGGAGGCAAAGCAGTTAAAAATAAAGAGGTCACTGCATGCAAAATTAATCTTTAACTGCCTACACTGCTTTAAATGACTTGTAAGGATTATGGTGCACTTCCCAAGCTGTGAGTACCTTTGTTAACAAACAACTCCTCCAGAGGAGGTGGAGGGCAGACCAGTAACATAACTCAGCTGGCAAGTTTTATCCCTTTTCTTTACTCCCAGTGGCTACTCTTCCCCTGGTTTCCTTTGGTGGGAGCTCTGCCCCCATTCTGCAAAGAGCAGCACAAGGACAGGTGGGCTCCAGGAGATGCTCTCAACACTGGCATGACAAGTAGACAAGACAAAGCCAGTTTCACAGCTTTGCTTAAGCCCATGCTTAAAATGGAAGGAACAAGCTTTAATTAATCTTACTTGTGTGAGCAGGCAACAGAGGATTCCTTTTAAAGCACAACCTGTGGCAACTAGAGTTGTTAAGACTTAGTTACCAAGACACATCATAAAACTCCATGAAGAATGAAAAAACTCCAAAGAGAAGTCACCCAGCTCACATTTGTGACCTGCAGTATAAATCCACAGCAGACAGCCTGGAGAACCCTCTTAAAGGGAGGTATTCTAAATATATGTTAATATAAACACAGCACCCTGTTTGAGTCTCAGAGGCGATCCCTGGATGGCCCCAGGCAGCTTTGCCCAGGTCACACTGCCAGGCTCAGTTTACCTATCTGAGAAGCTGAACCTTCCCATCTCCCACACCTTCTGAAGACTCCAAGCCCTGAAAGTACTTTTAAACCAGAATAATCCTCTCTCCATCACCTCTGCAAGCAGGAAAGAGACAAAGCGCACAACTGCTGTCGGAGTCATCAGGTCAGAGCAGCTTCATCACAGATGCAACAGCTGGAACCTGGTTTTACTGAGACACAAGGACTATGGATAGACACAACCACCCATTCTGCTCACTAAGAAGTGCCTAAACAAAGTCAGAATTTGAAGAAAGCAACAAATCTTTGAACTCCAAAGACTTTCAATTTTCAAGCACAAAGTCCTCTAGTATCAGCATAGCTTTAGCTGGCATGACATTAACTGCATTGATTTCCATCTAAAGAACGAAGGTTCAGCAACAGCCTGAAGCTGCCATTGCATTGAATAAGAGAGAAACTATTCCCTAAGTGATCCTGCCTAGGGCAAGCAGGGGAGTATCCATAGCCACAGGATTAATGAACAAAATGAAGACCTTGCAGGAAGACTATTGGGAAAGCAGAGACAGATACAACATACTGAAATGCACATTGATGGCCACTCTGGTGGCAGAGGCTGTCCCACCTTGGGCCCCAAAGGCACATCATCAACAAGACAGGAGAAAGCTGCCTCAAGGGGACAGATTCTAATTCTCAGTGAAACAAACAGCAGTGAGATGCCACGGGGTTTGTTACCAAATGAGCCATGCACACACAGCCGGTTTTCCTCAGGAATAACTCGGCGCAATCAAGAGGCATCACTGTCCTCTGAAGGAGAGGCCATGGACTGCTAAAGCCAAGGAACGAGGCCACCAGGACCTGCACAGATAACCTCCTGCAGATGGAAAGTTGTTCCAAAGTAGCTGGTGGGGAAAGGGCTGCACAGAACACCCTCTGCAGCTCCTTGCCTCCTCTGGATGCCAGCAGAGGAGAAGCACACGGGATACAATTCCCCCACTTGAAAGAATCAGGCTTAGTCCAACCTCCTGTCAAGTGTGTCTCCCATCAGTCCCTTAGCCTGGCTGTCACGTTCTGAAGTGCTGAAATCCATTTGCTAAGGCCAGGTAACAAATGCTGGAGCCCCGACCTGGTCCAGCCCCGGCTCCCTTCCAGCAGCCGCTGCCTGAACTCGTCAGGCTGTCAGGCCTCATTAGAGTCACCTTAACGAGATCAGCAGCCTGGCTGCAGTGACCACAGCTTGGTCACTCTGCATGCTGTCCTCATCCCAGGAAGAGCAGGCTTTGGATGAGACACAAAATGGAAGCCTGAGAATACAAGCTTAGGCTCATTAAGCTGGAATGCAGCAGAGCAAGCATGGCACCAGACCTGGCCTGCTCAGGAGAGCGGGCTTTGCTCCGACCCTGCAGCAAACACTGGTCAGCAGCCAGGCCAGGTAAGGAGGGAGCTGGAAAGCAGTCAAATCATACCAGGTATTTCAGAAATATTTCAGAATAAAAATACCATTCTCTGTGGCTTCAGTGAGGTAGCACTTGACAACAAACAGAGCCACTGCTCTTCCCAGTCCTGTGTCACACAAATCCATAGTGAGTATTTAATACACATGAAGAAAGAGTGTTTGCTTAGTAGGAACACACTGCAGTTCAGGCCCAGGAGAAGTCTGACCTGAGTGTACTCAGTTCACTTCTCATTTCTGTTCCTCTTGGCTTACCCCTGTACATCAGCTTCTAAACAGCCAGGAATAGTTTCCATTGTATTTCCTCATAAATTCTGCTTTGATCATTCAGATAAACATTTGTTGCCTTCCCCCTGAAACAAGCATAAACGTTTCCATTCCTGCTCATACCAAACCCAAATGTCTGAAAAACGAAGACAAAAAATAGAAAATATTTATATACCCAGAAGTAGGTATGGCTCCTTGCAGCCACGGGCAATGCAGTAACAGGGGTTACATCAGAAATTTAAGGAGGCAAGCTATAGCTTGAAATGAGCACAGAAGCCCAACATAACTCAAGATGAAATGGAAATCACCCTCTGACTAAGAGGTTTAACCAAGATTAAAACAGCAAAATGAAAAAAAAAAAAGGCATTGCTCAGCTAATCTGGCAACTCTCTTCAAGTCCTATCACATCTGCACTGGCACATCTGCACACACCACTTGAGCCAGGGGAGCTAAGGCAAGATAAGAGCAGATGCAGGTAGAAGAAAAGTCCACGTGTGGGAAGACTTGCTGTGCTGAGGTCAAGCACAGATTCAACACACAATGCTGGGAGGACCACTCTTCTTTTTGTAAAAGGGACATTTCCATAACTAACGTTTGACAAGAGTGCTTTGCTTGTTAGAAGATGACAAAAGGTTGGCTCCCTTTGATCCTTCCCTTCATCCTCCTCAACAGAATTTTGTAAGTGGTTTTCTTTGGTGAGCCACAGATCTGGCTGTGATCCACATTCCTAGATGTTAGTGCATGGACTCGTGTCCTCAGCAGCACTCTGTAAGATCCCAGGTGGGTACAGAGGAGAAGGGCTCTGTAGGATACACAGATTTCTCATCAAGGTTGTAGGTAAAATAATAATAACAGATGCCTTGTTTCCTGCTTCCTTCAAGCAACGTTTCCTATGGCTATTGGCAAGTTTAACAGCTTTGTTCTCCTGTGATTACCCACAAGTCCTCCTTCCAGCAGGCAGAGCTGGAGCCTGTAATCATTAACATCTAATCCAGCAGCCCATCTAATGAGAGATAATGGGGAAAATGAACCAAGGGAGGGCAAGTAAAGAGCAAGAGCAGAGGAGGGGGCAAGTCTCCAAAACATTTGCTCAAAAAAAGCTCCAGAGTAAACTCAGAGCAAATGGGTAGCATCAAGCACCTCTATGCATGAGATGCTACTAAATGAAGGGTAAGGTAAGAGACACGTTCATACACATTTTCCTGCCTGCAACAATTCAATAAACATCAGAAAATTCATATTTCACAAGTCAGCACCCAAATCTGAACCAGAACAGGTGTTCCAGCCTGTAAACATCCTCTCAGAAGCCTTGCTCACGTCTTAATCCTTCAAGTCTTTGCTCTGGAGGTGACAGACAAGTCAGTGGATCCGGTATGTGGAAGGTGTGGCTGCAGCAGGGGTTGGTCTGACAACCACAGCCCTGTGTGCACGTGTTCACCACAACGGGGATGTGCTGCACCACATTAGAGCACCTCCACTGCCAGTAATTTATTCACATGACCAAGCTCCTAATTTCTGAAGACGCATCTTTCAAAAAAATTTAGTAACAACTCAGTTATTTTGAGGCTCCAAAAAGGGAGACCCACTACAGCAGATAAGCCTATTCTATTTCTAAAAAGCTGCTTTCTTATCCTTGGCTCTGAATGGAAGTTTGACTCCTGGAAAGTCCACAAAAGGAACAAACACAAAAACACACATCCCACCCTAACATTACAACAAACTTAGGAGAGCAACAGCTACAACCAGGCCACCTCTGGATGGAAAGCCAAAGCTTCTGAGTCACTGGTTCCTGCAAACCACTGCAGTTAACAGCATAAATACACACATCATCATTGTCTCTGGACTCCTCACAGCATCAAAGACAGAGCCAGCCAAGTCCTCTGAGCCCCAGAAATCTAATTAGCTAGACTAAGAATCAAAAAAAGCCTCAAAATATTCCAGCAAAGGAATTTGAGAAGAACTGCACTGAAATAAATGCCATATAATCTTTTGGAGCCAAAACTAGATTTATTTTTCTTTTTACTGATCACCCATTAGAAAGCCAACATCCAAGGGTAGGTAACAGAAACATTTTCAGAATGTTACAAGAGTAAAATCTTTTATTGCACATCTAATGAAGAACCTTCAATTTATGAGGGTGCTAATAAAAGTCAGTGGGATACATCTCTATAAAATCCCATTTCAGTGAAATGTTCACAGCAAGCTGCAGACCCAATCCTGTTTTTTCAACTCTTTGCTTTTTGGACAAACACACAAGTTCATAGAGCCACAGAGGGACAACTCCATCTCCAGTCCTTATCAAGGGCTTGGTGTTGGAAGGTGAGATTTCCCAGGAACTGTTCCACCAGCCAAGGTCCCCTTACCACCTCCACACCCCGCAGAAGATGGAATATGGCAGTTCTCATGTCCTCCTGCCCCAGGTTTCCTCCTCTTGTTCTGCACAAAGAAACATGGGGAATAATTCCACGATCCTGGGGACAGGGGGCAGAGGGACTCATGCCTGCTCATCTTGCAGGCTGCTGTGCTTCCACACAGCCACTGAAGAACTGAGCCTACCCCAAATTCAGAGTCATTCCTCACAGGTTATTCAGCAGTAGCCACATCAGGGCTAACTGGGAAGGGAAACAAGATGGTGGCAACACCTGAAGATAACAGTTTTAAAGGTTTTATTACCTTTATTAAGTCTACACAGGACTTGCAATTTCTCTAGGAAGCCCAATACCCTCTTTAGAAGCAAGAAAATCCCATTCTACACCTCCTGACCCATCACTCACACAAGTGTGGGTTTATCTCCCCTTCCTTTTGGAGAGCAGCTGAGCCAAGAGGGTTTCCAAGCACTTTGTGCCAGGGCCTGCCAAGGTGTGAGTGAGCAGGAGCAGGGCTGCTCCGAGGGCTCTGCCCCACCACATCTAGCACAGGCTCCCCTGCTGGCAAAGCACTGCCTCAGATGTTCCTCACTTTACAGCCAATTAATGAGTCGGGATTTATGGGGACATAAAAAATTAAAACAAGGAAACTTAACAAATCTCAGATAGTGTTTAAATTTATATCCAATATGTTTGGAACATGTCAATAAAATATTTACCATTACATTGTGTCTCTCCCAACTGTCGTGTTTTCCTCTTGGCAGAGGTTAAAATGCCTCCCCCTCACCATCCTGTGTGTTATAGATACGCTCTCAGAACTGAATGCCAGTGGGGAGCAGCAAATTTGGATCAGGAGCATACTCTTTAAATTAAGCTTTCACAGAACAATTCAGATTAGGAGAGCAAGACTAAGTGTTTAATCTTCCCCTGCAATTCTTGACAACGTTCCTTTAGGGGGAAGAGAAGTGCACGGCAAATCACTTTTTCTAGTAAGCATTTCCATCACCAAAACCAATTCAGGACATGGAAACCCGACTGCTGAAATCAGAATCCAGCTTAAGAGTAATGGAAATACCTATCAATACAAACCACCTGCACCTCTGAGCAGCATTCCAGGTTTGGCTGCTAACACTCAGCCACAACAGCCTGCTGCTGGAATGCTAAACACCCCTGGAGAAGGACCAGGGCACAGACCTGCAGCACACCCTCAGCATCAGCCTCGCTCCCTAAAATGCCCCTCACAAAAAGCTTGAAATGGTCCTGTATGCATGCTGAAAAACCAAAGTATAAAAATAGACCAGATTACACACACAAGTATACACACATGCACAAAACCAGAAAATCCCATTCATTCATGCGGGCTTTTAATCCTAAAGGATCCCAATCGCTTCCCAAAGTGAATAAACGTATCGGATGCAGCATGATCAGAGCTACACAATCATCCCCAAAGCAAAACACAACCACTGCTTTAATGAGAAACCAAACAACCAGAAAGAAAAAACATAGAGGAAGAATTTCAAGGAGGCAGATTATTCTACTGAGACTGTAAAGAGAGGAAAAGAGGCAGCCCGAGTTTTCGGTGCCAGGGTCCCCTCACATCTTAGGCTCACACTTCAGTGGCACCAGAATTAATATTCTTCACTTATCTCCTCTGGCTAATGTCACCAGGAGATGTGCAAAAGGAAAAGGAGGACAAGTATCAACTTCTTTCACCATCACATCTCCCAGCCTTGGCAGGCTGTGGGAGGAGACAGATCTCCTGACTGACTTCTCTTAAATAAGGCTTCTGCCCATCTCCTTCCCCAGGAGTGCCCTATTCAGAAGGAATTCCCCTTACAGGCTTAGGAAAAAACCTGCCTGGTATGACTTGAACTTCATTTTCTTTGGGCAATTTTCCTGCAAGAAAATAATAATAATATGGGAGTGTCCTGCTGAGGTTAACCACTAATGCGGGGAAATAAGACAGAAGGCAAATGGTGCAAACCCACTCTGAATTCCAATCAGAAGCTGGGGGAGTATTAGCTGTCACACAGCCTGTGGCTCTCACACTGCTCCCTCCCTTTTTAAACTGCTACCAGAAGAGAGCTACAAGCTTTTACTATTCTACATATGGCTTCAAATACATATGTAACAAAGCCTGAAAAATGAGAGGCAGATGAGCTGTCTTAGCCCAGAGGTAGGAGGTTAAAATGACCTCAAATCATAAAGTCTAGTACAATATTTAATCTTTGAAACTAGAAATGTTTTAAAAAAGTCAGTATCGATCAGTCCTTGCTGCCAGCCGCCCTCCTGCTGCAATGGAGGCACTTTGCTGCGAAGCAAAACCAATGATCAAAGGCTTATCTATGGCAGAGGAGGAGACCGCTGCTTGTGCAGACGTGATTTATAGAAGTCAACACAAGAGAAACATCACCCAGGTTCTCATGACAGAAAAGAAAATATTCATTTCATGGGCTAGGAAGGAAGACTGAATCAAGTCTCCTCCATTTCACGCTGGGCAGGGCTGGATCTCCTCATCGTTAGCAATGTGTGCAGAAGCCCTATTCTGGCTGAGCACCAGCTCTGTTGGTGAGACTCTGGTGCTGTGCAAACAAGGCTGGAGCAAGAACCACAATCACACACTGCTGAGGTGGCTGAGGATGGGCAGGACCAACAGAAAGGAGGCTTTGCACTAAGGCCTCAAAGTGTGGTCTCACCAGGCCTGCCACCCAGCTCTCCCTGCTAAAGAACACACTCAATCGCTCCTCACATTTTATTAAAACAAGATCAAGAGATTCCTTCCAGTAAGAACTTCCCTTCCAATTTCATTAACAGGAGATGTCCTTTAGGCTGCAACTCGTTCAACGATATTCCCCTCCTGATCCAGGAGGCAAGCCTTCCACCTTTGGACTACACAGGCTGGTGTCTATCAAGGCACATCCTTAAGCGGTTGAGGAGGATCCCAAAGCTCCGGCAGAGCCTCCCTGCTACACAGTCATGGGCAGCATCTCAGCAGAGACCTTGTCCTTCCTGGATCCTTGCATAAGGGCTCCAAATCCCAAGGTCACTCGTGTTTAGATTTTGGCAAACATTCAGATCTCCCAGCAAAACAGGATTTCAGTAAACACGTAGTTCAAGCATCCATTCTTAAACAAGGGAAAAGCCATAAAAAACAGCAAGCAGAGAAGAAGTTATTTGCTTAACATCACCCACACAAGGCAGCAGCTCTTGGACGCTGCAGGGCTGCCTGCCCACAGCACTGCCCAGCCACGCAATCCCCTCTGGGAAATGCAACTCAGAGGCTCTGAGCTTTCTCAACATCAGAGCACATTTGAAACTTCATAGGATTCAGCCGCATCTGCTGACAGTCTTCAGCAGCTCTGAAATGAAGGTCTACAAGGTACCTCCAGCCTTGACAACACCCAGGCAAAGCCCCTGACCCTGCATCACCAGCATTCCCCAGTGGAACTCCTCCAGGAAGTCAAAATGCATTTTCCCTGTCACGGAGGGACTCTCTCAATGGAATACTAAGTTGTGCCAAAAGCACTGCACAAGCACAAGGGGCTGGAAGCACAACCACCACCCAAAGGGTCCCAGGCCCTCAGCCACAGGGAAAGAGGACTTCTCAGTGTCTGGAAAAGGGAATGCATCATCTTTTCCAGCAGCAGTTCTGCTGGCTTAGGAAGCAAGTTTTTATCTGTAGGACGGCAGCTGCAAGCAGTGTTTCAAGACGCAAAGGAATGACAGTGATGGCATTAAAGCTACTTTGCCTCACAAACTTTACACTCTGTCAGGGAGGAGACTGGAAGGACAGAAAACAACATCAACATGCACTTCAGATTCATTTTTCAGGGAAAGCAGGCTTCCCTCTTCCCCCTCAGTATCACCCAAATACATCAAAGTGATGGAAATCATATTATGATAGATAGATCAGTCACTATGATATATATGTTTATCGTGGAAGTAGCTAATTACAAACATTCCCTTCTCTACCCTTAACTTCCACTCCTGGATCAACAAGGCTCTGCTAAAACCTGAAATGACATCAGATGTCCTAAACAAACAAAGCCCAAACAAAAAAAAAAAAAAAGATGTGAAGCAAAGTACATACAACTTCTCTCAATCCCAACATCTCCATACACCAGCAGCTCTTTACTGTAATATTTTACAACTCTCTACCATCTTCCTGCATTATAGATTAAACTGCCTGGGATATTTTCCTCTGGGATATGCAGAATGTGAGCTGTGTGCATGTCAAATGGCATTTAAGGACACTCTCATCAGCAGGGTTATTCTCAAGTCCCAGCAGCACCCACAGAGGTGCAGAGGAGGGCAGGGCCCTTCCCTGGGTAAGGCAGGTGGGCAGACAGAGCAGGAGCCCCTCCTCTCATGCTCCAGGAAGCTCAGGGGAGGCAGACAAGATAAAGAGAGACAGGAAAGCACTGAAGTCACCCAGAGGACACACGACAAGCCCCAGCTCCTGCAGGAGGAGGAGCAGAGCTGGGATGCCCAGATCAGCAGGGATGAGCTGTCTCCAGACGCTTTTTAATGTTTAGGCCCACCTCTGATAATCCAGCCTTCTCTGCAAAACAGCAACAATCCCACCCTGGGCATCCCTGGCAGAGCTGTCCAAAGGCTCCTGGAGCCGTGCCCATTCCCAGGGGAGCCTGGGCACTGCCCAGCACCCTTGGGGCAAGAATTCCTGATCTCCAGGACGAGCCTCCCCTGACACAGCTCCACAAATGAACACACACAAAACCCCACAGCAGCATGCCGAGTGAGAGGGAGAACACTCTTTCACTGTAGCAGAGTTTCAGCACAACCCAAAGCTGTCACTACACTGCATTACCCCGCACAGCTGTCACAGCCAAGTTTTCCCAAGGATATAAAAACACCTACCAAAAATACAGAGCTGCACAGACTTACTCCCATGCTGAATTTTTTCCTCCTGCATGGCAACTTGCACACAGACAATATAAAATCTTGAATATGGGCAGCTGAAGGTAGCAACAGCAGCAGGATCCAAGTATTTTTTATTGTCTAAAATCCTGCACTGGTCAGTAGAAGCTTAAAATAACCCCAGTCTTCTTCCCTGCTCACTGCCCTTGCAAATGGAGGCTAAATGACCTCATGTTTTCTCCCAAGGGATGGGTGAGGCTGGCCAGAAACACCAGCTGGATCCTTCAAAGACAGCAACGACAAAACAGCTTGCAAAATATAATTTCTACATCGACTCCAAGGCTCAGCCATTCCCTCAGCTATCAGACAGGGAAGTAAGGTCAACCTGAGGATGCCCAAGCCATTCTGTTGTGTATCAGAACATTTCAGCTTCAACTATCCATGTTGAAATTTCAGTGAATAATGTTACGGAACATGAATTTATAGGTGAGGGGGAGGAAGAGAAGGTGGTTTGTTTGAATTCAGCCACAGCACTGGTATCAAGCTCTAGCAGCAGTGACTTCCAGCTGGTCCCTCTCTGAGCAGACATCAGTGCTTTGGTTTCAATTTGACTATTCCTGAACTTCACAGTATTGTGCTGCTGTCATAGTCAGTAACAGAGCTGAAAAGAAAACAAGAGACCACTGGATGGTTTGCAGCAGGCCCACCACAGCTTTGATTAGCTCAAGCCATCATGATGAAGGGTACTAAACTCAACTTGGATTTCAAAACCAGGCACTCCTTTAAATACAGCTCCAGTATCAGCTGTCAGGCTCTGTCACCCACCTGCCCAGTTCCATGCCTCGGTTTCCTACATCCATGGAATAGGCAGGGACATTTCCCAGGAGAAGGCTCAGTGACTGCACACTGCTCCGTAATTTAAGACACCACACATGCAGCTCTATCTCTCAATCTGACCTGACTCCCCCCCCGATTATTCTGGTTTTCACAGCACCCACCTCAGCAATAACCACCTTCTTGTGCAAGGTCCTGCCTGTGGTAGGGGTTTGGAACCATTCCATGAATAATCCCTACTCTAACTTCACAGTCTGTGCCTCTGTGGAAAGGCTCAACAATCCTTGTCTACCAAGAGAAAGCTTCTGACTCCAAACAATTATTTCCTTGCGCTTTTGTAATGACTCCAGGAGGTCGAGGCAGGGACCATCAGTGCACCAATATTCCTCTGGTCTTTGGCACTTACTCTTCAGCAGCTTAATCATCACTGGCATATGTAAATGGCTGCAACTCTGGCCTAGAAACTTCTTGTCAGAGCTGCCTTTCCTCACGGCCCTCAGTGAGCAGAGGGCTTAATCTGAGAAAAAGCTGCAACAGACACCCTGCACCAGACAGCCGACCTCTGAAAGAGTATCAGCCACCTGAGGGTAAAACACAGCACCTCAAGCACCATCAAGGCAGTATTTCCTCTGGCTGAGGCAACATCAGCCAAGCCACATGGACACCACAAGAACCTGACCACATCTGCCCAGCAGGACATCTCCCCATGGATTAATTTACCAAATCCTCCAGGGAGTCCTCAGAGGTCTGAAAGCACCTCCAGGTGAGCAGGTTGCTATAGAAAACCACACAGCACCTGTATTTACCTAACAATAAGCATTATTCATACCTTTCCCACAGAAGCTAATAACAGCCCAAAAGCAAGAAATTAAGACTGGAGCATTCCTTGGACATGAGAGACAACACCAAAAGCAGGGAGAGAGAGAGAGCAACAATGCAAACTTAAAGCATAAAAAACTCTCGCTGTAGCAACTGGATAATACAAAAAGAACCCCAAACCTCATTGAAACATGTCCATACATTTTTAGAAGCAGAATTCATTCAACCAAGATTAAAACAAAAAAAACAAAAAAAAAAACCTATCCCTTGGAACCAAACATTTTCTATTTTCCAAAACCTCTTAAAAAATTTTGCTTCACAGATAACCAGTCATTACTCAGATGTGTAGAAAATAAACTCCTTTTTAAACAGAAAGACAGCAAGAACAAAAAATACGTGGATTATTTGTATAATTATTTTCCCATTTTCCAACTGCAGTTTTGCTTTCTCTTGTCTCCCACCCTCCTAAACCACCTGGAAAAATTAAACCCATGGCTTTGCAGAACACTGCTGCCTCTCTAAGCAGGGCAGGCAGTGCTTCCCTGCAGTGCCTGCAAAGAGAATTCAGGTTGTAGGGGGCAGAGACTTCCCTGCACGTACCTGCCCCAGACCCTCTGGAAAACAGAACCCCTGGCACACCCAGAGACCGAGCCCAGCAGCCCAGACATCCTCACATCACAGCCCTGGCAGCACTGGGGACACGGTGCCCCCTGAGCCGGTGCCACCCATGGGCAGGAGCCACTGGCAGCACCAGACACTGCACTGGCTGCCTGTCCCCAGCCCAGCCTGTCCCCAGCCCGTCCCCAGCCTGTCCCCAGCCCCAGCCCGTCCCCAGCCCATGCCCAGCCTGTCCCCAGCCCAGCCTGTCTCCAGCCCAGCCTGTCCCCAGCCCGTGCCCAGCCTGTCCCCAGCCCAGCCCGTGCCCAGCCTGTCCCCAGCCCAGCCCGTGCCCAGCCTGTCCCCAGCCCAGCCTGTGCCCAGCCTGTCCCCAGCCCAGCCTGTCTCCAGCCCAGCCTGTCCCCAGCCCAGCCTGTGCCCAGCCCCAGGGAGGCCGTGTGAGCCCCCGGAGCTCTGCAGGCTCTGGGCTCGCAGGAGGTGACAGAGCCGGCTGCCAGCCAGCGCCACCGAGCCCTCTGGCACAGCCCCATGCTGCTCTGCTCTCCTTGTTTTAATTTTTATTTTAAGAAGAAACATTTGTGGTTAGTATAGTGATCTCAATCACAATGGGAACAGACTCCAGCTGGCAGGAAAGCAAAGCTGTGACCCAACACCACCACTGCCACTCGCTCCGGCAGATCCACACACCCACATCGTGGGCTCCAGCACGGGAATGTTTGACTGGGACTCCGGATCCCTCACACCCCTCTGCACGTCTGTGCACATGCTCCAGCCCAGCTCCCAGCAACAGGCCCTCACTTGACAGGGAAGCAGTAAAATCTGACTCTTGACAGTCAGGATTCAATAGGCAGCCTCGAAGAAAGGCACGTCATTCAGGCGGATCTGCCCCAAGTGGCTGTTTTTAAGCTGTGGAAATAAACAGACATCTAGAAGAGCTCGTAATTGTCCCCAGAACTCAAAGCATCACTACAGCTGAGAGAAATTCAACCACAGTCACAGAATAATCACCAGCCCCAAGTCAAATTCTTATTCTCCTCCCCCACAACATGCAGGCTAAGTGCCCCCACAAGAGCATTTACCAGAGGCTTGTATTTGGCAAGTCAGCAAGCAGCCCTGCTCCAGCTAGATAGCTTCACTCTCCAGACGTGCTCCAAAGGTTCTCTTCCTCATCCTGGCACATGCAGCCTTCCTGCCCAAGCCCAGAGCTCCAGCAGGAAAAACCCCTCTTCCACAGTGTGCTTCCCCACCCTAACTTCACCAGCACATTCCCCTGAAAAAGGTATTTGCAAACTTTGCAAACTGTCTTTTTTCAGGTTGTTTTCCTGTCAGAGGAAAAGCAAGAACTGGCAAGGGTGGGAAGAGAGCAGGTCCTCAATCCAAATTGCTGTAATTCTGTTCCCAACCCTGCCATCACCTCCCCCCGGACATCCCCAGGTTTCCTTCCAAAGAGGGATGAGCACACCCAGCACCCTCCAGGTCACAGGCACTACAGCTGAGGGCTGTAATAATCCTGGCAGGAGCTCAACCAACTCCTGTCACCAGCCTTGGACAAGACAGACACTGCAGAAAATGTGAGGAAGGTCCCAACCCATCCAAGAGACCCAAGTTTAAGCACATGGCTGGACCGACATCACTGAGACAACTCAAGCACTTGAATTCTGCACACACAAACCCTGGAAAAATGGGAATTGTTTGATATTTAGGGGGTGGGAGGTCATAACAGCAGTTCCCATCTCACTCCTAACAGAAGTTTTATTATTTCTGTCAATGTCATCAGATTTGAGTCAAATATCCAAAGGCGTATTTACATGAAATGAATGGAATGGAAAAAGAAGAATTCAAATGCTGTTTTAAATAAGCATGAGAAGTACCTGTGTAAAGATTTCAAGGCTCCATCATGACACTATCCAACAGAGATGAGGGAACAAATGTTAATCTAACACAAGATGTATGCACAGCATAAATCTCCACATTCATTGTGCAGAGACAATAACATCTTCCCACAGCTTATAACTGTATTTAAAATTCATTTATGTAAATTACAATAGCACACATATGATAAAATAGTTACAGCAAAATGTGCCCTTTGCTCAAAACAAAAGGAATGACAAAAAAGGTATTTTAAATACTAATAAAAAATACCTATTTTTTGTTTAACTTATTGTAAAGTATGTGCTCTCAATCATACACTATTAATTTCCCCAATTATTTGTGAAGCCAAAGACAAGAAAATCCTGTTATGGAAGCAACAACCAAAATCACCACATCAGGGGAAAAAAAAAGGCATTAAGCAGGTAGTCAGGTTTGATTAATAACAGGAACGAAGGAAAAGTCTGTGATTATTTGGATTGGGAAGAGACAGTTCCAGTACTGAAGACAGAAAGCAGAAAGAGCATTTAAAGCCTTCCCACAAGGACAGAGAGCATCTGAGCCCAGGGGAAAAAATTATTTTAAAACTACTCTATAGCTCACCTTGTGGTTAGGGCACAGGGCAGCAGAGCCCTGACAAGCCAGAGAGGGAAGAAGGGACTTTACTGTGGGAGACCTCATTCAACTGTGTTTAAAATGGAAAATGCACAAAGCTCTGGAGATAATGCCAAGTTGTATCTAGTTCCAGTGAATCTCTGAACTCTACAGTCAGGTATAGACTTACAACACACTTACCCACAACTTTGGAAATAGCAGCATTACATAATAAGAACAGGGTGCATGGGCCAGTCCAGCAATTCCAGCCCCTTTTGCTGGAGCTCTCCCACGGGAGCCCCGGCTGAGCAGGGCCCTGACTAATTTCTGATGGTTCTGGAGACAGTGACAGGAAGCAAAAGAACCTCAGCCAAGCCCAGGCTCTCACTAACCTTTCTCCCAAGCCCCATCTCTGCAGAACACACCCAGTCATGCAGCACCTTCCCTTCCTCCCACTGCTGCTCCGAGGACAGATTGGCATGGGGCAGATTAATAATGACAATTACGCTCACCAGATGCTATGGAGACGTGTCTCTGAGTCACCAGACATGCTCAAAGACAAACACGTTTCCTGAAGTACCAGCTGAGGGAACATAATCAGAACTACAAGTACAAGAAGAGAATTAGTACAGCACAGAAGGGCAAATACTGGACCTACTTAGAACACAGCGTTATTTTTTTTCCAAGGGAAATTAAAACATGAAGTCAGTATTTTCACTCTCAGGGCAACGTTCAGACAATTTTCTCCCCGCTGCCCCAACCATTAAATAAACTACAGGTTTCAAAAAATGCTCCAGTTTTGCTTCCAAGGTCTCAGCTCCCTTCTACATCCTAACACAGAAAGTGAGCCTGGAGAAGAAGCAATCTATTTCGCAATATTTTATCATCAAACATAATTTTGATTAAAAGCAGTTTTTATGGAAGCTCTCAAGCAGCCTTATCAAATGTGACATTTCAGGCCAGATTTCTCAAAAGCACTTCACAACAGAATCCTTGAGAAGTGAAATTAATTGTTACTCTATTCATTAAACAGATAAGAAACTGAGGCATGGAGATCCTCATCCAGAAAGTACCCACAGACAGAGACAGGACTATGCACAAAAAGAATTTTAAAAGAAGGAATAAAAGAAATCCAAGATTTTTTTTCAATGGAGCCGCCACACCAACAGAAGTTGCTCTCATTTTAGTTTTCTCTTGCTTAGGAATTCTACTTATTTTGGAAAAACAGCGATCTCAACTAATTTTACCAAACTGCAAAGCAGCTATCTGGAGCTTTTCTTCCTACTACACCTTAATTCACAGACAACTCACTCTCCACCAACACTGAGCACAGCAACTGCTTCAATACCAAACCCCCTACCAGGTGGCTGCAGCTACCCAGGGTTATGTGGAACCACATCCTGCTCCCTTCCCAACCTCAGGATGCTCCTGCCTCCCTCCACACTTCCCCCAGCAGCTCCTGACAACAAACACCTTTTCAAACCTACAACTGTGACAGACCCGAGCGTTGGACCAGAGCGATCGGACCAGGAAGATTTACAGCAGAGCTGCTGGCCTTCTTCCCAGCGGTGAGGGATAAAAAGGTCAAGTAGATGTTTGATTTGTGCTCCGAGACACCAGGCCTAGCACACACCCACCCCCAGCCGTGCCCGGGGACACTCCTCACACTCCCCGAGTCGCTGGAACAGCAGCTGCTTCAGAGCAGAGAAACTCCAGCACTGAAGGAGAGAGAAAACCACACCAAACTGGCTCATCTGCCTCCAGAAGCGCTGGGAGAGGTTTGTTTAGCACAGCGTGCAGCAGGATACATGTGCCCACATGAACGCCTGAATTAGAAAAAATTAAGCATTCATATGCATACCCATCTATTCTTAATGCCTCTTCCTTCCCTGATTACATGTTCCAAATGAAGGCAACAGAGGGAAGAAAAACTTAGGGAAAAATTAATCAATCAGCTACTTGAGCCTTTTACGCTTTCACAAATAATCAAGTAATGGTGGCAAAGTATCGTAGAGCATCTCCCCCATTATCCCAGGGTGGGGATTCAGCTCAGCATCGTGATGAGCTGAGGGAGGCAGCACTGCAGGGCAGGCACCAGCCCTGCTCGGGGGAAATTGCAGCAGCAGGGAGCAGCTCTGAGCCAGGCTGAAGGTGTATTTCCATGCACACATACACATACACCCCCTGCAACTTCAGATTTGAAAAAAGGACCAGAGGGGATAAAAATCCCCAAAAAGTCAATACACAGACAAGGTAGCCCAGAGTGCTGCCTGTGTTCACCTGTGTGATGGAGAGGGACTTTTACATGGGCAGATAGCAACAGGACAAGGGGCAGGGGCTTCCCACTGCCAGAGGGCAGGGTTGGATGGGATATTGGGAAGGAATTGTTCCCTGTGAGAGTGGGGACACCCTGGCACAGGCTGCCCACAGAAGCTGTGGGTGCCCCATCCCTGGAAATGTTCCAGGCCAGGCTGGACGGGTCCTGAGCAACCTGATGCAGTGAGTGGCACCCCTGCCCATGGCAGAAGGATGGAACTGGGTGATCTTTAAATAATGCCCTTTCCATCCCAAGCCTTTTCAGGATTCTGTGAAGTTTGAGCTCTTCTACACAAGTTTCCACAGTCCCCTTTTCCCATCTCAGATGAGGGATGAATAGGAGACAACCCACTAGCAAGCAGAGAGGCTGCAGGGAACCACGACTTCTTGTTTGCTATTTGTTCCCATCCCCAGGGTGAGATCCCGCACCATCCAAGCCTCCACCCCTGCACAGCACCCCTCCATTGGCCAAGAAAATAACAAGCTACATATGCTGGCTCATGGGAGCTGCTGCTCCATGATGAGGCAGAAATGGGATAACTTCCATCAGTACATTAAATTGGACTCTGTCATGGCATAAGTTGACTTAAAGTGGCTTTAATGGTTATGGAAAAATACTCCCTCAAACACACACGAGGCTGATCAGACCAATAGAGCTGTGCTTGTAATGCTGCTTATTTCACTTAAAGCCTTATTACAGCACCACAGTGCTGATTGGCTTTAGAGAGGGATGCCTTTACAGCATTTAAAAGGTCTTGTGTTTAATTAAATTAGCTGCACCTGTATATATTATGTGCAATAAATCAACTATAATTTGCTACCATAGGCAGCTATTACTCTTCCCTGTGTTATTTATTGCTCAGCATCATTAGGGCGAAGGCTCTTCCAGGATACACTAAGAAATGGCAGTTTAGGGACCAAAAGCTATAACTCATTTTGTTTTCCCTCTCCCTTTTCAGTGGTGTCAATCACATTTTTTGTACACTTGAACAAACACGAATATGTAAGAGATTCTGGCTCCCATTATGTGTGTGTTCATACATATATTTATAGATAAAATAAAATTAATGTTCCCCACACATCTTGGTCTTGACTTTCATTTGCACAGATCTGCTAGCAAAATGACACAGCCCAGAAAGTACATAAATAAAAACAAGTAAGTGAAATTAAACAAACAAAATAAAATGATAGTACTGGATTCTTGCTCCTTGATGCTACACAGCAGTGATGCTGTGGTACTCCAGCTCTGCCACACACCATCTCTGAACACAATTTAGAAACCTACTCACCCAGGGATCACAGACTGCAATCCACCCCTGTGGCAAACAGCAGCAGTGACTGTATTACCAGCACTTTGTGATTTATTTCAGGCTTTTTTAGCCATTCAGACACACTACTGGATTTTGCACAGTTTGGCTCACAGTCAAGATCATGATGGCATTATCAGTTCTGCTCCATGGTTTACTCACAGGAAGAGTTTAGGAAGCACCAGCTACTGGCATGGAAGGTGGCCAAGGCAATGTTTGCTGAGGTTTCCAAAGAAATTAACAGATCCATCCTGTCCCCCCCCCTGCCAGCTACCTCCTGCCTCCCTCCCAGCAAAGAAATCATTTAGAGTAGTGAAATTAAATCAAAGGAGGGGAGTAAAACACTCCAGGAGCTCAGAATCCTGCCTTGGTCCAGCATGCTCCCAAAGCAGTCACACAGAGCAGTCTGGGTACTGCACTCTGCTCCTCAGGGCTTTATTATTCATTTTTTAAACAGCTGCTACAACGCACTGATGTTCACAATGCATTAAATATCTTCCCTGCAATATTTTTCAACCATTTAACTGGCACGGAATGTCATGCAGGAGCTAATGTAAGGGAAGCTGTTCCAGGGAATGCAGAAGTATTCCAAGGGCTTGATGTTGCTGCTCAACCATGTCCTCTTTAACCACACCTGTTCTGTGATTTCTATTTGATTCCTAGACTTAGATCTGAAATAACATCTTAGTTCCTTCTCCCCTCTGCATATATTTTAATTATGTTATTCTTTTAAATGCTAAACAAACTATCAATGTTAGGACTTTCAGAGAAACACCAGCCACCAGGGAACACACACAGAATTAGCACCAATCCTAGCAGGATGAACTGGAGAATACCTGCAGAGGCACCTACTTATGGAGTTAGGGAAGAGGAAAAAAGTACTGGTATCCTGAAATACGCAACTCATCAGCATCCAAAATCACTGCTGCTTGGTCTGCACAGAATTTCTGGTCTTTAATACATCCAAGTGATCAGAGAAAAACAGTGAGGAGCTTAAACCTTGTTTACAAAAGATAAAAATTCAATGCAGAAACAAACCAGCTCATTTTAGACACGAACAAGCTAAACTTGAAAAGAAGTTAGTCCAGTTGACAAATCTGTGCTTGCCAAGAGTAGGAGCACATCCAGGTGGAGGCAGAGCTTGTGGTCTCTGCTCTCTCACTTTCCCCATCACCTTCTTCACCACTGTCCTGGTCTACTCTGACCAGTCTCTGTTCTCCCAGGCCTCACACCAGCTTTGTTCATGAAGGACAAGAGCCAAATCCACACAGGCTATGACCCTGGACAGTACTCTTGCCTCCCTCCCCACAACACTTTTTCAAAGATACCTCTGGAACTAGCAAAGAAGACCCATGGGAATAGCTCCAGGCTGGTGGAGGAGCAGGAAGCCCAAGCAGTGGATGCCTTGGAGGGCAGAGCAGTGAACTCCGAGGCACGCACAGCATACAAAGCCAGGCAGAGAGAACACTACAGTAAGAGAACTATTAATAAAAATTAAAAGGACATTCAGGAGTATTACGAGCCAGATTGGGAGTTGGCAGTGCATGGGGCTCAGGGAGGCCTGACATTAAACCCAAAAGAGATTATGTAACCTAAGCTGCCCAGTGATCATCTGTCCCTCTGGTGTGGCTTTAAAGCAGCAGCGGGGCTGGCAGCAGCTCCAGCAGCCACGCAGGCCGGCACCGCTCACTGGGTGTCCCCGTGGCTCCTGACACCCGGGCACGGCCATGCCCTGCACGCACCCCCTGCACACCCCACACACAGCCCCAGAGCACAGGGCAGGGCCGAGGGCAGCTGGGCTCTGCCACCTGAACACGATCCCTGCTGCAAATCCCTGCAGCGAGCGCTGGGCACGGCAAACCTGGGTCTCCCCCTCTGAGGCACAGACTGCCCTGCGCACAGCGCCAGCTCCCAGCCAGATGGACAACATGAAAAACCCTCCTTACTTTGTCAAAATGCTTCAGCCAAGGCAATATGCTCCAGTTCCTGATTTGCCAAGCAAGGGGTTGCAGAGGATTTGCCTTGCTCTCCTTGACCCAGAGGATCAATACCTACAGGGCCCATCAGCTAATAGGGTCTTCCTCAGAAGAGCTCTTACTTCCCTCCTGTTATTTCATGGTCTGAGATAAACTGCAACTCTACATGAAGTTACCAGAAAAGCTCACCAGCCTTCAGGGAGACTTGATCCAGCCAGGGAATGGGCAAAGGGTGGCTGGCTCAAGTGGACATGGAGAGAGCACAGAGCACCCATGCACAGCCTGCCATGCCCACAGGCTTGGGACACTGTCCTTAACTCTCCTGACTGTGCTAACCGTGGAACACAAATTTTCATCAGCCCCTGCTTCATTTTAAACACTCTGCAAAGTCTACAGCTCACAGAAACAGCCCCCTAGCTGAACACAGAGGGGGAGGATGTACATTTAAAAAAAATAAAATAACAAGCAACTACCACACATGTTCAGAACAACTTCAGGAGGCTGATGTTGACAGACACTTCCCAGGACTGCACTGACAGAGGTGAGCACTGCAAAGCTGAGCCACCACAGCTCTCTGAACATCCCTTCCGCAACTCTGACCTCCAGAGCTCATTTTGGCCAGAAAGGTCAGTGGTATTATAGCTCCTCATTCATCAACCCTGAATACCAATAACTTCGTCACCTCTGAGAATGAACAACGTGAGTGCTCCAAACCCACTTTGTTGGTTACGTCAAAAGCTGGGAGATGCTGCCCGAATCCTGGCAGCATGGCAGGAAACAAAAGTGGTCTCAGCGTGAGCAGGGAGCAGGGACTTGATTATCTGCAATTAGCGAATCGATGATTCTTCAAGACGCTGATTTAGGCCAGCACTTCTTATTAGCAACAGTCAAGGAAAGCACAAGGGCAAATTGCATCAGAGCCAAGCCCAGCTCCCAAATACTGTTTCATTTAAAAATTAATACGTAATCCTGCAGAAACTCAGATACACACACACACCAGCATCTTCTCCCTGAGGTACATGCTGAACCCAACCAAGCCCCCACCACCATGGAAACAAGTAATGTCATTATTTTGCTCTAAATGCATGGGTATCTTGGGTAGTCAGATGTTAGCAGCCCATTGTGGAGGACACACTCCTTTTAGTGACTTGGCTGGGGTTACAGATCTGCACCCTCACTGCAGGTGGAAAAGCCTAGTGAAGTCCCTGGGAAGACACCCGCTGGGTTTAGATGAGGCCCTTCTGTTTTTAAATACTTGATCTAATTTTGTCTTGTAACATTACACAAGAACACAGCTGTATATTTAGTCTCAGAGTTAAACCATTAATTTGCAACTTACAATTTAGTAATACTTCCCATTAATAATGCCATTACATGGGTTATGTTCATATTCTATCTGAAAGTTTAAACACAACAGGTCTCTCTCAAACAGCATAAGATTAAACCACTGCGCCCATTTGAGATCAGTCACCAAGACAGGTATGGTATAAAATATACAACAGCAGACAGCTTCAATATACATTTTACTTTCATTTGTCTGAGATGTTTGTGCCAAGAATCCACTTGAGCCTGCTCTTCACTCGATTAGGGAGAAAAATTTGTTTTTAAAATGATTAAAAACATAACACTGCCCAGTGTCATGTCCCCTCCAATAATCTTCAATTTGTGGGACTGTCTTTGAAACTGTAGCAGAGCAGTTCTACCACTCACAGCATGTATTTTTGATTTAGTAATCCCTACACTTCAGAGGGGTTAATGGAAGGAAAAAAAATACCATTAACCCATTGATTTTAAAAAGAAAACCAACAAAACAGCCCAACATTAAGCTATTTTAAGTGAGAATCAGATGGGTTTGAATCATAAAGAGGAATTATGATTTAAACACTAAAAAAAATTTAAAAAGAGAAAATTGAAAAGGCCAAGTGGGATTCCAACACCATTCCTTCAGCAGTGCACGAACACCTCAGGACGCTGTGGCAATGCTCAATGGACTCTGCTGTGCCCAGAGGTGCTGAGTTACGCTTTTATGGAGACAAAAGGATGGGCCCCTGCGCTCCTTCCCGTCACCAACCCAGATAAATTCCAGCCCCGAAGTACAGGAAATTAAAACAGAATAATAAACTAAGAAAAATGCTTCCAGCAGGGAAGGAAATCCTGACCCAGTGCCTGTGCCCTGCAAAGAGTTAAAGCCTCAGCCCCAGCCAGCCCTGCTGATCTTAGTGCAGCTGCTACCTGCAGCCACGGCCCCTCAGTAGCAACACACAAGGGGAAAGTGCAATTTTGAGCTTCTCTTTTCATCTCTATGGTGACAAAAAGCTCTGCAGAGGGAAATCAGGGTGCCTTCCACTCAAAAGGTTTCTCATTTTCAATGACTGCCTTTCACAATATTTTAATTAAATCTCTGGTTGGGAAGCTTTAAAGAAAAAAAAATTCAGATTGTGGGGCTCATTTACAACAACAGAGTAAAAAAGGGGGGAAAATTTATTTTAAGCATTTTAAAAATAGACAGATTCTCTGGCTGAAGACTTAAGAATAAATCTACCAACTGCAAAGTTTTATAAAACCAGCATGTGAAGGGGCCGGGAAGTCTTTCCGTAACAAAAACATTTTCCTGCACGTAACGTGTCCCTGGCATTTTAGAAGAGGCTGAAGGCCTGCACAGCAAAGGACTTTTTCCTTTCTGGAGAAGCCCTTTTGCCCCCCTGCAGCACAGCCAGAACCACAGCCTGCCCAGCAAGTCAGGGACGCAGCGAGGGCGTGCAAAGGCTGCAGGAGAACAGCGAGGCAGTGGTGCTCATCTGTGTTTTTACAGGTCTCAGCTCGCTGCTACCAACAAAACCCAGCGACCCACATGAGCTCCAAGGAAGGGGCAGGCTCAGTCCACAAGCCACAGGCAGCCAGGGCTCACTCTCCCTCCCACAACACACATTTCTCAGTGGAACCTTCTCCCAGCAGGACACCCTGAGCACAGCGTGCCTGGGTGAGCCCATCTCATCCAGCAGACCCTGCCATGGGCAGCCTGCATGCCAAGGTGCAGCAAGTGATTGCTCCCCAGCTCCACAGGAACAGTCTTCTGACACAGAGGGAAAAGCCCATCTCATGGAAAAGGGATGCAAACACCCAAGAGGCACTGGGAGCTTCTAGCAAAACCACAGAACACATGCAGAAAAGCAGCACAAGGTGAGCACAGGAGGATCAGGAGCAGGTGGCTGTGCAGCCCTCCCAGAGGCCACCAGAAGTCCCACAGACACAGCACTTGCCCAGGACGCCCATCTCACTCCAAGGCAGCAGCACTCAGCTGGAGAGCGTGGGGAAATGATGACTCTGCAATTAGAGCCTCCACACGGCGCCAAGAGATTCAAGTGTGTTAATAAACGTAAAGCTCTGGACAAAGCACTTCGCCTCTCATCCAAGGTCCGTTGTATAATGTGGGAATAATGCCCCTAGTTCACCTAACATAATTGCCAAAACAACATATTCCTACTGCAAGGGGTGGTGAACTCCCTTGAAAGCAGTGCTGTGACAGCACAGAGTTTTCAAGTATCTTGAACCACAGGACAAGTGCATTGTTAATTTTTTAAAGTTAACAGAACACTGAAGTAGAAAGTCTAGTTAGACATGTGGACAGAAATATTTTGATCATCTTTTTAAAATAAAAACCGGGTTGCAGGGAGCTGCAGTGACAGCTGAGCGCGGATCCCCCAAGTCCCAGATCGGCGCCTTTGTCACCGTGCTCAGTAGAGAGCACCAGGATTCAGCCAGGCTGGCCACTTATCCAGCATTCCCCCCGCTGGCTGGAAATTGCTATTCTAGGAGCTACCCAATCTTTAACGACTTCTGGACTAGTTGCATTTGATTTCAGGGCAAAGGCCATGCCCAGAGGGAGACCCAGTGAGGAACTCCTCCCTCCAGCTCTCAGGTCATTCTTAAGGCCATCTGAAAGACGACAACAAAATGGTTTACTGCTCACACAGGCTAAATATCAAGAGCTCTAAAATGAAATACAATCTGTTTTCAAAGCCACCAACAGGCAAAAAGTCTGTTCTTGACAATAAAAACACTGGTCAGGAGTGGGATCATTCATGACCAAAGGTTTCTTTTAAACTGACACAAACAGAACTGTCTATTTTTCCATGTAAATTATTAATTTTTCTAAAATCATAATCACTGCTGCAAGTCCAGCTACCTCTGTACGCAAAACCCTTTCCACATACATATTTTCCTGGGGGAAAAAAGGCTTATCCCCACAAAGGAGTATGAAATAAATTGCTTTACTGAAGGTTAATAATATCCTGTCGCCGTGGTAAAAGACTCAATTACAAAACCTTCAGAAGAGCTCCCAAGGAACTCATCTGCCTGCAGTGACAGAGGCTTAAATAGCCAAAATACACAGAAAGGCTAAGCACTTCCCAAAAGAGAGGAAAAGGGGAAAAAAGATGGGGGGGGGGTAAGTAAAAAACCTGGAAATTGGACACTCAAGGTTATAAAAAAAACCCAAACACACACAACCACAGTTCCTTCTCTGCACACACAATTCTCTATAATCTCAGCAAGAATTATGGCCTAGGGAGACCAACACTAATTTTAGTATCAGATTTATTATGCAGCAGGGAGCAGAAATCAGTCAGGCCCGTCTCTCAGTCCTAATGGGCAGAACTGGCTCACGCTCCAGGAAGGCTCTGCTGAAGAATAGCTCAGGCCTGGTGAAAAACAAAGCCCCTGGGGCTCCCCGAAGCACAAACACGCTGCGTTTCTTAGAAGCCACAATAAAACACAATGATACTCCTCATTTCTGCGGCGCTGCTGCCAGAGGAGCCCAAAGCCCAGCACCCGGCGCTCCCGGCAGAGCTGCTGCGGGCGGCCAGGGCTGCGGGCCCGGCTGGGAACAGAGCCCGGGACCGGCCCTGCCGCCCGAGACCGGCCCCGCCGCCCGGCCTGGAGCCCGGGACCGGCCCTGCCGCCCGGCCTGGAGCCCGGGACCGGCCCTGCCGCCCGGGACCGGCCCTGCCGCCCGGCCTCTGTGCAAGGAACGGCAGGGATGTGGCAGGGCTGGAACCTGAGAAGGGCAGGGATGTGCCAGGGCTGGAACCCAGTGTCTCAGCCATGGGCACAGGCAGAGATGGAGGCACCAAGGCTCCAGCCAAATGCTGGCTCCCCTCTCTATGCCCAAGCAGAAGCCCAGTGCCCCCCAGCAGGGCTCTGCACACGGGATACAGCACTGCTGTGTACTCACACACACACACCTTCCTCAGAAAGGCACCAACCAGCAGCTCTGTGATCCCCGTTTCTCGCCCCATACTGCGGGAGCTTGCCACAGGTTGAGAAGCTCCACAGAGACGTCACATGGGCACCGTGTTCAGTCTGTTCTTCTGGGCTCTCACCCCTCCATCTTAAACACTTTCCAGCCTTCCCCTGTGTCTGCTTATGCCCCACTCAGACTCAGAGCACCACTTACACCATTCTTAAGATGCTTCAACTGCCCAGTGAAGCCAGCCCTATCCTCAACAACTGTTTCTAATAAGCCAGTACTAGTTACAAAAGCCTTCTGCAAAGGGTTTCATGACTCACTTCCACCCCCAATGATGCAGCACCCAGGCCATCTCCACACATGGAGAGTCCAGAGTGGGGACTGCAGATCCTCACCCAGCACTGCCCACGGCTCAGCCCCCTAAACCCTGCTTGTCCCCTCCTCCCCAACACCTGAGAACACACAGCCCAGCAGGTGCAGCCCCAGCACACATCAGCTTTGGAACAACCCTTCTCTAAAGCACCAGTGATTCCCGTTTCAAGCACTGCAGAACACGTGAGCAGCACTTCTGTTTTGCACATCCATAAAACAAGGGTGATGACAATCACTTACCTCATCTCTGTGTGATAAGAACAAGGGCCACATTTGAACTACTTTAAGTCATTTCAGCACACAAGTCTTTCGTGAAAGTAGGATGCTGATGTCTCCAGGAATGTATGTATCACAGACTATCCACTAACATTCTGAACAAAACCTTTCCTAGAATCAGTTTTTCACTCACAGCTCACTCAACTCAAGACCAGAAACTTTCAAACCATCACAATCTTGTTTTACTTTCACATAGTGGACAGGCAGGCACACGCCTCCAAAAACTGCACTCCCTGTTCTTTGTCTTTGTTACCATATTTCTGGTTTTGTTTTTAAAATGCCCTTGGAGTGTATTAAGTAACTTAGAAGCTTTGCTTTGAGCTGCTCTAACAGAAGTTAGCAGATAACTCCTGCTAACTCCAACAGAAACCAAGACTATCATCACTAAGAAATGAAGAAAAAACATGCATGATCAGGTCTGTTTTACACCTGGTCCTAATTCAGTGCAAGAGTAAATAAAAAAGCAGACTTAAAGTTTTGAATTCCCCTGCATCTATCTTCCTCTTTTAAAATAGCTGGGTTTTGCATCAAAATTTCAGAAAAAAATAAGGAAAAAAAAGCCAGTCGCCTACCCAACGAGTGCCTCCCCCACCCCAAAAATCATCCCTAAAACTTTACCTTCTTATGGCTCAAACCAGCCCCAGACCATCCTGAAGTGTCTGTGAGGAGAACACAGCAGTTCTGGCTCCTACCTCGCCTCCTCCACTGACTACCTTTGCCAGAGCAGGTGATTGCAATCAAAACTGGGGACCTGATAATTGGTTTCAGGTGAGGGACACACCTGCCTAATCAGCATCACAGCAGGGGAGCAAGGGACAGGAACACAGCACCCCCAGCACTGGCCTTGCTCAGGTTAACTCCAATCACCTGTGCCCAATCTTGGGCTCACCAAGCAGTGCAAAATCCAGACTCTGCACATGCTGCTCCTTCCACTGCTTCGGCTGCCCAACCACCAAATCACCTTTTCCTCCCTCTGCCTCTTCAGAGCCCAGAGCACATTTTCACCTGCATAACCAGCACCAATAATCAGCCAAGAAATTCAGAACTTGCTCTCTTGATCTCTGTTCCACCTCAAGAAGTGCTTGGCAGCATCCACTTGTCTGCCTTGATCCAACAATCTCCAGGTCTCAGGAATGCAAGACAGACAGGTGCTGCTGCCCTTCTCTCAGCTGCAGCCAATTTAGAGCATTTCAAGGAAACACCAAGGCACTCTTCAGCAATGAATGGCTGCACCAGCCCAAGACCTCTGACAACATTAAGAAGCAGCAAAATTCCATCTGACCGTGTCCATGTAAGAAGTTTACCCTGCCCCTGCATTCCTTCAGCTGCAACCAGGATGAAATAAGATTCGTAAGTAAGGTGTTCTGCAACAATACTTGTCCTCTCCTACATGCTTCTCTCCCCACCACTTTCAAATGAATTGACTCTTTATGTTACTTTCCACACACTGCAAGAGATCAGGATTACACAGCACCAGCTGAATGATGTTCTGCTCACACTATCATCAGCTTCATGTGTTCAGATGACAGTGATGGGGACTATAAAGGCACGAAGACAGATAATCACTGCTTATGTCTGCAATTATAGTTCCAATAAAGCTTCTTCATGGCTCTTTAGCACTAAGGTTTTTGGACTGGTAACTGAATTGTTTTAATTTTTTTTTCTATTCCATATTTTGTTCTGTTCCTATTGCATACACGATTAATCGAGAGAGAAGACAAATGCCCCTACTAAAATATCCACTGGAAATATCTACAAAAAGAGGTCCAGAAATCTAAACGGACTTCTTATGACTATCACAAAATCAAAGCCATGCTCACAAAACTTTGGGGGAATCATAACTGTGGAAGACTTAAACTATCATTGTATTTGATCGGGGAGATTAATGACATAGTGGATGTGACCAGATGAAAAAGAGAGAGGGGAGAAAATAAAAAATCACACAGGACGATCATAATTCCCTCCTCATACATAAATTGCCAGGCATGTCACACACAGAACCTGCTGGTTCCTGGGATTAGGTGAGGCAGGAGTTTAAAGCACAAAAGGCACTGTGGCAGGAGATTCTCCCTGGGGTCCCAGGTGGGCTGGGGCAGGAAATTCCCCCAGGCAGGCACAGCAGGGACAGAGGCTCTGAATGCTGGGGCAGCCTGTCCCCAGAGCTCTGGAAACACGCCAGGACACCATCCTGTCCACACAGGACCGAGGCACCACGGCAGCTCCTGCGATGGCCACGCGGAGAGGAGCGGGCATGGTCGTGCCGCACAAGGAGCCGGCCAGCTCCGGGAGCATCTGGCACGGCTGAGCAGCCAACGCTGATCTGCAGGCAGAGGCTCCAGGACCGGCAGCTCAGCCTGCTTCCCCCTCTCCTCCCATTTCTGAGGGCACCAGGAGCAGCCCTCTGAGCCCACTAAATCCTCCATCAGGCTCCCCCTCGCTCCCAGCACTGCGCCCCAGCCCCCGCGCCGGTTTGTAGCCATGAGACCGGCGTGAGCCATAATTCACACACCAACTACCTTTCACATGCTGTGGCCTCGCATCCTTATCTTGCTTCCCCTCTCGGAAGCTCGGAAGTGCTGGCGTGCAGCAGGAACCTCAGCAGTTACAGCCTCTGCCACGAACCAGAGCACTGCCACTCCAGTCAGGGCCTCCCTTACAAATTTTACAGTCAAAAGTCGTTGAAAACAACAACACCAAAAAAACAGTTTAACCCCTCAAAGACAAGTCACATAAAGAGCTGGCAGCATACAATGCTGCTCTGCCTCCCACACTTCCTCCCCAGTGCCCAGGGATGCTGCCAACATCCCCTTCAGACAGAGGCAGCCGTTTACTGTGCCATCAAACCCAGGAGTCAGGAAGCGGCTGCGCTCTCTGCCACACTGACATCTTTGCATAATCCCCTGTTGCCCTTTTTTCTCTGACCCTTCATCTCCAGGCTCAATGACAGCATCAGTACCAGGCCCACCAGGGCCTTAGTTGGGCTCCTGCACGCTACACCAAGACCACCAGAGTCCGACCAACAGTGACTCTGCTTCCTCAGCTCTGAAACCCAGCCAAGAGCGGGTCAAACCCAGCCAACAGTGGGCCTGGGACATTTCCATAGCAGGTTTTATGAGGGTTTTTTTCACCAGGCAGTGTTTGAAGAGGGTACAGTTAAATGTTTGGTGTGTACTCAGCAGGCCACCCATCCAGGGCTGGAGTCTCAGAGCTCACCTACAGAAAGTGACTGGGGAGGAAGATGAGCTGTCTGGTGCAAATCAGTCACTACAACCCCAAGCACTTTACAGTAGAGACTTCTTGAAGAGAGGGAGCTCCTGCTGCAAGAAGCCAACAGTTCCTGCTGTAGTGGTCTCAGGGCTCAGTACTCACAGGAGACATCTCTCATGGCAGAGAACAAGACCTGACACCGCCCAACACAATGGCTGGTAACAGTCCCAGACCGAAAGGTGGGGCAATACCCCCCATCCTCAGAAAATTCATATCTTATTTCCCATCTCAGCAGTACCTTTGGATTTCTTCTCAATGTTTTCTGTTCCCACAATTCATTGAACACAACATGGTGCTATAGGCTCTGTAGGTCTGCCAAATACAACAGCACAAGTAGGCAAATTTCACCAGCAAAGAAACACCCTTACACTCACTTACAGCACTTTGCAAACCTTTGGCAAAAGGATAAATGCTCTGTGTACATATCGAGCACTGCACACAGCTCAGGCTCGGAGCAGGGAATTGCACCAACACAGCTCTGAACATAAATGACTGATAACCAGGCAGAAGGAGAACTGGAGTTTCACTCGTTCAGCAAGCACTGCAGAAGAATCCTTGGCAACATCCCCTTCAGCAACACCTTCTTCCAGCAGTGCAACAAACACCAAACCTGCCAGTGCCAAGGGCTTGCAGCTCATAAACCAGACCCCTGACGGGAGCAATATTTCCCAGCCCAGGGGGATTCCAAGATCCTTAGAACAAATGCCCAGCTCCTTGCAACCTCTTCTCACACCACATTACCCTTTGGGAAGATTCCTGAACAGCTTTGTCCAACAATTGGTTAAAGCTCCCCAGACTCTCTATCTAGCAGGAATTCTCTTTACAACAGCTCTCAAGAAGCTGAAAGTCTTGTCGGCACTTCACAGTCCCTATTTTAAATAAATCAAAACTTCAAAACACTTCTTCACCCTGTGCTCCTCACCTTCTCTTTGATGCAAAACTGACCCACAGAACAACATAAAGATGAGCTCTGAGTCAGGAATACTAAAACACTGATTAAAACAGTACAGCACAGGTTTGGGAGCACTACAGAGGAATTCTGTGCCCTCTGGGCCACGCCAGCACTCGCAGGGACCCAGCCCTGAGCCAGAAGGACTGGAGCTGCACCAGGACTCATGTCCTCAGCCAAGGAGCTTTGCTCAGCCCCATCTCACAGTTGTGTAGCGTACAAGAAGGAAAATAAAACCTGGGGGACTTAACAACTTCAGCCCTGGGAACTACTTAATTCACCAGATATTAGTTTCTTTCCCCACCCCACCATTTTTCCCTCCCACCTGCCAGGCCACCTCATTACTGTCACTCTGCATCAGTTCTTGCTACAGTAGTTTTCTTGGACCTTTGCCCCTTCAGTCAGCTTGAAACCTCTTCCCCATTGTACATCAGAGTCAATGGGAAATTAATGCAAGTCTCTGCTGGGGGAGGGCAGGGCAGAGGCACCGACGCTTTCTGCTGCTGTCAATACTTCTTTTCCTTCACCCTTCCTGCCACGTACACTTCACCAACATATTAAGGAGCCTTGTCTGCATTTCACTGTGCTCGCTGAGGTCTCTGGGACTATTCCTCACATGCAGAATTGTAAAAGCCTTACCAGGGTCCCTCTTTATAATACAAAGTTCCCAAAGCACAATCTTAATTTAAGCCTACTCAGTCACAACAACACACCCAGCTGCAGATATCCCAGCACAGGGAATGACTGAGCAGGGGAGAACAACTTCCCAACATTCTTCAGATTTTCTCTGCACTCAAAATACAGAAAAAATACTTTCAACAGGAGAGTAGTATAATACCAAAGTTTAGAAGTAACTGATTAATACTGCATGCTGATCTGACTTCAAAGTTTCACAGTAACTTTCGAATTACTCAGCAAACCACAATTTCTGCAGCAATAGTATCATAAAAATCACAGGCCACGTTGAACACTACTCACATAGTTTACAGAATTATTCCAGTGACTAAGGCAAACAGAATGTGTGATTTCAGGGTTAGAGACTAAATTAAGCTTCAATAATGATTTTTTTTTTTAAAGTCTGATGCTACACTGACCTTGTAATCAGTTTTTTGAGGAGCAGCAGATTAGTATTTTCTTGTGAGTGAGATCCTCCAGTGGAGGGGGGAATAGGAGAGAGATGAAACTGCCTGTCTGAAGGAGAAGTGATGGAACTGACCATATACAAAGTACCGTCAAATACACAAAGTAATCTTTTAATCTTTTTCTGCTACGGGCTTCACAGTTCAACAAAGCATTTAATAACATGCTTTGAGCCCATGCTGATTCAGCAAAGCACTTACCCACATGCTTATGCCAACTTAAGTATATGCTTAAGTGCTTTCACACAATAGGGGCAGAGAAGATTCAGGCCCTGAGATGAACCATTTTCTCAAACCAGCCATTTTTCCCTAAGATGACTGACTATTTACAGCTTTGCTTCACTTTATAGCATGACCCAAAACGTGTTTAAAGAGAACACCTGAATACAACTGAAAAGTCAAACAACTATTAGGAACAGCAAAGACTCAAGGTAGAGCTTAATGAACTAGAACTGCTCTTTTCTCTTTCTCAGCACCACATACCTCTTGCACACACCCCACCTTGCTCTGTTTCAATGGCTCTCCTCTAAAATAAGTTCCAAGTTCCCTTAATGCTTTGGATTTCACAGCATTTATGAGACTATCACCAGAGTCAACAGGCTAAAAAAAGAATCCATTAGCATTAACTGGCCTGTCACTGGCAGTGACAAATAAATGAATTTGATGGTTTTAGATCAGTCATTAGTAGTCCTACCCCCGGGCTGATAAAGGCTCAGCACTTTGCAGAGGAGATGTACTCAATCTGGAAGCAGAGAGGGACGCACAGGGGTGTTAGCATGCTGCTCTCCTTCCATTTCCCTGACCTCCCTACCTCAGAACCTTTCCTGGCACATACAAGTGCACAAAAGTCACCTGGTAGATGCCATTAAAAATAAACCAACAATACAGGAAAGCACAAGCAACGTAGAATCTCCTTTTTAAAAAATCCCATGTTCAACAGTGTTCAATTTTAATTTTTAGTTAGCAGTATGTCAAAGGCAAGGAAAGTACATTAAGACTATTCTTAACATGAAAGATATCCTTAGGCAATGCGAATGGAAATACAGACATTTTAACAAGTACAAGACAGTCTGTGGGGATTCAGGACAACATGAACGATCTACCTGAGTGATTAGGGAGAAGAAATAAATGTTTACATTTCTAAAAAACAATAGTTACAAAAATCCAGTTCAGCTCTTGTTTCTGACACTGCACTCCACAGAAGGCCCTGCACAGCCCCTTCTTCTTCTGGCTGTGACATCCAGACAGAGATCATCCTCTGCCTTGGCCACACCGCAGGGAGCACAAACCCCAGCCCAAAGACAAGGGGTTTCAACACCCTGAGTCTCCACTGCCTGCAGCAGGGTTCATCACCAAGACTTAGACTCTGAAACTTTTCCATTGGACCATCCAATGCCATAGGGAAGCAAATTCCAGGAGCACCTTACCCTTGTGGCAAGGGATCCACATCAAGGCTGGTTGAACAAGACACCCCAACAGTGGCTGTGGACCATGCAAAGAAATCCGTCACACCATCTGGGAAGGACTTCACACTACTCTGCACACAGATGACACAATGATTATTATCAAGCAACACATCTATGCCTGATGCCAAGAGCAGGAAAAACTTCCTTTCTCACTCCACCCAGACCTGCAAATGCAGGGGAATCTAAAAAGAATTTAAAAGAAAATCATCAGGAAAAGGTCTGACCTTGCTGCTCTTGACAGCCTGGTGGGGAAGGAAGGGGGGCAGGAAAGGAAAAATCCTGAGTTCTGCTACTGTGTCCAGTTCACATTCTTTTGAGGAAAAAAAAAGAAACTTCCAAGTCTACCTAATACCTACAATAAGATGGGAAGTAGTAGGACTAAGGCAGAGGAGTTTATAGGCAGAAGCAGGGGAGAAAACAAACAGAACTCTTGATTTTCAAGGTCCATCATTTGCTTTGGAATAAAATCTCTCCCTGCTACTCTGGCTGAGGCTTATCCGACAGCCAAGGGACGCAGACACCCCACCCACAGTTAACTTAATTGGAATCAGACATCCAAATCCACTGGTTAGCTTTAAAAAAAATTCCCAGGTTAGCCTGGGTGTTATTCGGAAAGGGCATGCCCTCCATTTGCTGCGCTGGAACAGGCAGCTTCATATGGTTCTAACCAGCAGCACATGAAAGGAGAGCTGTTGACACTGCCTCTTGCCCAAGAAGAAGGACCAGATGTGCACAACTGCTCCGAGCCCACGTGCCCAGCCACACAGGAAACACGGCTGGCCATGGGCACCGTGTAGATCCGGGGCTGGCTGGAGCACAGAGGGGCCAGGACGCTCCTGCACCAACCTCTGAGGCAGTGACACATCTCATAAAGACACCGGTGTCCTGCATCCCCAGCCCGGTACCAGACACAACACCCCTCTCAGCAAGTCCTTCTGCTGTTTGTGACCAAATGGCACCAGTGCTCTGTACCCAATCCCTGCAGAAAAGACCCCAAATTAGAACATGCTGCGGCCACCTGCACTCAGGACACCAGACACGAGTGCCAGCCCATTCCAGTGACCCAGGGGAGCAGCTCCAGCAGCAGCAGCAGCTACCTGCCCTGCCTTTTCCATTCCAGGAGGGCTCCAGAGCACAGCCACAGGGCACATCCACAGTGCTCATGGATGCCACGCACCCCACTGCCGGCAGCTCCAGCCTGCTCAACTGGGAGCAATTCCCACCCACGCGTATCACGCCCCTGTGGTAAGTGCAGGAAGAACAAGCACCTCAGTCGCAGCCTGGAGGAACATGAGCACAAAACACATCTCCATGGGCAGCCTCACCAATGTAAACGTTGGCTGAAGTTTCCCCTGCCTCTGTTTCATACATGGCTCTGCACAACAAGGCATCCAAATTCCTATACCAAAGACATTTTCATGGCCAAGGAGCTACTTCATTGACCAAGGCTGCTGTCCTTTTGCTCTTCAGGTTTTTTGTTTGGTTTTTTGTTTGTTTGTTTTTGAAATAAATCCCTAAGGCAGAAACGTGAGGGAGGAACTTGCTTACATTTGAAAATATCTAATGAACATGTTAAATACAGTACATCTTCTCCTACCTAACAGAGCACGTAACATCAGAAATGGCAGGCTAAGTATAATAATAAGTCAAATTACTCAAGTCTTCAATATTCAAAAGGTGGTACAAAACTACTGGCACCCCATCACTGCTGCATTTTAAGGACCTTTTAAGTCAGCAGAGTTATAAATGATCTCCTGTTACAGAGTACCTTCCAGCACTCGGAAGCAAGACAGATTTTTATCAAGGAACAGCAGCCCTGAGGAAGGAGACTATTCACCAGAACCCCAACGAGTTAAACCCCGCAGCAAATTTCCTGAAACAATGGCTTCAAGTTGTCCTGGCCTTCCCAAGGAGAGCAGATTACACATCCCCTGATCCACTGGAGGCAACCAGCGAGCATTTTCTGCGAGGGTCACTCAGAGGCACTCGGGGGAGAGCGCTGGGCTGTTCCAGGATCTGCATCCCCCGAGAGCTGTCAGACCGCAGGGGGGGCTGAAAACCCCGAGAGAAAGCCTTTTACTGGGCTGGGCTCTGAAAGTGCAGGGCTGGGCAATCACTGCATCAGGAAGGGAAGAACAAGTGAGTGTGACCCTGCAGGAGCAGCACAGCACAGGGCCAAGGCAGGGCAAAGCTCCGCCGTGCCCCCTGAGGAGCTGGCGGTGCCGAGCAGGGGCAGAGGGGTCCTCAGCAAGGACAGGGATGGATGGAGGAAGCACCAGAAGGGAGAATGCAGCCCCAACCTCGCTTTACCTCAGCCCCCATCACTGCCAGGAAAATCACAGGGAGAAAAAAAACAACCCCAAAACAAATCCCCATTTTGCTCAACATACCAGGAAGGAAGATTATTCAGGGGAAAAAAAAAAGAAACAAACAAAAAACAAATTCTCCCCTTGCACCTAGAGAGAGACAGAGACATTTCATTAAATGCCATTAATCTCCACAGACCCAAGCATTAGCTAGTTAATTAGACTAAAGTACAGTCACATTTTAACGCTGAGCATTCGCTATTCAACTGGGATAAATGAACAACTAAAGTCCCAAATCTTAATTCAGTATCTAATTAAAAAAACAGAAAACAAAATATTCAGATTATGAAATGCTTGCCAG
This sequence comes from Poecile atricapillus, assembly GCF_030490865.1. NCBI lineage: Eukaryota > Metazoa > Chordata > Aves > Passeriformes > Paridae > Poecile > Poecile atricapillus. The sequence continues at coordinate 1,777,867 of NC_081269.1, read as the reverse complement.
AATAAGACATCATAATTGATGTAAAATCTGCTCTTTATTGCATCTGATTTTCTCCAGTCTCCAAATTAGGCTGTTTTCAATCTTCAGATTTTTTCCAAGTACCCCGTAGAAATCCCAATGCTTTAGAAAGGACAAATGTGTAAAAAGCAGCAACAGACACTGCTGACCTCTCCAGAGAGAGCGAGTTCCTGCTAAGAGTGGAATTTGACGTCCATTCCAGCATTTGCCCCACACTTGAAAGATGTCTGTTACCAAAAACCACGGGAAAAAACCTCTACGCGTAGAAAAACAAAATCCCCTTTGCCCATGCAACCTGATTTTGCATTCTTTAACACAAAAATTTAACTCACTAATATCCTCAACGTAAAAGAAATCCTGGATTTTTTAATTGTTAGAGAAGAAATCACATGGGACAGCTTAACAGCTCTGTTATAAGCATTACAAACTTCTCCAAATAACACTGTAAACACAGATAACTGGCACTGAAGACAGTTTAAAATGTAAATTAACCTTTAAAAGGTATTGGGAAAGGGGATAGGCACACCGAGCACAAGATCAAAATTCTGGTAACTTCAAATTGTATATTACAGATGGCATCAATCCAACAATATAATCCAGAAGCCACGAGCCCCACACACTGTAAACTCTTTGCTCAGTGCAGAAGCAATCCAGGCCCACTATTATTCACCAATTAGTTATTAGATATGTCTTAGGAAGAAAAGAACCTCTAAACATTTGCCTACATCAGTCTGGTTTAAAATCCTGCAAGTAGGCTGCTTGGGTTTACTCTCTTTTTCTCTTCTTTTTAAGAGCTACCCAGCACCTCTCCTGTGCTATGTCTGGGGTTTATAAATGACATTGGGTTTTTCCTAGATGCCTACTTTGTGCAATACTTAACATCATGGTTCAACACACACAGTTACACTGCTTGCTTTCATGAGGGGCTGCAAGCAGTAACAGTTCAGGCAGCTGGTCAGGCAGCTTCCCAGCACCAACTTTAAACCACTTTTCCTTACTGACTTGCATCTACAACTTTGCAGCCTTTTCCTCCCATTTTTACCAGAAGACTGAAGTTACCCAACATGACAAGCATGTACACAAGTGCCATACATCAGTTAAATTAAGTTTTTCCAACAGACTCTCAAAAATAAATTAAAAAAAAGTCAATTACAGAAGTTTTCTTTCAGCCTCTGGCTTTCAAAATTCACATGCTGCAGGTTTGGCTTTGAAACTGATTTGTTTTCATTAGGTACAACCTAAAGAGCAACAACCACTTGTATTCCACTGGCAGCTCCTCAGGAGAAATGGCACACAGTGGCATTTGGAGGGAGCGCACAGGCAGAAGCGTCTGCGTCCCTACACCATCCCCGTGCCGCCGTGAGGACTGGCCACACCATGGCCAGGCCACTGCTCTGGCCAGCCTGACCAGCTGGACACTCACACCTCACTGTTCCTCTGCTCATGCAGAACAGCCAGCAGCTCCCAAAGCTCGCAGCCTCATCAGAAACTTGCCACCCGAGGCTTACGCACAGCTCTGCACACATCTCTCCAGTTATACAAAAGAAAATTTGCAAACAATGAAGGCAGAGATATATCCCCATCCATCACAACCACAGAACTGAAAACTCAGCTCAAAACAAGCCTGAAGCCTGCACTTAATTCAAGAACTCTTCACGAACACCAGGCAGAGCCCAGCGCACAGAGCAGCCGAGGGGCCGCGGCAGCGGTGCCGGTCCCGCTGTCCAGCGCGGCTGAGCGGCTCCGCACGGCCACGGAGCCGCCTCCTGGGCCACAGCCACGCACTGATCCCCCCCAGAGCAGCACCCGGCCTTAAAAGCTTCCATTGCCAAGTCCCCAGCTGAAACCCGAACTGCCTGGCAACAATGATTCTCTGTGTGCCTGAAATCCTATTATCGATCCTCTACTTACCTTGGGCTGTGCTCGCCGAGGAAACGCAACTTTAGGGTCAATCTGAGGAAAAAGAAAGGGGAAATCAACAGGGGAGCTTTGGTTGTCATTTTACATTATTTTGATTTTAAATCACTGAATTGTTAATCCCTCATTTCTCAGGCTTGTAATTCAGCACACCGGGTCATCCAGAGCTACTCTGGAAATGATAAATCACAGTCTGGTTTTGTCTGGGGACTTTGGCGGGGGTGGGGAGATGGGAAGAGAGGAAGAAAACATCTCTTCTGCACTTCTCCTCCGTCATCTCCTGGGCAGCAATCCCTGTGGGTGCTCAGGGAGCTCTGGATCAGTCTCTGGGTACTGCTTCTCCACCAAAACTGCATGTTGAGGATTATCCACATGCCCTAGAGATTGCACAGAAAGAGGGCCAGCATTCCTGCTCAATGTCTTAACTTGGTGGCTTTGACACCTGTCCTTTCCTGCACTTGGGTTTGGGGTTACTTCTTTTATTCTGCTTTGTTTTGCTAACTGATAAGCAATGCCACACAAAAAAGCAAAGTCAAAACCTAAGTCAAATGATTCACATTTCAATTATTGAAACTGAAACATTCGAAGGACGAAAGTCTCCTTTATAATATGCCCAACTGATCCAATTTACTCACTCTCAAAGAAAATATGTGAGCAATGGAAAACTCCAGAGGGGCATTTCTGGGATGGGGTGGGAAGGGAAGAGAGTAAGTTACATTGAAAACAAAAGTAAACAACTTCCTAAAAAAGGTTTTCCAGTAGGGAGTTACTTAACTATCCATGAATGAAGCACATCACCAGAGACTAAAAGAAAGGGGGGGAAAAAAAAAAAAATCCTTGCTTTACCCCCCCTGCCCTGTTTTAAGATGCAGCGTTGGCTCCCCTTGCGCTGCATGAATTAACACGTCCCCTCTGCTTCCAAAATGCTAATTCTGCAACCTCACACACAACTTCCACAGGGGTCAGTTCTAAAAAGGGACTCCTCTCTCCCATTCAAAAATTTCATGAAACCAAAAAGGCACCACCACAGTCGCAAAGAAATGGCACCCAGTGGTGCCTGGAGGGAGCACGCAGGCAGAAGGCTGCATGCAAACAAAAACATCAGCCCTGTGAACAGCAGCACCCCCAAATCGCAGGAAAATGCCTGTGTGCTGCTGGTTTCACTTCTGGTTCTCAGCTGCACCTGCACACAGACATCCTCTACATAAAGGGTCTGGAAAAGCATGTTTGAAGTACTGGATCCCACCTGAACTGTGCAACCTGCAACTGCTGTCAGGGCTGCCCTTGTCTGTACAACCAACTGATGCCACTAATGCTGGCTGTGTTAAGCATACTCAGAAGGACAGGCTTTCTTTCACAGTTTGGCTTTTGTTGTGCTTCCCCCACCTCAAGCAAACGCTGATGAAGAAGAGATGTTTCCATTTGGTATTGTTATTCCTGTGGTGATAAATATTCCTGTCACTGCTAAATAACCACGGGCCTCTCCTAAAAAGCAGTTTTACTCAATTAATTTGTCAAAATGGGAAATACCACAGACGTTTGATGTGCAGCTGATAAACTGATTTGCCTCCATCAGATACAAATACTGCATCTTTTTTAGGACACACCTGAGAAATGAGTGATTACATGCCACTTTATTGTTCAAAAAGCATAGAAAGTAAAATTATTTATCTAGAAAGCTAACCTTTTCATAGAGATTAACATTATCTACAAATATATTCAGCACTGACTAGGCATTTGTCTACTGGGGAAATACAACAGGTACGGATTTTCCACAGCGATACCCAAAGGTGGAAAAATATGGACATTTCTATGTTTGCTCCAAAACGACAAGTTTTCCCACCAAAGAACACCAGGCCCACCAGAGGGACATCACTGCAAAGTCCTGCTGGTAAAAAGCTGGAGAGCCATTAAACTCCAAAGCAACACATTCATTTTTGAAGGTCAGTTCAAAGAGCATGGAGTCCCTTGCACCACAGCAACAGATTTTCTAAAAGAACTGACTTTTCCTTCCCAAAACCTTTTGGATAAACACCATCAGCCTTTGAAGACAAACACTAGTAATGAACGTGGCAAATCCATACCTTTTGCATAACCCTGTCAACTATTTAAACAACAACCAAAAAGGGAAAAAAAAACCAAACCAAAACAAAAACAAAAAAACCAAAGTTCTACCAAAAAAAAAATTAGTTAGTTAGGTACAATTCTACTTACTGTATCTACAAGTCCTCTAGGAAATGACTATAATACTATTTCTGATATGAATGGCCATTACCTAAACAAAGCTTTTAACGTAACTGTAAACAAGAGCGACGTTTCCATGCCAATACCCAACCGATCTGCCTCCTGTGCTGAACGTTGAAACAGAGTCAAATGCCTTGTTATACCGCACAACAGTTACTACAATACTCTACAAATACACGCCTGAAAGGACCTGCCTGGCTCTGTGCTTTACTTTTAAGCTGCGTTACTGATTCTAAGGTCAGTTTCGTACTTGGATTGATTCAGTCATTATCACACAACCAAAACCGAGGCAGATTTGCCCTGGTGAAGCTCTTCACCCCTCCCCCAGAGAAGAGCAAATTAATACATAGCAGGGACTAGACTGTGATACAAGAAAAAAGCTGGGGGAGGACCTAATTATAGTCAGAAATATTACAGGGTGTCCTCCCGTGATTTTTTTTTTTTTTTAAACTCTCGTTCAAGATACTGTTTGCCTTTGTTCTTCTTATCTAAATTTATCTTTAAAAACACATAGAGAATATAGCTCTACATGAAAAGTCTGGTGAGTTTAATTTCAGGAGCACGGTTGAATCAGTTATCTTACCATATCTGATTAAACCTAAAATCAAATTATTAAGGCAAGTGAAAGCATGGGCTTCGTGTTCAGGCAAGCCCAGCAGAATCCGTAGGTCAAATTAAAACACTAGATTCCACCTGCTTCAACAAGAGCTTTAGGCTTTTTGTTTCCATATAAATTACATACAAAAAAAAACCAAACAAAACCATATCCTCATGCTTGCTCCCTGCTTCTCCCTTTCTTCATTTAACTACCATCTCGCACACACAGGCACCCATGAGATGTTGCAGCACCGAGACAGGATTGCCCCTAACACCAGGCTCAGGTTAAAATAAAACCCTTAAGCCCCAGAACACAGACTATAAACCCCAGTGACAGTAAGGACCACGCTGGATCTGCCCAGCAGAATGTCTCTGCAGACAGTTCCCAAAACACAGCCCCCTCCAGAGCCAGCAGCACCAGAGCACTGATGACCTCTACCAGTGTCCTTCCCCCCTCCCCTCCCAGCTTTGCTGAGACTGGAAACTACAACGAAGTAGGAGGCACAAAACTTCATCTTTTTGCTTGGTCTTGATTACAGGGAGAAAACAGGGCCCAGAGCTGCACCTGCCCAATACCTTTTGTTTGACCCAACACTGAAAACACCATACTGGGGCAGGGGACAAACTCAGGTGTGGAATTTTTGTTTAAAAAAACCCCAAACAAATGTAATGTTTATTAAAAAAAAAAAAATCAGAAAAAATCAGCTGCATCTCACATTTCTTTTCCTTATATTATGCACTGGAGACTGAGCGCAGCAAAAAGCTCTGGAGAAACAACAACACATTAGAACTTGTGCTTCTCTACCACATCCATTCTCCAGCTCTTGCAGAGCTTCCCATAAATTACCGTGAGCATTTCGCAGGGGCCCTGCCATCACAGGTGAGGGGACCACTCCAAAAAATGACTTTGAGAAATGACACGAGCAGCAGCTTCCACGGTTTGACAGTAAGTCACTCACACCTTGAAACGCGCTCAACAATACATAAATAATCAATCAAAAGAATCACAAAGTTCCCAGCAGAAAGCATGCCGCAGCCCAACACCAAAAAAAGTTGGATTTTACTCCACAGCTTTTTCAATGTCACCGCTCAATAAAATATAAGGCCGGGGGAGGAGCCAGCAGTCGGTATGGGCGAATTCGGATTTCGAGAAAAATAAAAAAAAGAAAAATAAAGAATAAAAAAATAAAAATAAAGTTACCGCTTTTGGCAAGTTAAAAGGCAAAGTCTAGAAAAAAAAGTCTGAAGGAAAAGCCGAGCCACGCAAGGTCCCGGTTCAATGACAGGCTGACAGCGGCCCGAGCGGGGCTCGCAGCGGCCGGGTGCCGGCCCCGCCGTGCCGGGAAGGGCGGCGGGCAGCCCCGAGCAGCACCTACCGTCTTGGAGTCCAGCTCGTGGTGCGGCTGAGCCAGGACTTTGTCTACACTCGCCGGATCCGCGAACGTAACGAACCCGAAGCCTCTGCGAGAGACAAAGAGCGAGGGGATGGCGGGGGGGGGGGGGGGGGGTTGGGGGTGGTGATGAGAATTAGAGCCAAAGGGAGAAGTCATAAAAATAAACCGCTGGGTCCCCCCTCCTTCCTCTCCCCTCCCCCGAAGCCTCCGGGTGCGGAGGGCGGCCGGCTCCGACCCCCGGCCCCTCTCCGGCTGCACCGGCCGCTTTGTTTCCTGCTCCGGGCTGGAGGGATGCGGGCGGGGAGAGCCCTCCCGCAGCGCCCCACGCGCGGGGAGGGATGCGGGGGTGGGATTTTGGGGTGAGATTGGGGGCTGCGGGTCCACCCGCCCCGACCGCAACTCGCGAAGTTTGTCAGCCCGAGCGGGGTGGGCGGCGGTTTTACCTGGAGCGCTTGGTGGTGGGGTCCCGCATGACCATACACTCCCTAATTTCTCCGAATTTGCTAAAATAGTCTCTAAGGCTGTCTGCGGAGAGAGAGCAGAGAGGCAGAGGAGGGTCAGGGCTGGGGGGGCGCGGGCAGGGCCCGGCGCGGCGGGACGCGGCCCACGCGGGGCGGGACACGCGTGGGGAGGGGGGCGGCGGGCGGGGGTTACCTGGTGAGGTTTGCCAGCTGAGGCCGCCGATGAACATCTTGCTGGAGGGAGAGAGCAGAGCGGAGTTGAGCGCCGGTGCGGGATCGGCCATTTTGACGGGGCAGCTCCCGGCGGGGCGGAGGGGCGCGGAGCGGAGCGGCGCGGAGCGGGGCGGGCCCGCCTGACCGCCCCTCACCGCCGCGCTCCGCGCCCCCGCCGCCCCGCCGACTTACCCGGGGTCGTGCTGCGCCTCTCCGGGGCTCCCCGAGGTAGCCTGGCTCCCGTCCGCCTCCATGGCCGCGCCGAGCGAGAGCCCCTTAGAGAACCCCCCCCGCCCGCCCAACCCGCCCCCCCCGGCCCGGCTCCGGCTCGGTTCGCTCCGCTTGCTTTGCCCCTTTTTCCCTTCCCCCCTCCTCCTCCTCCTCCTCCTCCTCCTCCTCCTCCTCCTCCTCCCTCCGCTACCGGAGGATCTCACTGGAGAGGCGCTGGGGCAGCAGCCAGATCCGTCACACGTGGGATCGGCTTAGCTCAGCGCCGCGCCGGCGCTCCCTCCCCCCGCCGCCATCCTCCCCTCCCTCCATCCCGCCCCTCCCTCGCTGGGCGGGGCCTCGGCCGGCGCGTGGCCCTGCGTGACGTCACCGTGACGTCACCGCGCCCTCCCCGCACAGCTCCCGCCCCCCCCGCGCGCGTCCGTCCCTCACGCGTGTCCGCGACACCCGGGACCGTGACACCCGGGACCGTGACACTCGGCCTGTGCCACCCGGGACTGTGACACTCGGTCTGTGCCACCCGGGACCGTGACACCCGGGACCGTGACACTCGGTCTGTGCCACCGGGGACTGTGACACTCGGTCTGTGCCACCCGGGACCGTGACACCCGGGACCGTGACACTCGGCCTGTGCCACCCGGGACTGTGACACTCGGTCTGTGCCACCCGGGACCGTGACACCCGGGACCGTGACACTCGGTCTGTGCCACCGGGGACTGTGACACTCGGTCTGTGCCACCCGGGACCGTGACACCCGGTCTGTGACACCCAGGACTGTCCCCCTGGGCACTGAGTGGTGCCATCTCGTCACCAAGCCTGGTCATGGCACCCGCGCTGCCCTTGGCACCGCCCGGACCCTGCGAACACGCCGGGTTTAAATTGCAGCTTTCTGGGGCTGCTCGAAGAAAGAGGCTGGAGCCCGGTGCTGCGGCAGCTCCTGCACCCCAGAGCCCCCATGTGTCCTGTGGCCCTGTGTCCCCCACATCCCAGTGTCGCCTCATTCCAGGGCTCCAGCAGCACCACTGAACCCCTCGGCCCCCAGGCAGGACGGGACGGGGCGGCAGCTCCTGGTGTAATTATCCACAGCGATGAAGCTCGGCTGCTGGGAGCACAGGCCGCCCGCCTGGCGGTACTGAGCCACGTTGCCCTACATTTCCAGAGACACCCATGGATTTTGAGTTCCTCCACCCGTCCAGCGCTGAGTGCCTCCCAACCAAGACCTCCCAGTTCAGCAGCCAAGCCTTCAAGAGCTGTTTTGGGGTTGCCAACTATTTCCGGCTCAGGGATTATAATATTTTTACTGGGGCTGGGGGATGTATGTGGATATACTTTCTAGCAGGGATTAATGAACAAGGTGGGAATGAGTGGATGTGTGCAGGGCTGCAAGGTCAGGCCCACTGGAGAAACACTGTTATTCATGCTCTGATGCTGACCACTGTAAAATGGGATATAATTCCCTTCATTTGGTTTGTTTTGCCACAAAGTGCTGAACTCTGGCTCAGCAGCGGGGCAGGCTCCACTCCTCCAGAGTGGGCAAGGAAAAGGGGCTGACCTGGCCCTGCCCCATCAAGGTGAGCAGCACCAATGTGCAAAGGAAATGGATGGGGAGGATTAAAGAACAGTATTTTTCTCCCCACTTTGAGCCTCCTTTAGATCTTAGCTATTCCTTGTAATAATCACCTGGAAATTACGAGTTAGGAGAGTGGTTCCTGGGGTTATATTACCCCTTTAATCTCTCTGGCAGCGGTGCAGAATTTTAAAGGGGGTCCAGAATGAACAAGCACAAGACAGATTTTGCTGATGGACAGAAGAAACCTTGGTGCTGCTGCTTATGGCTCAGAAAGAAATTTGGATTGTTGTATATTAAAAGGAAATCTCCACTGCTATCCCTTCCATCAGCGAACATTGCAGGTCAAATGGCTTTGGGAAGACTATCAGAACGTTCTCTCTCCACCTCCCCCAGAGCTGAGGCAGGGTTCAGGGGAGTGACCTGACCTCAGTTTCAACCTGTTCAGTAGTTTTGCTCTTTCTCAGCACTCTGCTGTCACAGGAGAAACCAAACCCATGGAACCAGGGATGCTCTGGGGACATGCTCAGCACCTGAAGCCCACGGGTGATAAATCAGGACCCTCTGTCCTGCTCCTTTGGCAGCAGTCACCAGCACCCAGTCCCAATCCCAGATTTTCCTCCAGCCCACTGAGAGTTTGCAGGCTTGCCCTCTGCTCTCCTCCTCTCCAGCCTCTGATGTTCATGCTAAAAATCAAAAATCCCAGCAGAATTTGGGAAGTAGCTAATAAACTGCAAAGCTGACATCTGTAACTGCTGGCCAGGGATAACCTTCTCCCTAGCTGCACAATTAAAAGTTGGAGCATTTAGTCCAATAACAAGGAAAGTTACTGCTATTGATTCAAACCAGCCCAGATCCTCCATGGTGGCTCTGCAGGACAGACAAATTTGGGGCGATCACCTCTGTCCATGTACTCACGTAGCACCTACTCTCATTAGTAGGTTTTAGCCTCACCAATTTCCTTTCCATTTTTACAACTCCCATTTCATATCAGAGACTGAGATGCAGAGTTTGTTAAGATCAGCCAAAGGCCAAAATGACATGAGACCCCAAATGTCCTTGGACAAATGTCTCATGGTCCTGAGAGCCTGACTTCTGAAACAAAGAGATCTTGGGCTCCTAAACCAGCTGGGCATGGATTGGGAATGCTCTTCCAGGTAAAGAAGGGGGCAGGCCCCAATCTCCCAGGCTTCAGCCATGCTCTTTGGACATGCCATCTTTGCCATGCAGCCATGCCCAAGGGCTGAATCCACCTCACGCTGCCTGGAGAATGAGTTAATCTATCTGGGGCTGTAGAAATCTGCATTTATGTTTTGTGTGCTCTATAAATTCAGTGTCATAATAAAAAGGATCTAAATCTTTACTGAATAATTCATTTTCACGCATAGGGAAGAAATAATGACCTATATTACATTCCATCTATCATTTAGCATGCTGTGGAGATTGATCAGCCGGTGGGTTTCGGAGGTCCCCAGTGAGGAGTAGAGCCCTGCCTGCTGCCCAGCTGTGGCTTCACCTGACAAACATTATTTAGATGGAATTCCAGGGGGAGATAGGCTGGGGAGCTGCCAGGAAGTCAAAGGTCATTTAAAATGCGGACTATGTCATTGCAAACAGTTGGTCTTCTCAGTGTGTCTCTGCCTCAGGCGTTACCCCAGTGCCTGCAGCACCCCACAGAGCCACACCAGGAGAGGGGCTGTGCCAGCCCTGCCTTGGAGGAGATGTGGCACAGGGGATGGAAGAGATGTCTTCAGGGTCTGTGGTGTCGGAGTGGTCAGGGTTGTCTAGGCACCATCCACATCTCCAAAAAGCTGAGCAAAGACTTCCTGTGTGTCCCTGGGATTCGCCACAGAGGACAGGCTGTTAAGTGAACAGCACTCAGCAGCTTTGGTTGTGATATTTGCAGACAAAATTTCAGCAGAGTGCAGACTTAGTGTGTTGGATGTTTTTGATTTCATTTTAGGCCTCCTATCCATTAAGGTCACATGTGTTTCCTTGTGGTGAGCTCTACACCTCCTCTCCCATGTTGTCAGCCCCTCTGCTTCCACCTGCTCCATCACCTGAAAGGAAACCACCAAACCCAAGGCCATGAGTGCTGCCCAGCCCTGGGGTTCACAGCAGCCCAGGGCCAGGCAGGAAAACAAACACAAACCACTGAGTCTGGCTGGCAGGAGGGAGTTACTTAAAAACACATCAGCCAGTCACTAAACAGGATAGGTTATCCCAGAACCAGTAACTTTAGGGAAGCAGCACTGGTTCAAACCTGGTGCAAATGTGGCTCTACATTTTGGGTAGACACTGGAGTTTTTCCATGTCAAGTTCCAGATTTGCATCAAATTATTTCAGCATTTGCTAATGAAGACATTACGCTGACCTTATTAAAACATCATGATTTTCATCTTAACTGAGAAAACAGCATTTTTTCAACTGTTTCAAAAGAAGAATAAAACCCAAATATTATCAAGCCCATCTTTCATATGATAAGGGAGGAGGGGGAAGCTCTGCAAGGAAAGATTTCAAAGCCTGCTTTGTTTTCACCAGCTTTGAAATCAACAGACAGCCCTGAGAATTTTGTTTTTCAGAACCACAGTGTTTAATTCTATTTACTACTTCCAGGCAATTCTATATATACACACAGTGAAAAACCCAAGCAGCTCACTTTAAACAAATCCTCCTGCTTTTTTCAGATGTGTCATTCCTCCTGCGGGTAGGATTGCAGGATACAGATCAATTAAGTTAAAGCAAAAAACAAAGCAGAGAGGAGACGAAGGGGAAGAGGAAGGTTTGTGCTGTCCCTGGGTAGCTCTCCCTGCTGGATCTGGCGGGGGTCACTGTCCTGTGGGCACCTTGGCTTTACCTGAAGAAAGGTGGTTACTGGGGAATTTTCCAAAGACTTCCCCAGCTCTGTTGTCTGGAAATTCAGCCTCTCTCTCCTGTGCTTAGACACATCCAAGCACCCCAAGTGAACCCTGGTGTGGCCTCTCATCCTGGGGTGGACAAAGTTATGCCAGAAAACCCATTTCCTTCCCTCTCCCAAAACCAGGCTGTCTACCTTAGTTCTCTCCCTGATTAATTTTTACAAAAGGCCTTTAAGAGCCTCTGATAAACTGCTCCCAAAGTCCAAACTAATATTATTAACTATGAATCTTCTCCTATAAATAATTCCCAGAAGTAGATCAATGCTACTACTGAGTCAATGGATTCACTGGAATCATTTCTTCCTCTTACTCCTGGATTTTTTTCTCCCTGTCGCCACTAATCAATGATGATGATAAAACTACCCTGGAACACCCCCAAAATAAAGATAAACAGTGTGTATTATCAGAGGCTGGGGCTGTGCACGGCGTTGAAGATGCGTTACCTTCTCTGAGCCACATTTGTTTTCCTCTACAGACAGTTAAGGGAAAAAAAAAAAGGAGGCCCAGTAAATGAATGGTCTGGTATAACACAGCATTAATTCCCTGACCTTCCGCATTGAGTGACTAAGAATCTCAATCTCAATTATTCTTTTCATGACGGAATCTAAAATAGACACAGCAAGTCCTCACATTCTTGCTCAAAAGCAGGAGAGGTGGAATGAGACGAGTCAGCCCGATCACACTGAAACCACATCCATTATCAGTTCCATGTCATTCAAAAAAATCGACTGCAGGAGAAAGCAAGAGCATCCAAGGAGAATTATTGCAAAACGTGTGCTGGCAGGATCTGGATAAATACAGACACTCACTTATATATGCACATGCATTTAAAATTCACAAGTATGGAGCTGAATCAGGGGTAGGAAAAACAAGTCACTCCCCAGAGGACACCATCGCTCTGAATTAACAGCAGGCAGATCAGAATTGATGAAAACACCCTGAGAGGTTGATAAGCAATGTTCCCTCCCTGTAGATGGTGGGGATCCCTCACATTCTGAAGTTTGGGCATTCCTGCACCTCTGGCATGATGGAAATGGCAAACCCATAATTTCCTGTCTGACTTTAGAGTTAACTACTTTGTTTGTTTCTTTCCAGTTAATCAAATGGTTCTTATTGCTGATACAGCAAATTTCACGACCATTACGTTCACATCAAAGGACACATGAGCAAGAAAGTTTCCATGAGGCTTTAGGCTATCTCAGCACAGATCTTCAATGGGCACAAAATCCTCACAGTCACACTACCACGTATAGTGGCTAAAGATCACCCCTTCACCCGTGGATCTTTGAAGGTATTTTCCTGCATCTGGAGAACAAGGACAAGACCAGAGCCAGCTGTGGGACACTGGCCATGCCAGGGGCTGCTGTCCAGCCATGCCTGCCCGTGTGAAGGCAGGAGCCTCACTCTAGGCTTACCCCTAATGTAATTCCCTGGCTTTCCATGGGATTCACTGATTTTCCAGCAGCAGATGTGGATTGAGCTCCTCAGCTGGCCTTTCCGGCCAGGGCCTGGCACAGCACGTGTAACAAGCCCGGGAGACAAGGAGTCACACACGGCCTCTGGCCACGTCCTAAATTCCAGCATTGTACGTCAGGAAGAAATGTGCCTGGGAAATGTAGCTGTAACTACATTAAAGCACCATAATTCAATTCTAACCACATCATTACAGAGGTGCAGATCAGATAAGCGCGGAGAGGAGGGAGCCGGGCTTCACTGGCTGCGGGAGCCGCGTCCTGTGGGGTTGGGCGCATTGGGGCTGGGACAGCACCGCGCTCCCTCCTCCGGGGATGTTTAACCTGCAAACCCACCTCTCCAAGCAGCATCTTCCTCTCTCTCCCTATGCCCCGACCCAGTGTCCAGTGAAACCCCTGCAGCCCAAAGGCAGACCCTGCATCCCTCCCCTGGGAGGGTATTTGGATGCAGATGACCCCTACCCTGATCCTACACTGTCCTTCCCTCAGCCAGAGACTTCACCAGGGCAGTGCTTGCTGAGCAGGGGGGCACAGCACCCCCTGACAGCCCCCAGCCTTCCCCGCACTGCCCAGGGATCTCCAGCCTCCCCTGGCGAGGGATGGGAGTGAGGAGGAGCTGCCCTTGGCAGCCTGCTCTGGAATCACCCATCCACTGCCATCCAACACCAGCCTCACTCAGGGCATCAGTGCCTCAGCCAAAATCACACCAAAATCAGCCCACTACGTCTGGCCATGGACTGGAAAACATTCTGTGAGTTACTACCTCCTGCCAGGGAAAGTGCTTTTCCCATATTTAAGACATTCCTCAGCTTTAAGCACCCTCTCCCACTAGATTTAAAGCACTGATGTGCCGACTGTCAAGGCCCTGGATTCCTGGTCTGACTTTTGGGCAGCCATGAGATTAACTCTTCTATTCCAAATCATTTTAAGCAGAGGTTACTGCTGAACTTGTGCTTCTGCCTTTGCTGAATCAGGGCTTTGCCAACTTCCTGCTTTATTTATTTGGCTTTCTGTGATTGCTGAGCCGGGATGGCAAGGATCCTACCTTGAACCTCCCGTGGGACCTCTTGTGATGAAATGCAAAGCCTGCAAACACTGTGGAGTCTCTGTTGCATTAGGAGAGGAGTTTCATGAAGATTCATGTCTTTCATATTGTTCTATGAAATTAAAGAGCAGAAGGAAAATCACTTTCAAGGAAGTGAAGATGTACTGCAGCAATTTAGTTGTAAACATAATTAAGCAACTGGCCCTGTAATACCCATCCTTTCTTGGCCAAAATTCAGCTGGAGTTTCCATTGATGTCAAGATCAAGCTATGCAAATATTTAGAACAGGCTTTGTCAGGAGAACAAGATCCAAAAGAGATTTTGGGTGACAAGGTCTGTAACAATGCTCCCTTCGCTCCTCCTGAGCTGGATCCAGATTTTTAGGTCCTTCATTTCCCTTCCAGCCTCATCCACCTGTCAATGCTCACACTGAGGCCCAGCTGACAGCCCAGCAGAAGAGACCCCCAGGCTCCAGACACTGAGGGCTGGGATCCCACACAGAGCACTGCTTCGTAATGAAGTCACTCTGCCACTTCAGACTTACCCAAACTGCACTGATGGGTTAATTTTGCACAGAAGGCTCTTGGCTGGGTCAGGCATCATCTCCCTCCCCTCTGCCTCGATGCCAGCTTGGGCACCACGTCTTGTCCTGGAGGTGGCACCCAGCCAGGTCAGACTGGCACCGGTGCCTGTTGTGCTCTGTGTGACTGTCACAACCCTGAGGTGACATCCCTGCTCCACCCGTGCCCTGTGGTGTTCCCGTGGGATGAGGGAGTGCTGCCGAGCCTGGAGATGGGGCATGCAGGACCAAACATTTAACTGCCTGAAATAATAACTGGGCACTCCACACTTGTTTGTCATAACTTGCTTATGAACAGGCACAATTACAAACGTGCAATTTCTAGGTGTAAATACACTTACAGACTGGCTATAGTGAAGCAAAAGCAAACTGCTCTGAAGCTGAGCTGAGGGCACTGGGCTTTGGCAGTGATATTTAGAGCTTTTCCCGAGTCCCTGGGTGTGGAGTGGTTTTCTAAAATTGCCAGGTTTTTAGTTTTTGTTTAAAGTAAATGTATAGTCTTTGAAGCTCCAAGGAAAGAACTTGGAAAATGTGACCTTTAGAGCTTTGATACCAGGTGACAAATAAAAAAAAATCCAAAGGACAATCCCCTTGAAAATATACATGGCTATCACTTAGCAAGCAGAGAAAGGAAAGAAAGATGATGTGTTTTGCTTCGAGGCCAGGACTGACAGGAGCATTTTATGTTATCCTTAAAATATTGGTGGGGTAACACAGCACCAGCAAACATCTCCTGCATGCACCATTGCTTGCCCAATTTTGCAGGAGCAGGTGCTGAGCTGGGGCTGTGTGGGCTGAGCCAGCAGCTGTGCCCACGGTCCAGCAGCGCTCCAGGAGGCGACGTTTGCCTTGCTGGAACTTGAGAGCACTTCAGCCTCACCTTCACAAATGAAACTCTCCGCACCATTGGGGAGCAGCGCCAGGAGGCCCTCAGGAGCCCTGCAGATATTCTTCCTGCTGTTTCGTACTAGGGTGCTCTTCCAAGGGAAGGAAAAACTTGGGGAAACTGAAAAATGCTTAGCTGGAGTGGGCAGAGGCTCCTGGAGATGTTCTTGCTGGCTGAGGCCATTTTGGATTGATGCAGCACTAAAGCTCTGTGGCTCTCGTGGGGTCTTGCTGTGATGCACCATCAGAGCAGCACTGCTCCAGTGAGGATGGAGTGTGTAACATCACTTACACACAGCTTTTCGCAGTCATTCCACCTCCCCTCTTTGCTCACCTCCTTGTGTGGCTGCAGTTCACCACAGAAGGGACTCTATTGGTCTGAATCAGCTCAGGGACAGTGTTTTGCTGTTCTGTACCAACAACAACAACAACAACAACAACAAAATAAAATTCAAACCAACACAAACTTAGACGAGAAAGTAATAAGAAGGCAAACTCAATTACTGTTTCATCTGGCATTATTGTTGCTTTGCTGCTCTTTGTCAGGGACTTCTTCCAGGCAAAATTGGAGAGATTATCTTGTCTAGATGTTATGAAGTAGCTAATCCCTTCCGCAAGTGGAGGAGAGCCAAGCGCTTCACTTTGGGCAAGTGGAAGTGTAAATATGGTGACAAAATGCTGCCACTGCTCTCTGGCTCCAGGGGCCGCCTTTCCCCAGGGCTTTGCTCACTCCACATCTGCACGAGGCATCAGAATCTCCCCAAGATCTCCCAACAGATTTCCTCTTTCCTGCCCCAAAAGCAGCCTGGAACAGATGGATTTGGCACACTGTGTCCTACACTGCTGTGGGGAGCAAGGGGGAAAAGGTATTTTTACAAGACAGAAAGGCCATTGTTTAATGCCACAGTGCTGGTGAGCTCGTCCCATCCCTCATTCCAGCCTCATCCCCACTCCCAGCTCTTCCCAGTGTCACCACCAGGCTAAGCAGCTGCAGGAGCCTGAGGTGTGACCCCAGAGCTGCACTGCCTGCCCCAGGGACAGCTGTGGGTCCTGCTCCCTGCACAGCTCCTCCTCCAGAGCTGAGGATGAGGATGCTCCTGCCTTTCTCCAGCCACCCTGCAGCAGGGCCTGCAGTTGGAGCCTCAGAAAGCAGCAGCAGAAGAGAAATGACCCAGCTGTCATGTGTTCACTGGATTTTATATGGCACACAGGGCCATTATCTCAGTAAGGAGAGTCTAGTTTTCATGTAAGAAGGGCCATTTTCTGGTCACCTCAAGGTAACCAGGGTGAGGTTGCCTCAAACAGAAATTCTCAAAGGTCCAATCTTTACTCACACTGCACATTAACCCAGAGCAACACGCTCATGGGAACAGCCCTGACACAACCAGCACCTCTGGGCTCAGTGTGAGATCCCTGCCACAACCCTGGGAACACAAAAATCATCAACCCTCGTGGCGCAGCACCTCTGGGATAAATCCCGGTGTCCTCCCTCTTCCATAACCACAACAGGGAGACAGCACAATACCCCACCTGCCCATGGGCTTCCACCCCCCAAAATCCAACAGCTCAAGTAAAGGATATTTGCGAAGCCGGGGAAATGCTCTGCTGGAAATGCGGAGCAGCCCCTGCCCACGTGGGTGTGTCTGTGTACATCCAGCCAGGGGGATATTTAATGATAATTGCTTCTTTTCAGCAGAGAGCAATGTGCCTGGTACAACCCAAAATGATTTTGCTATTTTGACGTTGGGAAATCTGCAAGTCAAAGGTGAGGGAACGACTGCACAGAGCAGCCAATATTAAAAATCACAATCTGGCAGCGGCGGCGCGGGCTGGCAGAGCTGGATTGCCAATCATTTTTATACCTCGGCGCTTTAAATAGCAATAATGTGTTGAATGTGAAATTGCCTGTGCTGAGGGGGCTGCTGCACGTTATTAAAATCCAAGTGTTGGGACACACGTTACACGTTTGTGACTCTTTAGAGACATTGTTGGGGGAAAACTACAAACTCTGGGAGAAATTTGAGGGAGGGGGGCCCAGGAGGAAAAGGGTGAGGGAGAGGCAGACAATCAGGTCTCTGGAAGATCACCAGGCAAAAGGCAACAGGGAGAACACTTTAGCTCTTCTGGACATGCCCAGGAAACAGCCAATTATTTCAGAGTCGTTGGAGCGTTAAGTGATGCAGATTATTCCCTCTAACACTTATTCCCTGTGCAATTCCCACTCCGTTTCCTCTGGTTTGGCCCATTCCAGATCCACATTTGGCCCAACACCTGAGCCCCCGTGCTGGAGCCAGGCTGCTGTGCCCTCCTGTACAGGGGCAAAAGCTCTGGAGAAGGTGCCCTGGCCTTGTCCCTGGGGAACAGGAATTGCTCTTGGTGATGCTCTGACAGCTCTGCCTGGGTGAGGACACAGAGCTGAGTCCTCACCAAACCTGCTGCTTCCCATCTCCATGGGAGCGTTTCTCCTCCCCAGTCAGGGAGTCATTATCCACTCCAGCTGCCACATCCCTCCTTTGGATGACTAGAACCCTTAATCCATGATTTCCCAGACCTACTTAGGTACAAGCACCCACATGCAATGCAGATCTGTATAAAACCCAGCTCTGCATAAACACACCCCTGAAGGAGGAAAAGCTGTGATGCAAACACGGGGTTATTTCCATCCATCTACGACGTTATTGTGTGATTCCTTATCTCCACCAGCTCCCTACCTGCTCCCCACTCCTCTGTCACACCTTCCAGGTGCCAAACTTTTGCAAAACCTTTCAAGAATAGGATATTCTTAGCTCAGATGTACACAGACCATGGATTGAAGGTGATTAAAATAACAAAAATCCATGTGCCTTTAATATTTTTAGGATTAATTTTGCTGCAGCCTCATGGAGTGCCCTGTGCTAGGCTGGGGTCCTGCCATGCAGAGAGGTGAGACAGAAGAGGAAAGTGGAGAATTGGGATGCATACTTTCCAGAGAACAAAGCAAAGATTTAAGGTCCTGTCATATCCCAGAGTTTTATTAGTCATTTTGCAGCAGATATAGGACTGATTTTTTAATTAATATTTTTTAAGAGAATAGGCATACGAGTCAAGTCCTAGTAATAAAAGCTGCCAGAACAGAATAAAACCTGAAGTATCTCGTGGACCTCATGCTCTTTCAACAAGGTCACACAAAATCAGCAGCTGAGACTCTGTTCTCCAGCCCCTTCACTGCCCCAGCGCAGCTCCTCTCCTCACACACTCCAACTTTGTTCAGTTTGTCATTAGCAACCAGCAGCGACATCACCTTGAGTGGCAACATCATCCATCCATCCATCCATCCATCCATCCATCCATCCATCCATCCATTCATCCATCCATCCATCCATCCATCCATCCATCCATCCATCCATCCATCCATCATCCATCCATCCATCCCACAGCACGTTACTGCTCAGGAGGAGCCGCAGCACTGACAGGCCTCAGACCCAAGCAGCCAAAGGGTACAACACAATCAAAATAAAAAGCCTGAGAAAATGGACTTTAAAATGTTAAATGAGAGAAGCGAAGACTCCAGGCAGGAGCTGGGGGATGCGCTGTGCTCAGAGGGAAGGCAACCCAGCAGTGGGGGGCAGAGCAGCGCAGTCCCAGCGGCTGCGGCGCAGAGGCGATGGTGAGATATTGATTTGATAAGCAGATGAGCTGAAATTCCAAATGCATTGAAGATGCTGATAGGAAAACGAGAGGTAGATGCAGAGACAGGGGAATGCAAGAGGAACAGCTGCGTACACTGAGATGTCATGGAAAACAGAAGGTCATTGGGATCCACGAAATTCTCCAAAGAAATAGGGAAGTGGAGATCGTAGGGAGACAGCAGATGTTTCTGTGCCTAGACAATGATGGAACCATAATTACAGCGAGATGGAGTGTCCTGCATAGCCCCAGCAACACGGAAACAAAACAAACCCCAAGCAGACACGTTTGATTGGCAAGTGGAAAAGGCTACAAAAAAAGTAATGAGCATTTAGCCTTTCCATTACAGAGGAGTCAGGCAAGGGGAAGGACGAGGGCACCTCTTCATTGCAGAGCCAGAGCACTGCCTGAGAGGTCAAGCTGCTGACAAAAATCCCTGGATTTGTATGGGTCTCACACATGGCAGAACTGAGGGCTCACAAGTGCTTCCTGCCCCCCCCATTTTCAATAAGGGGGCCCAGCACACTCAGCCTGGGGCTTGGGTGATCAGCAGCTGCAAGGGCAAAGTACTTCCTCCCATTCTGGGGCAAACCCATCCTGCTCGAGGGCAAAACCTGGGCAAATAGAGCCTGACACGGGCTGTGGCACCTCTGGGGGCTTGCGACATCTCAGCTGCCACTGGCAAGTGCCCCAGGGGTCCAGAGGAGAATGAGCATGGTCTGAATCCGGGGCCAGGGCTTGTGTGCTTGGAAGTTCAGCTGTCCCTGTGAACAGCCAGCCCTGGGATGTGACAGCTCTGCCAGGAGCAGCAGCAGTGCTGGGACACCACGGGGAGCCAGAGCTCCTCAGCCAGGGGACCTCTCTGCATCCCCAGCACACACCGTGACCATCTCAACAGGAACATTTTCCCCTGACTCATTCACACCTCTCTGGCTGCTGCCTCTGTAATAATCACACTGAACTTTGCTTTCTGCACTTGCAAGTCCATTTTCAGTGTGAGGACAACAAGCTCGCTTCATTTTAGCTGGGGGGACAAAATGATCTTCTTTGCAAAAAAAAAAAAATCTTGTTTGTGTGTTCTGAGGCAGTTCTGAGGGAAAGGCACGCAATGATCACAAAACACATCCAAGCAAATTAGGGGTCTCTCTCTGTGAGTGAAAAGTAACACTCTCCCTTTATCATCTCACATCCAGACACTGTGTAAGGACAAACCTGCACAAGCAGAGATACAATCTGGACCTGCGAGCAGAGAGGAACATCCCAGGCATGTAAATCAAGGTCCTATAGACGCAGAGTATAGCTGAGATGATCCATCTCCCTTCAAGGAGCCCGAGCGGCCGCGCGTCCCCCGGCTGGCGGAGCGGGGCCGGTGCTCGAGTGCCATCTGCTGCTCCGTGCGCCTCCCCAGCTCCTGCAGCCGGGCCCGGGCTCTGCTGAGCGCGGCTGGGAACGGGACAGGGCACACAGGAAAACAGCAAACCAGCTTTTCTCCGCTACAACTCTCACCTCATCGTGCGTGGTGTCTTTCTGGCCTCAGGAGGGTCTGCAGGGCTGGGTACCTGCAGCAGGTGACTCTGCCATCCCTCACCCCGTCCTGCATGGGACACGCCGATTTGTGCCGCAGAAAAGCGGTTGTGTCACTGTCCCATAGCAGAATTAGAGCTTCACAAGGCAGCCAAACATTTCTTCCTGCTCTAACAAAACAACTGTTCCAGTGATGAACAAGAGTCTCCCTTAGGGCTGGGCATCCCCCCACATGGGGGCCAGGAAAGCCGGGGGAGAACGGGAGGCTGGAGCAGTGGGAGATGGTGGAGCTGCCAGGGAAGGTCCCCACAGCAGGCAGAGCTCAGGGGGATGTGAGAGCAGGAGATGCTCAGGCTGCCACTCATGGCTACGAACAAGAATGGCACTCCAGGGCCAGAGCCGTGCTTCAGGCGCACTTGGAGAGCAACACACAACACACAGCAGAGAAACGCAGACCCACAGCTCACCAGGAGAGCGCTGCTATCCAGAAATGAGGGCACCTCACTTGAAACAGCACATAATGACTCTTCGGTGTTCTTGAATCCAAACTGCAGAGTCAGGGCACAAGAACAGAGTAACATCCCCCAGGCAACACGCAGGGTTTTGAAGCTGGGACATGAAGTGCACAAACCAGAGTCCTTCTGATCCCTCTCCCAGGGGAAGGTTAAAACCTTGCTGTAGTCACAGCTACAGCACAACTCCCACTGCCTTCTCCTGCTTTCCACGAGGATTGAGAATGTTGTAAGAAACATCCAACCCTGCTTTCAGACACCAGAACTCACGTCTGGGTGTGCACAGCAGCTTTATAGCCTTGACTCAGCCGAAGGAGGAAAGCTTCCAGCGTGTGTTCACCTCAGCAAAGGCTCTGCAGGGCTACAGAGGGTGCAGGACTCAGGGCCTGAGGGGAGCCAGCACCCCCTGCTCCAGCCTAGGGAGCAAAACTCAGCAGCTTCAGCCTGAGGCAGGACAGGAGGCTGTAAACCCACAGCAGGGCCATTACTCACCTTCCTGGGATGACAGATGGGCCAGGGAGGCTTTTGGGCAACTTAGAAAACAAACAGGAAGCACTTTTCCCACTCACACATAATTAGTGGGGCATACTGCCACCGGGGCAGTGAGGAGGACAAATGGCCTCAAACGCCCTCACAGCAGCTCAGAGGGGTTTCTCTGTGAAGCACAGGCGTGTGAGGCACCAGGCTCAGCAGTGCTGAGGGGCTGGGACCCGGAGGTGTCAGGGCAAAACTGCTCTGACATTTCCTCTGGCAAAGAGCCCCAAGGCTCTCCTTCAGCTGCCATCCTCATCCCTGCTGCCCAATGCAGTCAGAATTTTTCCTCTATCATTGCCATTTTGGTTTTTTTTAACGGGTGTGGAAGGAAGCAGAGGTGACTGAAGCCAAAACACAACCCCTGAGGCCAAGAACTAAAGGCAAGACACGTTCTCTAATTCTTGCTCAGCAGCCTCCTACACGCTGGCTTCCCAGGGACAGCACCGAGGTGGGACCCCATGGATGTGTGATGCAGTAGAATGGAAGGGATAATACAGCTTGCACCTCACTTTCCTTTCTTTTTAGGAAAAGCCTCTGCCAGTGAAGCAGCAGGGATATGCTGAGCAAGCTCTGGGCTGCACCTGTGGCTGTGGAAAGTGAGCAGCTGAGCTGCTCGTGTCAGTGCTCCACACACCAGTATCAGAGGGGCTCCCTGCCTGAGGAGCCTTGGAATAAATGTGCCAAAGGGAAATCAGCTCCAGGCTCTGCCGAAGGAGCAGCCCTGGCACTGCAGAGGATGGAGCAAGAAGGTGCTGCTTGCCCAGGGAGGGCTCCTGACCCTCCACCCCGGGCTGGAGGACAAGGGCAGCAGCCATGAGAAGGAGGGCTCCTAGGAAGCACCTCTCACGCATGGAAAGAGCCTGGAGAGGGGACCTGGGTGTGCAGGGGCTGCTGGGCAGGGAGTGCTGAGTGTGCTGTGCAGCCCGTGGGAGCTCTCCAGGAGGTTATAAATGAGGCATCTCCAGGACCTCATTCATTTCACCTGCAATAAAATTACCACTTTCCAAGGGAACAGCCCCTTTGAAGGGCTTCAGTCAAAGCACCCCATGGGACAGCTCAGCTCCACGTGCCTGCGCTCAGCCTCTGGCCTGAGCCAAGGATTACGGAGCTGCTCGGGGGCCGCTGGTGGATTTATGAGCAACACAACCTGCTCCAAATCCAGCTCAGCCTTGCCCCCGAGGTCTGACAGGGCACAGAGCACCACTGCCACAACCCCCCCATGGCCTTTTTGTGCCTTTTCCAAGAAGTCCATACTCACTACACCCTTTCCCATCTCAGCAAATCCACTCACTTCTGTCCCTAATATAAAAGAAAACCCAAATGTAAAATAGCCTCCCCCCATTTATGTTCCTGTATAGGCTGAGAGTTGTGATTTTACAGAAGAAAGAGCTGAGTATCTGTTACCTGTCAACACCTCCTTATTTCAGTTCCTCTCTCCCCGCAATGTTCTATTTTACTGAAGTTTAAAAACCAGGCAGCTCTCAACATAAATAGGGAATGGGATGCTCTTCCACAGTGGAAAACACAGAGCTGACAGTGGCAGAGTTCCTCACCCCTGTTGTAGATTCCTGACTTTGACACCTCTCAAAGAAGGGAAAACACCGACATTCAGACAAGTCAAGCTTTGCCATGAACAATAAGCAGCGACACATCCACCCCATGGCTGCAGAGCAAGGAGCCCAGGGATGCTCTAATGGAGGTAGGAAAGGAAGGCTCTTAAGTCATCACAGTTTCACTAAGATGGCTTAAAATTCGAGCTTTAATTGAAATGGAAAGAAACATTCCAAAAGGATATATTTTTTATAGATCTGAGTTACCCAATTTAATTTTCCTTGGATGTTACTGCAAACATGAACATTGAATCACAGCATCGAATAGGAGAGAACTCCAAGAAAGGATATAACCATTCCCTAGCAGAGGGGATTAGACTAGAGGTTGGTGTAGGCCACTGTCCAAATGTGTGATGCCCTGGCATGTCAGCTCACAGGATGCGAGCACATCCTTGAAACACCTGAAGCAGCTCTGAGGACTGACTACACCAACAATTTCTGGCAAGTGTCTCCTCTGCCAGCAATAAATCCCAGCTCAATCCATATCTAAAATGATAACATTAGAGGGCATGTCTTTAAGAGCATTAAGTCAGCTTAAATTACTTGAGCAAAATTTTAAATACATAATAGAAATCTAAAAAGAAGCAACAAAAAAAAACTGAGAGAGAACACCACTGCAAGAGTAATGCCAAGTTGTTACTTTTTTTTTTTTTTTAAACAGATCTGTACAGCAACATAGCAAAGGATGCAGCGATCACAATTTCAACCAGACAGCAACCTAAGGGGACACTAATCCTCGTACAGCAGAGCTGAAACACTCCCAACATTCAGATGCTCCAAATAATTTGGCTACCCTAATGAACTCCAGATCAGTTCTACCTATATAGGACATTTTGGTGTGAAAAAGTTTCTGTAAAGTTCCCTTTGTTTCCAGTGTTTTTCTTGTACAAAATATTACAATGATTTTTTTAATATATATTTACAGACTTGCACGGCTAGAAAAATATAAACTACAATTGGGCTTGGCAAGCAGTTTCTTTTCTTTAAATACATGACATTTCAGAGCAAAAATTGTAGTGGTAACATCCTGCACTCCAAGCCCCTGCAGGGAGAGCAGATCAAGCCTAAAATCCATGATTGCAGTGAGACATGAGAACGCAACTCCTCCACCTCCCGGCGCAAGGAAGACACAAGATGGATGCTGTTTGTGCAGGTTACTGGCACAATACAGAAAAATCCATAACTGAACATTAAATTCCTTAATAACATTCGTTAATTTCATAGGCAGGGCCTGTTAAAAAGAGGACAACCGATGTAACTTTTGGGAAAAGCAGACACTGAGTTCGTGGGGCACGACACAGCCGGAACCAAAGCGTGGTTACCGTTTCAGGGGCCTTTGCCTTGAGCCACCCCCAAGGCTTTTAGATTTTTTCCATTTAAATTTTGAGTAGAGGCCAGGGAGGATTTTTTGCTTTAAAGCTACAGTATCTGTCATTATGGCTTTGAACACCCCCTTTCAGGAGATGAGGTATCTGTTCTAGTGAAATGCTAACAGTTGAGCAAAAGGTGTTTCAATGGACCACAAAACTCCGAAGGCAGGTGTGAACGGCTCTCCTCCAGGGAAGTTGCCAAACCGAATTGTAACAGTGCAAAACAAGATTTTGTCTTCTGTTTTTTCTCTGCAGAAAGAGTTGTCAAGGCATCTAGGACATTGCTAGTAGTCGAGCCACCGAGCAAACCCTCTTTCCACCAGAGTCCTGTTTATTGATACCACCTAAAGGGAAAAAACCCAAAGAGCAGGTAAGTGAACACAAGCCACAGCAACAAACGTGTTCTGCAAGTTCCTAATCAACAATAAAAAGTTTATGATTAAGGAGTTTTCAGCATGTACATCAATATACCCACCTCATCTCCCATCAAGCTCCACAGCTGTATCAGTGGCAGCCCTGTGACACTGTCATAATTTGTGACCTGGAAACAGAAAAACATGAGCGTGCAGCAATTCTGGTCCCAACTCACTTGCATGGACAGCTACAGCCACTACCAGAAGCACTTCAGAAGAGGTGATCACTTCTGGACTGTGAGCAGGTGCTGCCTGCAGAAGTCTCTGGGACATCACCAATGTCCCAGTGTTGCCTCTGGCCAGCTGGAGCCAGATCCCACATGCCCGTGGTGCAAAACCAGTGAGGACTGGCAAAGCAGTGCAGACCAGGGGACCCTGGATCTGCTGGACACCAGGCCCTGTTGGGCTCTATAAACCCATCCAGGTTCCCTTCCTCCTGCCTGCATCAGAAATGAGGGAATACTCATCCCTTTGCAGCCCCGGGACTTCCCAGGAGCCAGGGTGGCAGCCTGGCTTTGGGTTTTATGTAACAGAGTGCAGGGCAGAGGACACCAGCACTGCCACCAGCAACAAGACTTCTCTAGACATGTGCTGTACCTGTGCCACGAGGACAGCACCTCTGGTCATCTCACTGACAGCGGCATCAGCTTCAGGGGAAAAGTGATCCTCATCTGTGGGCAAAGGAGAGCAGAGAAAACAAATGAGGTTTTTCATGGACTTTAAAGGCCAGAAAGGACTACTGAGCTAATATTCTCTGTCCTCCTACAGACACTGGGCCTGAGAACCCTCACAGCCAGCTGATCCCACCCCTAGAGCTGTTGGCTCTGCAGGGAAAGGATGAAGAGCTTCCAACAGCAGCCAGCCATAATTGTGTGGACACAAGCAGCTGATCATTCAGGAGGCTTTAAAGACAGCAAAGTACATTCCTGCAGCACCTTGGAGCCGCCATTGGTGTTTTGATCCTCAATAAACTAAGCTCAGGTCCCCCAGGGTTATGCTGACCCTGCACAGAGGGCACTCCTGGCACTGGGAAGTCAGAGTGTCTGTACCACAGGTGCCCAGCATCTGAGCCAAAGACAAAAACCAGCAAACTGAAGTGTTTCTAGGCAGTGACTGACATTCTCCCAGTGCTTGCAGGCCTGGCATTTCAACACAGAACTTTACAAATCAGTCATTTCAGGAAGAAATTGTCAGGTACTCGTCTGCAGATTAAAAACTAAATTTGCATTTACAACAGCTCTATGACAGAAGAAGTAGAGCAGCTACAGCTACTGCACCTACACCCTGCCAGTCCTGCCAACTTGCTGCTTAGGACAGTAATTCATTCTCTCCTCCAAGCAGTAAAAAGCCTGGACATCTATCATCTTTCCCCTGGATTCTGATAGGTTATGCCATGCTAGCACATTTAGAAGAATACAATACAATTTTTCCAATCCTTCCTCTTGTCACATCAGAGGCTGCACTGGCAATAGGAGGTAGAAGGTTTAGACAGAATCATGGCTTGTACACATCTGGCATCCACGGAAACCTGCAGGAGAAGGGCCAACAGTACATCAAGAGCTCCATTACCTGGAAGCGGCACCACATTGTCAAGTAAAACTTCTGCTCCTTGGAAAGGTAGTGTTAAAAAATCAGACCTTAAAGAAAAGAGGATCAGAGTAAGAACAGGGCTTTAAATCACTCCTACATTCTTCAATGTGACATTTATTAATCAAATTGCTCTTAGAGGAATTCAGTTTTAAATTAATGACAGTCAAACAAAAAAAAATAAAAATCAGACAATTCTCCCAGCAATCTAAGAACAGCAATAAATTGATTAACATGCCAAGCTGGATCAGGCTCTAAGCAAAACCCACCTCCATCAAGGAGGCTGTGCTGCCTGTCTCCCAGCTCTGGGGCACAATCAAATATTTAATGAGCTTTTGTAAGAAGCCTCTGATACAACATGGCTGTCCCAGACAGTGGGGCCAGAGAATCGAGAATTGGGAGCTTATTCCTGGCTCATCAATCACTTTGAGGCCTCCTGAAGGCATCCTTTTCCTCAGCTCTCACACTGAAATGCCATTTCCTCTCCCCTCTCTTCAAAAAAGCCTTGCAGGAGCTGGCTGTGCTCCCAAGAAGCCACACTCATTGCTGAGCTGAACCTTTCCACCATTTCCCACTTCAGCTGTGGAAAAGCCTTTAAGAATTCAAACTGTATAGACTCCTTTAATTAGGATTTGAGGCAGACATGGCCTCAGGCCATGGGAGAGGATCTACAGACCTGATTTGCCTGAGTGTGTCAACCTTCACTTTATCATATCCTCCATAGTCCACGTATTTGAGCTCCACTTCATCGGTCTCCTCGAAGTAGCTGATGACTTGAGCCCGGAGCCATGCCCCATCCAGGCCTGGAGCTGCACAGATAATACCAACTGCAAAACACCAGAGCGCAGAGAAGAAAGGCTCAGGATAAGTGGATTTCCAAAAATCAGCACTTCAGGCATGAGCAGTGCTGCTCAGTTATCTATGGAGAGCCAACAGCATTTCTTAGGCTGCTTCCATCTTTCTCCAATACCCCCCACAGCCCCAGCACAGCAGGCCTGCAGCTGCTACAAAGGACTGGTGGGTTTTACTCTCAGCTTTGTCTGCCACAACCAAGCTGCCCTGCCCAGGTACCCAGTTCCCTTCCAGCCTTTGGGCAGTAAAAGCAAGGTCTGCCTCCACAAAGGAAGACACAACCCCTTTCCACATGATGCACCCCTCACTTCACACCAGATGCAGACACGGTGACAGACACGGACACAGTGACACTATGAAGGTGTGGGAGCAGCTCCACACTTTGTCAGCAGAAATACCAGAGATGCCAGGTTGATTGGAAATAAGCTGAGACAGGCTTGATCTCACTCTGAATTTCAACATGCAGCTACGTGGCTCAGGAGATACTCCAGGGATGAGCAGGGTAAGGGAGAGCAGAGCAACATCTGTACTCTGGCAGCAGCTTAAAGATGAGATGACACGTGAGCTATCACATCCTCATCCACTGGGAGCTTCCCACGCCTGACTCAGGGACAACAGGTTTGCACAGGAGCCCAGAACTTTCTCAACAGAACAATGTGTGAGCATCCATGACTTGCCTTCTACCGGAGTGGGCAGGGTTGGAATTTCAGGCTGAGAGTAGCAGGCGAACATCTGCTGGTCGAGGCTGCGCAGCACGTGGAACGTGGGATGCGTGTGCTGCTGCAGGAACATGTGCCCTGCATCCACCTGGTGTGCCACCACCACCTCCACAGTGACTCCATCGGGGAGGAACAGCTGCCATGGGGAGGAAAAAACTGTCACGAGTGTTCCTGGCAATGCAAGCTCCAGCCCCAGCACAGCCAGAGCCAGGACTCACCCAGGCGGACACGAGCAGGGAGTGAAGCGGCAGCGGCATCGGCGGAGGGAGGGTGTAGATGTTGGTGAGACACAGCTCTTTGAACTTCTTGCCAATCAGGCTCAGGACTTTCTCTACTTGATGTGAGGTCCCTGGAAGACAAAAATCCTATGAGAAGTCTGTAGCATGGGCATGCTGAGGATATCTCCAGTCCTGTCACTTGAAGAAATACAACTGCCAGGATTGTCCTGCTCTACCTCAACAGTGTAAGTTTTAACAGGTTGCCCAGAGGAGTTTTGAAAAGCACTGGTCTCAGAAGACAATAAATCAAATAAATTCCTTGCTCATATAATTAAGCCCCCCCAACACATTAGACCATGAATAGAGACACATTCCACTCACCTTCGATGTGACAGACCTGGGAGTCACGGAAGTAAGGTAGTGTTGAGACATAAATTTTGGCACCAGACGCTTGCCTCAGGTAGCTCATAAACCTCCCCTGTTTGCCAATCAAACGGCCAACTAATTCCTTCAGGAAAGGGACAAGAAAGCAACAGTCAGAAGAAATGCAGATCAAACATCCCTGTTCTCTGTGGTTTACATCACCCACATTCTCAGTGCCTCTATCACAGGCAGGATAAATACAAGGCAGTGCTGGACCAGTGCAGAGTTCAGCTGGTCTGGGATGAGTTCAGACCAGTAAGCACAGCTCATTTCAATAATTCCCTGCTCTTAATACCTGTGTGCCCCCAAAGCCTCCTGGATGCTACCAATGGATTGACTCCCAGACTGGATGGAAGATAATGGGGAATAACAAGTTCAACAAGCACCATTCCCCTGGGTGCAGCCCTGGAGTGCTGCTTGTTCACAGTTGTGCACTGGCTCTTCACTCCTGTGAGTCCTAATGGGAGCAGAATGTTCCAGTCCTCCTGGACTTGCTGCTGATCTCCCTGGAATGGCACAGAGCCAGCACCAGTCCAGGAGGATCAGGAGGTGGCTGTGTAGGGCAGGGCAGGATGGTGAGCAGGCCAGCAGCTGGTTACCTTTGGGACCTCGATTTCCCAGATAACGAAGTCTGGCTTGCTGGATCCTCCTTCCAGCTTCGCGTTCTGGCGAGCCACTGTCTTCCTCATGGCACTGCCACTGTCCACAAAATCCACACTATTTACATCTGAACCTACAAGACAGGCACATGCATTCAGACAGGAGAAGGGCTGCAGAGTGACACCAGTGCCAGGTATGGCCACTATGAGGCATAGGAGGGGGCTGCCTTTTGCCCAAATTTGCCCTGTATTTGAAGAAATAAGGTGCAAGGGCTGAAGTGTATTTTGGTCCCAAACCATCAGCTGAAACCAGGAACATTTCTGCTTGGGAAAGGGACAAACTCCAACAGCTTCCCCCTGACCACATCTCAGCTACAGTCAGTGTCACATGAGCTTGGTCCTTCCTCCCCATGAACAAGAAGCATGAAGATCCTCACTTGCTTGCAAGTATTCAGACCATCCAGTGAAAGACCAAAGAGAAAAATGAACCCAACAGCTGCTTCACATTTGGCACATCTTAACTGGTAACACAGTGCAGAGGCTGAGAAAGGCCAAGGCTGCAGCTGTTGGCATTGGCTTTGTAGGCAAAGGGAAGATTTAAGATTCACAGCCTGGACATGAAGGTCAGCTGGGTGACCTGTTGTCCAACACTGCCACCGTATCAGCTTTTACCTGTATTCCCTTCTCCCCACCCTCAGTGTCTCAGTGCCACCAGGCTCCACAACTCATTCCTGGACCTTCCTGTCACACCAGAATTCACAAGAAGGCAATACCACTCTCTTTCTGGGGCTACTCTCACTAGTGAAAACATTCTGTGGGTTCAATCCTTCATTGCTGGCAAATTCAAACCCCATGTCTTGCAACAAGCATCGTTCCAACTGCTTTGTAGCAATTACAAGAGACATTCCCTGTCATTAAGGGCTGTTAGCACCACAGGGTCCTACAAAAGATTTTAACATCCATCCCCAAGGTCACACGGGCTAACGTTTGCTCAGACAGCTTTGCATGTACTGTGCCAGGCACACATCATCCAGCATCTACAAGGGAAAAGCAACACCAACAGATGGGGGAACTCCATGAATATTGCTCCCTGTTGGGATTTCTTGGCATGCACCTGCCCCTCTGAACAAAAAGGCTTCAGGATAATTGCTGTGCAACCAGCTGATTTTATCACAATTCATCAGAGCTCTGCTCTGGCTCCTCCAGCAGCACCTCAGAACCTGCCTCACCTGTCATCAGCAGCCCATAATCAGAGGTAAGCACCCAGGGCTACCCAGAGGTCACCAGAAACCACTGGTGTGAGGTCTCACACCTGCAAGGTGCTCCCTCCCCAGCAATGCTTGGTTTTTTACAGGAGGATTTTTCAGTTCCTTACCTTCTGAGTGATCTCCATCCGTCCCTGGTGCACTGCTGCACTCCTGACTCAGGTCTGGCCCATCCTCTTTCAGAATCCCATTACTGTAGGGCACTGTGCTGCCCTCGGGCAGCCCTGGAGCAGAGGGGGGCTCCCTTGGTACCAAGCTCTGCTCAGCAGATGTGTCTGGGGCTGAGGATGTGCTCAGTGAGTCCGAGTGCTGGTCTGATGTGACAGACAGCACCGTGCTCTGCAGGGGCTCCTCTACGCTCGTCCCACCTCCGGGTGTGTGTGTGCCATACCCAGAGTCCTCCATGGTCAAAGGTGACTCTTCCAGAGAGTTCTCCACATGAGTCCGATCAACTCCTTGGGACTCCCCACATACCCAGCTCTTCACCTGACAGTCCTCTGTGTTCCCCTCAACAGGGCTGGCCCGACAGCCGTGTGATGAACAATCTGTTGCACCCTGGCCCTGCTCCTCTGCACTGCTCCCCGCAGCCACGCTCACATCGGCTGCCGTGGCTCCTTCCACAAGCTCCTGACCAGAGGCAGCAACACTCTCCATCCTCAGAGGAGCCTCAGCTTGGCTGGCAGTGGCCTGGCAGAGCCAAGGAGATGCACTGCCTACAGAACCCGACAGCACTTCCTCAGCTGCTGCTAAAATGACCTTGGAAATTATCTGTATTGCTATTTGCTCAATTTTCTCAACTTCCTTGTCCAAACTCACTTCAATCTTTTCTCTTTCCAACTCATCTCCTTTTGGCTGTGTGTCCTTCTGACACACTGGTATAGTACCAGTGATTGACTTGGACATCTCCTCTTCCCTGGACTGCTTTGGACAGGCAGACTCTGAACTCCCTGGTAACACACTCACTGCAGAATCCTCGTGACCTGATACAACTTCAGCTTTACTGAGAAAGGCTTGTGGGGCATCGGCTTCTTTCCCCAATCCCAAGCAACAGGCTGTCACAGAGCCACTATCTGACTGCACAATTCCTGACATCTGCTTTTCCTTAGGGGGCCTAAACGAAGACTCATCCGACTGCTCTGTGTTGCAGATGTCCTCCCTGGCTCCCAAAGACTCCTGTGTCAGGAGTGGCTGCTGGCCTTGGTTGGCCCCCAAGCCCTGTCCCAGTGCGTGGCTCAGCACCGCGTTCCGGTCACACTCCGTGCTCTCAGCGAGCAGAGGGAGTGAGGCACAAGCAGGGACACCGCTTCCCCCTCCAGATCCTATTGATTCCAGCTTTTCACTGTCGTCCTCACGGGTGCCAGGCCCAGCTGTCATTGCAGACAGGTCTGGGAGGTCCCGTGAGAGATCCGGCCCCTCATGAGCTGGGTGCAGGAAAGAGGGCGTCATTGGCCCTGCGGACAGCAGGGAGGTCGGGGCTGGCTTCTCCAGGCACACCTCTTCCAACAAAGGAGGCAGTCTTTGAGGAACACATGCTTCTGCTTTGGGACGTGAATCACTCTCTGATACTTCTTCCCGCTTCTCCCTTTCAATAGCTATTGCTTGTTTGTTGCGATAGCCTGAGTGTTTTTTTCTCCAGGAATAGATCCACCAGCAGCCAAGAAGTGCCAGCACTCCAGGAATGGCATATGGGACGAAATTGCGGAAGCGTAAAGCCATCTTACAGAGCTTCAGCAGTTACACCTAGGAGAAAACAGAAATCACATTAAAATAGCCACAGGGAAGGTGATGGGATGGCTGAGGTCCTGTAAGTGCCTTGAGGTATTGCAATTAGCATGGTCAGGCTTGTTTTCCAGCTGCTCTAGAAATTCACACCTCTGTTCTACCAGCACACCACAGAACAAGATCCTTATCCAAGACTAGGGATATCTGGACATGTCTCATCATTATACTCAATGATTTCACCCTTCCTCATCTCTGCACTTAATTTCCCCTTGCTTCCTCTGCCTCACAGCTCTGCAGGTCAGTCCTGCCCCCAGGACAGCAAGTTCCTCCAGCACCAGGCTGGGGTCACAGCCCAGCTGGACCACAGCACTCTGTGGCACAGGCCTGGCACATGGCAGGGCTCCTCAGCTCTCCCCTGGAAACTTAGCACCCCATTCCTGAGGGCTCTGGAGTCTGACAACACACACCTCTATAAAGCCTTAGGAATGCAGTTCCAAAGTTTACTCTACATCCAAATCCACTGACAGCTGCCACTCCCGACTCAAAAGCTCTCCCTTTTCCTCTGCAAGACCTAGCACCTCTTTCCCACCTGGACACCCAGTCATGCTCCTTCACTGGCAAGCCTCACAAGGCAGGGCTGCCATGCCTTTCCTTTTCCTTAAGGAAGGTCTGCAACTGGAATGCAAAGCTAAACTGTTACCATATCCCGAACAGCCTTGCTGCAAAGCACTTACAGTTTATATTCTCACTGCACAGGAATTAAAGCAAAACACCACGTGTCTGAGGGTGCTTACACAGACAGGCTTTAATCCAAACAGCCCTCAAGACTTTTGCCAGCAAGAAACAAAAATAAAGATTGTTTTCAGGAGATAGCAAAGTCTTAGAAATGGGAGCCACCCACTGGGAAAGAGCATTATCAGGTTCCTCTTTAGAAGCATAATATTTCTATGACAAGAGAGGACAATCAAGGCAGTTGGCCCCAAGCTCAGTGTGTCTCAACCAAAAAACCCCTTCTGTTATCAGGACTAACACCCCAACCACAGCTCCCTGTGCAACACTCCTTCAGGCCACAATCTCCACAAGGGGCTGATGACACTCTAGCTGAGGGACAAAACCATGCCTCCCTCAGGCTCAAACCCAGTGTCAGAGCCTCAGATAATTTCATATTCACCCCAGATTTCTGATCTCCTCCAGACACACTCTCTGTTCCACAGGAGCATCCACACAACTTCACCCACAGTAGCTCAGACCCTGCCTTGCTTCCTGCAGGTCCCAGACTCTGAGGCACACAAATGAATGAACGAATAGCAAAAGTGGGGACTAGAAAATTGCTTGTTCAATCCCAAATGAAAGGTCAGCTGCAGACACAATTTAAGTTTGGTAATATTCCCAGTCCATCACAAATAAAGCCTTTATGTTCTGCACTGGAGACTTGTGTGTTCATCAGACATTTGTATCTGATTAAATAAACTAAATAACTAAGAAGTAACTAAATCCCAGTTACTCCCAGCTGGCTGTATGCAGTCAGGGAGCAGGGCTCGGGCTCACTGCTGAGGGTGAATCCTCTGTTAATGGCAACATCTGGGATCCTGGAATTAAAAAACCAACAAACCTATGCAACACTGTGGCCGTTCCGTGTTTGGAAGCTGTCAAAGGGTAAAGTCTGTCCCAAGACAAAAGGTCCCCCTTTATACTGCCCAGCACAATGGCACATTGTGAGCTGTGAGTGCTCATCTGCTGCGTGCCCAAGTTGTTGTAATTAACGCAGAACTGTCCTACAAGCTGTCTCTCAGGCATACTACAAACCCAAATTAAAGTAGCTCACATAAGTCCATTCCCAGCAAGCATTCCCAATTAAACAGACAGCCCTATTATTATCTGATTCCCTACTAAGTTGCACCAACTGTCCACACCATAGTCCCACACAGCTCTGCAGCACAGGGAGACAGTCGCAGGATGCCCCAGAGGGACAAGACTGTCTCAAAGTCTGGCAGACAAAACAGTTCCGTGAGTCATTCTGAACATTATCATCATTTAGGATAAAGATCTTCATTCCTCTGTGATACCTGGATGAGTGGGGACTGCTGGATTAGCTGACAGCTCCGTGCAACACTCATTTGATTTCATGTTTTTGATTTATTATTTTAGCCAGAGCATCATCACTACCAAGATCATGTTAAATGGGAATTCCACATCCTCCCATCAGTCAGAGCAGGCTGAAAGGCAGTGGCTCTGCACGAGATGCCAGCAGACATCCCAGAGTGCTGGGTTGGCTGGGGAACAGCTCAACACCAACAAACATCTCCTTACACAGACCTGCCAGGAAGGGTCTGTCAGCTGGATCTTGCTGTGCTGGTCACAGCCCGGCTGCGTGCGATGCCTGAGGTCAGCAGATCAAACCTGCCCATCCCAAGGGCTGTGACACTGCTCCTCCTCCGCTTCTCCCCCAGGAGAGCTCCCACAGCCCACAACCACTTCCCAACCTGTGCCAGAGCAACCAAGCCACCTCCTCCCTGCTGCCAATCTGACAGCCAGCTCAGGACTGCAGTGGCAACGAGATCACTTTTAACACGTTGGAGGAAGAAAGCCTGGGATTTTCCTGCCAGCAGCAGGACAGAAAATGGCAAACTGTCAAATCACATGCCCTCAAGCAGTGCCAAGCGGGAGGGAGCCCGGCCCAGCAGGCCCCATGCTCTCTGGGCAGGAGGAGCCAGCTGGGAAATGCAGCAGCTCCAGAGGCTTTGGGCAGGAGAGGAGCAGCCTGAAGGAGCCAGAACCCACAGAAAACGCTGGATCTCCAGCACCATTCCCAAAAGGCAGGGCCCCAACAGTCCTGCACCAAAAATAGCGTGGAGCTCACGCACTGTATGCACCCACCCCAGCACCAGCCACTTCCACTTCCCTCTGGCACGCCGGGAATCCAGCCTAAATGTCACACCTTGTATCATGGGGCTGGAGAGCTGCTGCTAGGGCATGAGACTTCTCCAACCCGCTAAATAAACCCCACAGCATGTCAGGATGGGATCAAGGCACCAAGGGGAGAGTAGGGGTCAGTCAACTCTCCAAGTCTGTGTCCTGACTTGATTTATGGAAAACTGCTGGTGAAGAGCAAGGAGATGAAGACAAGAAAGAACGCACATATTACCTACCTGAGAAAAAAGCCAAGGGCAGCCAATTCACTCTACTCATTTACATTAGGGTCCCAGAGCAGTTCTAAGCCACCTTGTTTCCTGGCCAGGACACAGAGCCCTCAGCACTCACAGCCTTATAAGGTCAGAAATGTTTGCAGCACGAGGTTCCCAGGGATGCCAGATAATTCATTCTCCAGGTCCAAGACGAGTTCAGCAAGCACTTGCTCAGAATTTCAGGGTTTTCTACACACAAGGAGGTCTGTTCTGAAGCCGAGTTGCTTTGAATCTCCACCAGGAGAGAGGCCAGGATGACTCCCAAGTGACTGAACCCCCATGCTCTGCAGGGATGTACCCTCAGCCGGTCCTGGCTCCTCCGCTTCCCTCTGCCCCTGCACTTGAGAGGTTTCCAAACTCTGAAAGCTGAGGAAATCAAGGCTGGAATTAAAGCCCGTCCTAAAGGATCACAGAGCAAATTGGAAATGCAGCTTCAACAGCAAGGCCAGGATGCCTTCAGATAAACCCTGTAGTTAGTGAAGCAGCACTTGGGAAATAAATACTATCTGGGTGAAAGAGAACTGGACAGGCTGGCACAGTTCAAACTAAATGGGACCACGTGGGCTCTTAAATTTTTCCATGCTAAAAATAACTGGTGGCACATGCTCTGCCTAATAGGAGGCATAAGAACAGGAGTTAACAAAAACCTAAGGAACTGGAGGCCCTACTGTTAAGATTAAAGTAAGAAAAATTGCTGTGCTGAAACAGACGTAAGGACTTACATAACCCATCCTTGGCATGAGGCATATTTTCATTGAAAGCTGAACTGGCATGTGGCACTGCTTTATCTAACTGCAGCTTCTTTGTGCTTCATACAAGATGAAGGAGGCAGAACATCCCCAGCAAAGGGACCTCCTGCCAGGTCCTGCTGCAGCACGTGCTCCCAGCTGTTCCAGCTGCAGCACACAAGGGGTTTTCTCCCATGCAGGTTAGCAGCAGCCCTGGGCCTGAGCTTACAGGAGGGAGCTGTGAAGCCACAGCAGCCTGCCAGCCTTTGCATCACACACTCTGGATCACCAGGGTGTCACTTGGCCACCAGATTCCACAGCCTCCCCAGTCCTCTCCCTGGCCAGCCTGGAGCACCCCCATCAAACCCAACACCACCCAGAGCCAGCAGCTCAGACTGTGTGACTCAGGAGCTACAAACACCCAGAGACAGGTAGGAGCCAGGCCAGCAAGATCTCCAGCTGGGCGGCACTTACTTTAAAAGAAGCCAACAGGGAAGTCTCCCTGCACTTAACTAATTAAAGGCAAGTGCTCTGCAGCAATTTCTGCTTCAAACAGTAGCACTGAAAGACTAGAACAGCAAGAGATACCCCTTAAGCAACACCACCTTTTCACAACCCAATGAACATGGGCTATGAGCCCAAGAAACAGGCTCCTCTCTGAATGAAAGCCACCAATGAAGCCACTCCACAACCTTAGAATATTTAAGAACCAGCAGTCTCCTATTTGCAAAAGGATAAATTGTGACTTAAAAGGCTGAGAAAGCTGGTTGATGTAGAATTAAACTAGTGCTCTGGAACAAGGAACACCACTAACACCAGGCTGTCTTTTATCTCTGAGATAAAAGCTGCTTTCAGTGTAATCAGCATCAGTGCTGCTCCTACAAGAGCTCAGTCCCCCCTCACAGCTGGGGCTGCCACACTCACTGTTGGTTCTGTGTGCTTTCTCCCACTCAGCAGCCCGAGCCTGGCCAGCACAGCTCCCACAGCAGCCTTTGGACCAGTGCAGGACTCGGAACAATTCCTGTTTATTTCCACACTTGGAGCTCTACAATAAAAGTATCAGCTTGGCCAACCTGAAGGGTTTTTTTTAATAGATGTTTTGGAAATTATCAAGAAGCTCACAAGGACACAAACACTGACCCCCAGCAACCCTCAGCTCTGCTCTCATGGACTCAGGCAGGGCCTTGAGTGCTCTTGCTCTGCAGGAATGTACAGTTTGAAATTAACATTAACCCTATCAGGTTATTGAGCTCTGTACTGCTCTTGATATCTTATTACTTCCCGCTCCAGTTGTTTCATTATTTATAGTTTCCTCACCTAAGTTAGTGTCTCCCTGTGAATCCTCTACTGGAGAGGGAGGCAAGAGAGCTTTTTCCTCCACTTTCCCAGAAAAGTCTTTCAGATACCTGAGCAAACTTCAAAAACTGCTTCTGTACCACTTTGCCTGTACCCCCATAGTACAGGCAAAGCAGCTGTTATTACCTTTATAACCTATCAATAAATTACAAAAATCATTATTTGGGAAAAGTTTTATCATCTTGTCATTCTTTCTGCATTTTCACTCAGGCTGGAGAATAGAACAAATTATTTTCCAGAATTTCAGAATAAATACATTCAATACTCAGCCTTTTGTGTATCCTTCTACATAAGGAAGCCAATGCAGCCCTTGCCATGGGTAACACCGTGGAGTGGCCACTACATGTACAGCTTATAAGTGAAAATTTAAAAGCAGCCACTGGAGTCAGACGCCTGGCATCTGTATCAATTTCCACAAAGCAGAGACTAAACTAATGAAGGGCTTCCAATATACTCTGCACAGGAGACAAAAAACAAGCTTGAATTTTCAAGGAGACAGAGCAGGAAGGTTTACAGCAAACACACTGATAGGGCAGCAAGAGCCAGGAGCAGCAAAGACCAAACAGTTCCCCAGGTATCTGGGGAGCAGCAGCAGCTCTGCTCACGGGATGTTTGCTGGGCACAGCCACAAGACCTTGACAAACAGCTTCCCAAAACAGGAGCTGGGCTAGGCATAGGCAGAAAAGCAAAAAGCACTGGAGTCTGATTGGAAGCCTTCTGACCAAGGCTTGGCTTGGGGAGAAATTGCAGAAGCACTCAGAGAGGGAGGACAGTAAACATCAGTGAGGAGGCTGCCCTGTATTCACTTGTGCTGGGAGGGAACAGCAAAGGCTTCACTGAGAGCCACTCATTGTGAATGAGCAGGAAGACACTTGTGTGCATGAACAAGGGCTATGAGGAGTGGCACAGCACACTCCAACCTGACCAGAGAGATCACATCACTGTGCTCCACACCACCCCAGCATCCCTGAGCCCTGCCCAAAGCACTCGAGGGGCAGCTCACACCCAGCAGAACTCACTTTTCTTAAAAGGCAAAGCCAGGACACAGATCAAGTGTCCTTCCTACAGCCACATGGAGCTGGAGGAAACACAAGGAATGGACCAGGTATTCCACCTGGAGGGATGGGAGCCCACCCTTCACTTGAAATACTAAAGGGAAGGGATGCACTAATTTTCCCTGCACCCCTGAATATCAAGGAATTCTTCCTAACCCTACATTTGAGCAAGAAACCAAATACAAGCCCAAGTTCATAACAAAAGAGGCTCCTCTTTAAGGAACAGGAAAGCACAGGGTGAGAGCCCTGAGATTCATGGGATACACATTGCAATCCTTGTCCCAGACAAAGTTCCCAATTCCCAGGTTCATTCCCAAGCAAAGCTAAGGCCTCTGATACCAGAGGCACATGAAAATCATGAACTTCTGCCAGAAACTGCTGCTATTTATACCCAGAGTCAAAAACCAGCCACAGCACATGGCAAGTTTCTCATCCTCAGTGCCAGGTGGCAGCAGAGGTCAAAGGCAATCCCAGCCAGGACAGGTCTGCAGCAGTGATTTGTATGCTCAAGAACGATTTTAAATGATCTTTTATGAAAGAATCATCTCTGCTAACAGTAATGTACAGGACCCAAAAATCCAGTCAGCTTCCAGCCGACAAATTCCACTTAGTGGACAATAAAAAAACGTACAGTAAACCAGCTGAAGATAGACTATTTGAAAAAGCAGTTTGGGACATGCAATATCTCCCCTTCTAGCAATCCCCATGAGAAACAAATGCAACAGCTTCAATTTCCAGGAAATATTAAACACCTGCTGAATAAAATAGCTTTTTCTGAATATCTGAGCATGGCTGCCTGAAGTTAATCATCACGTCATGAAATCTAACCAGCCATTTGCATTAAGAGCTCCACAGAAGCACTGCAGTTAGAAATCAAGATTTAAAAAAGGCTAATCATTAGATCTGAAACATGAAACAATTATAAGTAATTAATGCTGAAATTAATGCTTTTTATTAGCTCTAGATGTTGCTAGGGGCAACTGGGATACCAGCCCTGATTCTATTACAGGCTCCCTGGACGCTAGAAATACCTTAAATCATTTTTTCACATCAGTTAAGTGCACACAAACGATGAGAGGCACAGATAAGTGGGCTATGTTGCTTTAAAAGCATTATGCTCTTCAGATAACTGCTCCTGCAGAAGTGCACTTGCTCTCCAATCCCCCTGCAGCCAGCCTGCAATGTTTTCGAAGAGAAGAGAGTCTCAGCCATCACAAATCAAACTGCTGCTGGCTCTGAGAGCTTTGGCTGAACTCCTGCAGCAGACTCCTGTCACAGTTAACTCCATAGGGAATCTGCACTTCCAGGAACAGACAAACCATGGTGGATCCGAGCTGCAGGTCCTGTCACCTCACACCCTGGACACTGAGGGAATTCCTGTTCCCTCAGTTCAGACATTGTGGAGTGCCTCAGTTAAAGCCAAGGCTTTCTAGGCAGTTCAGAATTTTCAGTATTAGTGTCTCAAAGCATCTCCAGCATTCTTTAAGAAGGAATCTGGTTCCTAGGATGGGTTTCTAAACCAAGGGTGAATAAGGAGAGCACTCCCAAGTACAAAACAGCTACTAACACACTTAACAACTGAGTTCCTGCACTGCCATCCACACAGACCCTGCAGCCCCAACATATCATTAGTTTCATGTCTGAGAGCAAACAGTCTGATGTAGAAGACACTGCTACAATTGTGGTGAGAGACTGACCTGCAAAAATCCCATGAGAGCTTTTAAAAGTCCTTCAAGAGCTCAACGAAACACTTACGCAGAAGCTGAGGGACTGTCAGGTGAGCAAGACCAGGACAGGAATCTATGCATGAATGAATTCCAGTGGATTCTATCCTACTTTAAGCACTGCTCAAGCTCTACAGGCTTCTCTCTGGAAGAAGGAGTTGTCACTTCTTGAGAGTTGTCATTTCCTCCAATGCATTTGCACTGTGCAGCACGAGCAAGAACACCAGGGGACTGAGAATGAGACACACACAGTATGAGGCTGTACTGCCTTTTTCCAGAGTCACAGGGCCATGGGCATCACTAGATGACAAGTTCAGCAGGTCAGCAGGTCACTGCGTAGTCCTTCACCCCTTACACAAGCACCTCATTAAAGAACGAGGAGGTTAAATGACCTGAACTGGATCTCACAGTGATGCCAGCAGAGGAGCAAGCTCTGTTCAGCTGCTCTGCCAGCTCTGGTCCAAGCGCTCCCGAGGAGATCCGGTCCCGGGGAGCTGCGCTGCACTCCCACACTCCACGTGCTGCGCTCAGCAGATCATTCACAGCCACAAAGCCAACAGCACACAGCAAAGTGACACCAGCGCTGCACCTTCCCCAGCAACAGCCGCTTCCTCCCACCTGAGACAAAGTCCACGGGGCCCGATAACGCTCGGCAGGTGCAGCGCAACCCCGGCAACACAGGAAGGCCCGATTTCTGCCATCCCACAGCCCCTGACTTTTCCCAACAGATGGGCTGCAGCCAAATGCAGCTTTTGGTGCTGTTTCCTGCTATTATGGATAACATCCATGAAGAGGATGCCCTTTCTGAAATGCTTGTTCATTCTGTGGCCATTGCCTCATGGAATTACTGGACTGTAGTAAAGAACTCGGCCAGGCACAGATCAAGTTGTCCATTTCTGGAACAGAAGTAACTTAGATCTCCCTTGCTTCATTCAGGGGGAAGAAGAAAAAGAGCAAGCAAACAACAAGGATTCTCCCAGGGAAGCAAGGCTACAACATCACTTCCTGAACAGCAATATAATTGAATTCCTTCGCTCCCGCCTGTATTCCATGCTGGCTTACAAACAAAAGGAGTCACTACAGCACATGAAAAGTTTTGCTAATAACAGTTTTTACGGCCATTACCATAACACAGGCGAGGCTCGCCAGACCAGACACAGAGCAGACAGCACAAGGTGCCTTCATCTTCACTGCGGGTCTGCACCGCCCGTGCCATCTCCCGCCCTCACGTCAGGCAGCCACGGCCGCAGCACTCTCCTCAGAACGGGCGAACCGACCCGGCCGGGAAACCGCGAGCAGAACACGCGACTGCACCGCAGGGCCCGGCGCGGCCGCTCACCGCCCCGCATCCCGACCCGCACGGCCCCCGCCCGCCGGGCGCTGCGGCAGGGCCGGCCCCGGCCGCGGCCCCGCGGTCACGGCAGGGCCCGAGCGCTGACCTTGGGCCGCGGGAGCGCTCCCGCCGCGGCCCGCGCGGGGGCCGGGGGAGGCACGGCCGGGAGCGCGGCGGCGGAGCACCCTCAGCTCGCCCCGCAGCGCCACCGCTGACAGCCGCGGCCGCGGGCCCGGCCACTCCGCCAGCGGGCGGGCAGCGGCCCAGGGCAGTACTTACGGATGTTCCGGCGCGGCAGCGGAGCCCGGAGCGGTACCGGGCCCGGTCCGGAGCGGTACCGGTGCCGCCCCACGTGCCCCGGCCGGGCCGCCCGGCTCGGACATGCAGCGACACCGCCCCGCCCCGCCCCGCCCCTCTCGCGAGATCCCCGCGTCCCGCGAGAGCCCCGCGCGCGCGCGCGCAGCCCCGCCCCGCGCCCTGAGGGAGCGGAGCCGCCACAGCCCCGGTGTCGTTCCCGCGGCCCGGGGAGCGCTCCGGCCGGTGTCGTTCCCGCGGCTGAGGCTTGGGGAGAACTTCGGCCGGCGTCGTTCTCGCCGCCGAGGCCGGGGAAAGTCCAGACGCTCCGCCTTCCTCCCCCCCTCCCTCTCCGCGGTAGTGGCGGGACGGGTGCAGACAGGCCCTGTGGGGCTGCCGAGGCCCAGCCCGGCTCTCATCCCAGCCCGGCTCTCATCCCAGCCCGGCTCTCATCCCGGGCCTCTCCCGGCCGCTGCCCTGGTGGGGTTTGTTTCCGACAGCCCCGCGAGTCCCCGTAGCTCCTCTCCCTGTCTGGCTCGGGCTTTCCGCCGGGTGGCCCGGTCGAGCCTTGGGCACTTCCACAAGTCGCTGGGGATGGCTCCTGTCGCTGCTGCGGCACCCTCCGCCTCCCCGGCTCTGCTGGGACCATCGGGCTCGGCCCCGGGGCCAAAGCACTTCATTGCCTGCTAACACAGCCAGACACGCAAACAGGTGATTCTGAGTTTTAGATACAGTTCTACACAAACGTTTGGCTGGTGGTGACACATTAGTGAGCAAATATTAGCCAGAAGCTAGGAGCAATGGATTGGAACAGCAAGGCTGAACTAGAATGAGAAATGCAAATCTGTGTTCAGCGAGGTTATTGCTCAGCTGCTGCAGCACCAAATTGGAATTAACCGAGACTTTCCATGTTATTGTGTAAGACTTGTGACATGTCCCTGCCATGGCTTTTGGCATCCTTGCAGAAGATCCAGTGTGTAAATGATTTCTCTGCCCAAGGAAGCTCTGAGGTTTTGGGGGGGATGCACAGTAGGGAAGCATGGCTGGTCAGTGCTGGCCCTGCCATGCTCTGTGGGCTGTGTGACAGCAGATTCCAGGACAGCTCTGGGCATGGCCTTCGGAGGAGGCTGGGAAATTTTTGATGCTCTTCTAACGCAGTTGGGAATTTCCAGAGGAGGCTGGTGAGAAAGGGAAAGGTCCCAGGGTGTGGCAGGAGCAGCCCACGCAGCAGCCAGGTCTTGGGAAGAGTCTATGGTGACCTTTGTGGGGCATCACTGGGAATTCTGTGTTACTGTGACACCCGGAGGGTTTTGGCATCCACCCTGGTTCTGTATGGGAAGAGTTGTTTGGGAGTGGTGTATCCTCTCCAAGTAATCCAGCAGGGTTGTGTGGAACTATATGCAGTGGCAGGAGCCAGGTGTGGGTGCTGCTCCTTCGCGTGCAGCCAAGCAGGTCAGAGGGCACAGGATGCTGTGCTGCTTCAGGGCTTCTGAGGAGACTGCTCTGTGTTTGTCACTGGACCTGTCTTTGTGGGGACAGGTGACTCAGGATTTCCCAGTGGAACAACTTCAGCTGCTTTTTCATCTTTTGGAACTTTAGCAGCAAAGTCAGAGGGAAGCAATAGGCCAGGGAGAGGTGGTTCATGCTTTGGGGCAGGAACAGGGAGCAGCCGAGCTAGAGTGACAAACCAGAGCAGTTCCTGGGGGTATCCAGTGGCTGCAGCAGTGCAGGAAAGCACTTCAAGCCTCCTTCCAGCTCGAAAGCCCGAGCTTCCTGTTCGTCT
Organism: Poecile atricapillus; assembly: GCF_030490865.1. Lineage (NCBI taxonomy): Eukaryota > Metazoa > Chordata > Aves > Passeriformes > Paridae > Poecile > Poecile atricapillus. Next base: position 1,733,856 of record NC_081269.1, on the reverse strand, counting down.
GCAGTCACTCCCAATCAGCCTCCTCCGTTTGCAGTACCCAGGGCTCATCCTGCAGAGCCACTGCTGTTCCCAGAGCTCAGCTGGCTGTGGGCAGCATGCTCTGTGCCAGGTAATGCTGCACAAACCTGCCAGGCACAGGGGGAGTTCAATGCTGTGCTGACCAGGCTGGCTGAAGTCAAACCTGCCTGTTCATTGACATGTGCCTGCAGCAGGCAGTTGGTATGTGAGAGTGTAAATGAGTAACTTGGAGAAATCACAGTCATGAGCAGGATCGTCCTTCCTAAATCACTGATCTGTGTAAGTATTTTTCTGCGAAAAGTTCCTGATTTGCCTCTTTTTTGTTTAGAGCAGTTGGGAATTAATACTAAATACCCACTTAAAAACTACAGACTGTGCCACACATGAAGTGGAAAAATCCATCGAAGTTGAGACTTTGCCCTTTTGATGTCCCTAATCTGAGGATCTCAGAAGTTTGTCTGTTAAGAATTCCCAGCCGACAGCCACCCTTGGCTGTTAAGTGTTGGGCAATGCCAGCGTTTACAGTGCCTGGTGGTCAAACGTTCAGGCATTTGTCAAGGTCACAGCCACAGCCTGTGTCAGACACACGTAGTGACCAAAACTGCTGATAACTTTTGTGGACCCGGACATTTCATTCCTCCGTGTCCTCACAGCCCGAAGAGGAGGAGGAGGAGGGGAGCATGAGCAGCTCTTCAGCGTTTGCACTGTGCCTTGCTGCACAGCCAGCTCTCCTGGGCAGACCTTGCTCTCCCAGTACCTAACTGGGGGTGGAAGCAGCAGAACAGATATTTCCAGTTTGTCTGAAAGACAGTATGCAATGAGAAAAAAGATACAATTTAATAGTTCAGGGGGATTTACTTGAGCATATAGTTACTCCTGGCTATTTATAGCACTGTCATTTAAATATCCCAAAAGATCCTGCCTTCAGAGGTTTTTTTCATTATTCCTTTGAAGAACAAGCCCATACTTATTTGAACAAGTCACATCATGGCATTTGTTTTTGTACCCTTTCCACCCACACAAGCCTGTGAGTGATTTTCATTTGAGAGCTTATTAACAAGAGGAGCAGCTAACTGAAGAGCCCCTGTTGCAAGGCACAAAGGTTTCACAGCTGAAACTTGTAACTCCGTAGTGGGAAGAGCATTTCAGTGCTCTGAGAGGGATGCAGCACAGCCCAGCTGCAGGAGGTTGGCTTTGGCAGTCAGTTCTGTGACATAGGCAGCTCATCCATCACCTTGGAGCTGAGTTCAGGTGTATTGACCCCCGTCCTTAGAGGGGCCTGAGAGGAGGATGGACATGTAAAACACACTGGGTAATGGTGTAAGTGAGCAAGCAGAATCCAACCCTATGAGAGGACCTAAGGGAACAGATACCACCCTTCTCACCTGGGACAGTGCTGGGGCACCTTCACCAACAGCTCTGCTGGACCTTAACCATAAACAACTTTCTTTTTCCTCCTTGTGAAGTTTTTATTTCCGAACAGAATTAATTTCCCAAGTTCAAGTAAGTTCTGCATTTTTACTTTTTTATTTTCCTTTGTAAAGTATTTCAGCAGCATCAGCTGGGCAGGGATTTTGAAGCTATTTCCTTAGAGATTGCCTGCTCCAACAGTGCAATTTTCCCCTAAATACAGCTCTTCCAACTGCATACATAACTAAAATAAAACTCCTTTCATTCCCTCCCTGTGGCTATAGTGTATTTGTGATCTCAAGTAGCAGGGAGGCTCCACTGTCCAAAAAAGGAACTTCAGGAATGTTTTTGACAGCAGTGATTGAGCAGGTGCTGCTCAGGAGCTGGCTCCTGCCTAGCTCTCACTCCAGATCCAACTCAGAACTAAGGAACATTTCCTCTACAGTAAAGAAAGTGAAATTTAACAGTTCACACACTGCTGCTCTTCTACTTGTGCAGCCCCAGCTGGCACCAGGAGCATGACAGGAATCACCTGTCCCAGTGTTTGCAGGTCTGTCTGCTCACCATGCAGGAACAATAAGATGTCTCAGAAGAAGTCAATGCAGTCACACTTTAATGTGTCTTTACATCCTTTTACGATTCACAAAGCCAGAATATAAGTACTTATACATTTTTAATGGGAAAGTAATGTATCCCCCTAAAAGAAAAATAGATGTGATTAATCATTTGTCAGAGAAGTTGCCTGACAGCTGAAACCTTAAGCTTCTAGGCAAAAAAAAACTCAAATAGACAAATTATACTGAATTGTTCTTTAAAGACCAAGCAGCTGTTTTATTACAATATTAAATTTACATTTTAAAAAGAAATATTCTGATTTATTATTCAGTTATGATAATCTTATTGAAGTGACATGAAATTCATGACAATGGGCTTTCTTCTTCCTCAGTCACCGCAGGCAATCTCAGATCTGTACAGGATCCCACACCCAGAGCAGCACCAGTCTGGGAAGACAAACCCCAGACACTGGATTTTAACTGGAAATCTCAATTTTCCCCAGAAAAAGTGGGGGGCTGGGCTCTGGAACTGGGCTGGATCCCTTGGTTCAGCCCCAAAGAACCCACTCAAACTTGTCCCAACAGAGACAGGACATCAGCGTCCACCACCTTCACCCCGCAGCCCCTGGGAATGACCTTCGAACAACTGGGAGCAGGTTGAATTTACATTTTACTTCAAAAAAAGGGGGGGATGTACATACATGAGGGGAGAATGGGGTGAACAATAATTATCTGAAACCAGGTTTCCACCACTGTGACCCACAGCTCCCAGCGGTGCCGGGGCCAGCGGGCTCTCCAGCTCACAGCCTCGGTCTGACAGCACAGCTGGGACTGCGACCATGGAAAACCCTTGGGAAGCCGAGGCCGGATGGAAGCAGTGAGATCATACACAAGGTGAGTGTGTTGGACACAGCTTCTGGTTTAAATGACAAACGCACCAGCAGGAGGGAGGAGGAGTAGTTAACAGTTACTAACACTAGAATAATCAAATTTGTATGTTATACATATACAGCAACTAACTGCTTTACAAAAAAAGCAAAATAATACAATATATTGTCACATGTATTTACAGTGTAGTAAATATACTTTTCTGTCAAATTTTACACAAAAACTATTTACAGGTGAATATACTGCATAAAAAAAAAGGTGGGACCAACACTCTGAGTGACTGTCTGTGGTTTGTTGCATAACAATAGGACGTGCTTTGTGACTTCGGAAAAAATTAACCTTAGAATGAAACAGAAAAAGCCCTAAAACCTACAACCCGGGTCAGAGCCAGCCCTGGCACATGCCGGGGGCTCAGCCCATGAGACTCAGTGAAATGTTCCCTGTCCTGGGAAACCTCATGCACGGTAAAGCAGAAACATCAGCATCATTACAGGTAGGTTATGCACTATTCAAATACTACTGAGTTATCTTTAAGTCAGGGAAAATACAAACACAAACAGAATGTTAATTGTCTTTACAGTACTGAGCTGTGGTCAGTGTGGGGCAGGGAACGGGCTCTGAGCCAGGGGGGGTCACACACACTCCCTGGGAGTTACATGGTCCACGTGTTCCAATCGGATTTTTCTGACCTTGAAGTTTTCATGTCAGAGCACAGGGACTCTGCGGCTGCAGCTCCAGCCCTGCAGCGCAGCCTGGAGCAGCAGCACTGCCAGTGGCCCGCGGGTTGCCCGGAGCGCAGCGGCACTGGGGACCTTGGGGTGGGACTCCTGCGTGTCAGGTCAGGGCTCACACCCACACTGTCACCACCCACCTGCTGGTCACCAGAGAACAGAGCAGCAGGTGGAGAAAGGATGGAGCAGCCCAGGATGGGAGCAGAGCTCCCAGGGATGGAATGGGATGGAGAGTGTTCAAACAGGGGAAGAAAAAAGGAAGGAGGATGTGAGAAAGAAAAAGAGGCAAATCCCAGCAGCGGCTGCTGGAGGATACGGGAGAGCAATGCAGTGACAGTAAGGCACTCAACAACTAATTACTGATGGGAGTTTAATCATTACACAAAGGCCATGGTTCCCTGGGAGCCAAGCACAAGCTTCCCAAGCACCAGTACTAGGAGACAATGTTCCTGTCTATTGGGACACACACGATCCCAAATTAAATCTTGGCCATCAGCAGTCCTTACACCCCAATTCACCCATTACCTGACACAGGTGTCTGATACCTCTGCTCTGCCAGAGACCAGGCCCTCTCACTGAACCTCCCATACAGGGAAAACTCCAACCAACTCCCTCCTTCCAGGAAAGAGGAAACTCAGTTTTGTTCACTGACTTTATGAAGAGACCAGTTTTTTCAGCTGGGACTGAGAGCCTGGAATAGTTCTCATAGGAAAGGTGACTTCCATCCCTGTCCCCTCTGTTCCCACATCTCTGTGCTGCAGGGAACACAGCAGTTCTGATGGAGGGACGCTTCTGACATGGGCGATGCAGAACAGTGAAGGGCTTGCTCTCTGCCCAAACAAAATCAGTTGGGCAGTTCCTCTGGAATTATTGTTGCTGTTTGCAGGAGACCTGCTCATATGAGAAACAACTGAGAACAGCACACCACCTTTACACGAGATTCTTGTTTTCCTCCTACATACAGATCCTCAGGCTCCTACAATTCCAATTTCTCAGCAAAACGAGAAGGGCTGGAACCAGCTCAACTGGGCACAACCCAGTGCAAACCCCAGTCACAGTGGGGGTGGCTCCTCGCAATCTGAGCTGTGGGATGACAATGGTTTCTAACCTGGGGACCCCAAACCCAAGGCTTGAGCCCCTGCTCTGTCCCTGGGCCCAGCTCAGCCTCACAGCCCTGCTTAGAACCCACTCTTTGTCACCACTGACCACGTTCCTGCCCTGGTGCCTGCACCACCCAAATGAGGGGATTTGGTTAATTGCACCAGCTCATCTTTCTAGCCTGTTTATTCCATGACTGCTAATTCTAAGTTTTCCTCTTGTTTTGGCAAACTATTTGCATATGAAGTTTGTGTTCATAGTTTTTCCAGGACTGTAAACAAATTAAAGAAATTGTTATTTTATGAATCAATACAATAAAGGTATTTTTATTTACATAAATGTTACATTGTTACTGTGTGGATACATGGGAATTATGTGCTATAGCAATAAATTGGAATCCTTAATTGTACCATTCTCTAATAATTTAGCTGTGGAGTTTGATTTACTGAAAGCCACTAACGATTGCACTGGAGGACTGGCTTTTACCTAATGGATATACTTTTTTTTTTCCTTTAAAGCCACTGAAGGATTGTTAATTCCTACCACTGCAGAGGGATCTGAAATTGGGAAGCGGATCTGTTTCTGGGCAGGAGCTGTGTGAGCCCCCAGGGACACAGCCCCTGCCTGGACTCCAGTTCGCCCCAACTCGGACATCCTGCGCGTGCCCACGAGCCACTGGCACCCACAGCAGGACCAGCTCCGGGACCCACGGCAGCACCAGGACCCACAGTGGCACCGGGACCCACGGTGGCTCCAGCGCCGCCTCCTCCCTCACCAGCTCAGTGGTGCGTGCCCGTCCCCAGCCGGTGCCCGACTGCCACCCACAGCCCGACAGTGGCGGCAGCCTCAGGTTTGTGTAACCCCCTGGGAGGGGACTGCGCCACCGCCAGATGTCCCTGGGCCTGGGCACAGTGTCAGTTAATTTAAATGCATGTACCTTAAGCTGACGTGGCTGTTTCTGTCCCTGCTGGGGCAGCACAGGGGCAGCTTTGCCACACACTATCCCCCAGAGCGGGGAATGAACCCATCCCATTTTCCCTCCATTCCCCACTGGATATTCTGCCAGGAGCTCTCAAAGGTGCACAGTTGGGAAGGGCAGAACTAAAGCAGGTGCTACAATGACAGCCTGAGGGTCAGTTCCCAGGGATTCTCCCCTGTAAAACTTCCTTAGGGCAGATAAAGTACAGCAAGAAAAAAAAAAAAAAGCTTTGGGAAAAAAGCCAGTTTGTCCAGTCTGGTCCATGTACAGTCCAAGTGTTTGAAGCTTGGTCTGGGGAATGAGGGACTCCTGCAGCCTCCTTTTTCTCTCCCCTTTATTGCTAATTACCTGAAATTTAACCTAATCCACCACTTCTGTTAAGCTCCTTGTACTGCAGCTATCATGAACTTCTCAGTGTGGTTAAAAAAAAGTACACAGCTAAAATCTTACAGGTTTGGATTAAAACCAGGGTTAGAGAAACTTCCCCGGCTCAGGAAGCCACTACTACCTTGAGGCGTGCAAACAGGGTTAAGGATCAACACTTCCCTTAGCAGGAACACCTGAGGCCAGAGCAGACACGGCAAGGCTGGGAAATGGCTTTGGATTTGAACAAGACGCGGCTCTGCAGCGCTACAGAACTCCAACCTCCCCGGGCACACGCGTGGCTCTGGGCACCAGCCGAAGCCGAGCACGGGGGAATGACGGCATTAACTCAGGCAGTGGGTCAGGAGTTGATCATCTGGCGACACGGCTGACGGGACAGGAACTGTACAGATCAAATGCAGCATCACACCCGGTGGAGGGCCCTTTGTGAGGGGCCGCGCGTGTCAGTCAGGTCCAAAAATAAAAAATAAAATTAAAAAGCGACAATCACACGATCTTTTTGATGCTGTGACGCTTGAAGCTGCCGGCGCTTCGCTGCTTCTGCACTTGGCTGGCGGAGCCGTGGCGCATCCTCCCGCTGTTGGCGTGGCCGGCGGTGGGCGAGAGCTCCACGTTCTCCTTGTCGATCCCTGCGGAGACACAAGCGCCGCGCTGAGCCCGCTGCCCCCGGACCGGCCCAGCCGCGGGCATACCGGAGGGGCGGGTCCCCCTGAAGGCCCGACCCCACCGAGCTCCACCCGCTCAGCCCGAGTCTAAAAAGAATCAAATACGGTTTGCAGCAGGTCAGGGCTGCAGAGCCGCTCGCTCCTGCCCTCCAGCCCGTGGGGCCAGGGGAGGGCAAAGGGAGAGTAAAACCAAGAAAACTTGGCTGTCCTGCTGAAAACAAGTCTGCATAAGTGAAGGAAGGAGGAAAATGCAAAACAAACCACCAAACTGACTCTTAATGAGTAAAGAAACACTTCCCTAAGGAGGGTCTTGACAGGAAACAAGCACAAAGTCGCTGAGGCTGGGACTCTTCATGAAAACTGTGACTGTTGAGTTCAACCTCAGCAGAGGCTGGAAAAGGCTTCTGGGGGTCAGGATGAGGATGGCACCAGACAGGTTTGTGCCCACAAACTCAGACCCTTCTGAGAAGCTTTGCATGTCCTCTGCAGGGTCCAGCAGAGCAAAACTCCGTTATGCTCTGCTGAAAGTCTCCCTTTTTCTCCCAAAAAAACCTCAAAACTGGAGTGCTCTAGTGCAGGTCCCACACTGACATGACACCACCACCCAATGCCTCAGCCTCAGCAGTGGCTTCGGGCACTGCCACTGCAGCCCCAAGAGCCCAGAGCTGGGATTAGTGCAGACACTCCCGAGCAGTTGCTGCTCTTTAAGCTGACACTGCTGTGAGCTAAGCCCCTGCAGCAGCCTCTTCTATAGCTGCCACACTGTGTCTGGCTGTGAGTGCTACCAACACCTCATCCCTGGACAGCAGCAGCAATGAAGAGCACAACAGGTGGTTTTATGCCAGAGGATACAACTACAATCATCAGCAAAAATTAGGATGTCTGACAGCAAATACAAAGGTTAGAACAAAGTTTTGTTATTGTAAGTGACATATCCACAATTATGTGCAAGAAATTGATTGGTGTTTGCATTAGTGAGAACGAAGAACACCCTCCACACTCGGCACAGGGACAACGTGAGGGCTTCAGCCAGAGGCTGCACCTTCCTCTCCTTGTGTGGGTGGCAGCACAAAACTCCCAAACTACGCTGAGGACAGGGACAACCCATGGGCATGAGAAAAACCCTCTTCTGCAGCTTTTTATTACTTCTCTATACAAAACAGAAAAGCAGAAGGTGCAGCTCCTGATTTACTGCCCCACTGTATGCTGCAGTTTAGTCCAAAGAACTCATGTCTGTTTGCCCGTGTGTCCCCGCAGACAGAGCTGAGTCCTGCTGAATCTAAAGAGCTCACACCAAACAGTTCATTTCAGCTTCACACGTGCACCAGAGATTTCCACATTAAGCATCCACTTGTCTGTTACCAGATTTATTCTCAAGGCTGTGGGTGACTTTGGCTGCTCTACCACCAGGTATTATTGGCACCCCCCCAAAGAAATGCACCAGCTTAGCACTTGCTGAAGCCATTCCCATGTCAGAAACTGCTCCTCATGCCACAGCCTGGCCCTAATGCAGCTCAAGCAGCATTTCGTGCAAATATGATCAAAGAAGAGAGTACCTGGATGAGGCAGCTGCATGAAAACTGCAGACTTAGAGCAAGGCAGAGAAGCTTCACAGACACAGAATGAAAAAAATAAATATAAGTGAATAATGTCCGTGAGACAGGGAAGAGGAGGGACAGGAACAGAGATGGTGACAGACAAAACATTTATAATCAATGATCCTGCCTAGTTGTTTCCAGATGCAAGAAATGAACTTTTCATGTATCTGCAACTTAGTATTTCTAGACATAATAAAAAAACTCACTTGGCTGAAAATATTTCTTTTCGCTGAGTGCTGCTGACCACGTGGCCTTCACACTGGTGTTTTAAATTTAATATCCAAGCAAACAGTGCTCAGAGTGCCAGCAGCGTGTTGTTTCAGACTCACTATTAACCTGAACGAGTTCCCTAGTTCCCAACTCTGTTTGTGGAGACTCTTAACCAGCTTCTGACAAAAGCCATCTGTTTGCACAGCACTTGGAAGGAATGTTTGACGAGCTGGATTAATTCCTTCCTCTCAGCTTGTAAAGGAAGAGGGAATGGAAAGTGGGGCAGAAGGAAGGAGGACATTTACAGAGCAAAATGCTTCTTTCCTTTGCAGAGAGCCCAATCCTGCACCATCACCTCATCCTTGGAAACGGCTGGAGCTGCTGCCGATGCTGTGTTCCAAACAGAAAGATGCTGCCCAGAATGTCCTTCCACACTGACAGTAAGGTCTGTTCCCAAAGAAAGCCCTGTTCCCAAATGATTCCAACAGCCCTGCCTTACTCCTGCTGCTCCTCTGCACCCTGAACAAACCATCCCAGTGCCTGTGAGCCAGGGATCCCCTGCAGGGCACATGTTCCACATACAGGTGCTGCTGTTCTGATGCCCTTCATTCTCTTCCCTTCACATGGAGTGACCTGGGAGACAATTTTTGTGCTGGATAAAATCCAGGATCTGAACCAACAGGGTAACAGCTCAGGAACAGTTTAATATTCATTTGACTCCACAATGCACCAATGTTTGACACATAACCACATCCAAAGAGCCAAAGAGGATCCTAAACCAGGAAGGTGCCACATTTCCCCCAGCCAGATGTACCAGAACAGGCACTGACCTGGGGAGTGCTGGGAAGTGGCAAGTGAGGTCATGGAGTTGGAGAGGTTGAGGTTTGCAGTGATGCTGAGCTGGCTCTGAACCCCCGGAGGATACGGAGACGTGGGAGTCAGGAGAGATTCTTCACTGGTTTCCTCATCAATTCCAGGCAAATACGTGTCAATCAAGGCATCAAGGAACTTCACTATGAGCTCAGCATAGTCTGGGATTTGGGTTTGCTGTGGGAGATGGGGGGAAAAAAGATTACTCTTTGTACTTTGTACTTCCTGTCAATTTGAGCTCACTCTCTACTCCCACTGTTTTGCCTGCAAATTTTCAAGAGCATTTGATGTGTGAGTAAAAACTGATTTGTGGCCTTGTCCAGACCAATCTAAATGTACACACTGGAGCCAGGTGTCAGTGTGATCTCAGTGTGTGGGAGCCCAGGGGCAGGAAAAGGGGCTGCAGAACTCCTGGCCCAGCCCCACACCTGGGCCACTTCCCTTGGGATGGTTGGTCACACAGGCAGTGCTCCACAGGCTCTGCTCCAACACAAAATTTAGCCTTGTGGAATCATCACTGATAAAATTAACCCCCTGCCCTGTCAGATACATGTAATGAAGTGACCCTGAGAACAGGAAAAGCTGCACTCACACCTGGCTGCTTTTCCCCCACTTTGGTAATTTCTCTATCACAGCACCTGCTGCAGGCCCAGGGCTGGTTTTAGCCCTGGAGGTGCCCGATGCTCTCTGCTCATAAGAGAATGATGCTCCTCATGAGCATCTTTGCTGCAGCACCAACGTGCCCCAGAAAGGCCAAACAGCCCAGACCCCAGAGAGCTCTTACCTTGGAGAAGGGACCAGCAAACCTCCACAGCCCATTAAATCCAAAACCTGCAACACCAAATGGAACACCATCATGAAAGCCCAGCTCTCACCTGACAGAGAACAGAGAGTGCTCCCAGTACAGCACTTTCTTAAGAAAAAGGAAAAATATTTACTCTGTAGATAGGATGTTTGGTATTGGGGTGGAGACTCCTCATGGTAGACAACACTCTGCACAATCCCATGAATTGGATTCAACAAGTTTGGATCCTGGCACAGCGATAAAAGGGTATTGATCTTGGAATCCAATAAATTATGCCTGAAGAAAGGAGAAATGGCTTAGTTTTTGGTCATTAAATAACATAAACCTGCAGTTCCCAGCTGACTTAAGCAACCAGCAGTTCAGGTGGGATTTTTGCCCCCCCCCCCCAGTGATTTCAGAACACAATTCCCAACTCTGTTCCATGAGGACTCTAATGATGTGCTCAGGTCAGTCTGTGGACACCTGCTGACCTTCTGACAGCTGGGTTTCCATTACCCATATTCACTCCAGCAAAACTACAGAAGGTGTCTAAAGAAACACCCAAAGAGCACCTGCACGAGGCTTTAAATAAATCAGCTTTGAAGCACCTGGGGCACAAATTAAAATCGACCAGCATGGACAGTCTGCAGCCTGTAACCTCTACACAAGCAAGTGCCTTGTAGATGCTTGTCCTGGACCAGAGAGCTCTAAAGAAGAGCCAGGCACAGAGTTATTGTAACCACAACTTCAGGTACTCACACAACAGGAAAGACCTTTGGGAAGACAACGCTGGCTTCTGCTAAATACTCGTAGAGGATGCGCTGGTCAAACTCGTCCGTGGTGTATTTCACCAGCGTGGCCTGGCAGGGAAGGAGCCATTAGTGCATCTGGGTGGTTACAGCATTTGCTTAAAGGGTTTAAGCTTTAAAGGGATTAAGATTTCTGACTAGCAGAAAGCAGTGTTAGAAAAGATTGATTTATATCTCTGTTGAGAAACAACAGAACCAGTTGGCAACAACTTGTGTTTTGCCAATAAATGTATCTCATCTGTTTCTTACACAACTGAGCCTTTCTGAATTGTACCTGGAGTGGGAACTGCAGTGGTACAGCTGAAGAAAGTGCTACGAGACTGCACCTCTATTACCAGTTAATGACTTTTAAACTGAATTATGTTGGGATTCCGATAATGCTCATCTATTTTAAACTATAATGTATGAATAACCTTTTATTATACGAAATAGTATGTCATAAACTCAGCCAGGAAAAACTTGAAGGAACACATTTGTTTTGCTGGGAGATAAAAGGACATCAGAACATTGCAGACAACACACAGAAAAAAGCTTACAAGAACTGTAAGCAGCAGTGCTTGAATTTTTGGGTCAGTCAGAACTTCTTCATCCAGGAGGACGTTTGACTCGGAAACGGAAACTTTCCTGAGGTGTGGATGTTGCTGTGGTGATATTCTCTGGGTTTCTGCCAGATAAAAAAGAGCAACTCATCCAGAGCAAAATAAACCTCAAGCAAGACAGAATCAGGTTCTGCACACCAGAGTCAGTTGTGTGCAGACCTCAGAGTTCACCGGCCTCATCACAAAGGTCAAAGCAACGACTGCGTTGTAGTGCAGCAGCACTGGACCACTACATGGGATGTGTTATCAGATGGCAAACAAAAACCCCAATTTCCTCTTCAGTGAAATACAGGCCCAGGGGTGTAAGTACCAAATTTAGGGTCAGGCAGATACAAGAGAAGAACCCTGGTCTTGCATTGTAATTGGGGGTGGGGGCACAGGAAGCAGATGGGGGAGAAGATGAAGAGAGGCATTCCAGGCATCAGCTCACGTTCCATGTCCTGCAGGAATTTGCAGCTGGGGCTTATTAACTTATAGAAGGCCAAATGCTATTTATTTCATTGCACTCCTGTATGCAGTCCTTTACAGCTGCCCCTGACTCTGCACCTGTAAACTGAGCAGCTCCAGTGCAGCTGCCAGAGATATGAAGGCTGCACCCTGCAGAAGCCATTGCTAAGGAAGGTGCTTCTCCCTTACCTTGGAGTAACCTTGGTAAATAAACACTGAATTTAGAAATAGTCCTTTGTATAGATATACAAAGCGTTTATGATTAGTATTATTCTTAATATGTTAGTCCTGTGTCTCACCCATTTCATAATCATTTTCGGCTACTCTCCTCATTTTGGGAGGCGTTGTGATTCCAGATTCCATGTCTTGCCTTTTAGGAGCCTTTGTGTCCGATATCAAATGGTCAAAACTTTTCCTTGTACCTAAAAACAATTTATCAGGCAATTAAAAACATTAAACCTAAATCCATATTCTAACTTTTTCCAATTTTCTGGCCAAGTTACTCCCCTATCTACCACGTGTTGACAGGAATCTGGGGACCTTTTCACCATTTTCAGGGATGGGACAGAAAATACGATCACACCATGCCGCTCTCCATCACAGCTTCCAAAGTGCTTCACAACACACAGGAGGGAGCATGCAATTAGTCAGGGGGGCATGCCATGGACCCCTGGCCCCCACACGGAATACACATGCCAGGACGTGGTTACTGAAAAGGAAGCAGGAAAGGGCTGGAATGAAGGAAAAGCCCCTCTTCTTCCACCTGTGTAATGCCAGAGGGCTTCCACAAGTTCTGCAAAGCAACTCAGCTTGTTCCTCTGATACACAAGTTTGTTGTAAACATGATGCACTGAGAAGCCATGAGCACAAATCAGATTGTTTACACACATCTACCATGTGGGACCATCTCCTCCAGCCCCAACCAGACCACTCTAAATATTCACTTCCTGGCTTTACTGGAAAGGGCTGGGAGCACAAAAACTGGCACTAGGAATCTTCAGGATCTGGAATATCTTTTTTTCTCCACTTCAACATGCACATTTTGAGCATTGCTCTCGCTCCCCCTCTTGATGACCAAAAGAACTGAGTCCTCTTTAACTGTCCAGTGCCCTGAAATTTGCATTTTTCAGAAACTGCACTTATTCCTCTCAGTCAGGAATAAGCCCTTAAAGCCAGACCTAATACAAGAACAATTTTTCTCCAGTAATGCTTCCCAGGGTATTCTGTAGACAGATCAATAAATTAGTTATGTTAATAACCTAGAAGCTTTTTAGTGTTGGCTTGTGAAGGCTGCCCCATGTCCAAGCTCATGGATTTCCGGGTGCGAGGGCTGATCTGTCCCACTGTTGGGTAACTGGCAGCCAGGTGTCTGTCTGACCCCTTGGGGGATGACCAGGGCTGGTGTTCCTTTAGTGTCCTGAAAGTGCAGAGAAATTCAATTAAGAAAATCTTAAAACTGTGCTATTTAGACAGAGGTTTTTCAAGCAGTCAAACTATCCTTCCTTAAACCCATCTTTCCTACCAGGTTAATTTCCCCAAAAAACATAATAACAAATAGTAATTACTTTGCTTGCAAAAATGTCTGAGCTAGTGAAAACAAACAATCTGATGTGAATGTGATGCTGAAGAGATAAAAAATAAAGCAATGAAAAGAACACAAGCAAATCAGCCTATGGGGCAAGACAAAATATATTAAGTAATCAGCTACTCCAATCTCAATGCTAAAAAGAGAGATCATGAGTGAAATGCTCCCTGTGGAGGACACAGGCTCTCCATGGTATTTCCCATTGATTTCCTGGCTGATCTCTCTGCCTGCACACAGGCTATAACAAGGTGTCAAGGTTTCCAGACAGGTACATGCCCTGGAGCTCTTGAAAGGACAAACAAAATGTTCTTCTAAAATATAAATGAGATTAAATCAGATCTTGTAGAAAGATTTTAGCAAAAGGTTTAACAGCCTCCAGAGCATTCAAGCTCTGAAAATTCAATCTGTACGAATTGCACATCCAAATTTCTCCATGCCTCTTGATCCCAGTGTAAGGAGCAAATTGCTCAGGAGCCACCACAGCCCATGGACTCAGTGCTATCAGTGGGGCTCAGTTCTCAGCACACCACAGCTCAATCACTACAGGAACAAGCCTTGCAATGTGAGTAACTGGGCTAAAAGTGAGACAACCAACCTATAGCTCGTGTCACTGTGATGGATGGGGTATGTATCCATGGGAACGTTTTCCATTGAAACGTCTGTCAACAAGAGAGACTTCCTGTGCTTGAGGCTGCAGCGGCTCCGCACCTCCTCTGACACCGTCAGCAGGGCTGCAAAGCAAAGGCAAGGGAAGCTTTCCACAGCAGGAACACAGTGAACAATATGAGTATTCCATCCCTCTGCATTTCTTACATACATCAATGGACATTTACATCACTGAGCTGCAGTTACACCTTAAGAAATGCACAGATTAAAAGCAGATCATTTAAAAAGAATTCTGTTTTCCATCCAGTTACAATGGCAAGATTCACGAATTTGCCCTCACGTTCACAATTTCTATGTCCAGACCACTGGAAATGTGAGTGCTGTCAGGCCTACACTGGATTATTTACACCAAGAAACCTCCGGCCTTCCTGCAGAAATCCCAAAGCTGCAGAGGATGTGCTGTGCTGGCAAACCCCTCAGTCCCCAAAAAGCTTTCCCGATGTGCCCCCTCGCCCACACTCCTGCCCACCAGTTACAAGTTCTTTTTGTGCCGGTACAATTTTAACATCCTGAAGCTGAAGGAATTCCACAATAATCCACTCGTTTTCAGTCATCCCAGACTGGAAAGGAGGTTTGGTTCATTACCTGCCAGGTAAGCCACGCTCTGGGTGTTCACCTCAAACTTGTCACAGTTCCTGTGTTTGTTAACCAGAGCAAGGAGTGTGTGCAAAATCCTCACAGTTCTTGCTACAGTGGTAGGGGAAGGATGCCTGTACCCTAAGAAACAAGAGATTGTATTTAACTTTTGAATCCATATTTATGAAGCACTAAATATTTTGAAAGCATTTATAAGCACATTCTCAGACATTCCATCTCAAGGGTAAGAGAGCACAGTGCTACTAGAAATGGCACATTTAAGACTAATTCTTTCTTGTCCCTCCTCTCAAAACTGCATCATTTTAAATGTCTGTGCATACATTGTATCTGTTATCTCACAAATCAGGCTTCTAAAAAACCCAGCGAGCCTGAGCACAGGCAAACAGGGAGAGACATTCTTGAAGGAAGAAGACTGCAGTAAACGAAGCTCTGCACATTGTGACAGTTCAGACTTTCAGCAGCAGTGCTGAAGACCTTCAGAGGAGACATATAAAGGAAATCTGGAGAAGTCCTTTAATCCAAGAGTGTTTAATTCTTTATCTACTCTGTAATCCAAATTACTCAAAATTCCCCACCCAGTGTGGGCCTGTTATCCCTTGCCTTGTTTTTATTCCTCAAGTAAGAGTGTTCATCTCAAAGAAAGAGCAGTATGCACTCTTACCTTTCAGGAGATGTCCCACTAGTGCAAAGTTGAAGTTGGAGTTGAAATTTAGCCCAACGAAATGATCCATCTGCTTGCAGTGCCATTCGAGTGGTCTCCTGATCTCCATGAACACTTCTTCTGGGCTCTGACCCACAAAAACAAAATACAAGAGCACCTCACTGGAAGTTACTCAGGACGTCTCAAGTTCGTTGGGTTTTTTGTTTAAGTGACAGAACAGTTCTTTTAGAGGCTACAGGAAAATATCAAACACTTTCTTACAGATCACACCTGGACATTTCTGTTCCAGTTTCAAAGAGAGTAATGACAGCTTCACTCCACATCTTTGTCTGTGGGTATCACCAAATGAAACAATTTCTAATGCAATTCAGGTTTAGTTGCTTAACAAGTGTTCACAAGGATAAAGGTGGGGTTTGTCCCCTTTTCTGTCAGCTCTGACTGCTGCCACAAGTGAAGGCTGTGCTCACCTTGTCATTGAACACGCGCAGGCTGTCCAGGGTGTGCAGGTTCTGCTCCAGCAGGGCTGTCCCTGCCGAGTACAGGTTCACCTCATCCAGCTGCAGCACGGCCATGGCCACCCAGAACAGAGCCTTGTGCATAGGGGAGTCCTGTAGGGAGAAAAAGAGCCACCACTGCACTTCAGAGTCAGTTCCTGCAGGTGAAAGACAACCAGGATGGAGGGGAGAGTTTGTCCCCCTTGTAGCAGGTTTTGTGCTCAGCGACAGCCATTCCTAGGGAGCAGATGCTCACACGGATCTGCTAATGCACTTCACGGGTGAACAGTAGAAAGGAAACTAATTTCAAGCCTGGTTTGCACCTCCCAAGCCATTCCTCGTCACCTACATCCCTTCCTTGCTCACACAGTGTCAGACCCCCACTGCCCTGTGCCAGCCTGACCAGAAATGGGTCTGCTGTTCCAGCCTGAACACGGACTGCAGCTCTGCACACAGAACTGGCCAGGCACTTCCTCATCAAATCAGAACCACACGTGGGAGGAACTGGCAAACAGCTCAACTCAAACACATCCTGGGCCCCTTGAGCAGAGATTTTTCCAGACCAGGTTTTACTCCCCACCAGGGCTGCTCTCTGCTCTTGCTGTGCCCCCACTGTGCTCTCAGGCAGGAGCCTGGCAGTGGCCCTGGCTGCCTGAACCAGCTGCACCCCACACATGGCTGTTCCTCCAGGCTGCAACCCTGTGGAAGGAACAGGCACAGCCTGGGCACAGCCTGCCCAAATGCCAGGGCTCTGCTCCTGAAGCAGAACAGAACATTCCCCAGCACTTCTCAAGCCTTTGCACTGGTCCCACAATCTGCCACACTTCCCATATGTGTTCCTTGACACGAGTCACAGCAAAATGTGAACTTCACAAACCTCAACACTTAACTTGTATTTCTGAGATTATAGCCATAATCATAATTTACAAAATGCATTCTCTGTTTATTCAAAATCCAGTGACTTACCTTGTTAAGAAGAGGCTGCAGCTTGGTGAGGGCTATAACTGTGGCTTCTATTAGAACTTGGCTATTGTAATTATCAGGGCCTTTTAAACAGCTCTCAAGTCCCTTTTTGAAAAAAGAGAGTAATTAAAAATACAACCATAATTACATTTTGCTTTGTAAAAGTAAGATCAAAGCTCTGCACATTATTTTTCTCAATTACTTACAAAGCCTGAACTCATTTTACATCAACTCTCAATGACTTTTCCAAATGGAGATTTAGACAGCAGAAACAAATATATGGCTGCACAATGTGTACCCTAACAGACAGACTGCAGGGGGTCATAAGAGCTGGAGAAAAGCTCTTTTATCATTTAGATGCTATTCTATTAAAGTTTGTGTCTATAAAACTCTAATGAAATGCTTAAAGGACACATATTTAGTATATTGTTCACTTGCTGTGGAGCACAACCTGCTTTAGAGTGATGGAACATCACTGTCAAGCCAGGCACCTGCTTCACAGTTTTCTGATATAAATCAGCTCTTTACTATATTTACTAACAGCACATGAGGTGATTCACTTCCTTTAAGAAAAAGGAAGCTATGAGTTAAAAGCATGCTGGTAAATGCCTTAACAGAAAATTTCTCATTTATTCACATACTGACTGGTGGATCCATCTGTGTCAGGAGTTTAAAACTGAGACTTATTGGTACTCTAGAAGTCACAGCACTGATGAAACTCATTCAATTTAAATTCAGAAGCCACCACATCAATTTAAATTCAAAAGCCTGGCCTATACAAAGTGTATTTACAATCAGTTCTATACAAGAATATGCTTGAAAAAACATTTATCCTGAAATTATGCCAAGTTCTATATTTGATGGGAAGATAAAGCTAAAAATAGCTACTTCATGAGTCACAAAGGAAAAGAGACAGTCCCATATACCTTGCTGAGAATTCGGATTATTTGTTTTATTTGTCCATGAGACACTCGTTTACTTATACAGCCAAAGACAACCAGCGCTCTTGGCTGCAGGGAGGGGTTGTACTGGAATGCAAACCTGTGGAGAAACAGAGCACACGTATATGCAACAAAATGTATATATAACAAGAGGATGAGAACTCTGGGTGTACTGCACAGGCAGGAGGGCTCAGGGTCTGAAGTCTATGACTTACTTTTGAGCTAGTTCAGTCCACTGGTCCAGCCACTTGCATGTTGGAATATCCCTCATACAAGCCTAAAGAGAATTAGATTGTTTGAACAGATGTAACATGGAGAAAATGTATTTATACAATGGGGAATGTACAGAAGTTTGGCTTTCAGCAATCAGCTGTTAACTGGCAGCAGGGAGGAGGCACATCTGCCTGTTCCTCAGCTCCCCTGCCCCACACACCTCCATGATCTCCAGCAGGGCCTCGGTGACCGTCTCCAGCGAGGTCAGGGCGAAGGTCTCGCGCTCGTAGGAGCCGGGCGAGAAGGACCTGTCACGGTAGCTGGAGCGGAATGCGATCACCGCCGCCGACTTCACTTTGCTGATCCCAAACAGCAAATAGAACTTGGGCAGAGAGAACTCAGTCAAGCTCAGCCTTAAAACTTGCTTGGTCTCCTCTGTTGAATAAAGTTGTAGATATTGTATTTATACCAGGGAAATTCAAAGGCACACTTCCCCCCCAAGGACATCAACAGCCAGGTCCTTGTGCCCATTCCAACACTGCTCCTTTTGCTACTGCCCCAAGTCAGCACAGCAGCTCTGCTCTCCTGCCCTGGCTGCCAAAATCAGGCACAAGGAATGGATTCTAGAGACTGCTACAGAGGAACTTGTTTAAAGATGTGGCTTTGTGTGTTCTCCTCACAGTGATTCAGAGAATGGAAACCCAACGTGTTTCTGCTCTGAAATACCGACAGAACTGGAAGTTCCAACTGCAGCAGACTCTGCTTTTGGCTCTGACACTCACATGAAGAAAGACACTTAAAGCAGAAGAAAATGATGGCCCTGCTCTGGCACTGAATATCTTTACAGCTCTGACCTTACAGGTGATTTCAGTGCACTTCAAACTGTGTGAGCAGGAGGCATCAGAGCACAGACACAGAGACCCCTCTGTGTGCACACGCACCCACTCTCCCTGCTGACATGTACAGACATAAAATGAGATTTCAGACACTTAAAAGACAAGACCACATAAATTTTGAATTTTTCTTCTGCACAAAGTTCAGCCTGGTTTGATATTGTGGTTCTGGGCTAAGAAGTGCTAAATTGCTAATATCAATTATTTTAGGACTGGTAAAATACAACAGTAGATAAAATACCTGTTTTAACACTGTAACTTCACAATTCCCTTATGTAACTGGTATTTTTGTTACCACATTATGCAACCCTTCACAAGATGCACATGATCCAGTTTTAGCACAGATGTATTTTCTCCTTTACCTCACCAGAAAATCACTGGTACTTTCTTCTCTTTTTCTGAAACCCATTATACAAACAATTTACATTATGCACCTCCTCTAAGTAAGATATTTTTTAATTCCATACTCATTTCTTGTAGATCATATCCTCATTCTGATTTGTATTCATGCTGAACTACAACCCACTGTTTTCAAACTCTCAGAATAGTTTGCAGAGAAAGACAACTCAAATATTTGTTAAACAAATTAAGGAGCAATCAGCTTCATTGAAAATCCAAAAAAGCTCACCACTGAAGTGAAGCTGTGAACAAGTGCAAAGAGAGTGAATGATGTTGATGACGAGCCCATGAGTGGAAGCTCTGAGGGAAAGGGGCCCTGTGGCCACCAGCAGAGTCACCACGTGGAAAAGGTAGGGGAGATGTGCTGCCACGTCCAGGGAGTTGTTGAAGGAGAGCATGAGCATGTACCGAGCCAGAATGGCAATGTCATCCCACATCAGGTGCTGCTCCAGTGTGGGAGTGGGGGACAGACAGGTCTTGTCAATGATTTTACACATCCTCCCAATCACCTGAGAAGAGAGCAACCATTTTGTTTTACTCAAACAGGGAGCACAGCTCAAAATTTCACTAAAAAATATCAACACAACACTGAATTACTCCATTGCTTGGAACCTATTTTATCATGGGTTTTGCACTGTTGCCAGTCCTGAGCTACCAGAAACCATCTCAGTGTCACATTAGTAAATAAGTTGAAATTATTCTATAAAAGGAAATGAAGGCAAAGAGGGAACTCACTTTGCTTGACACCAGTTTGACATTGCCAGAAGCCAGTGCTACAGCTGTGTCTGCCATCACTTCAGCTTTGATGGAGCCCAAGCCCCCTGTGGCACTGGTTTTGATGAAACTGTCCAACACTACATCCAGGAGATCTGTTATCTGAACAAGAAAAAGAATCCTTTCTTACAGTCAGATTAACTTTACTTTTCCACAGTGAACCACTCTTTAAACAGCAATCATTCACTTCTTTAGCTGAACATGCACAAGTATCACAAACTGAAGCATACATTTTAGTGACTCTTTTGGCAAAAAGCTCCATGTAAATTTTAGAAGCATAGAGCTGAATTCCATTAGGTTTTACTGTCAGTGATTCAGTACTAGAAAATATAATTTAGCAATATTTTTATTTTATTTTCCACTTTAAAGTATAATTCCTTATAAAATGCTGACCCCAGTAAGAAGAAACCTGATTTGAAGTGCAGGAAAACGTGTGTTTGTTTACAAATGATGCAGAACCCGTACCTGTCCCAGACTGCCCCATATCTTGGCCTGAATGGAAGGGTACATCTGTTTCTCGTTGATGGTCATGGTGATTAGCTTGTCCAGGATGGCAGTGACGCGCTGGCGCTTGGCGTCGTCGTTGTGCTTGCAGAAGCGCACCAGGTTGGACAGCCAGGGCGTCATGTACTCCAGGCACAGGTGCTTCAGCTCAATGCCTGCAACAACAGAGCTCATCACACACAGCCAGCACTGGCCTCTGCAGAAATAACTCTTCCTCAGCACTTTTCCTTTCAGTTTTAGTGCCTAAAATAATTACTGTCCAAGTTGAGCAAAGAGCACTGGGAGAACAGAGAAGCTTCAAAAAGGCATGGCAAAAAGACAGAGCAACAGAGCCAGTGAGGAAGCTCAGATGACTAAGTTATATCTAAAATATTTTTGGGGATTAGAATCTTTTCAAGTTCATGGTTGGCACCAACTAGTACTGGAGTTACTTACTGGATTTGCTAAATCCTGAAATACACTCCTCCAAGAACTCCAAGGTGAGGTGTGGCTCGTTTGCTGCAAGAGTCTTACTGATAGATACAATAAACAGGGTGTTGTTGGCAGGGATACACAGACCTGAAGTTTCCAGTAACTGGCCCTCAATCTTTAAATTAAAGGTACAGGTTAAGGCACATAGAAGATTATAGGCAGCAGACCTGTAACAAAGCAAACAACATGATTTGTAAGAGCCTTCTTGTACTTTTGAACATATACATGTTATGCATAACAGTACTGACATTTCAAAAATCAATTCAATGCTGTTGTAGTAGAAATTACATCTAAATTCTGAACTTTTTCACTGGACTGGTTACAATTTGGAGAAAAAAAAGAATTTCCTTGGAGAAATAGAAGAAATTATCCCTCCACTTGTGCTGAACCATTTCTGATAAGGTTACAGAGTATGTGTGAAGAGCTGTGTACTGGACTTCTCAGAACAGCTTGGAGTTCCAGGAAATGCTAAATCCTTCCAGGTGTACCTGAGCTGCTGGGAGAGAGCCTGCCCAGAGCCCAGAGGTGCCTCTGGTCAGCACTCAGCCTGGGGGAGCCTGTTCTGACACAAATCACAGGCTGCCCTAAGGGGTTCAGCTCCCATGTTCTTAAACAAGAAGCTCAACACCATGGAAATCATATGTACCCAATGAACACAGAGTGCAAAGCAGAACAACTTCTCCTTATAAAGAGAAATTAAGGTTCTTTGATGCTTCACTTCCTCTGACAGTGTGTGCCCTTCTTCACTCATAGAAACTCAGTAGTTATTAAAATTGCATTTTATGGAGCTGTGGTGAAAGAAAAATGGTTCTGCTGGAGAGAGGATGTGTAACAGGGAAGCAGGCCAGGGAAGGCTCCCTGTGAGTGAGCAGAGCTCTGTACCGCAGGCTGGGGTCGGAGCTGCCCAGGTTGAGCAGGGCAATGTTGAGCAGCGTCCCGGGCACGTCCTTGGGGCGGATCTTGGTGTGCTGGGGGATGGAGTCGGGCTGGGACAGCTCCCACCGCGTGCGGATGTGGATGATGGACCTGACGATGGCTTCACACTCCTGGTGCATGAAGGTGAGCGGGGTGCCCTGGTTGGCAATGGTCAGGGTGAACTGGTTCTCATCCACCAGGCAGATCTCCTCGATCTCAGAGGCGTAGTAGATGTCATTGAGGAACACGGTCTGGCCCAGCACCCGCGTGCGCTCTGCCGACGTCACCTGCACCGCTGTTGAGCCAACCTTGGGGACAGAGAACTGCTTCAGCACCTCTTGGTAATCACACAGAGAGAGAAAAGCCTCACACTTTTACTTTTAGGAAAGATAAACGTATGAAATTGTGTACTTCCTAATGGGGCATACTAGAAAGTTGTGATTTTGCCTCGAGACGAGGGAGGAGAACTAAGAGACAGTAAAATCATATCCCAACCCTTATACAAATATAACAGATCACTAGCATCAGCAGTAAAAGTACTTACTTTAATAGAAACTTTGGTGTCTTTATGAGCCAGTTTGAGAGCATTGTGAAACACTTTCAAGTCCTCCTCCAAAGCCAAGGTAGCTGCTGGGAGTTTCTGCTGATCGTGTTCGATGTGCTCTGCCAGCTTCCCTGGAGAGTCTATGAAAACAAGCCTTTTGCTCCCTTTCAAACCTGTCAAGAGCCTTTCATGGTATTTGGTGTATTCTCTGACCCAAGAGTTACAGTTATAAATAAAAACTGCTGCGACATTTTCATAAGCAAAGCCTGGAAAAACTACAAACCATTTAGAAAGAAAGTCTGTTTTAAAGCGATTACTGGGGCCAGCATGTGTGAGGTCCACCACGATTTCATATGGCTTTGCATAGTATGGCTTCAAGGTCAGCAGCACGTGGTAGATCAGCAAATCCCCGTTGATCTGACCAGTCTTGAACCTGTAAGACAGGAGAGACATGGCTGGGTTATGTTTGAGGCCCACAGCACAAAGCCCTGAGTGCCCAGGCACACCAGGAGCACCCCCCAATCCTGCCCATGAGCCAGACTGACCCTTGGCACAGCCCTGCCAGCCGTTGGCCACAGCAGGGACACCACACTGGCCTTGGGCACTGCCTCACACTCCAGCCACATTTAGCACCAGGATGAGGGAGCTTGGATTTAACTCAGCTTCATCCTGAAGTGCCCCACAACCTCTAGTGCCTCTAACTTTTTAACAGCCTTAGAGATTCAAATTATATCTATATTTGTATGTGGAAGACGATATTTATCTCAGGAGTCTTAAGAATAATCAAACATCCACACCCCAACTTCTTCAGAGAGTCCAGAGCCACTCCAACTTCTCTATCCTGCAGCACTCCTATGCTTGGAGGTGTTTCTAAGAATGGTCAGTCCTCTGAGGAGTACAGAGGCTACAAAAACACCTCTTTTCAAAAACATTCACATAACTGAGAATATTTTTTCTCATTTAAAGATTCTCTGAATTTTGGGACTGGGGTTCACACAGCAGACTGAATTCTAGTAGGAAGAATTAATTAAAAATAAATTCAGCAGCAGCTTGTGAAAATTTAAGGTTATTTAAAATACTTGTCACTGTTCTGAGCTGTCACTAACTCAACTCTTCCAAGGCAAACAAGAGGCTACAGAAGAGCTGATAAATGCTCTAAGCACAGGTGTAGCTTTAAGGTTTTCGGGACACTTCTCTCAGTAGAACTTGAGTGTAAGACAACCCAGGAGACAGAACACAGAACATTCATCTGCACAAGAGATTTCTTCCCCCGTTACCTCCTGTGGTTCTGAGAGCTAAGCTGGGCAAGTTGGTGTTTTTCCCCCAGTGTGTCATGGTATAGCTGTTACCCAAAGGAAGTGTGTCATCTCTGTGGTTTTAGTTCCCCACTTAAAGCCACATGTCATTGCAGTTACAGGTTTGCCAAAAAAACACCAGCACTGCCCAAATCTCCCTGCTGTGCACTGATGGTTGTTTGCATCCTAGGGTCAAATATATGCACAAAGAAATCTTATCCTAAGGACTAAATATCTGAAACACCCATGTTCTGTTGACTACATCTTGGCAAGGTAAGTACACATTTTCCTTCTCTTATTTTAAGCTGTACTTCAAAGTTTCTTACATTTTGCAGAAAATTGTATGCAAAAGTATTACAGAAGTTTGACTAATTAAAAAATACTAACAAACTGTAGAAATAGTATCTCCAACTGAATCAGGGAAGCTGATAAACTGTGTTTTTCATCATGTTAAAGGTTATTCACAGTCAGACTCAGTGGTTATTAACAGTGACAGTCACTACTTGGCTCTGTTGTCCCTGCCCTGCAGATCTTGCAGGGTACTGAGACCCTGTCACTACTCAGACACAAAGGGCTGAACTAAAAAGCAAACCATCTCTTTAAAGATCAGTCCCTTTGCTCTCATGGTTTCAAGAGCAGCCCTTCACACCACGAGCCCATTGATTTTTAAGGAAAGCACATCTGGTCTGGAGCCCACAATGAACACTGGGCTCAGTGTGCTGGGGCAGAGCTGGGAGCTGCACCCTGGGCAGGGACAGGAACACTGAAGTGAAGCTCTGCTGGCTCTGCCTGTTCTGCTCAAAATTGCTGAAATGTTAAAAAAAACCCCGAGCATTGCTGGGTTTGCTCTTCTTTTCCTTTTCAAAGTATGCTACAAGGAAGCATCCAGGTGACTTCTACCATATATAAACAAAAATCCTACCTGAGCAGTAGCTGATGACTAAGATGATTTCTAGTTCAACCTGAACAAACAGGATTAAGCTCAGGAAGGAGAATAATTTTATGTTATGGGTGAACTGAGCAACATCAAAGACAAAGATCTTTTGTTGCTCCTTGCTGTGTAAGGAGAGATCCCCTTATACCAGGCAGGTGTATCCCTGCCTTCCCTTCACCTGGTCACACACCAGAACATCACTTCTCACTTGTTACCTTTACAGGCAACAAACAAAAAATTAACAGTGTTACTTTTAGTCACTCTCTGTAGCATTTTGACTTGCACCAAGCAGAGTGCATAATACTCAAAGGAAACACTTTCATCAGTTACCAGAGACAGAAGACAGTGGGGGGATACAGCCCTGCCCTGGGCAGGTCCGGAGCAGCCTGGCCCAAGCAGCAGCACTGCTCATTTGTCATTGTTAATTTGAGGTTATTACCTTTGTATCAGACCAACCCCACTCTCGTTCCTACCCTCCAGAAAAATTAAACAGGTATGTGGCATTTGAATGCCATACAAATGTGAAACAGAACAAACATATGAATGGTTACTTTCATTTGCATAATGATTGGTGGCATTTTAAAGAAAATGTCATAATCTGTAGAATGTTTGGGAGAAAATTACCAGAAGTACATTTGTGATAAAGAGGTTTTTGTACAAAAAAGCAGAAAAACAAGAGAACAAAGATTTTCCTGGGCATTTTAAAGTACTCCAGACAGCTGTGCTAGGAACTACACGTAATTTCCATGAAGTTATTGGTGTCACTTACAGGAACGTTTTGGGTTCAAGTTTTTCCCTTGCCCATCTGCTCCCTGCAGGGTTCCCCTGCCTGCCCCAGGGGAATTCAGGGAGGTGAGAAGCAGCCAGTGATCTGTAACCTCCACAGGGTCTTCATGTAAAAGCAGAAGTGGTGACCATGCGTATGTAACATGGGCAGTTCAGAGAGAAGGAACTCCCAGAGCCTGTCCTGACATCACAAAGCCCTCAGTAGGAAACACTAATTTTTCTCTTTGCTCCATGTCCTTTTTTGATCTTTGTATGTTTTCCTGAAACCTTAAACTGTCAGAAGTTTGAGCCAATCTATTTTTTCACAATCCAGGCACTTGAACTCATCTTCCTACATCCCCCCAAAATGAGGCCATGTATTTTTCAAGAACCTGCTATTCCCTGAGAAGTCCAATCCAAACCTCTAAGAACCAGCATCTGCTAAACTAGCATCATAATTTGTATTTTTGCAGGGGTCTCAACAGGAAGATGAAGACAAAGACATGCAGTAACTTACACCTGACCTTCCCTGTCATGATTATCTTCTCCCTGTGGCTGCAAACGAGTACAAATCACACAGGTTACCCATACCTCGGAGATGAAACCTGGAGTCCCATCAGCCAAAACCTCAATGGGAGCCAGAACAGGACAGAACCAAGCACAAAGTCTCCTCCTCTGAGCCTCAATTTCACCAGCCAAACGACTACTTTTGAAATGCAAAGTACCCTGCCATCCTTCTCCTCCACCATGACTCAAAATGCAACCTCCCCTGCCCCAAGAGTAGTTTCCCCCAAGGGAGGACTGGGGAAAAGCAGCAAACCCAAGAGCCCAGTGACCAAAGAAACCTGTGAAGATAACAAGTCTCTCATACT
The DNA here is from genome assembly GCF_030490865.1 of Poecile atricapillus. Lineage (NCBI taxonomy): Eukaryota > Metazoa > Chordata > Aves > Passeriformes > Paridae > Poecile > Poecile atricapillus. The sequence continues at coordinate 1,707,326 of NC_081269.1, read as the reverse complement.
GATTTGCTTCATTACCATTGCAGTTCTTGTGCTCATCTGCACCTCCCTGTTTCTATCCACAGTCATAGTAGCCAACAAAATCTCCTATCTCAAAAGAGCCCAGCAGGGCAAACGCAGGCCCAGGAGCAATGGAGACCTCCTGGCCACCAACAGCTTATGGCCTACAGCAGCAGGAACGTGGCAGAGGATGCCCAGGGAGACAAGTGGAACTGAGCTGATAATGCAGGAGCTGCTATCAGGGAGGGATGCTGTGAACCAAAAGAAAACTGAAGATGAAACTACTGAGAAACTCACCAAAGGAGCAGATAATGAACAAGAAAGCAAAGAACCATCCCAGTCGCACAAACCCATTGTAACCAATTTTGTAGTTGAGATTTAATTCATACTCAAGTAAAAATTCATTTTTTGCCTTTGTTACACCATTAATGTTAGGCAAAAACTTGGATTTCAAGCAAAAACAAGAATTTTCCCCCATGAAAGCTAAATTCAGATTTTAGAGTTTTTCCATTTATGCCAGAGGGAATGCTGCAGCCACGTGTGGATCCAGGAGGCAGTAAGACTGTGTTAAATGTCTCTCTCTATGGAGTGTCAGGACTGGTTTTACAGTTTTGAGCAGAAATCAGGGTGACAGGAGCTGAACAGGATAAAAGGACAGAACCTGCCCATGCTCAAAGACCACAGAGGAGAACAAGGAACAGACTGTCAGTCTGATCAACAGTCTGAACACTAAGATGCTGCACAGGCATAATAAAGTCGCTTTTTAAAGAAAACCATACATTAGTCACAACTCTGATTCAACCATTAATCCAGGATCTAGTCCCTCTCAAAATGCCCTTTTTGATTTTTCATCAAAAACTTCTTAAACCAGCTTACTTGCATTTGAAGGAGACTGATTTGAACCATATTTACAGTGTTTCAACATTGTCTATGAATAGATGAAGTTTGTAGTATTTGCTGGAATATGAGAACTTGTTCAATTTGTTATCTTCAATAAACTTGCAATATCAGTTTTTAAATGACTTACATGATACTATTTCTCTAAGTCAGAATGTTAGAAAAAAACATGACCAGGCATTTTGGAATGTTTTATTCCTGTAACTTTGGCTGAGCTCAGTAAAGGTCTCTGATGATTCACTGTGATTTCCTGCATCATGGAAACACTCCACTTTCTCCTGACACCAAAAAGAACATGCCAGGAATTCCTTCAAACCACAACTTTTAGTTTCTTTATTCTCAGAGAGCTGACCGTCCCATAATTCCAGGGAGGTGCCTGTGGCTGCTCTCCCTGCAGCAGAGCTTTGCTCTTTTAAGGAAACGTGAGAAACTTCCCCCAGGCTGCTCCTTGGGCTGAAGGAGCTCTGTTGCACTGTGGTTACAAGTGCTGAGACTGCACAGTGCCAAAGCTCCAAACATCCTGTGCAGCTGTAACCAACAGCTGTGACACATAAGATGGTGGTATGAGTTTGAGAAGACCAGGATGACTGAATCCCCCACCCCAATTCCACCAGGTCACCCATTAACTTGGCTGGCAGGGCAGATACAGCAGCAGCAGAGGCAGGACCATAGCGCTGTGGCAGCCAGGAGAGAGACAGAGCTCAAAAAATGCAACTGCCAGGCTCAAAGGTGGGTTGTATAGTGAGGAAAAGAAAGTTGGAAGGAGTTTGCACGCTTAGCCTGGAACTGGGAATTCCCAGTTATGGGGGTTGCAGAGAACGGGGAGGAGACAAAGAAATCAGACAAGAAACACCAAGTTAGTGTGAGTGTGGGATCATGATGTGCATTTGCTGCAGGGGCAGGCAGTGTCAGAGAGAAGCAGCACAGTCAGGGAGGCACAACAGGAAGGGCTGCAGAGGAATCTATCAGTAGCTACTGGCAGAACACAATTGCAAAATGCCACGAGGACATATTTGGTGTGGGTTTCTTTCCGCCAGGCAGCGTTTCCAGGCAAAAATGCTCACGGAGACCAAAGAGTGCAGCTTGAGTTACACCCCATGGTCTGGACAGGCACACTTAGGGGGAAGCAGCTGCTCAGAGCACAGCCCTCCACCAGTGATGGCAGCAGGTCCCAGCGTTGTCCACACAGAAAAACAACCAAGTGAGTAGGGACAGGCTGAGGGTGAAATCAGGTTTTGCCCTCTGCCTCTCGATGCAGCCACACAAGAGAGGATGTGTAAGCAGCCACATCCCATGACCACACAGCTTTCCATGACTCACCAAGGAACCCAGGGTGGCTTCCCACTAATAATCCTGAGAGCACACCAAACCCACCACTGAATTACATCAGCAGCACACATCCAAACTTGCAGTTTTTGATTCACACAGAAGAAACTGTAACTATTTTCTACAAAGACAGGCAGACAGGTATTTGAGAATTTCCACACAAACACACAGAGGTGCCTGCCGTGGCAAGAGCCACAGACCCATTTTTCCAGAAGCCCAGCACGGCCGGCAGGGCAGGAGTTTGCCCATAGAACACAGGATCTCCCTGGCAAGAGCCCCGGGCAGCCCGGCGCAGACACTTCCTGCCGGCGGTGGCAATTTCCTCCCTCTCTGCACAAACTTCTGCTGAGAAGAGCCATTTTACACTGTTTGACTCTGAGCACAGACAGCTCTCCTGAGCCTCCAAACAACAAAGGCAGACGGTGCTTGCTTCAGAGAACATAAATGTACAGGTAAGGATCAACTTCAAGTATTGAGTCTATTTTGAAAAGAGGGGAGCTGGATAAAAACTGGATTGAATCATTTTAACCCGTTACAAACCTGACAGAGTTTAGATCACGATGTTCTCGAGTCATTAACTTACTGCTTGTGTGTGTTTACACTGCTGCATTTAAAATTTAATTTTGCATATTTGTAAACCCATAAAGACTCATGCATATTAATTTCCCAGAAATAGCTTCACAGGACTAGCACTATAGTAACTAATGAATTAGCTCAAATTGCATGAAAGTGACTTCAGAAGGAAAAGAGCTGTGGAGGGGACGAATTTTATATCATTTATTTCACATGGAGACATTTAGAGCTGAACTCTAATCAGTACAGGAAAAAAAGTCTGTTTCATGCCAACAACTCAACATTTGCACAATCTGCATGCAGGAATTTATTTATAAAATACTTTACCATTAGAATGCTGTGTCATTATAGCATCAGTACTTGGAAAACTTTTAAATATTTTGCTATGGTGAACAAATATGAGAACAGGAATAAAAGTTTAAGAGAATTGTAAAGAGCTTTTTACTTCTGTCTCAGCTTATATCACAACAAGCCATTTCTTCACTTCTGACAACCCTGTCAATGCTGCAGAGTTTGTTCCAGGTCTATAGCCAGTTACATGATTGATAAATGCTATTTTGAAACGCTGTGAGGACTGCTCTGCCAATGCCTTTTTCTGATAAGGTGGAAAAAGATAATAATAAGCCATCACCTTCAAACAGGCCACTTTATTAATATGATCAATAATGCTGAAAATCTGCTGTTATTTGTAAAGTCAGTGCCAAACCCACTGATCATGCAGATGGGAACAGGCTTGAAATGTGAAATATGGGGGAGACTGTTATTTTCACTATGATGGTATTAACACAGAACTGTCTGATGGCACTGAAGTGCAGAAATACAGTTTGCGTGTTACCATGTTGTATTTCTTCCCTGCAATAGGGGTGGACCCTTGTGAAGAGGCTGGAGGGAAATGGCCAGCAACCAGGTCGTGCTGGTTCTCTTCTGTGGGGAAATCTGGAGCTCCCTTTCTGCAGCAGCACCTCACCACGCTGCCACGACGGAAAGCCACACGTGCAGCACTGCCGCGAGCCCACGCACAGACAAACGCCCTCTCTACCAACTGCAAGCAACTGGGCCCAGTTTCTACCAGTCTGCCACATCCCTGGCTGTTACAGAACCCCAGGCCTTGCCAGGGGAGGAGGAAGCGGGGGACGGCAGCTGGGTAGCTGCGCTGCTAATTGGCCTCGTTTTGATTGGGATGTTGCTGGCAGTTCTCATCATTCTCCTGTGGAAATGCTGCATGAAGCCTGTTCTGGCTGAGTCCCACTGGGCAGGCCGGTCCCCCTTCGTGGATGGTGACACGCCAGATCTCTTCATGGACTCTGACCATGGCACCAAGCGTTCTTCAGTCTTATTTATGTTGCCTTGGAGACTGAAACAAGGCACAAACTTGCAGGAGGACCTGACTGCCTCAGAGAACCCACCCCACCTCAGTACCAGTACTGAGAATGGGCAGCCGCCTCCGCCAGCCGTGGGCTGCTCCGGAGCCGGCACGGCCCCAGCCCCAGCTCCTGCCTCGGAGCCAGCCAGCACTGCAGCTGACTCCTGTCCTCCCCCAGACACTCCAGCTGTGTGCCCTGGCCTGCCACCACCCCCAGACTGGCTCTGGGAATCCACAGAGGAGCCCATCTCCGATCCCAGCAAGCCCTCGGCACTGCACTTGGAAGCAGAGGAACCACAGCCCTCAGCACCTGAGCTACTGATCCAGGAAATCCATGAAACACTGCCCGAGCCAGAACACCCTTTGTAGACTGCCAAGTTAAATTCCAGAGTACCTTTTTATTTTAATAAATTTTTCTTATTTTCAAAAAAGTGAAAAAAGGAGAAGTTGATGCAGGCAAGAAAAGCGAGGCCCCAGCACTTCCTTGACATTTCCCTGGTGTTTCCCAACTTCAGCTTTCACAAGAGAGAACAACCTGCTTCTGCCTGAAGCAAATCTCTGAGTACAATCCGAGCTGCGCCCAGTCGTCACCCATCAGCAGAGAGTGCAGGAGGCAGAGCACACAGCTGTGCGTGCTGGGGGCACACGGGGAGCTCAGACACAGCCCAGCTTCAGAGGGACCCAGCCTTGCTCCCCTGGGTGGGCAAGGGAATGCAACCCATTCCAGGACACTTTAATAAAGCTTTCTGAGTCAAAGATGTTTTGGTCACTTAAAGCCCACCTGAATATTTGCTTAGATACAGAATGCACTCAGTTACCAACACAAACTCATTTAATGGTTCATGGACGTGAGATTTCTTCGAGTTCCCAGTGTTCAGGTGCTTTCCATGCTCCACTCTGGGCCCTGAGTACCAGCACAGCTCATCTACCCCACACCAGCCTTGGCTGGGCAGTAGCAGGCTGGTATCAGAAGTAAATAATTTTACTTTTTACCAGTATTGAATATTTATAGTTATAGAAAGAAGCTGATAGTCACTGAAGCTAGCCTTCCATGAGAGCTCTGCAAAATGGCAGAGTTTGCAGTTCACTTGAGGAGGGAATATATGTGTGGATGGAACACAGAAAAAAGATTTGCACACAATAAACCAGAATTTGCAAAATAAGGAGTAGTACACTATCTAAATGCAATTCCAGGCTGCTGTGCATACAATGGCCATAGGAAAATATATTTTCAATTTTCTTTCCTGTTTGCATAAGCTGTATGATTTGGTATGCCTAAAGAATAGCATTACAATTATACAAAGATTTTTGTATAATTCACGTGATACCCTCTTAAAATTAACAGTTCTATAAAACAAACATTATAAACACTCTCACTCTCATATTGCTTTGAGAAAATCAGATGGTGATTTCCCGTACAAATCCGTAAAGTCCTACAAGCTGAGCTGTATTATACCTGACAACACAGTGACAGCCTGATCCGAGAAGCAGAAAACAGATTATTTTAAATTATGAAAACATATTCTGGCAGTGTAGCTTAAAAAAACTTAAGCTAGAAAGCCTAAATTCACATGAACCTCTATTGCAGGAGGAGAGGTTAACAGGAGGCAAAAAGAAGCCAAGCTAACCTGCATTTTCAAACAGCCACCAAGTGGAACGGCAGCGGGAGCTGGCAGAGCGGGCATGCGGGGGAGCGAGCAGGCAGCACGAGGGGAGGGAGCAGGAGCCCCCAGGGCTGGGCAGCGGGCACTCCCTGCTCCTGCTCCTGCTCTGCCCAGCCCCGGCAGGCCCTGGCAGGGCTCGAGGCCGGCTCTGCAGTGCCCAGAGGATCAGGTGGTTGCGGAGCCGGGCGCAGCCGTACGATGCAGCTGAGACAAGCACAGCCCCCGGCAGCCTCTGGAGCTGCTCTCCAGAACGAGGCGACCTCTACGCTCCAATCCATCACAGAAACGATGTGCTGATACTGCAGGACACCACGGTAAGTTTGTGCTTTTTGATTTTACTGACAAAATCCTACTACCGATTCAGAGGTGGAAACGGGAATAGAATTAGGAGCTGATGACAAATGCTTGCACCAGGAATTTGCTGCAGTATCAGAGATTTCTTACTAACGGTAACTCGGGTTCTAAACATGTGTTTCCAGCTTTGAGATCATAATTAACACTGTAAGGAGGGGAAAACGCTACAGTGCATGTTAGCACGGACGCTGGAATTTGGGTTTCAAGCTAAATTCCTATGATGTATTTTAACCGATTTACTTAAGCAAACAGCATGCCTGGATGGGGGGGACAGCTACATTACTGCAGAGATTTGTGAAGATCCAGTTGACAGCCATTTTTTCATCCTCTATAAATGAACACATTATTCCAAACATAATATAGGCTTGAAATCACTAAAAAAAAGAAGCAGACATTGTATAACGTTTGGAAGAGACTTGCATTTTCGGAAGAAAGCCCTCATTTGAGCTGGAGGGGGAAAGGGAGATGAAAAAAACAAGTCTCATTCTGCCAGACAACATGACAGGCTGAAGGGATGCTTTGTGAAGTCTCTCTTGAACAATTCTAAAAAGGACCGTGCCACAAAGGGGGTTATTGATATTTTTACTTAATTTCTCCTGCAAGTGGCCATTGCCAAGACAACCCTTATACAGAGATAAAATGTATTACACGGATTTAAAGGGTGTCATTTTGGTATATTTATTTCCAGGCAACAATGGAATACCAGATATTGAATACATCTACCTGTCTGCTGGTCCTTCTGGTTTTCATACCCACTGGTTTGGGTATCTGTCCTTCTAGCTGTAAGTGCTCAGGAAACGACAGGAATGTGGACTGTTCAGGCAGAAACTTAACTGTACTGCCCCAGGGACTTCAAGACAACCTTACATATTTAAATCTGTCCTTTAACCAGTTTGTAGATCTCGATCATCAGCTAACGAGGTTCACCAATCTGAGGACCCTTGATATTTCAAATAATTGGCTCAAGAATGTTCCTGCTCATCTGCCCAAGTCCTTATGGGAATTATATGCCACAAACAACAACATTAAAGTTCTTCAGAAACTTGATACAGCTTACCAGTGGAATCTCAGAGTGCTCGATATTTCCAGGAATATGGTGGAAAGAGCTGTCCTGATCAACAACACACTGAGCAGTCTCAAGTTTCTCAATCTCAGCAGCAACAAACTTTGGACAGTTCCAACCAACATGCCCTACAACATAGAGACAGTGGATCTATCCAATAACTTCTTGTCCCAGATACTCCCAGGAACACTGGTGAGACTGCAGCACCTCACAAGCCTCTACCTGCACAACAACAAGTTCTCATACATTCCTGACAAAGCTTTCGACCAGCTCTCCCAGCTGCAGGTAATAACTCTGTACAACAACCCCTGGTCCTGCAGCGATAACCAAAACATCCCTTATGTGCTGCAGTGGGTGCAGGGCACAGCTGCCCGTGTTGTGGGGGTCCCCTGTGCCGAGCAGCCCTGGCCCTGGGCGAGCACCGCGCCAGCCCAGGCCCAGTCCACGGCGCTGGACTCCAGCCCCATGGTCAAGGGCACGAAGGCAGAGGACAGGGAGGCTTCTGCTGCGGCGCCTGAGCCCACCAAAGCGACCAAAACGCACAAACAATTTAAAGCCAAGGAAGTCCCTGCCTTGGCGACCCAAAGCCACCCGGCTCTGTTCCCCGGCACAGACCGGCCCCGGCTGCGCGTCCCCGCCGGCCCCCAGGAGGCCGTGGCCACACGCACAATCCTCGCCCAGGACTCCACCGAGGGCAACGCCAGCCTGGCCCCTGCCACAGGATCCTCCACCACTCCCATGACTTTAAGCATCACCAGTGGAATGCCAACAACCAACTCCAAGCTGCCTCAAAGCACAACTGCTACCTTAAGGAAGGAAGAGGCCACACCGAGCGCCCCGGACGTGCGCGTGCCCTCCCGCGCCAGCCGCTGGCAGGTGGGGCTGCTGTGCCTGGCACTGCTGCACGCCCTGGCCGTGGCCATGGACTAAGGGCCCGCAGCCCATGGAAACTACTGAGCTGATGTGATAACAGCTGGAGTTAACACATCCAGCCGAAATAATGAATGAAAGAAATTCCAAGTCCTGACTCTGATCTAAAGAAAGTAACAGTTCTTAAAGATGCACACACTAATGTCTTGATACTAAGCTGCTACTTATTTTCATATGTCTTAATTGAGTACAACTAATCTATTATTTTGGTTTTAAAAATGTGCTTATTTTGTATTTAAATTCTTCCTTTTACTTGCACAGAATAAACACATCAGCATTTTAAGTACTGATTTAATGTATGATTTTGTCATCAAACAACTGGATAAAAACAGAAGGCCTGTATCATATCTGCATTGTCTTGCTTGACTTGCCAGTGAGCAATTCCTGTAATATAGCAGCAGATTCCTTTTAAGTTATGATGACATGCAAAAGAAAGGGAAAAAATAAAAGAACTAAACTGAACTGTTTCACTAATCAGAAGTTATTCCTGAGCAAAATCGCTAGCATGTGTATCTACGTTTGCTTCATATGTATTAGAGTATTTTAAATATGAAGAACAACAGTTTCGAATTTAGGAATTAAATATGACAATGCCATGATGTCTGCTATGAGGGTGTAAACTGAGATGGCAACATGGTCTAACTTCAGCATGGGACAGTGATAGGGGCTAGTATCCTTCTGCTCTGGCTTGACTTAGAGACTGCAGGCAAGTTATTGCTCTCTCCACATTAAAAAAAAAAAAGAAAAAAAAGAAGAAAAAAAAGAAGAAAAAAAAGATACAAGTAGAGAAAAATGCCAGATGTTCAATGCCATGACACTGTCAAACACCAAGGCGTTATCTACCCAAATTAATGACCTGGAACTCCTTGACTTTATGTCAAGTGACATCCTGAAATGTTAATATGTTCTGCTTAAAAGAATACCACAAATCAGCCAGAAGGTAGCAAACTACTATCAGTAAGACAACACATCAGCCAATTTCTAACACAAGTCATGTAACAAATCAATTAGGCAGTAAGCTGGTGAGCTGTCACTGAAACAATCCTGACTCTTGTGACTTCAAAGAGAATGAATCCAGTCCATGGCACTGAACATGCCCAAATCCCTGCTTTCTAAGGGCGAGCATGGATGCTCTTCTCCTCGACATCCGCACCGTCAGCCAGTAGAAATAGCTGCACGCATGGTTCTGTCCACTCTAGGAAAACTATTTAAATTATGGCAAAGGTACTTGATATACTACAGATGAAGTTTTGCAAACAGCATGAAATGAAAACTGAAGAACAAGTTAATTGAAAAAGTATTATCCACTTAATACTACAGATCTTATACAATGTTTTCCATTCATTCCAGGCCATTTAATTTCCAGTTATTGTAGCATGAAGGTGCTGCAAAACCCAGAAAACCTCACAACTGAGACTGGAGTCCTCTACCAGTCTCCCCTAAGGTGTCAATGGGGGCTGTAGATCATTTACAACCACTGGTATCAGAGAAATGACAACTTTCCAATTGCGTACAGTATTTCTATAACCGGAAATGTGTTTTAATTTCTAACAGTAAATGTTACACAATGGATTTGTACAGTTATTTCATTGGCATTTAAGTAAAAATAAAGTTATGTTTGTATTGAACTGAACTAGCAACTGTGCTTATTTTCTAATAAGTAGAGTAATAGAATAAATAGATAGCATTGTATTATACAAACCTGTTTTAAGCAGACATTCAGCTCCATTGTCATGTCTTATGGGGGGAAATTATGGTTATATTAAATTGCATTATTTAGATTCTGATGGATCTCTACTATTGTTTAGCAATAAGCTGATGAGATGATCACAACATTGGCACTATCCTTCCCCTTCCTACCCTAGAACTTAGAAACACCGAAGAAGTCCCTGCTGCTGCTCTCTTTGGACAGTCCCTGTGTTTGCTAAGTGCTGGCTGACTGTAGCACCAACCTATTTCCCATGCTCTGAACTCAGCAATTCCCAGAACTGCCTCATCCCACACAGTGGGAGCAGCAAGCTTGCAAGGCAGGACTCATCACAAAATGAGGTGCTGTGGCTATACTGCTTGATTTGAGGAAATTACAGGAAATACTGCATGTGTCTTTGCTGCAGAATCAGTATAGGATGCCAAATTCTACTGCATTAAAAAAACCTACATGGAATCAACTTTAAAGGCTCTGAGAGTGTTTCACCCATAATGAGACAATCTGGTGACCAGCAACAGGAAAACACTGATTCCCAGAGGTTATCTGGGGCAAATTGCAAGCCCCCACCTTAAAGAACTTGCTACCCAGCCTTCAAACTCCTCAGCATGCCTGAAGGAGGAACTGGGAAGTGGAACTGAGGCTATGGGGTTCTCCAAAAGCAGGGACAGGACTGGGAAGCTGGGTATGAAGAGAGCCAGCACTGCTCCAGGGCTGTGCTCCCTCCCAAACCCTGCCCAAGCTGCAGCACCAACGCTTCTTGCTCACACTGCTTTCAGTGAGGCAGACTGGAATTGAGGCTTCCTGGTATTTTTCTGGAATACGAATGAGTCGATAAGGCAGCAGGGAGGAGGCAGAAGTGTGGGAGTCGAGCACTTGTTGCTGGGCAACTGCGCAGCCACTCTGAGCTAAGCCCAAGGGCCGGGGTTTGTAAACACACTGCGTGCTCAGACCTCCAGAAATACAAAATAATCTATTCTCGGTGAAACTGCTATTCAAAACAACTATTTAGCATTTCAGGGCAAGATTCAAAATACCCAAAAAAGCTGTGGTACACCTCTAATAGCTGTGTGCTCTCTCTGGAAAGGGTAAAACTGCTGTGGGGATTGCTGAGGCCTGCAGCAATAACTCAGAGGTTTTATTCCTATTAATTAGTTTGGGATCAGCTTTAAAACCTAATGGTGGTAGTTCAGGATCAATATTTATTGATTTATGGATCATTTTTGTAACTGGGTAGGGATTAAAAACAGAAGAGCACTGGCTCCAGAAGCTGGGTTGTTGCCCAGGAAACAAAATGTGAAGATAGATGACAGAAGGAATTAAATTTCACAGCACAAGAAGGACATAAACTGATCCAGATATCTTAGTAAAATGACTCAACAATGCCTTAGCAACAAGATCTTCAACTAAAAAAAAAAGAAAAAGAAAAAAAAAGGAAAAAAAAGGGGGAAAAAAGCAACCCCAAAAAACCCCAGCCTGCTACAAGCCCTCAAACACCCTGGCAGCTCCAATCCAAACCATTTTTCCAAATTCCACACCTTGAAAACACAACATCTGGCTCAGAACCAGAAGACAAAGACCCCAAATAAGCTCCACTTAGCCACATTCCTATGAGGTGAGATGATGCCAGAGCATCATCCCAGAGCAAAGCCCTTCCTGCTGGTTTGAAAGGCAGCCCTGCCAGGATTGCTGAATTGCGCAGCTGCTGAATACAAAGGTAACAACTCACCTAGCAGCAAGGTTCATGTTGAAGTACAACAATATTTTCATTAATACCCCCACCTGGATAAAATGGTCAGGAATCTGCTCCTTCCCACCTCTCTGAAGGCAGGAACACTTGGCTGATGGGACCAAGACAGTTTTGCCCAGTGAGGCATCTCTGGATAAATTAATTTTTCTTTTTAATTTTTAAAGAAGAGGGAGGTGAGTTAGGCCTAGAAAACATGTGGTGCAAACTTTTGTCTTGATTTACTTCCAGAAATTCTCTCTCTGCAGACAAAATAACCATTTCTTGCTCTGCAAACAAGGAAACACTGCATGGCAGGTCTGCACAGAATACATAAGGATGCCTCAGATCACTGCCAGGCACAGTCACTTTTTAAGATGGGTTATCACTACTCTCTGCATTTGTATGCCTAATTTCTTGTCTGAACAAGGCAGGATAACAATGCAGGCATTTTGTTTGACTTGACATGAAATAAGACTGTGTCTAATGGAACAAAATGGAGAAGAAAAATGTGGCAAGCAAACAGTTTTTTAAAGAGAATTCAAAAGACTGCCCTTGCTTCTAACTCTGTGCATGTAAGGGGCTTAAACATTAGGGATCTTGCTAAAAGAAAAAAAAAAATAAATTAAAGGGGGGCAAAAAAAGCATCCAGGCTGCCCTTGAGCCATCCCCTTCTGTCAGCACACCTGCACATTTCATGGACTATTGTGTGGCTTTTGAAGACACTGATAAGTCACTGAAGGACAGAAGATAAGTGACACTACGCATCTTGTGTTCCTTCACTCCATCCAAAGAATCACCACTGATGACATCCTCTCATCACAACACAGAAAGTGACTCCCACTGCCACCACAGTCAGCAGGGAGCATGAAGCACAGAGCTACCCAGCACCCCCAGGCAGGCCTCTGCTCCCAGAGGCACAAAATGCACCAGCAACGACCAGACCACGAACAGCCAGGGGCTGTGACAGCACCCCAAAGTGCCTGCTGACACCAGGACTGGAGAACTCCCAGACCTGGCAGCACTCCCACGGCCCCCTGAGCCAAAGCAGCCTCTCCAGTGCTGCCAGCACACCCTCACCAGCAGCACCTCAGCATAGACAGCAGCTTCAGCAGCTCATCCAGTCCTCAGAGCTGCCTCTGACCACACCTGGGCATGAGCACACGGATCTTCCTTTCCTTAACACTGCTAGGAATGACTCCTGCCATGAGCATAATTATTATAAAATGGCAGTTTTGGTTTAGGAAACAACTTGGAAACAGTCAACAAATTTTAACAAATAAGCTATTTTCAGACTCCTGTTACCAAGCTGGTGTCTCTTATATACACTTGATACCTTTGATTGACAGATTAATTTCAGATTGGGAAGGTGAAAGGTTTCTTACCGCCGAGCAATGTAGTAGAAAACAGGATTGCCAACTTTGGATGTCCCAGCTTGGTAGAAAATATTTAATGTTTTCAGTGCTTTGAACTCCTCCTTTTCGTGTACTTGATGCCTAAAAAGCAATACATTGACATCAACTTTCACAACTGCCTTCCAAACAAACTTTAAAAATCCCAAACCCTCTTTACTTCCATCTCTGAACAAAAGTATTAAGTTCACACAATCTTCAGCCTTCCTTAAATCACATGTTACCACCATTTCTGGTTCCCAGATTAGTTTTTTTTTAATTAAAATCTACTCAGAAACCTAAAATATTTACGTAGACTGTTTTTTAAACTCCCTTTTGAAACAGAGATAGTCTTGATAACAGAGAGTCTTAGGAACTACTGACACTTCCTCACATGATAAAGTCTAGAAACCCACAATTTGTGCTCCCACCACAACAATCGTGTTACCTTGTCATAAACTCTTCAAACTTGGAACTAGTGAGATTTAAGCTGGACCAATGTGTATCTGCCACAGGTTTGTGCTCAGGAGGCCCTAGGTAGGCAAGAAGTGTTGCCATCTTGTCAAAAGGTCGTCGTCCAACAGCCTTGTGGTCCCTACAAACAACATGTTTTTTGTCAGTAAAGTCTTTCTTTACTCAGCAATTCCCATTACCCTTCCTCAACTGGAGCAAGCTGCATATTCTTTTTTAAAGTAAGAGAAATCTTCAATGATATTCAATGATATTTTTCTCAGTAATAACAGGAGCAACAGAAGAGAGTATTTCCAAATATTACCAGCTTTTAGATGATGGAGGGGAGGTTTAGATTGGATATTAGGAAGAAATCCTTTCTTGTGAGGGTGAGTAGGCCCTAGCAGAGGGTGCCCAAAGCAGCTGTGGCTGCCCCATCCCTGGCAGTGTCCAGGGCCAGGCTGGACAGGGCTTGGAGCAACCTGGGCTAGTGGAAGGTGTCCCTGCCTATGCGCAGGGGGGGGTGGGATGGGATGAGCTTTAAGGTTCCTTCCAACCCAAGCCATTGCAGGAGTCTGGGAGCTTTCCCCTCAGCACACCCCCTGTGCCAGGGCTGCAGCCTCACCTGTTGCTGGACAGGTACTGGCCGATTTTCTCCTGGTTGTTCCAGAGCAGGCGATGCAGTGCCAGCACGTTGCCATCGCTGATGAAGGACAGGCTGTGGTTGACGGTGTCGCTGGCCGGGCAGTCGGAGGCGATGTCGAGGAAAAACCTGCAATTGAGACCCAGGAGCAAATCTCAGTGTGGGGAGGGACAGCCATGGGCTGGGGGGCAGTCAGAGCTCTCTGCACACACCATGACCCCTGTGCTGGCCCCAGGCCGTACCTTCGCGCTGCGTCAAAATTGCTCTTCACAAAGTCATTGAAAGGCCGCATGTGCTCCTCCTTTGTAAACAGCACATGGTTAGCAATACTCTGAAGGATCTAAAGAAAAAAATCATGGCAAAGACACACAAAGGTTAAATGTATTAACGTTACAGTAATTGACACAAATATTTCTGCCAGTGAAGGTAAACTGGCAGAAACAGTTTATTTTCACTTGTCTTGAGGTTTCACAACAAAAGGCCAGTAAGTCAAATAATTTAAAACACATTCACTTTCAAAATCTTTTCCTTCTCATACTTTTAAATACTAAAAACCAGTTCACTTATTTATGAACTTTAAACTAGGAAAATAAATCATCTTTCAAACCACCAGTAAGTTATTAAGTACTTCTCCTGGAATCTAAGACAGGTAAGTAAAAGCACTAGCACGCCCCTATCTAAAGAAAAATTTCTCAGCATTTACAATGGACAATACTCACAGGCCACACACTTTTTATGCCAACATTAAACCTTTTTAAATTTTTTTTACAAGAAATATGACCAAATGAGATTGAAGACAGGAAAATCCCTTCTTTAGCAGTGGGATGAACTCAATAAATGCTGCCTGCTGCTACCCTCACTGTGCTCTGACGGGAACATTGGTCTGTTTGTTTCCAAACAAGAAGTTCAAGTGAAGGGCTGGAATTCTGCTCTCTTATCCATCCTTTAGGCCAAGTGTTTGTCCCCATCCTTACGCTGCTGTGCTCAAACAGTGCCACGATGCACCAGCGCAGCACAGACACTGCACCTTCAACAAACACGACGGTCGCTACAAAGAGCTCCGTGTTTCCCCCCATTTTCACATATTGGTCAAGGAGCAGTTCTGAAGCAGGCAGAACAGAAAAGCCGGGCACGTAACAGTGTTTGGGGATTCACCTTTGACATGAGCTTGAGGCCGCGCTCGATGCGGGGCGGGGGTTTCTTGTCCAGGATGCCCGCCTCGTACGGGGACACGATGGCAGGGTTGATGAAGCGCAGGAACATGGCGCTGCCCACGGCCCCGATGCTGTTCTGGGGGAAGCGCTGGCTCACCACCTGGGCACGGACAATTACACACAACAGTCCTGCATTAAGCAGAGGGCAAGGGCTGACAAAAGCCTAGCATGGCAAGCCAAGCCTAAGCATTCTTTCCACACCGATCGTGCTCAGCACATTGGAGCGGGACTCTCTTGCATCCCAGAGAACCAGAACAAGAGGGAAAGGAGAGGGGCTCTCAGACAGCAGCACAGCTCCCTTGGCAGGGACACGGCTCCCACAGCTCCTGGCCATGTCTCAGAGCTGTGCCCACACAGGGCCCTGCTCCTGGAGGGACCCTGCAGGTGCTGCAGCCCCAGCCCCAGGTGTGCACTGCCCTCCCCCAACACAAGGAACACCTTTCACCTACTGGGTCTTTGATCTGTGTGTTTGTACCTGCACAGCTGAGCCACAAGCCTCTCCAGCAACAACACTGTGCTGTACAGCTGCAGGAGTAATTTCCAATTTGTGAGGAGGAGCTATTTACAGAAATACCCTTCAGAACCATCATCTGTCCACAGCAGGACAGAAGGAGACAAAGCTGAGTGGCCAGTGCACTCCCCTGCCTACACACACACTGTGTAAAACCACTGAGCAGATTTAAAATATTGTCCTTTGCCACCCAGAAAAAAAATTAATTCTGAAGATGTTGTAAGAAAAAAGAAATCTCTTTACTTTTAGGAAATCAATTATGCGTTACTAAGAGGAGAGCTGTTCTTTGGATATCTTTCATTTAACTTTGAAAAGTTAAAGACAAAGCTTCCTGACAAAAAATAAAGTTCTTGGATATGCAACATGTGGTTCTATAAAACATCAGTATCTGTATATTGTAATGAGTATCAATGGTTAATCCAAATGAGTCAGAGTCCTCCTTTTCACAGAATAAAATCAGTCAACTTGATATTATCCTGTATAGTTTAAAATAAAAAAAAAAGCCCTTCAAACAAATCCCAGTTTAGTAAAATACATCAAAACATAACTAATGCATTCTCAAATCATGCTGCTTAAACCAGACAAAGCCATTAGTACAAAATACACCAAGAATCACTTTGGTTCAGTAGCAACTCCAGTCAGTTACCTTGCGATGCAATTACTGATATTTTCTTGTAAAATACTGGTTTGCCCACAGCTTTTGCATTTAAAACATGATTACTATTCTGCTCATTTACAACAAAAATAAGAGAGTATTTAGTAGAAGTCAAAATTTCCATTCTGGATCATTCATACTTTATATTTTGAGGTCACTGCCAAAGAAAATAGTAAGTCTGAACTTTTAAAGACAACACTCTAAAGCAACCCATGGATCTCAATCCTAACACATCAAGTTACTTAAATGGAAAATCTGCTTTCCTCAGGAAATAATACAAGTGCTGAAGTTGGGGGTTTCTTACTTAATTACAAAACAAACAAAAGAAAATGTGCCAGAAACAAGTCTCACAAACTTCTTTCCAGTACCCCACAAATATTAATTGTTCTTTGCCCAGGATGCAAGCTCAGGTTATCTGCCAGAGTGTTAAAGCAGCTCAAGAGACCCAGATTTTTCTCAAAACCAAAGAAAACATTTTTCTTCCACAATTTTTTAATTTGAAGATGGTGGCAAGACTAGAAGAGTCAGAATATTAAATACTAAGCAGTAATGTTAAAAATGTCTCATTTACTCAAATAGGCACACAGAGAATATTTTAAATCTAACTTAATTCCAGTGTTAATTGAAATGAAAGCTATTTTGTGCCAGAATTAGTAGAATGATTTTACAGTGAGGTCAAATAGACTGAAGTGAAGATATTTTGAACAAACAGCAAAAGATTTCTGTTGTGCTTTGAAAGAAATGGCTAATAAAAAGGTCTCCAAACTTACTGATTTTTTGTTTTCCTTTTTTTCTTTTACGGTAGCTTTATTCAGTAGAGAGTGGCAAGTTGCCTACAGAACAGAGATGAGCACAAACAAGTCACAGCACCAACTACATACAGCAACAAAAAACCAATGTTGACTTGTACATAAATTACACAGTAAAATGTAACAAACATAACCAACAGAAAATGAAATATATAAACTAAAGACTGATGATGGAGTTTTTATTCCACAGTTTTATTACATCTTATTTACAAAGCACTAAATACAAAACAAGCAAATGTTGAATTTCAATCATTTCTACTATTTCTGGCTAGATTAAAAGTCAAACCACATCAATGTGCTCATGATACACAATCTTGGGCCTTAAATGGTGTATTCAGCTTTCAAGTATAATTTACCATCCCCAAATAATTTTAACAGTACAAATAGTAGTGTTATACCTTTGAAATACATACTGCTTTTTAAATTAAATTTAGAGTTTTAAATCTTCCCAATGTTTCTCTGTGTGTCCTTCAATTTGGTTAGACCTGTGAACCATCAGGGTTATTACCACTGTCAGAGGTAACTCTGCCATAAAACACTCTCTGGACAAAGGAAGAAAAAAGCTACAGTCTATGTTAATTTATTAGAGACCTCCAAATCAAGAGATCTGACTTGATTGTGCTTATTTCTGCATTTCACTGAGATTCAAAGGGACCCACCAAGAGGACTCCAACTCTGTCCTGCTTCCAGCAGGATCTGAGCAAAGCCCCAGCCCCTCGCACCCCGCTCCCCAGTCAGTGGTGCATCAACACTGCCAGCAGCTGGGGTGGGTTGGCGTCCCTGGGAAGGCTCCAGCAGCACCCAGGGCTGGGTCCCAGCCAGCCTGCAGCACCCAGCCACCTCCAGAGGGTCACACTGGCACTGGCACAGAGTTTCCCCACGTTCAGGATGGAACCGAACGGAAAGCAAACACCCCAACCCAAAGCAGCCAGTGAAACTCTGCTAAGCAAGCTGAGCAGAAACCTGTGCAGGACCTATCAATATTTAACCAGTGGCAACTGCCAACTTAACTCTGTCAACTTTCCCTGTGGAATTTCCATTCATGGCTTCTGGAGCAGTTGTACACACACTCTACTCCCGGGAATACTGAAGCTACAGGAAAACTTCCACCTTGCTTTCACATGAAAACCCATGTATGCTTGTGGGGATTTTACAGAAGAGCCAGCACAGATCCTCTGCAGGAGTTACTGTGAGCATGCTTGTTCTCACATCACACTCCTGAACATACATTACCTGTAAGGAGCCAGGTGAATCTGTCCCAGTAGCCAGTTATTGATATTTCCAAAGGAAAACACTCACTGGGCTCTGCTCCCAAAACAGGAACACCAGCCAGCAAAGATGCCAATATCCAACTAAAGACACCATTTCTGTGAGGTTCTTACAGTAATTAGCTACTAATCACTTACAGAACACATATGGTAAGCATTCTTTGCACACACTTTAAAACTATAAGAGTGAAAAAACTACCACAAAATTCAGTGTTATTTACTCTCACACTAGTGCTTGAGATCGTTCACCTTTTTAAAACGGAAGTTATCTTATAAAAATCACCTATTTGGTTCTTATGATAAAAATGGACTAATGCCCCCAAATCAGACCTTGGTTGTACTTTCTTTCAGATAAAGGCCAGACTTCAAAATTCTCTGGAATTTTAAGTACAGAATAACTAACACTATTTGTGATGAACAAACACTTGTACAGAAATCTACTTGTTACTAGAAACAGTTAAAATAGTAAATATTGAAGCTAAATATCAGTAATACCACTTGTATATCCGTCAGTAAATCATCTTGTTTGGGAACAAATTACTCTTATTACCACACACAGTAAAAGGCAAGAATAAAGCCAACAGACTTGGAAAAGCTTCCATAGAAGAATCTCTGGGAATGCCTGCTGGTGAGCACATTTTAGAAATTCCATTTCATGTAGGAATTACCAATGGTTTGCATAGAAGTAATTGGTAGCAATGTGCCACTGAAATGGCAATCTGATACATCCTGGTAACAGCATATAAACCTAGTTCTGGGGTGAGGTGTGGGACAACGTGACATCCAATAACAGAAGGAACAACCAAGGCTGTGTGTGATATCTTCAGTAACACTCAAGTATTCTTCTAGTTGATGCCTGTGACCAATGAAGGAGACCAATTTGCCCACCTCATTCCCTGATTACAAAGCTCAAACACCAAAAACCCCAAAGTCACTCTGCCACCAACCCAAACACAGCCACTTTTGGGAAGAGAAAGCAATGCCTTCAGAGTCCTTTTACAGAGCTGCCAGGGAGGAACAAAGCTCAGCATCTGCGCACCTGGGTCAGTGCAAGGGCTCTCAGGAACAACCCCAGAGCACAACAACCCAACACACATTCCCTGTTCTCACTCCCAAGCTCTGGCATTGCAGCAGTTGCCCTGATCCCCACAGCACCCCCTGTGCAGATGTGACCCAACAGGATTTTTGTTATTCATCATTAGTTCACACAGGTCAGAAAATCCGTTTGCTTTAGACCTGGATACACTGTGGCTGAAAGGGCCGAAGTAGCTCTTCCAGAGCACCTCACTGAGACCACAGCTCCAATATACCACCAGGCACGGCATTTCTGTGACAGTCCTCCAACTGGACTGAAAACTACTCCCAGGGAGCCCCGAGGGAACTCCTATGTGGATTTTTACAGCAGCTGAATCCATCAGAAACACACAAGGAGATCCAGCAGGACACGGGGCTCAGCAGCCACGGGACAGAGCAGAGGACTTGGGGTGGAGGTTGGGGAACCTGGGTACCTTCAGTCATCTCCTGATTACCAATACAAATGTTAAAACACCAATTGGCTCCTACCTTCAGACTGGTGTTATTTAACAAACATCTGAGAAGAGTGTCTAGGGAAGCCCCCTGTGTCTAGCACCAAGCTCCAAACTGCTGGAATTTCACAAACCAACCCCAAAGCTTAGGGGCAGGCAACCACTGCAGGCATACCTGGTATAAACAATGGCACACACTGCGCAGCTGGGGTGGGAACTCCGAGGAGGAATTAATGATTGCCTGAAAAAACTTGTCTGTCATTTGCAAGAGACTCCGCTGGTTCTCTTCAAGGCTTTCTGTAGGCTCCAGCCTGAAACAGACCCACACATGTATGACCAGCAATCAAACACGACACAAGCTGCACTTACATCCTTGGTAAGAACCTCATTTCCTCTTTTTCTAATGGAAATACTTGTGATCTTTGACACAAAAGTTGCCATCACCATTTTAAATCACATAAGGTACAAATGAAAGGTCATGTAAAACTCAGTAATGAACAGACAGCTGTAGGTGGGATTCTCTCAGACCATTTCATACAAACACATGCATACACAATTCTAACTGATAATTGCATTATCAGTTCATGATGGTTTATGTGAAAGGAATTTTTGAGGTAGACACAGATAGTCGATGGTTAAAGTATTAATTAGAAGGTCTATCTTTGGGTAAACTACTTAAGAGATGAATACTTAAATTTTTCTAAGAGTTAAAAATAATTTAAAGCAACAGAGCAAGAGGGCTGCAGAGACAATGTGTCTGGAAAAGTGAGATGTACAACAGTATGAAAGCATGAGAAAAATATCTGCAACAAGGAAAAAGGAATCCTATTACATACAATGAGTGGGAATCATGTTTACAGATAAATACATTTGCTGCTCGCCCTGAATCTCAAACCTTGTTGGATCCACCTCAAAGCTGACGTGCTGCCACTCAGGGGATGTGATCACAGTCCGCAGCAAAGGTTCCAAAAGCTTCTGCAAATATGTAGCACCATAGACCTGTGTGCAGGGGAAACAAGGACAGAGGCCAGATTGACACAGTAATGCTGCAAAGTTCTGGAAGCTCTCAACAGCCTGGAAACACTTGAGCTGTTTTGGAATAAGCCAAATTCCTGTAAAACTTGGGTTTGCATATTGAAGTCTCACCTCTGGAACACATCCTAGATCAATTTCTACAGGTATTTTAATTAATTTACAATTAGAGAAAAATAAAAACTCTGCTAACCAGCAGATGTTATTTCTTAGAGCACTGATTCCACGCTTCACCTCTGTTTGTACACAACTTTTAAAACTGAAATGGGAACACAAGCAAGAGCTCAGAATTTACCAGGAACAGTCTTCCAGCTGGCACTGGCCCAAAATCACTCATATAAATGAACTAGTCAGAAAGGCAAAAGTTTAGTGCCAGGGGGATACCTACTTTTTAAGGGCCTGAGTATAAATTTTCTACAAGATTAAGTTCATGAAATGTTAAAACTCAAAAAGAAAACTCGCTAAACTTAACAGATGTGAGAGCTGAGACTAACTCAAACTGAGACCCAAAGGCAATTCCGTAGAGATTTTATCTAATCCCATTACTCAAGCGCTTAAACCCACAGACTGGTGGCTTTGTAATTTCGTATTACTAAACTTTTCCTGCCTGAAGAGATCTGTAGCAGAATAAAAATAAATAAATAAATAAATAAATAACGTACCTTGAAACAGAAAGTCATTATTTTACTGGCTAAGCTGTTTCCTCGGAAGAGTGTCTGCATGGAGTCTGCCAACTCGACCTCCTTTGAGAACATATTCCAGAGGAGCTGGTAGAGCAGGTGCCGGGAATCAAAGAGTGTGACCAGGACACGAGCCAGCTCATCCTTAAAGGCAGGAGGAAGTGTTAATCTGACTTGCAGGGAGCCAAGGCAAGTATGAAACCCTGTACTCTGACAAAACCAGCAAGCAGTTTGCAACAAAGTTTTATGTCTGCTATGGGCTCTGGCAGGTAAATATCAAATTACACAAGCACAATCTCTGCAAACGCTTCCTATGCTACTGCTTGTCTGAAGATCTGCCTCAGGATATCCAGTCTTACAAATTCAGAATGGTTATCCAGACAGACAAGCAGTTCTTCTGCTGTATAACAAAGCCAAACTCATCTTGCTAAAATCTAGAAGAGAAAATACAATTCTGTGTGTCTGCATCACAGCACACACCACTTGTAATAAATAACTGGCCCAGATGCATTTATTATAATAACTGTAAATAAAACTGTCCCTAGACATTAACTAAAATGCAGTTTTATCATCAAGATCTGAACTTAGATTCAGCACATTTTTTAAGAACATACTAAGAAAGGCTAGCTATTGTCAGTAGTAGCTTTATTCTCTCTGTCCCAGACTATTGTTGCACTTTCTATTTCAAGTCTTATTATTTTAATAAAATGTAGGAAATAAAATGGATCAACTTACCCACTGAGAGCAAGGCACCACATTGGCTAAAGCCATAGCAATAGGAAGCTCCCCCTGATCACCCATCATTGTAACCAACTCCACCAATCTCTCAAATCGATCTGCTAGCACTGTTTCTGCCAAGGTATCAAACTCTGTCCCCTGCTGCAGGATTTTGGTGAGGACTTCCATAAACGTGGCTCTAGTCTGGAGGTCTTTGTGATAGCCCAAGCCTGGTGGAGAGAAGGCGGCAGTACTAAGGAGGACGCGGGCGCACGGGGCGGCGGCGGGGCCGCGTGCGAGGCGTTACCTATGGAGTGCATGAGGCCGCTGTCCACGTTGGCGTTGAGCAGGTTGGACATGGCCAGCACGGTGCAGTGGCGCAGCGACGCCAGCCTGCGTGACATCCCACGCTTGCGCCCACCTGCCGCTGCCCCGTCCTCCTCCGCTTCGCTGCAGTCATTCAGCAGGTTCATGAACAGTGTGAAGTACCTGGGGACAGCGCCTCATGGTCACACGTGCCCTGCCATGGCCACCAAGGCACAACAACCCCCCAAAACCTCACCCATGGCACAACAAACCTCCCCAAACCCCACCCACGGCACAACAAACCTCCCCAAACCTCACCCACGGCACAACAAACCTCCCCAAACCCCACCCACGGCACAACAAACCTCCCCAAACCTCACCCACGATACAACAAACCTCCCCAAACCTCACCCACGGCACAACAAACCTCCCCAAAACCTCACCCACAGCCACCAAGGCACAACAAACCTCCCCAAAACCTCACCATGGGAGCTAACACACAATGAACAACCATCTAAAGCTCACCCACAGCAGCAATCACACAACAACTCCCTCAAACCAAGGAGCTTCCTCACAGCACAGCCCAAACCTTAACTGTGCTCCAACAACCTCCCTTTGTCCCAAACCTGGCACACCCATTCTCCCCAGCACTGGTGTGCCTCTATCAACAGATGTCTTCAGAGTTTAAATTTGGTGGATAAAAATAAATAAAATACACTATCAAATCGAGTTAATCCCTACCATGACTGAAACACATCTGCATTAAGGAGAAACAAAGCTAAATTTTCTGATTTTCTAAATGAAAATGTTTCCATAAACCTACAAGGCAGAGATTTTGAAATGGACCATAGAAGAGGTAATTCGTATCAGGATAATAAAATTATTTCTGCTGGAAGAGAGCACAGTTTATAATAAAGGTCATATAGGGCTTCTGTTTAGAGTAATTGTATAAATGAAGAGTTAAAAGTCACTATTTACTTGAGAAATAATTGAGATTTTGCTTCCATCAACTCAACACCATCTCCTTCTTCAGGCTGGAGTGGAAGCCCAGCAAGAAGAGAGACTACTGCTTCCATACTCGCTTGGTCCAAATCTCTGAAAAATAAAATTCAACAAATAAAATATAAGTCACTTTTGCTTATAGCTCTACCTGCAGATGAAAAACAACATTTTTAAGACTAAAATGGTATTCCACTAAAGTTCTGTCCATCATGGAAACAGCTTTTATATTTTGTGGTACAGGTTCTAAATTAGAGAAAATATTAAAAGGAGCAAAGTCATTTAAGATTAAACATTAAAGACAATTCTGCTGCTGCTCACCAAAGCTTCCGTTTCAATTTTTGTCTTTTCCTTACCATTATTATTGTTACAGCAAGCCCAACATGCCAGCTCACCCATGGCTATCAAATGCCACCTGGAATGCTGTTACAGGTGAAGAGTGCCCCTTACCTTGTCAAGCATTTCACATCCTCGTCTGTTGCTTGGTTAGATGTTCCCATTACCCAGTCTGTCAAATATTCCACCATTTTGTTCCTGTTACACATAAATAGATTGTTTTAGCTTTGTTGGGATTTTTTACCAGTCTGTATCACACATTAAATTGTTACATGTGTTCACTATCACCACAAAGTAAGTAATATTTAAATGCAGTACCAGGCTCATAATTATTCTGAAGACACAAGGGAACTATCCCTGTACCAGGAATATTGGTGTGACAGGTGTTTGGTTTATTTTTAACAACATAACCAAAGAAAACCTGCCTACAGTACTCTATAAATTAGGTAATGCCATCCTCACCTAAATTTCATTTCTTGACAAAATGAAAGGTCATCTCTCCTTTCCATCATTACTTCTACTAACTGACAGAGCTTTGTTTTTATTTGAATGGCATGTACCAGATTTCCAAGCACACGCACATACCTGAAGAAAAAAGCAAAAAGATTAATTAAATACTTCATAATACTTCACTTTCTCCCCCCAAGAAAGCCCCTTCATCAGAAGCAAATTTCTTCTGGCCAAACAAATTTTCTGTCAGTGTAAAACTGAACAGAAATCTACCCTTCAGCTGGTTTTTAACCACTAACATCAGTGTAAAGAAAAGTAACCAGGAATGCCTATGGGAATAGGGCCAAGCTATGGAACGGTCAAGTCCTTTAAAAAACAAAGGTCACTCTTCAGCAATGCACTTCATGCTACACAACTTCCACAATTACATAAGGAGGATCAGAAAATCAGCTGCTGCTTCTCCATGGACAAAACCAGAAAAGATATGAACTACAAGGCTCCAACTCACTTCTTAAACATAATGCCTGTGTATAGGAAGGTCAAGAGGGCTACTGACCTAACCAGATTCAGCATCATTGTCTCAATGCTTGCTTGTCCAAGGTGTTCTGAGCTCCCTTCTGTGTGATTGTCAAGCAAATTCTTCATTATAGCAATGGTTTGCTCTACAAATTGTGTGTTGGTGTCAGTTAACAACACCTACAGGATGAAATACAGATTCTGGTTAATTTTTTACACATAAAACCAAAGAAAGGGTATTTCCAAATATACTGCAACATTTCAAAAATCTCATGGACAAGCATTTTTCTAGTTGCCACCACGCCAACAAAATTCCAATACATGTCAAGATTCAGTATGTGAACCCTGCCAGCCATAAGGATTCAACATAGAATCTCACAGATTCTGCACTCAAGAGTTCACTATTCAAGAATGTTAAATACAGCCTGGAATCACAACCACAATAACCATTAACATATGCTGGGATGATCACTCTGCTCACAGAGGGTGCGCACAGAACACAAACAGGGATCCATTTCAGTCACTTGGGAGAAAGACAGGACTGACACAAATGTGAATAATATCACACAAATGTGAAATCACCGTTTTACCTGTCCTTGAGAATCAAAGAACTTGCTGATGGTATTCTTCAGCTTGTTGAAGAGCATTGGATAAAGTGCTGGACTGAGCTCCAGCCCCACCAGGTCTTTGATGTTGGTCCGTATCTGCAGCCCCACCTTCTCATGGTTGCAGACCATCAGTGTGAGCAGGCGGTCGATGAATTTGCTGACCGGGGTCTCCACGCTGCCCTCGGTGGAGACCATGGAGATCATGGAGCCCTTGCGCTCATTGAGGGGGCCCATGGGGGGGCTGTAGGTGGCCAGCCCTGCGCTGCTGCGGTGCTGCAGGCACACCCCGCCCAGGGCACACAGGAACCCGGTCATGTTGATCCACTCCTGCAGCGACTCCGTGTCTGACAGGTCGATGGAGCCGCCGCCGCTGACGTGCGACATCCGCCGCTTCACGATCGTCTTGTGCAGGCTCTCAGCCACCTGGGAGGCAAGGGTCATTTGCCACATTAAAACTCGAGTTCCTTAAAATAAATAACCTTAAAGACTTATTTTGAATTTCGAAATGTTGAACCAATGGAAAAATTCATAGTCACCTGCCCATCTTCCATTTTGGTCTTTGGATAGTTAAGGATTAGTTTTGTAGCTTGTTCCCATTTTGCATGCGTATCCTCCCAGGCCTGAAAGAAGATATATCAAGATTTAACTTCAAATCTACTTGTAGCAAGTACAAGTGCTTGTTTTTTCAATATGCACACAGAGCACATGAAGTGAGAAGTTAGTTCACCTCCGTGTTGCCTGCAGTGGGGTGCTCAATGCGCCTCAATAACGCCATCACTCTCTTCTGAAGAGCTGCTCTTCCTGCAAAGGGCACAGAACATTGAACCAAGTTTTTGAAAACCCACCTACATCAACTTTATGATCTTTGAAAGTCAATATTGAATTAAGAGGAATATATTGCATTTGAAGTCTTTAGAAAGGTAGCTTCTTGTTACACGATTGTAAAATCCGCCTGAGCTGTCACCCAGATTCCTTTTGCTTTCTAGCAATTCTAATAATTAAGACATTCCAGGAAAAGCCAGAGCAGCATGAAATCAAGAACCTCAACCTGTTTAAAGAACTCAAACACAAGTAACAGTCTTCTGACCAGGTACAATGCTACTTTAACTGCCTCATGACTCTTACCTGTTGACATCATGTTGCTCACAGATGCAAACTCCATGAAAGTGTTGTAGTTTGGCAAAAAATTATGCACTGACACCTCATCTACTCCACATCTGATGTCAGCCTCCTCACAGAGGTGACGGAAGCAGGACATGGCCACCAGGACTGCCTCGATATCTGGGCTCCACAGGAACATGTATAAGGCCACTTCCAGCTTGGTCTGGGCTTGGCGGCAGATCGGTGTTCCACTGCAGCCTGCTGTGCTTTCCTGGGAAACATACAATTCCCAGCTGGGGAACATTGCTTGTGGAAATTCAGCCCTGGCCAAACTGTGTTTGAAACTGCTTTTGGTCTAGTAGGAATAAGACATCCTAGAAAGGATCAGAGCTCTTATACGATGTCACAATGCTGTTTGCAATCCTAATCAAAAAATATTCACCAACATTTTAACCGAAAAAATGTGACTTTGTAAACTTTGAAACATCATTGTTAAACAGTACATTAAATATATACATTATTTAGGACAAAACTTCCTTTTTCTCCTCAGAAATAATTAATTTTATTTTCTAAAATGACTCTAAAAGTGATTTAATTTCTAATTGCCCACAGGTTTCTTATCAAACGTTAAAAGTAACTATCAATACGTATTACTTACTATGGAAGAATTCCCCTTCCCTTTCCTCAGGGTAGCCCCTGGTGCACAGCGTATCATTTCGTCATGGTCAAGAGAAATTTGACTAGTTCCACTTCCAGAGACATCATAAAGGAAGAGGAAATGGCAGGAACTCCTATCTGATTGCTATAAAGAGAGGAGGAAAAGAATGTATTAACTGATACTTTAATAGAGCAAAAGGCACAGATTTGAGGAAGGTAAAAAGCTCTGGGACATTTACACAGTACTTTTCCCACTGCTGCTCTCAGGGTGTGATCAAGTTCCTTGTGTTAATGGTATCTTAGACTGATACTTCCCCTTAAAAAATACATTATTTGATACTTTAAGACTATCAGAAAGAAGCAAGTCAGAATTCTGGGACTCAGAAGAACAAGAACCTGAGATTTAGAAGGAAATTTACTTTGTCCATGAACACGTGTATTTTACCATTAACTACCTTTCCTTTCTCTCACCTTGGGGACTATTTCCCTGTATTAGGCAAAGAGGCACAAGGCACAGGTTTCTGTGAAACATTCACTTTCCAGGCAAGTACAGCAAGCTGCGCAGCTAAAGGAAAAAAAAATAAAAATCCCAAATCTAACTTTAGTTACCAATTCTAACCAAGGTGCCTCACAAAGCAGAAAGGAAATCAGAGAACAGAACATGTAGGAGTAGCTATTAAATCTCTTCCAATCAAAAATAACCTGGTAAATAAAGGAAGTGACACAACAGAGAACAATTCATGTTAATGATCCCAACAGGGATGGTAATGTTCACTTACTTTGTTTTTTAGCAGAAATTTATTCCTACAGATGAGAATCTCTCGCAGCCACTTGAGGATTTCTGTACTGCTGAGCATCTGATGACTCGTAAGCTTCTTGCAGATATAAAAAAGCATTTGTGAGCTGCAGTAAAATGAAATTCAGCATCAGCCTTCTGACGGAGCACCAACACTTGTGAAGGTATTACACTATGTTTCACATAGAAATAGGCACTTAGCATGAACACCCTGTGCAAACACTACCCTGGGCTTCCAGCAGTACAACAGAGAGGTGAGAGTGTGCATGGACAGGCCAAGCTCCCCTGGGACCCTTCCCAGCGCCCGCGGCCGGGAGAAGCCGGAGCTCCAGCTCTGCCCGGGACAGACAGCACAGACAGGGCAGCACGAGTTACCTACACTGCTCTGACAACGTGTCAACTCTGCTCTGGAAGGAACACATCTAGGGATGTTCCTTCTTCATATCCCGTCAGGCCTCACACTCTCTGTTAAAACTGCCAAAGGGTCCAAATTAGTGTCAAGTGTGACGGGATTTCCCCCCGCCCGAAGAGACCATGAGCTCCCTGTTGTTGCAAAGCTATCCCAAAATACTCACAGCTATTTCAAAAGAGAAGACAAATCAAAACAGCTATTTCTTTCATTAATCTAAGTTTCTTTACATACCTGATCTCCCAGAATGTTTCTATAGGAGCATCAGGATTCCACAAGTCAATGCTGTCCAACTGGTGCAGAACCAGCAAAGCCTAAAGCCAAAGAGACAGAAAAAGACTTAATGACAGAACTTTACAGAATACCTGAGCACAGGCAGAGAAACAGGTGCAGTAACATATCCATTACACTGCTTTAAGAACAGCAAAAGATATAAAAAGCATTTTCCATAAAAGTGCAAGAGTGCAATGTTAGTCTGTATCAACAGCATTTCATTTTAGTCTTTACTTCATGCTCATACTGCAGACACAGAGGCTTTCCCTGGTACTTCTGTCCAAAGTCATGCTGCACAGACAGACAGATAGACAGACAGACACTGTTTTTGAAGGAGAGGCTGTGGCAGGAACACCCAGCTGTGCCCCTCACCTCCATGGCCTCCTGGGCGATGTCGGGCATGCTGGACTGCGGCACCAGCTGCACCAGCCCCGTGATCAGCTCGGCCGTGCTGCCCTGCGAGTCAGGGCCCTGCTTCCTGGGGTTCTGCACAGAAACACACAGCACAGGCTCAGCTGCAAAACCTTCCCCTGCTTGACCACACCACTGACAGCTACTGCAGCATTCCTGCTGCTGAACTAGGGGGATTTCGGGATCTTTTAGGGAATCTGTCATTTTATTTTTAATCCATAACATGCCTTGCATATCATGTCTCTGACAGAACTGGAATATTTTTGTATTAAACCATCACAAGCCTGAGAAAATGGAAGACCTAAGACAGTACTCATTGAAATGATGACTAATTTCCAACCCCCTTATTTTAATTTTCTTCTATTCCCCTCTCCTTCTCCCACCTTCCCCTTCAGAGCCACTTCAGAGAACTCCATGCTTTCTCTTGCTGTGTTGCTCTGATTCTGTAAAGTCTCTTACAGTTTCTTTTTCCTTTAAAACCACAGGAGGAACATAACCAGAGGAGAAAATAGGTAGGAAGTGTCCTAGATGGCCAGGTGACCATTAATTTTTATTCATTTAGCAGCTTCAAAAGTAAATTCTGACTGAATAGTATGGCAGTAGGATTTACTTACACACAGCAAAAGCTTTGGATCTGCATGGATCAATTTCACCAAGGACAACAGCAAGAACTTGTAGCTTCTGGTTTCCAAATCAGTAGGTTTTTCTTTAAATTTAAGGCTTGTCATTTTCTCCTTAAATGTAAGGCTCTGATGGAAGGAAAATAAATCACATGCCTTGTCAGGAAGGTAGTCAAACATAACAGTTAAAATTAAACATCAGATGAAATGTATTGCTTTCATCACCTATAATTCAAGAAAAAGTTTAAAAGTATACGAAACTCAAGTATAGTCATATAGCCTTCTAGTTTAAAATCCCCTCTCTCTCAGGCAATCACTATTATATCTTTAAAGTTCCCTTAACAATTATTTCAGTAAGCTGCATGTAGACATAATTTTTTTTGCAAAAGAGAAAAACTGTGGCAAAAGAAAAGTAGAAAAAGGACCAAAAAGAATTACTGGGTATTTCTCTGGTTTGAGACAGAACTAAAAATAAACATTTCCAACTCCTTCTGAGTACATGAGAGGGAATTTTTTTCCAAAGGCAAAGTAATGTCTTTATTTTCTGCTACAGCCCTAGGCCAGATGTTTGCATGTTCACCTCAACAACCTCTGGAAAATGAACCTTTCAGATCTAAAAGGCACACAGGGCATCACTTAACTATAAAAATAATCTGCCTCCAGCTGAAACAGCAGTGAACTACTTGTAAATTTTGAAAAAAGGGAGAAAGCCTAGGTTGAAATCACCTTCAAGGTAACTGATGAGCTATGACATTGTATGATTAAATTGTACAAGAAATTAGGTTCTCATGTTATTGCAATAATTAGTTATTGTGCAAATATAAGGAACAAAACCTACCACATAAAGTATCTGATCAAGAAATTGGTAGCACAGTGGTAGAGGTAACTAACTCTGTGCTAAGCCTTAGTTGGCCACAGGTCAGGGATTTCTAGGAGAGGCACGCGGCGAAAGGAGATGTATTTCTGTGAATTCATTTACTGCCTCCACACAATCCAAACTAAAGAGTGTCAATGAGAAAGCCAGGCCAGGCTCTGTGCAAGGCACCGAGGAATCACCAGCGGCGCAACGCTGACAGACAGCACCGGACAAGGACAGACGTGGAGGAATTCAGCACCAGTGAGCTCAGGCTGGAAATTAGGAACCAGTTCTAAACCAGAGAGGGGACTGGGAAGAGCATTGTGCTGGGCACAGAGCCTGCAGTGCCCTCCTGGGGGAAGGAGCTCCGCTGGTGCTGCGAGCGCTCCCTGTGGCCCCCGGCCCGGGGCTGGCGGGCTCTGCGGGTAACTATGCACAGAAAAGTCAGCGCAAGGAAGGGCTTTTCTGCGGTAGTTACGGGTCATACTTACAGCAGCAGAGGCCCAGGGCCATGCAAAGCAGGGGCTGGCGGGCGTCTGACCACGTGGGCGACAGCAGCCAGGCAGAGGGAAAGTGAGAAGCAGAAGACAAAGCACCACCAGTCAGAGCAGGGGTAGTGTCAGGGCAACTATTCTCCAACAGATGAATACACACAGGTGAAAAGCAAGTTAAACATGGAGAGGCTTTCAACCAAAAGCATTGTGCTCATTTGC
The DNA here is from genome assembly GCF_030490865.1 of Poecile atricapillus. NCBI lineage: Eukaryota > Metazoa > Chordata > Aves > Passeriformes > Paridae > Poecile > Poecile atricapillus. Next base: position 1,675,781 of record NC_081269.1, on the reverse strand, counting down.
TCTCCTTTGAGAAGTCCAGGAGTATTCTCATTTTAGGCTTTCTAAACCAACCCACCAAGACCACTTGCCACAGCAGAAGTCCTCAAGGAATGCTCAGAGGAGAATGCAGCAACACAGCTGTATGTGAACTTACTGGAAGAATTTGGATGAACTACATATCTGAATTTACTCAAAACTTTCTCCAAAACAGCCAAGAATATTGACTTTATTTTGTAATGGTGGAAAAATATTTTACTTTGTTGCTGTCACCAAGAAAAAACAGTCAATTTGCTCAACATAAAACAAGACAAATGAACATGCCAATCATGGCAAAAGTATCAGTTTTCAGTGACACATACAGAATGCTTTGGTTTTTCACATTAAGCAAGAATGGACATGTTAGCCAGCTATTCACAGAGCCAGAAAGCTTAACATGAACAGTTAACCACAGAGGACAGTTACAGGACAAATAGCTGTGTGTCGCCAGTTTAAAAGCAGCAGGAAAACCGAGAGACATCAAACCAGGAGCAGCCAATCCCCCAGCACCGCAGGTTTCCGGAGCTCCCTGTTACCACCTTCTTCCCCCCTCCGGTGTCCAGCACAAAGGTGATGAAGAGGAGGGCAGGGCTGGGCACAGGGGAAGGCGGGAGGTGCCCCCAGGCTTACCGGGGTCATGCGGATGGCGGGGTGTGCCCCGCAGCCCTGCATGGCGCGGTGCAGGGTGTCGCTGAACATGCTGCGCAGCTCCACGGCGTGGCAGTACACGGCGTCGATCCGCGGCCACCAGTCCAGCGCCGACTGCAAGGCAAGGGCAGCACTGAGCCCGAGCCACGGTTCTGTGGCACTGAGGGTACCCAGTCCTCACTGAGTGCTCTGCACACACCCAGCCGTGGCTCTGTGGCACTGAGGGTACCCAGCCCTCACCTGAGTGCTCTGCACACACCCAGCCGTGGCTCTGTGGCACTGAGGGTACCCAGCCCTCACTGAGTGCTCTGCACACTCTTACCAGTACTCTGACACTGAGCCACAGCTCTGTGGCAGCGAGGCTGAGTGTAACCAAGCCTCACCCCAAGTGCTCTGCACACTGTTACCAGTATGCCCATCATCATTCTGCATGCCCATTATCAAATTCGTAACTTTTAAACAGGCTGCAACTGAAGCAATTATTCTGACCCAGCTGCTCACTACATCACTCTGCCTCCTGAGCAGACACCACCCCTGAGATGTTCTGCACTCACAAGATTTGGTCTGCTATCCAAATGGTATTTACTAAGCAGATATTGATCTGAACAGAAGCCCCAGACACTTGGCTGATGAAATACTGCCAGAACTTACGTTTGTGATGATTCGGTGGAGTGAATTTACCAGCACATAATGAAATGTTGATGGGGAATTCTGTGCCAAGCAAATCTACAATAAAAATACATAAAAGCCACTTAGGAATATCTTTGCCATCTTTCTTATCACCCTGAAAAAACATTCTGGAGCCTTTTTATTAAATTGACAAAGCTGTCAAATCTGAACAAGAGAAGCCTAATCAGCTGTGAAAAGATTTATCAAAACATGAAGGGATTTATTACTAAGGGATATTTATACAGTTGAACTCATTTATGAGCTTCAAGCTGCCGTTAGCACAGCTTTTATAACTGACAGGTCGTCAATAGTATGTAGAGAATGACTTACCATAAGCAGTGTTCTTACCTTGAAGTGTTGGTTATTGTGAGGATTTATGCGGAAGCAGGAAACCAAGCAGTCAATCATCAGGTCTACATCTGCATTCTGATTGCCTCTTGAAAAAGGTTTGCTTGGGTTAAACAGCAAATTCTATATAATTCAGAAAAATATAAATATATAAATCAGATGCCATGATTATTCTTGGCTACTTTTAATACAAAAATTTCCACTGAAAACCACTGGTATTCAATGAAGAAGAAATTCAAAGTTCACTTCATTATTTCAAATTTCTTCACTGCAATTAGGAAACAGACATTTTTACCTTAAGATCTACTACCATGGACTGCACTAGCAGGAAAATGACGGAATTATCTTCCCAGTTGATGTACGTAGATGCTTTGCACAGTTTAACACAAGCAATAGCAGCACTTTCAGTCAGCTGCCTGCTCCCACTGTGTCCTGCCAAGGCCTTCCTGAGATTGTCCAGGAACAGCTTCTGCAGAGTTCAAACCAGGGATAGTTATAACCAGACACTGTGATAGCAAAAACCAACTGTTTGCAGCACTCTGGAGAAATCCAGCCATTATTAAAGACATTCCTTTTGACTGACCCGGGCAATCAGAATGGCACAAGAGGTGGTTGCTCACTCTCAGCCCTGGTCCTGCAGCCACATCAAACCCAGCAGGTGCTGCAAGTGCTGTAACTGTGGGGCTCACAGCCCCCTGCAAACCCCAGAACCCCAGCACAGCCGTTTGCTGCGCGTGGAGGCAGAGGAAATCACAGCACAATTCAAATCTCCAAGGAGATGGAAAAGTTCTGAAATAACATTGTTTGGGACATACTATCTGTATGAATTAGTGACAGTAAAAGAATGTATGTAAGGTAAGAACTTAAAAAGAGTGCATAAATTTACATATAGAATTGCAATGTCCTCTTTAAGACGGAAAGACAAAATTAAACATCCCTGAAATACAGAATCAGCAAAACCAAGCATACTCTAAAAACCAGAGCCAGAATTCAGCTACTTCTCTTACCTTGTTCATTTTGGTTTCCTCTACCACGTCCTTTGCTATATCTTGGATTATCTCTGGACACAAGACCAGGAGGATGATCTGCAGTGGCCACACTGCTGCTTTACGCTTTGTGCTTTCAGCAAAGCCATCCACTAAATCAAACAACTTCTCAGCACAATCTGCATAAAACATAAGCCCAAGTTCAATACCAGTTTTAACTATGAAGAGGTAAAGAACAGGTCTAAAAGAGCAGAGGGATAGTTCCACCTACACAGAAGGAAAGTTCTGGTTTGCACATTACTGACATGCTACTGGGGATCAAGTGGTCTCAACCCAGTTAAAGACATGGTTTACCTGAAAATATAAATTCGTCTCTCTTTTTCACTAGAGACAAGTAAAGGTGATGTTCTCTAAGTTTTTACCCTGTATCAAGATGAAAAATATATATTTAAAGAGTCTCCATCTTTTGGGGTTTATTTCTTTGTCTTCTGAAGCACAAAATTAGTCTCTTTTAAGAGGGGAGTCAGGAAAGAAAAGAGACAGGAACATACCCTTGCCTGCCTTGAGAAAGGCTGACAAATTTGTTTATTTGCAGGCTGCACGAGGAGCAAAGAGGGCACAAATCTAAGTGAATGCATTTGGGGATGTCTGAGAAACCAACCTTGAATACCGTCATGTGTTATGCCTTACCAGCCATGTCAGTCTGAGGGGTTTGGTACAGCTTGGTGAATTCATCAGGATAGTTTTCCACCCAGTTCCAAAATGCCTGCAGATAATGGGAAACACCTTTACATTCCAGAGCTTCAACAATTTTACTGAATTACACATTTAAACAAAGAGAGGATGTATTCTTAATTCTAGTCATTCAAAATTTCTTGCAAAATGTATTTGCATCAAAGGGAGACAGCAATTTCTATTTTATAGTAAATTATTGAATTGCATCTACTCCTAAACTAGAAGAAAGCTTGCAAATAAGCAATGAAACAGAAATATTGAACATTTACCTTCTCAAGACTGTTGATAACAGCTAACTGAGCTACTTTCTTAAGGGCTTTAAACTTGAATACAGTCTCTGAAAAGATAAAACATTTCTGCATTTAGAACAGAAACTTGTTCTAAAAACAACACAGGTTATACAAGATACTTGAAGCGCAAAGCAATTTTCAAATCCATGTGTTAATAGTACTTTACTATTTTTAAATACTTCAGTAAATACATGACTGTTTGGAGTAAAACAGAGCAATAAACCCCAGGTATATCAGTTGCACTGTGTCATCTCTGACTAACCAGATTCAAATAGAAATACTTCAAAACACAGGCTCAGATCATACCTTGTAAGAGTCGCTTGAGCTTTGAACAATCCACACTGATGTACTGTAAAAGTTCAATATCATGAACATCAGCATTATCTTCTGAACAAACAGTCAGTTCCTGCAATCTAAAAAACACACAAAGAAAATAAACCTTTCCATCAGATCCTGTCAGACAGGTATGAACACACCTGTGAGACTATACATTTCAATAGCAGGGGAATGTTCCATCATCTCAGATAAACATTTCCAGATTTAGAAATAAAAGATCTTGCATGATTAAGACTTAATATTACAGTCTTGTGCCATCCTCATACTGAAAATGGAGCTAGCAAACCAGTGATGAGTCTTTACAAGATGTCAGTACCTTCTGTGGATTGACTGTGCCCAAGATTTGCCTAAATCCTCCTGTTATCCACTCTCCTGTGGCAGTAACCTTGTCATCTTTTCAGCTAAACATTAAAGTCATGGACTCCTGACTTTCCTGACTGACCTTTAGGCTACTGCTCCTTCACAGCAGGTCCTGCCTCAGGTAAGATCTCAGAGTACAGCAGTGACTGATGGTACTGGATATCACTGCAATGAGCTACAACTATTCTTGGTCCACATTTCTCTGGCCTGAGCACACAGGATGAAGTTTAATCACACCAGTTTAAACACAATAGCATCTTTTCACTGGTGTCTCAGAGAATTTACCCAGCATCTCCCAGACACCAAGCCACTGATCACTACAGCATCTGTTCCCACAAACTCGGGACTGCCACAGCTCCTTCCAAGGCTACAGATGTGTTTCAGACATGGAATGTGATTTCTAGCACTAGACACAAAAGCAGTTCTTCATGTCTTCAGCGCCAGGGAAACTTAACAGCCCTCATTGGGAATGGGAAGGTCCCCACTGCTGTGCTTTTCATGCCAAAAATCCCCCAGCTGCTGTGCAAGGCCTAGAAATATGCCTAAACAGGAAACCCAGGTCAGGGATCAGCAGCGCTGACTGGCAGCAAGCTGACCCCTGTGGAGACCAGCAACAATTGGCCAAACATTTAACTGTTGCTGTACAAGCCATCTGCAAGGGAAAACAGGTTAGGGGACAAGCACTCTGCTCCAGCTCAAAGGGATGCTGGGGGCGCTTTGGAGTAGGGGAACAAACCATGCTACAGGCATACAAATACACACAGATCCAGTGAGTAGATTGAAAGACTCTCAATTTCAACTGAAAAATGCTTCCAATAAAAGGAGCAAAAGAAATTGTTTCCATTTCCATAAACAACAAAACACAATCAACCTACAGAGTAAAACCACACCCCCAATGCTAGCTGCCAAGTCTATGTTCTATTAAAGGCTCTGTAACAACTTTGAAAATACCTTAAATTTCAAATTACTCAATCATTTTAGACTGATTTCTAAAACACAAACATTTTCCAAAGAAATATATATGAGGAAAATATAAATCTCTATTTCAATTAAATTGGCTCACTCACTGCTATCTGACCATGTAAGGCTGCCCAAGCTCCACTTCTAATAAATCAAGAATGATGTCAACTGTAACACTGTGACAAGAGCTAAGCTACTTCAAGCACCTTCCAAAAAACATCAAAGTATTTCAGTAATAAAAAGCTTAGCACACAACTCTAGTGGACTGACAAATGCTGAAGCATCAGAAGGATCTGGAACAGAGCAAAAAGAGCAAAGAATAGAAGGAAATTTTGGGTTTGTCTCCCTTCTTACTTAGAAAAGCAGAAAATCCAATTATTTTTACAGTAAATGTACTGTGAAACTCAAGTCAATCAGAAGACAAATGGGTCTTTTCCAACAACTAACAAACAGCCCAGCTGTTTGTCCCCTTCAGACATAAGACAGATTTAACATAAAAGCTTTCTAGCAGGAAAACAACCATGGGGCTCCAGCAGAGCTGTGGACAATCACCAGTTTTCATTCTAAATTTGTAAGTAAATGGATACAACCATTAGCTTCAGCATCCTTTTTCATTCCAAGACACCTTGCACCCGCAAGAACTTATTCAACTTTTTCCGCTGCATTATTTTCATTCACTATTTTCACTGGTACTTTTGAAAGCAGATTAAAAAAAGCAATAAATGCAGCCAGCAGAGCATATAAAGCACTGGCTCCTCTGAACAGCCTGCAGCTGGTGGCAGACAGAGAAAGGCTGCAGACGGCAGTGCAGCGGCTGTCCCTCCCCAGGGCTGCAGGCGGCAGTGCAGCGGCTGTCCCTCCCCAGGGCTGCAGGCAGTAGCGCAGCAGCTGTCCCTCCCCAGGGCTGCAGGCGGCAGCGCAGCAGCTGTCCCTCCCCAGGGCTGCAGGCAGCAGTGCAGCGGCTGTCCCTCCCCAGGGCAGCTGCAGTGGTCAGTACCTGGTGGAGATGCGGCTGAAGACGGCATTGAAGTTGTTGCAGCTGAGTGAGAAGAGCACCCCCGAGGCGCAGCTGCGCAGCTCGGCCGCGTGCTGGTTGCCCTCGCGGTAGGTGTGGATGAAGTGGCAGATCTCGGGCAGCAGCTGCTTCACCAGCATGGTCTCGTCCAGGCGCATGGTGTCCTTTGGTTGCTGCAAACAAACAGTGCTCCCCTAAATCCTGCTCGGAGCCTGCAGCACGTGCCCCGAGCAGGGTCCGACCTTCCCCGCCGCAGCCAAAGCACCCCACACCTTCAGGGGGAAGCGCTGATGGACCTCGCGGCTGCTCTGCTGAACGCGCCCCACTGCTCTGGACCATTGGGACAGCACCGACCACCTTCCACTGAGGGCTGAAGGGCAAAGCCCACCCTCACTTCCCTTTGGGTAGGGGCTTGGTGGCCATATTTTGACAGCGAGTATTTCATATTAAAAAACGAACCAAAAAGAGATGCTTCTCCCTCGGTCTTGCCAGGAATTGCTCTATATGAGTCAAAAATTACTTAATTTCCCTGCGAAAGAAAAATCTGATTTCTGCCAGTTTGCACAGTGTGAGACATAAGGAAACTATTTACAAAAGAATTCAAAGTGAAACTTTGCTCTACTAAGAGCAAGTTTTAACAGTAGGGTCAGCACTAAAGCCTTCTAAAATTCTACCAATGAATTTTCCATAGGGAATTGGGAAGTTTCAGAGACTCCCACTTAGTTGATCTGAGTCCCGTTGCCATGAGAACTTGATGAAACATTGAGCAAGAAATCCATCTGAAGATACCACAGAACACAACACGCTTTGTACAGAGCTTTGGCTCACTCTGATTTAACATATTCTGCCTCAAACTGCTCTCATTTGAAATGACAGAGCAAGAAACATTCAGCACAATTTTAGGCTATTTAAATATGATCATCTATCAGGAAAACCACTGTTTCAAACATTATGCATAGAAGAAGTACTCAAAAATAAGTAAATTCTGAAGTTAAAATTCTGGGGTTTTGACTCAAAACTTTTTTTGACTCAATGCGTCGAAGACAAAAAGTGCCAAAAAGAGGTGTTTTCCTCAGCTGTAAAAGCTGGAAATTGAATACAAAAACTAAAAATAAAATCCTGTTCTTGTTAGAAGAATGAACCGCTGTAAATCCCAGTGACGTTTGGCTTTGCAATTCCAGCTCAGCACAGTAAGTTGTATAAGCAGCACCACTCTCCTCCCAGAGGGACCAGCAAACTGCCTTGCAGCAGCTCTGACTGGAAACCTCAGGCCCAGGCTCCCAGTGGAGATTTGGACATGGTTAACTAATGTAATCTAGGAAACACCTGCAGAAATCATCTCTAGAGCAGCAAAGTTTCTGCTGTATATAAAAGCACATGGAAAATTACTTCAACAAAGTAAAGTTTTAAGACGTTTAGAGAAAACTCAGCACTGTATGCAGAGAACTAAGTAGCACAAAATGAAAAATTTGTACTGAATATTCTGCTACTCTTAACATGAAAAAAGATCATTAATTTTAGGCAATGAAAAGCATCCTCCAAATCATTAATGCATCAATTACGTCAACTACTTGCATTTAAAGGAAGTCTTCGTATTTTTTTAATGGCATTAATCCTACTTTGCTCTAAATCTGATGAGTTTTTAGTACCAGTAACAACAGATACACAAGCATTTGACCTGTATTCTCCAACCCATTGGATTCCAAGTTAGAATTACTTATGCAAGCCTACTCACCCCTGCCAGACATTTTTCCAGTGTATCCAAGATAATCAGCTGAGATAGATATAAATTCTTTTCAGCAGTTTCTCCAAATATTCTCTAGAAGTAGAAAGGATATGGATTCATCTGAGACACAGATATTTGACTTGTAATGCATGACAGTGAAGCAGCTAAGTGGCCCAGTAAATTATGGCTCCATCACTGCTCTGGTTTGGAGTTTAGACATAAAGCCAGCAAAAACCAGATTAAATTAGGAATTAAAACCTTATCACTAAAGAAGTATCTGTCCAGTCTGCAATGCCAAATGCAATAAGGAACAAACAAGCACCTGCAAAGCAAGACTGGAGGTGCCTGCAGCCCCTCACCTCCATCAGGCCCACCAGCTGCTGAGAAACACGGGTTCCACCTTTCAGAACCTATTTTGGTATCAATTGCTGCTGACTCTTTTCCAGTCTTGTACAGGATGCCCCACTGCAGGCACAGGCGGAAGGCAGGATTCCCTCGGGTGCTTCTGCCAGCGCCCATCCTGGGCCAACAACAGCCACTGGCTACAGCAGAATTAACACAGCAAAACAGAGCAGGAAAGGCTCAGCCAAAACCCCACTGGTACAACTGCCCACAGACAGAGTGCTGGCAGAGTCACCCAGAGAGGTTTACCTGGCCCCAGGGCAGGGCTGGCTCACCTGAGCCCAGGTTTCAGCTGAGACTTTCTGAAGCTAGTTATGATTGACTGTCTCTGGGACCAGTTCATTTCAGCCACAGAAACCCTCCCCAATTATTGCTGATTCCCACAGGAGCTCAGCCTGTCACACGTGACAAACACAGACTTGCTCCTCAGAGCAAATGTTGACTTTTTAATTGACACTTTTAGCTAGGTCTTTCCTCTCAAAATCTAAGTCTCACACTCAGGAACTTCTTTTAACTGTACAGTTTTCTCATTTATCAGCCAATCATCTTGCACATCAACATGTTCCCTCATGCCTGTAGAGTTTAATTAAAATAAATTCTCTCTCCAAAGTGATTACAGGTAGCTTTAAGCAGCCTAAAATCCCTAGCAGCAGGGCAACCCATTTTCTCATTTTATCAGTTCTCTGCAGTTCCAGCAGATGCACATCCCTGTACAACTGACAGCCAAGGGCTCACTCCAAAGAATGTCTCTAAAACCATAAAAAAAGTACTGCCAGAGACTGGCCAGTTCTGTTACCTGTTTGGGGAGATTCCAAATGATCCCAAATTACATGGATTCAAAACTCAACAAACTAAACTTTTCTCATGAGAAAGGTTCTGACTGAAACTCATCTGGTTGTTAAAAAATATACCTATTTTATATACACAGACACACAGTAAAACAGCCAGGCAAGCCCAAGTTTTAAATCCTTTCCCTGCCCCAAAATCCCAATGCCTTTCTGTGGAGCATGGCTCTGACGGATGCTGCTGGTGAATTTCAGAACAGAAAACAAGTAAGTGTAAAAGGCAAGCAACAATTTGACTAAATTTCAAGTAATTCTCTTCAGATTGTACAACACAAATAAATCACAACTATTTGAAAAAAATCGCCAAACGATGCAAAATTAGAAAACTTACCATGTTATTAACATTTTTTAAGATATTGGTGAGACCACTGATGACCAGGGAAAACTTGTACTTGGAAATGTTGATGAGACATTCCTTGTTGTGCTCCGTGCTGACTTTGGTGTGGGTATTCTGCTGGCAAGCCTTTATTGGAAGCTACAAGAGAGAACTGTTATAAGCTTTTTCACATTGAAATTTACAGCTTTAAAGATGGGTTAAAAACTTGTGACACACCAGAAACCACCTTGAAAAACATTCTACAAGAGAGCACAGTGAATGCCTTATTTCATCTTCTCTACATTCATTGTCCCATTAGTTATCTATTAGTTATCATTAGTTATCTATAAAACAAAGTTCACCTCCTCCTTCTTCTGAACTGAAACTAAACCTCTATTTTGTGATAGATTTTCTAAAACTTGAATGTCAAAGCAATCAAAAGGAGAAGAAGAATTTAAGACATAATTCTAAGAAAAGATACTTTATTTTAAAAATGGGCTTATTAAAGTCCAAAAATCTTTTGAGGCTAATACCTGCAAGAAAAAAAATGCATCCTGGGACCTGAGAGGAGGAAAACCCCAGTAGCTCCCAGAGCCAGTGAGCTGGAAGGCAGCAGCTGTTCCAGGTGTCTCCTGTTCAGTCACAGGACAAGCCTGGCCAAGGAGGAACCAGCCTGGCCCTGCAGTCCCCAGGGATGTGGATATCTCTGGGGTCTCCCCACAAACACCCCCAGTCATGAATCTCAGCCTCAAACACACTTGGAGCACCTGTGAGCCCCACATTACCTGTCCCTGCCCAACATCCAGTGGTAACAACTAGACCTGAAATCCATCTTTCCCCAGAAACAGGAGATTCAGAGCGACTGCACAGCCCCGAGATGTTCCTGCTGCTGTGTGAACACTGGGCTCTTTGTTTCCTGCTGTACCCAAATTCTTCAGGGGTCACAAACGAGTCACTTCCCTGTCACACACCAACTCCCCCTGCCCCTCTGAGCCACCACTTCTGGGATGCCACTCTTCAGAAACAATAATTTTACTCAGGATTTATATTTTTTAAAAGCAAACAAATATAGGAACATTTATGCCACTTCTATTTAGCAACAGCTCGAAGGAAATGCCATGGTGTCATATTTGTGCACTAGAAAAGATTATCAGAGAGAGAGAATTTAAGAGAGGGTAAAAGAAGGATTCCAAGGAATTACAATCAGCTTTACAGCTGCAAAGTGCCTTAGGAGGCACCTCCCAGGCTGGGGGCTCTGGAAGGGCACCATCCCCACTGCTCCCCTGCAGCACCTGACACCACTGTCCTCTGGGAAAGTATGCCTAGATTTAAAACGCAAGATGAATGGTATTGAAGAACTCCAATTTGGAGCACTTTTGTCCAACAATTCTGAATGCAGTGTGCCTGACCCAGCCTGTCCCCAGGGAAGGAGAAGGCCACTGACACTGTCCTGTTCTGACGCCATGGGGTAACTCCCCCTCTGTATAAGCTGAGCTTTGGTGTGGGTTCAAGCTCAATTCCTTTGGTACCGTGGACTAGGATCCCTATGGGCATTGGCTGGGTCTCTCCTAAGAGAATGGCTGACTCTTAATGAAGAAAAGATGGTCCTGGCACTCCAGATCAGACCAAAGAGCCCGGAGCAGCAGCAGGTCCCTGCAGAGCACTGGCCCCGGAATGCCGAGCGCTGCTCCCAGGAATGGCCCTCCAGGACAAGGGCTGGGATGTGCCTGCAAAGACAGCCACAGCAACAGCTCCCATGGGGCAATCCAGGTCATTTCCACTCCGATTTGTGATTCCCTGGCAGTTTACAACAGCGTGAGGCGCTCCAATGTGCTCGTTTTACCCCTGGAAAAGCAGAATAAACAGCATTTATGACTCAAGCTTTGTTTTCACTGTCAGATGTTATTTTTACAATACATTTTTGGAAGTCATTGGTGGATGATAGATACATTTCATTTAAAATTTCACTATTGCTAGTACTTTTAATTTGAATTTTCAAGTCTCTGTGCTGACAGCAGCAGCAAAGCTCGATACCACTGAGTGCTAAAACATTTGAGAAGAGCCTCTCAAAGAAACTGTGTCATAGATCTAGTTCTGTGTGCTCCCATGCCAGAGAAACATCACATTACACACTTCTGAAGCTTCCTGCCACAACAGCCACTACAACAAGGTCACCTAGAAGTAAAATTGCTTTTTATACTATCATTTAAAATAAGAAACCATACAAAAAGGAGATATTAGCACTATTATTTTGGGGTTTTTTATTTCTCAGCTCTTTTCTTTGTGCACTCTGACATGCTGGAACATTTTATTTCCCCTCACAGAATGCAGTGCCAGTGCTGAGTGACTAAAGAGAATCTACTTTACTTCTCTACAAATATCCATTAATCTAAACATGGGGGGGGGGGGGGGGGGGGGGGAAGAGCTGAAATTTTACTTTCATTGACTTTGATTTTATTTTAGAAAGAAGAAATACTGACAAATGGTTTCCTGTAGAGCTATTTGAATTAGAAACCAAAATTAGAGCACAAAGCTCAAATAGAATTGGGGTTTCACACTCTGAACATATGCCCTGCTCTGAGCTCAGCCCAGCACAGCAAAGGGACGGTCACTGCCCCAGCTCAGCTCCTGTCTCCACTGTACAGAGGCAGCTGGTGAGGCTGGAGCTGCACTGGGCACATACAGCCCTCACACCCTCCCTGATGCAGCCTGAGGGCTCCTTCAGGGGTCAAACAGCCACACAGGACAGGGAACGATGGTGTTTGGGTCTAAACTTTGCCTTATTTACACATGCAGTGTACAAAGACAAAATAGGTAGATGAAATCTGTAACCTTTACAGCTACCCAACTGTGAATCTTTGAGATGGAGAAAGAAAAAATATATTTACTGTGTTTGGGTTTTTTTTTACTTTTTTTTTTTACTTTTATCCAAAAATGTTCAGAAACATTTAAGGAATCCTGTCTTGGTCATAGATACTAATTCTTTAGAAAAATAGGTGTTTTCCATGCCTGTGAAGTGATTAGCTCCTGTTTCAGGTATTTTCTAGTCTGATGCAAGAGAGTCCAATCTTTTGCTAAATGAACATGGACATTGGTTTGGAACTACTACCACTGACAGCCCTGAGTGTCTGTAAATTGTGCACTCAGGCTGTTGGGAAAAGCTACACCTGAGCCATGAATTTTGCTTTATCATTTGTAATTAATGAGCATGAAGTTAAATAATCCCTATTTAGTCTGTACTTAATAGTCTGGAGAAACACACAACATCTACGAAAAAATACTTAGTGCTGTCCTTAACAGCCCCAAAATCTACCTCAGTTCATCCTTCCAAACAATTTCTTGGAATTTTTCAGCAGACCATAAGACACACACGTACTGGTGACAGAAAATCCCCACAATACCCCACCTCAGCATCAGCACTGTCAGAACCAGACACAAATCCCTCAAAACCAACAGGCACCTTCCTGCCCTCTATGAACACACACCTGCTAACGAGGCACTAGCCCGGAAAAGAACCTCACAGCTCAGCCTTCCCAAGAACACACAACTTCCAAAAGTTTTTCTACAGGTTTCTCTAAAAATAAAGCATTGTCACAAGGTGAACTGGAAGTTGGTGCTGTGACCAATCGTGTGTTTACCCATCCCGCCAACACAAACTCAGGTGTTAGGTGAGAAAGGGCCACGGATCACCTGGACACATTCAGCAGCTCCTCACTGCAGCCAGGGAACACCAGTGGCACTGGGCATTTCCTCCCCTGTCCCTGGGCTCCAGCCCTGTGCAGAGCAGCAGCCCAGCTGCAAACCCACCACACACACTCTGAGAGCCATCACGTCAAAGCCCCGGCAGGTTCTGCTCCGGGGAAGAGGAAGCGGCACACCTTGTGCTGCAGGGCAGGGCTCCAGCCTGCCTCAGCCCCCAGCTCCTGGGGGTATCTGTCCCACACACAGCAGCTGTGGACAGAGCTTGTGCCCAGCCCAACCTCACCTCCCAGCACAGTGACATCCCAGGGGGCATGGGAAACACCTCACCATACATCCCATTACTACGAGTGATTTCCTAACAAGCCATGAGGAAAGCCACAGCTGATACCTGCAACCACTGCATGTGCAGGTCTCTGATTCTGCAGAGATCTCAAACACTGGAGAAAAATCAACAGGAGGGAACACTTATTTTAATTTAATACCTTTTAATTAAAGGGAGAATGGAACATTACTATTGACTTACAGTTTTTATACACTTTCTTAACTGAGAGTCATCACACCTCATGAACTGCAAATGGGAAGCCTAAACCAAAATCCACATAACAAAAGTCTTCTTTCTTCAAAGTTTATCAGAATTGCAGAACCACAGGATCATTAATGTTGAGAGAGACCTCTGAGATCATGGAGTCCAACCTGTGACTGACTCCCACCTGTCACCAGCACAGAGCACCGAGTGCTACATCCAGTCATTCCCTGAACACTTCCAGGGATAGGCACTCCACCACAACAACTTACATGGCCACAAGTTTATAAAAGATTAATACTTGTTGTTAAATCTGATAGTTTTAAACCAATCTCGATGTAAATGGTTTGGGCAGACTCCTCCAACTACATTCACAACTATCCCAGTGCTGCGCCAGCCTTCCCATGACTTCACATTGTAACACACTTAAAGCACTATGAAAACACAATATGAAAACTGGAAGTGAATATTTCCATAGGAAAAACAGATAGAATTTTATTTTCCCAAGCTCTGACTATGTCTGAAATCACAGGGAATTCCACAGATTTCCAGGCTCTGTGGCTAAATTCCAGGCTACTGCAGTCTAATTTTATTCTGTTCACCCCAAGTTTTGAAAAATACAGTAACCAGTACTATGTGCAGGCTCTGCTGAGAGCTCTCCCCATGCTCTCTGTCAGTGTGGTCTGGTCTCACAGGTCCCAGTAGCTTCTTCTGCAGCAGCTGAAGCCTGGGGGCAGCCCCCGGCCAGCCCCGCAGCAGGTGAGGGCTCACTGGAGCACAGGGCAGGACTGGCAGGAGCTCCAGGGATTTATTCCGTGAGCCAGGCATTGGTTAATTCACAAAACTCTGCTTGCCAGTCACTCCAGGCCCACAGAACTGTACACACAAAAGCAGATTTTGGTTAAAGCAGCATTTATAACAATAAACAAGAGCAGACCAGAGCAGACTGGTTTGCCCTGATTTCCCTTGTTTTCAATACCGATTAGCATCCTCTCAGCTCACTGTTTCATCTTCCCTAAAATGAATTCAAGCACTCAGCAAATGAATGAAAAGCCTGTCTACATCTGTAAATTTGGAGGAAAGATGGTTACACTTTCCCTCTTTGCAAAGGAAGGAAGAAATCCTGGAAAAGTTTGTCTTCCCCTGTGCAAAAAAACCAAAACACAATGGCCCTGAGCTGCCCTTCTCCCCCTCCTCTCTCAAACACAGTCTGACGTGCCAAGAGGTGGCTCCTGGTGCTGAAGCCAGAGGTCCTGCATTCAGGCAGACATAGAATGCAAACCCTCACAGCTGCATGAACACCACTGAAATAATGTGCATATATTCAGTATACTTTGATAAGACACCACGACCGTGACTGACAGTGATGTACTTGATGCATGTTGTCACTGTAACTCCATTATTTCAGCATCTCAAGAATCAGAACAGCTTCCTTCCTATACAAAGAGGAATCCTCCTCTACACCCATCCACAATCATGCCATAAAAAGTATAGAAAAATAATTCTATTCTAAGAAGTTTGTAACTCCTAACAGATGCTGGCAAGCCAAATTCCACAATACACTCAACAAAGAAGAGGAGAAAGCCCAGGACCTTGTAACACCATTACATTAAGAAATATTTTCTTGCATTATTGGGAGCACAATCAATCCTATGTTTGCTGAGTGTACGGAAAAAATGATCTATGACTCAAGATAAGGGGGATAATAAGGTAACTATGCAAATATGTCTATTATGTATTGCAAAAATCTGCCTCATTATAATGTCAAAAGACAAAGTCTGATATTTTCCTCTTCAAAACAAACTTCACATGAATGTAAAAAGAAACAGCTTGTTCTTCTTGTGCCAGGCCACATCTTTCAGCAGGGTGCTGAAGCCCAGCAGCACTGAGGGACAGATGCAGCACAGGCACGAGGCTCAGTCTGGAGAAACAGCTCCATGTTTTTGATGGATTTACACCAAGCAGGGTCTTAGAGCTGTGCCTCCTGTGACACAAAGGCTGTACTCACAGTGTGGCAAAATGAGACAAACAACACAGGAACTGATCACTGAGCCTCATGGGAGCTACCCCACGTCAGAAAAGCACCTCAGGAGTAGGGATGGAGTGTAAGCACTGAGCTTACCCCCGCTGAGAGTCACCCACCTAATCCCAGTAAGCAGGTCCTGCTGGTGGATCAGAGAAATATAAAGTCTAAGGCAAACAAATCCCTCTTCCTTCCATTCAGAAAATCCTTCTCCAAACTACTAGCGCAGACTTTTGCAAGGAGAGGTAAATAACCATCACTGCAATAGAAACCAGTGGCTGGAAGCCTCTCCCCACGCCTCAGAGCAGCGCTGGCAGGGCTGGGGCTGGGACCGCACACCGACATCGCCCTTGCACCTGGGGGCACGGGCAGCACCGCCGCTGCACCGCCTCCAGCCCTCCTCAACCTCTTTCTCGAGGCTCTCCCTGCCTTCTGGAGAGCCAGATGATGTAAAGCAAGAAGGTGAATTTCACAGGAATGTCTACGGGAAGCAGGGACACCTCGGGAGGGGGGGGGGGGGAGTAGCAGCGAGGGGCAGCCAGGCCGCTCCTCACCGCCGCTGCCGGCACAAGGCCGGCTGCGCCGCACCTGGGGCGGCGGGCCCCGGCAGCAGCGGGACCCCCGTGCGGCGGAGCGCTGGGCTGCCGAGGGGCAGCGCCGGCCCCGCCCCGGGCCCGCCCGGCACAAAGGGCGCCGGGGCCCGGGGCCTCGGCCCCGGCGCGGGCGGGGGGCGGCGGGAGCGGCGCTGCCACAGCCGCCCCCGCCCGGGGAGCGGGGCCGCTCCCCCGCCGCGCGCCCCCGGCCCTCCCCGCGGCCCGGGGAGAGGGACGCGCCGCCGCCCCCGCTACCTGCTCGTCGAAGCGGTTCACCACGGCCTGCACCCACTCCACGGGCTTGTGCGCCGCCATGTCCCGCCGCCGCCCGCCCGGGGAGCGGCGGGTGCGCGCGGGCGGTGTCGGTGTCGCGGGCCCTCAGCGCGCGGGGCCCGCCATGACACCTCACCGGAAGCGGGAGCGCGCGCCGCCCCCGCCGCCGCGCCCGCCGCGCCAGGGGCACACCGAGCCCGCACTGCGCCTGCGCGCCGCCCCCGCCCGCGCCCGCGCGCTCCTGCGCCTGCGCAGCCCCTGCGCCGGGGCGGGGCCGGGCGGGAGAGGGGCGGGAGAGGGACGGGAGAGGGGCGGCGGGGGCGGGGCCGGACGGGCGGGGCCGGGGGTCCGAGCGGGGCAGGAGGGGCCCGGAGGGTTCCCGAGGGCTGGACGGGCACACACGCCGAGCCCGGGCCCTCCCAGCGCCGCTAGCCACGGCTGCTAACGGCCATCTGCCTCCCCCGGCCCGCCCGCCCCACCTGCCCCAGCCGCACTGGGGTCCGCAGCCCCTCACGGGACCGTCTCCGCTCCCCTTGCGCACAGGAGCCTTGGCTGATGCTTTATTCCCTCTGCGGTGGCCATCTCCAGCCGCTGCGCTTGACTGATCACCCACAGGTTTGCTGTCTCAGGCTGGAATTCACAGCTGTATTGTATCTTTTAAATATAAACCTGGTTATTTCTATAAATTAACTTACTCTGTTGCGTTCCCAGTCTTCACTGCAGAACTGTGACAGTAACTACAGATCCGAGTGTGGCACCTTCATCCCCAGCCTGGTCACACCAGCCCCAGCCAACTGTTTACTCAGTGAGTCAGAAAAGTAGGATACACACAAATAAACATCCACTTCCACTTTCCTTCTTGGGAATGTTAATTTGTTTTCCTTCTGGGTAGACAGAAGCACAAAATAATGTTCTTTCATACCAGAGCGGCATTGAAATTCTGATGATATAAATAAAGACGCAGCTTGAGGTGAGGGCTCTGGAACAGTGGGTTTAAAATTGGCAGAAGAACTGGAGAATCAAATGGAATTTCTGTCCCCCCACTCAGCTGGGGCCTCCATGTGACTCAGGGACTCTTGGAGTTATCCCAGCACATAGGAATTATTACCAGCAACAGCAATATCAAATTTATCCTGAGTTAACTTGCCTTGTAAACAATGAGCAATAAAAATCCTGTAATTTGGATTTACACAACAAACAGTTCCATTGCATTCTGGCATCAAATCCAAGAACTTGGGTGACAGCAAATTTTTGAAGAGCAGATGTTTTATAAAAAGATGAAAATCAATTGCAGATATTTTATTTAAGAAAAAAAACAGTTAATTGGTTGACGAATAAGGCTTTGTCACAGGGAGTGCAAAGGCAGAGAACACAAAACACCAACACCAAACAGCAGAGATGAACACAAAACACCCAAGGGTTCAGTGGAGCAGAACCTTTGGTGTTTTGTGTTCTTTACCATGACAGAAATCATCCTTACACAGGACAGTTTATTAATTCCCAATTAAACCCGAGGGCTTGGTCTCCCTGCTGGAGGCAGAACTGACCCCACTGGGTCCTTCTTGTCACGGCTCCTTTTCCAAATGTTTATGTGTTTGACCCCTCAGTGTCCCACTGCAGTCAGGCAGGAATAATCTCCACTGAAGGCAAACCAGCCACAATTTTCACAGGGATCTCTATGTTCTGCCAAAATCTAAACAATAATAATTCATGTAGAGGCAGGAAAGGGCTTCAGCTGACTGATATGGTTCTGAAAAACATGTCCCAAAATGCCAGAAAGAAATCAGGGTGATATGATTAGATCAGAGAGAAGCATCCTGGGAACTCCTGACTGAGAAAGAAAAGGATAGGCTATTTCTTCCCTTCAAAATGTACTAAACAAAACAAACAGTGCTTCTTCCTGCTTCTGGCAGTGTTTTTCCCAAAGCAAATCTGCTCCCTAAAAGCAAATATGATTTGCTGTAGTATTCCCATATTTTAGACACAGGGGTTGAATGATGATGTAGGAAATTCTCATTGTGTTTCCTCAAACTCCTTGAAAAAGTTCAGCCAGTACTTAGACTGGAGACTCATTCTGCCCCTGCTGTCCCCAAAACCCCCATAATATCCCTACTATTCATTTTTGTGCCAGACCCTGCCTGTCAGTCAGTGAAGCCCCAGCTGATTCTGCCCTCCCCAAGCAGAGACAGGACTGTCTGTAACAGCTGGGTATTGCTGGAGAATAAACCATTCCAAGTTCCCCAGCTCCTGATAACTCTGAGTTGTGCCACCATTTCTTCAGCAGCTCTTCACAACCTCCTGCTTCTGGATTTTTAAGGACACTTTAGCAACAGCTTTTTTATGCACTTCCTTAAGCTTCTGTGTAAACTTAAATAAGGAATTGCAGCCTAAGGCATCCACAGAGTGTTGTCAGGTTTTGGTGTGAATGCCAATGACTTTTCCTCTCTAAAAATTTCCCATTGTGGTTGTCAAAGTGGCACTAGTGGTAGGAGTCACACGGCACAGGGAAGTCCCTGCCGTGTCTCTATTCCTTCTGCGCAGAGGTTTACAGCCTGAATAGCCAACCCATAAAGTGTGAGTTGGAAATTTATCTATGTGGGAAGAGTCCCTCTCGTGAAGTTTCCAGCTGCAGATGTTTTCAATCCAGCCAAAAATGCCCCTTGAATCATTTGCTTGGAGATATTCTGGCACTTCTGCTTTTTGCCTGAGTTGGAGGATGAGGAGGCAGAGGAGAAACTTGAGGCATACACAGGAAATGACCTGGCCAGGTCTGCAGGAAAACCTCAGGGAATTCTCAGCTCACACTTTGTCCTTGCTTGGGAGAGAAGGTGCTGATCCTGTGTCACAGATACCATCAGTTAACAACCCCACCTCCAATAAAATCCCCTTCAAAGGCAGCATTTCCTTCCTTTCTGGTGCATTTTACACTTTCAGATTCAGTTAATTTCTGAACATCACCTACACTGTAGCCAGGAGATCTGGGCCTTTCTGGCATTACACCTGAACTGCCTCTTGGAGGTGACACTTCTCTTGACGTTTTGCCAGAGAATATGGATTATTTTTTTTTTATTTGCTATTTTTTTAGCCCTCTCACATATTTTTCTTCTTTCCTCTATCTTGTGTTTTCAACTCAAATTATTTATTTATTAATCTTTTTTATCTTCTGACTCCCTGAAGCCTCTGTTTCATCCTTTGAATTTTTTTCTCTCCATTCCTCCCATCCCAGTTTCTCATTTTCACCAGCATTTGTCAAACACTCCAGCAGCGGCTCAAACATGCTGAGTGATACTTTTCAATTTCTAGTTGTCAGCTTTGGTCCAGAAACCTCCCATCCCTTCTGGAAGCTTTGCTCTGTAAGGCACAGATCTGATCTCAATTCCTGATGGACGTGGTGTCACAGTGGGGGAACTGTGCCAAGTCTGCCATCAGGGTCAAAAATATTTCCCTCCTGTTCTTAAGCCAAACAAACAAACCTCAGTAAAGGAGGAAGGAAAGGATCTTCCAAGCTTTAGTAAGAGGTAACTTCACCTTCTCAACTCCAAGCCCCTCAAAGGCAGGTTTAAGCAGGAGCCTCCCTGGCAGAGCCGCGGCTGCGATGCTTTTGTCCATCAGAGGGCATTAGAGGCCGCTGAACGCCCTCGGGCTCGGGCTGGCTGCAGAGAACAGCCCGGCTTTCCATCCGCCAGCCCTGCGCTCCTGCTTCTCCCGTCACTGACTTACCCCGCACCTGGGACATACTGCAAAATGTGAAGAAACCTTGTCTTAAGAGTAAACCCCGGGTTTTCCTTTGTGTTCTCTGCTTCTCAGTTCCTCCCTGACTGCAACAGCATCTGTTAAACAAGAACAGAGCCAGCAAATGATCTGACTAGATAAACGGTAATCACAGAATGATGGATTATGCTCCAGAGGAATTAGAAATTCTGTACAAAATACTCACATTGGAACTTCTATCCCAGAAAGTCCAGTCATCAAATGATCATTCAAATTGTAGCACGATGTTTCACACAATCAATTCTAAAAGCAAGTATTTCTGGCCCAGTAGAAATCTCATTTGGATGCAAAACACCAGGAGTTTAATCCCTGGCACTTGATCTGATAAAAGAAATAGTCTATTTTCAAGGCCTCACAAGAGCTCTGATATTCTAATTGCACTTAATGGAGCAGTATATTTTCTGAAATAGAGGCTGATGCTGGGGAGAGGGACACAGCCCTGTCAGTGTCTGCCCATTTGCCTTGGAGCTATAAACAAGCTCTTTGTCGAGTCCCGTTGAAGTTGTTTGATCACAATCACTCCCAGTGTATGTGCTTGTGTTCTAAAGACTTCAGCAGAATGAGATCATTTCGTGTATCTACTTTTCCTTTCCCCAGTGAGTAATGCCATCCCCTCATATGATAGTCGTTGGAGAGGTTAAGTTACTTAAATATTATAAAGCAGTATTTTAATTGTTCTGGATGACTAATCAGTTCAGCCTAGATTAGAACATTGCCCCAAAGGATAATTTGAGGTTATCACTTCCTCTCCCTGACATTTTGTTTCCTTTCTTGTTTATCACACCACAGCGTCAGCAAGAGAAGCCTTCAGCTTGTTCCTAGTCCCGATCTCCTGTGCATCCTGCAGTGGTTCCACTGGAAGCAATGCAGAATTCTCCATAAAATCACATTAAACTTGTCTGAGTGCTTGTCTCCAGAAAGCCTTCCAGTGCCTCATGCTCAAGGGAGCCCAGCTCCCAAAGGCTCCTCACACCCTAGCAGACCCACCCAAGGAGGCCCAGGGAATGCCCATCACTTGGGGGGCCATGGAATTAAAACTGGTCTCAACTTGCACAACATGGGACTGGGCCTGACACTTTTCCCCCGACACTGTGTAAAAACCTGTGCAAGTCCCATTCAGTTCAGGGCCATTATTTCTCAGTTTGATCAGCTGGTTTTAGACCACAGTCACATTGTCTGGGAGCCAGGATTTGGTTTCAGTAGCATCAGCACGTCCATCAAGCGTGGCCCTTGCTGCAGCAGCCAGGGTCTGAGCCCTGCTGGCACCACAGCACTCTTTCCAGTTCAGCACTGACAAAAGGGCTGGGGGCAGAAATGGGATTTACTGTCACAGCTGGACTCTGGTTAGCAAAGGCCTGCAGGATTCACACATGGGACACCTGGACTTTATTTTAACTTAAACACAGGTGCAGTGCACTGGGGAGAAAAGCCACCGGAGCAGCCTGGCCATCAGAGATTGCCTCTCCTTTCTGCTCTGCCTTCTTAAGTACTCAGGTTAGGGGAGGGACTGACAAGGGAAAGGAATTGTCTGATGGAAAGGTAAGTCTTTAAGAATTGGGAGAATGTCAAGACCAGAAGTGAGTTTTCTGCTTCTTAAACAACCTCTATGTAAGCCTCGTGTCAGCCTGTATGAATTTATGAATATAAAGACTCTTTGTTACTGAAGAGTTTTCCCCAACTGCTGCTGTTTCCTCCCCATGACTCATGCCATTAACTGATGCTGCCCTATTTAATTGCAACTGCTGCTTAAGCCCACACAAGCTTTTCTAAAATAAAACCTTAAAAAAAGCTTACTTGCACTAGATATCCAGCAGTTTGGATGGATGGTACATAGCAACATCTTTTGGATAAAACATGTGCTGCTTTGCTGGGCTTCCAAATAATGCTGAGCAGCACAGAGGCCTCAGTCATGGTGTGTTTGAACTGCTGTTAAATGGAGCTGGAAACTGGGGATAAAGCTTACCCCAGAGCCATGCCCCTCTTGTGAACACCGTGGTTACATTTGCACTTTCCTGGTGAGCTCCCAGCTGTTATCCACAGACAGATGCAGCCTTTGTATTTACTTTTTTAATTCTCTGGCCACATGGGCAATGACAATGTTGCAGAATCACACTGCTGGCCACCAGTAACTCTCCTTGCCCTAAACCCAAACCTGACCCTTTAAGGGTCATTAACCTGCTTTGCATTTTTGGACTCCTTTTTCATTGTGGGTGTGATTTTGCAGTGCTGCAGGTCCACGGATTTCCCAAATATCATCATGTGACTTAAAAGCAGCAGCGAAAGAAAGGCACCACTTCTGCCTTACTTGCAGTCATAACGGGCATTAAGAAACAGCAATAAAGCATTCCAGAGCTGCAGAGGGCAGGGAAAAATGCCAAGTTCTCTCAGAGTATGCAGTAGGACAGGAAAAGCCAGCTCCAACAGAAAGAAGGCAAGAGGGCAATGCTTGCAGGCTCAGTAAGGAAGGAAAGGAAAAGGTTACAGCTGTGTAGCACATGAGCTTCCTCCAGCTAAGTTGGGTAATGGAATTGCACTTAAAATATTTTCTTGTATTAGACCGGTCAATTCATCTTTTACTTCCATATATGGATCTCAACTTTAATTAAAAAAAAGAAAATGTCACCATTTTTTTGACAGAGTCATGGCCAAACAGCCTTCAAATGCAGCCCAAAAAAGGGCCTGGATTGAGCCATGTGGGAGCTGGAAGGCTTTGACCCAGGAGCATGGAAGGGGTTCCAACTGCAGTTTAAAGATTAGAAGCTACATATTGAGTGTGAGTAAGTCTGCCTGATCTCCACGTGGTGGCTTTATCACCTTGCACCCAAGTTGTGTAACTCAGCCTTTACTACAGCCATGTTGTTTGCACTGCAGGGACTCCTCAGGGCTCCCACTGCATCCCAGACCCTTGGAATTAGTGCTTCACAGGCACAGATGAGAAAGCAGCCCCATTCCTGCAGCCTGAGAAGACAGAGCAGGTGAGCAGCAGCCTCCCCTGAGCAGGGCCCTCCCTGGACGCTGCCCCTGGCCCGGAGCCTCGGACACAGCTGACCTGTCTCCAGAGGGATGCAGCCCTGGACACAGCTGACCTGTCTCCAGAGGGATGCAGCCCTGGACACAGCTGACCTGTCTCCAGAGGGATGCAGCCCTGGACACAGCTGAGCTGTCTCCAGAGGGATGCAGCCCTGGACACAGCTGCAGATTGCCTTACATGTCAGGTCTGGCAGGAATGTGGTCTCTGTCCCATGTCTTTAGTTCTCAGCAGCCTTTTCCCAGTGACCAGAGCATTCCCAGTGTTCAGCTGCCTTGACACCCTTTGCTCTGCAGCTGATCCCTGTGTCCATAGGTCTGACCATGTCTAGCTCATCTCCCATTTATAACATCTGGCAGAAAGGTAAATTACACTTCCCCAAATCCTGCTTTGCTTTAGTGGGGAACCTATTAATCTTATTTGTTACACATTTTGTGTGCAATCTGTGCCTTCAGGAGAGCTATAATGAGAATATAACCAGAAATCTTGTCAGCCTCTTTTGGGAAACATTTATAAACAGACCAGAGCAGACCCCAGAGAACTTGGGTCCTACCTGTGTACACACTGCCCACACACTGCTTGCATAAGGGACTTATTAGCTACCAACTGCTGTATTTTCAGTGCTAGTGGCAACACTGAGCTTTTACTTTCCATGCTACAGAGGCTGCTGGGATAATGGAGCCCATAATTACATCCAGCCACTCGTTAGGGCTCAAATTACAAAACCGGATTTCTGTGCCAGACCTTCAGGAAGTAAGCTGTGGAAGGAATCTCACAAATAACCTGCAATTATGTTAATGCAGAGGGCAGGGCCTTCCCTTAAGAGCTCTCAGGCTCACTGGAATGACCCTGGCTGGCTGATCAGAGCCGGATGTGCAGCAGAGAGAAAAGTGATGCAGGTGAATTACACAGGCACAGAGCTGGTGCTTCTGTACCCAGGGCTGTTAAGGACTAAACAGAAAGAAACAAAGCCTGTGGTGTGGGACAGCCAAGCAGTGGGGTCTGTGCTGCTGTGGCTTATTCCTTCACCCTGCGGAAAGGGCTGTGCTCGCATAAGGCACATGCACATGATCACAGCTCCATTTGCAGAATGAGTGTCTCTTCCCAGAGTGTTTGCCCAGCTGCAGAGGGCTGTGAGCAGGCCAGCACTCACACCTGCACAGGAGTGGGGAACAGAGAGCTGGGGTCAGGCAGGCCTGGAGGGGCCATCCTGGGAAGATCCAGCACGGCCAGTTCTGCCACAAGTTCCCTCCCCGTGTCACCACGAAGGACTCACACCAGCCTTACCCTGCACACTCTTGGCAAGCACAGCCACTCTTCCTCAGGGTACCACAGAAGGGAAGGGTCTGTGTTCCCTCCTCACTCTTATGTCTATTTACAGCATTTTAACAACCCAAAAATGGGGACTGGGAGAAATTTGCTTGTCCAACCTCCACTTTCAAAGAATGCCCATTTCCCTCAGGTTCTGCACCTCCTCCGTAGCCCAGGGCTGAACACAAGCCATTCAAATATTTTCAAGCTCAGTTCAACACCAGCTCAGGCCCACCTCGAGCTGTTTGATCTGTGAGCAAACACTCTTTATCTATAAGCAACCTGCTCTTTCCCAACTCCCCGCAGCAGGAATGCAGCCTCGGCTGTTTCCAGGCAGAAGCTGCCACACACAGCCCTGCAATTCCCCAACATGCTGACTTCTTCTGTCCTGATTATTTTATTGATCTGCACTACAGAATGTAGGGAGTCTATCCCCTTTCTTTTTCCTACTAAATGCAGCCTGTTTTTCTATAAATTGAATTTATAGATGATTTATTGACATTTACACTGACACCCTTCATGCCATTGATTATTTTCCCTGTTTGCGCAATCCTGATAGTCCAATGCCAAAACATTAAAAAAACAAACCCACAAACAAACAACAAACAAAAAAAGCCCCAAAAATATTCTTTCCATCATGAACATGTTCAGCAGTTTATTACTGCTGCTTGCACCCCAGGTTATCAGCAACCACTGTAAAGTTCTGCCTTGGGTCAGATATTTAAAAAAAAATAAGGTAAATATTTCATATTAACAAAAAAGCATTTGGGTTTGGAACAATTCAGAACATTCTCTGCTGTCTTGTGATCTGTACACTCAGAGCTGGCCAGGACACAGCCCATTTTCTGACTTGTTTTGTGGCTGCTTTGAATTCCTCTGGTCTTATACCAGCTTCCCAATCCCAGCTCATTTTGGTCAATGCCTGATGGCACCAGGAGAATTGAGCACTCGTTAATGAAGCACTTGCAGAGCTTCCTTCTCCCCTGTGCTTCTTTCGGACAGCTCAAAGCTCTCAGTGTCACTTCAGCCATCTGGGATAGGACCTCTTGTACCTCAGAGGGTAAATTTAGCACAGATATTTCTGAAAGCAGCTCCCTTACAAGGCACCCCTGGCTGGCTTACAGAGAAGGGATGGTTTGAATCTAAAAAGAATAACCCCAAACTTGTGTCTCCGTTATTTCAGTGCAGCTACTCATCGTGGAAGCACTGAATTCCCCACATACACTGAGCCATCTGCTCTATTTATTATACCCAAAGACGTGCTCCAAAAATTATAAAATCCCAACGAGACCAAAAGAATGCAGAGAAAAAAAATCCCATAGTCTGATATTCCATCTGTGCAGCTTTTCCACTGCACACTCTTTTAGCAGACCTTTAAAAATTAACCCCTTAAGTACCAGATGTACATCACTCTAGAATCACCTAAAATTCTTTGAGCAAGCAATGGTAAGTCACAGAGCAACAGACAAAAGGGGAGAGAGAAATGACAACCCAGAATTCCAGGAAGGGAGGCAGCCTTATCTGGTGCCTGTGGGAAAATCACACAGTTATGCTCCTGGCTGCTCCATGATGACCCTGAGAAAGTGGCCTCATCCCCCTCTTCCTCCTCCCAACTGCTGTTTGCCTTGTCTGTTTAGACTGCAAACCCTCCAGGGCCACAGCGGTGCCAATATTGCTCACAGTCACCAGGCACACAACAACACCTACGTGAAATGAGGCCACAGCTGAAATGGTGCCAGGCCCAGCAGCACCTCATGGCAGAACAACTGCTGCAAGGGGGGCAGGAGACACTCAGGGGCAAAGACTGCTGAGAGTTTTGAAAATGTACATACAGACCAAGAGCTGGCAAAGCCTCATATGCAAGGTCTCTTGCACTGTAACAGCTCCTTGCAGGGCTGGGCTGTTGCTTTACTTGTATGTTGAGTTTTTTAACCCTTCAGCTTGGGGGCAGCTGTCACTTGGACCTCCCTAGGATCATAGAATGTCCTGAATTGGAAGGAACCCACAAGGATCATTGAAGTCCAACACCTGGCAGCACTTTCCTGTCTCATTCCTCTGCTGCTCACCATTCACTTCAGTGCAAGCCCTTTTCCTCCTCAACCTTCTTTGCCCTCTCCTTCTTCCATTCTGCTTTTTCCTTTCACCTTCTCTTCTGCCTCCACAAACTGAGGCTGAACTTTCTCCGTTCCCAGGAGGTTCTCAAAACAAACAGGAGCTTGTGAATTATTAACAGTGTAGACTAAAAATAGCATAATTTTTTAATGGCAAGCACTATTGTGCAGATGAGCTACTTTGGACTTAAGTGTGACTGGCCCTAACTGTTCCTAATTTGCCAGGAGTGCTTTATAAAATGACAGCTGTGAGGAGGAGGAACAGAACTTGTGGGCCTTAACAAAAGAAGACAAAGCAAAGGAAATGGGTAGAACCGAATTCACGGTGTCAGAATACAGGAATGTGAAATCAGCAGATCCTGGTGCTCCAGGAAAAGCTCCAGAGCCTAGATCCCTGAAGGTATTTCCAGGACAGGCAAAAAGGACAAAAGCTCTTTCACTTGTGAAAGCTTATTGCAGTGAGCAAAGACTTGATGAAGAAAGATGGCACCAAGTTTGTGAGCTTCCCAGCTGAGCAGCCCTGTGCAGGCTTGGCAGCTGCATCCCTAAAGGAAGAGAATGGAAAACCCATAAATCAGCCCGCGTCACCCGCTGCAGGCCCTGCCAGTATGTGACACCCTGGACCCCACAGCTACACCTCACCCGGGAAGAACTGAAAAATCATCTGAAAAATCACCCTGCCTGCACCACTTGCAAGGAAATAAACACAGCAAGAGTCCCGAGGTAGGAAGTGTGGCTTCTTTATCTTCTCAAGTTTACTGAATTACTCACTGAATTCGGACAGATACATTCTATTGAGCAGAGGGGATGAGTTGGCAGCTTGCAGACAGAACACAGCTTTTCACCCCTCCCACTCTGGCTTCAGACGCAAGGACAGCGGCCCTTCCAGCCCCGCCTGAAAAGAGAAGGTGCTACCAATGTCCTCAGGACAGCCTGTGACACCAAACAATTTCTAACAAGCTTGCAAACTCCTGGGGTTTTTCATATCCCTTTTTGCCTTTGTGTCCATAATGCACAAAATGTGGACTGGAGAAAAAAAAAGTGAGAAAGGCAGGAGCGTGGTAACACCCCTGCAAAGCTGAGTAACCCAAAGCTGCAGTTTGCAGGCTGTAAGAGCCCCCAGGGTCAGCAGGGTGTGCTGGCTCTGAGTGAGGCTCAGACCCTCCAGACAAACCTTACGTGAGTCAGCTCAGCTCTGGGTTGGCCTGGCTCAAACATTTACAACCCATGAGCAATTCCAAGCAGCATTTCACAATATTCACTGGCTACAAGTGTGCCTTGCTCCAAGGAGTTGTCCAGGGATTAGCTGCAGGGAGCTGCTCAGGGCTCTTCCCTCTGCTGGCAGTGGGGGACGGAAAGAGCAGGAACAGGATTGTGCTGTTTCAAATAAGAGCCACGATGTGCTAACTCCCCAATTTATACAAATCAGCACTAATCCATGCTAGTGTTCACATCACCAAAAACATTCCAAACTTCTCCTGGCTCCTTTCTTTGACATTCTATCCTCTCATAACTTAAAAAATGCTTTGCTGGCCTTGCTCACACTGGGGTAATTCCTGGCTCTTGCTACAGCTGAATAGCTGATCCCATGGCTATTGCAATGTATCTGCCAGTGAGGCCACTGCTTTGGAATGAAATCAGAGTTATTATCTGCAGTTAATTATCCTTCTGGGTGCTTCTCTGAAGTCCATAGACAGAGCAAGGAAGAATCACTTCATCTAGAAGAGGGGCAGAATTTAGATATGCAAAAGGAGAAAAGAGGTAATGGAAGGAAAGAGGGATGTATAGAGATGTTGATACAAAATCAGGGAGAATGAGGTGCTCTGAGGGTCTCTTTCTCCAAGTTCTTTGTGAACAACTAAATTAACAAAAAATTCAAAATTTTATCATCAACCAGATGCCGCTGGATTTAAATCTGAACTAACACGTATAGAAAGTAACACTGAATAGTAGGAGACTCCTCCAGCCCCTGAACCAGGGCAGTCCACGGCGGGAGTACGGGGGTCAGGCTGCGAACCGGGCCGGGCACGGGCAGCGGAACGGGGGCAGGAGCGCGAACGGCTGCGGGCGGGCAGGGCCGGGCAGGGCAGGGTCCCCGGGAAGCCGGGCAGGGGGAGCAGAGCCGGGCAGCCCCAGAAGGCCGGGCAGGGCCGGACAGAGCGGGTAGAGCCGGGCGGGGCCGGACAGGGCAGGGCCGGACACGGCGGGCGCAGCCGCTCCCCGCAGCCCGGCCCGGCCCCCGCGGAGCGTTCCCCGCCCCGCCGCCCGCCGCCGCCATCTTGCCCGGCCCGCGCCCGCCTGTCCCGCTCCGTGGCAGCCGCACCGCTCCTCAGGCCGCCCGTCCATGGCCAGCTTTCCCCCGAGTGTCAACGAGAAGCTCATCGGTGAGCCGGGGGGTGGGCGGGCTCGGCGGGGGCAGCGCGGCCGGGCCCAGGCTCGACCCGGGCTCAGGCGGGGGCGGGCGGGCGCTCAGCCCATCCCGCAGCGCAGCGTGCTCGGGGCTGCCCGCGGGTAACGGGCGGCATCCCGGCACACGGAGCCCGTCCCGGCACACGGAGCCCGTCCTGGCACACGGAGCCCGTCCCGGCACACGGAGCCCGTCCCGGCACACGGAGCCCGTCCCGGCACACGGAGCCTTTCCCGGCCGCCGGGCCGTTCTCCGGGCCATGGGCCGGCACGGGCTCAGTGCGAGCAGCCCGTTCAGCACCGCGCGTTTCCCTGCAGGGGCTCATCCCGCTGGGTACACGGTGACGCCGGGCCCACTCCCCACGGCGTTAATCGTCGGGAAACAAAGCAGGGTGATTCGCGGGTGCAGCCAGGGTAAGGATCTCCCTCTCACGGGTCTCCTCTGTCCCCCCAGGTCGGGCACGCACGGTTGGAGAGCTCCTGGCCCCCACGTCTCCCTTCGACAAGAAGTGCGGCCGGGAGAACTGGACGGTCGCATTCGCTCCCGATGGCTCGTACCTGGCGTGGTCACAGGGACATCGCATAGTGAAGCTGGTCCCCTGGGCACAGTGCCTGAACAACTTGTAAGACAAAGCGCAATGGCTTTCAGTGCACCTGAAAACCAGGAGGGTTTAAAAACAGGCGATAGCTTCAAATCGGTTAAAACGCATGTATTGGTCTTCTAGGCTTTGACACCTTGGGGAAAAATTAATTCCTTAAAAAAAGAGCTGGTCTGTCTCTTCCTGTGTGGCCAGCAAGAGGAACAACTATTGCAGCCTCACAAAGCCTGTGGAGGAGTGACTTGTTAATCAGTTCAGACACTTTAAAATAATAGGAAGTTAGAATGGGAAGGGAATTTAGAGACATGGGCAGATCTGGCCCTTTACACTTCCTATCACAATACTGTTTAGCTTTACCTTTTAGGAATTTACTTAAAGGCGGATCTCTTTCCTTATCATCCTTGTTAGTATGCAAGTGGAGTTCCAAAACACACGTTTTATTGGCACTTGGCAGGCTGCATTTTAGCGAAGCTGGTAGCCAGCCATAGCAATTCTGTAGCTGGTTACATTTCTCTGACCCATATTTTTCCCCCTTTTGGGGGTAGTTGTTTTCCATGTGCTGGACACTCAATATCTCTTTTCAGAGTTTAACACATATAAGGGAATTGCAGGAAACTTCTCACTCATTTAGCAGAAAATCCTAGAAATTTTTGTAGCTCATTTTTCTGTAAATGCTTCAAAACTGTTGGGTTTTGCAGTAGGTTAAGTTAGTATCTTGCGCTCTACAGAGGTAAAACTGTATACAGATTATTAGTATTATTTTGTGTTGGAAGGTTTCCAGGTGCTGGTAGTTTTTCTCAGTCATAAGAAAAAGCCACTTTTATAATTTTAAAGTAAAAATGCACCGTTTTGTGCCTCAGAGATGTACATTATGACAACTCCCAGGTTGCATTACACCCTGAAGAAGAGATTTTTGAGTTAAATGACACTGTGCTGCACTTTCTGCTGTCTTTGCAGCCTGTTGCACGGCACCAAGAACGGCACCAACGCTGTCAGCACGAGGCTGCCGCGGCAGAGCAGCGAGAGCGGCCAGAAGAACAGGCCCTGCGAGCACATCATCGACTGTGGGGACATCGTGTGGAGCCTGGCCTTCGGCTCCTCGGTGCCCGAGAAGCAGAGCCGCTGTGTCAACATTGAGTGGCACCGCTTCAAGTTCGGGCAGGACCAGCTGCTCCTCGCCACCGGCCTCAACAACGGCCGCATCAAGATCTGGGATGTCTACACAGGTGAGTGGAGAGGAGATCCTGAGCTGCAGGGACACACGGGGAACATCCAGGCCAGCTCCTTGCCCACCACGGGACACCCCAGCACTGCCGCTGTGTCCCTCAGCGTTGTCCAGACATCCCTTGTCGCACCCAGGTGCCGACTCACTCTTCATGCAGTAATGATATTGTCAGTACACACCGGGAATTGGTTATAGAATTGTAATTGGGAACTGAACCTTGACTGCAAATTAAAACATACTAAAAAATGCATGAGCTCCTGCAACCAGAGGTAACGAAAAACTGCCGAAGGAACAAGAAAGAAAGGTTATGCTTTGAGATGTGAGAGATGGAAGATGCAAAAGAATTGAATGTGTGTGTACATACATTGGTTGTTTTCTCAATAGTCTTCCCAGTTTTACCATACTTTAAAAGCTTGAAATTGCTGGTTTATGTTGATGAGGACCTTCTATTTTTTAAAAAAGAAAAGGAATGACTCAAAAGGACTCAATCTGAGTTTAGGGAGTTTCAGTTTTGCTGGTAGCACAGCTGCTAGGTTGGAGAGAACTCAATTAATAAAAATAATGACTATTGAGTAATTTGTCCTTGTTAATTGAAGCTTAGAACAGATATGTCTATCAAAAGACAACTCTTGCCTTATTTCTGAGGTTCTAGTATATAGATTTTGTAGCTTTTCCAGGAGTTACCTCTCAATACAGAAGAGTGAAAGGATCCATGTGCTGTTCATTGTAGGGAGTATTTCTACAAAGAAAATTGTCTTTACATGCTGTAATTTTATATTCAATATTTGTATCCTTAAAGCATTTGAGCTAAGTACAGTAGTTGCTCATGTTAAATTGTGGTGTTCTCATGTAACAGGAAAACTCCTCCTTAACCTGATGGACCACACAGAAGTTGTAAGAGATTTAACCTTTGCCCCCGATGGCAGCCTGATTCTTGTGTCTGCATCCAGAGACAAAACCCTGCGAGTGTGGGACCTGAAAGATGATGGTAATGCCTGGACTTTATCTGCTCTAATACCTGAGAGAAGTATTCATGTACTCGTCTCTTTTATTGCTCTAGACTCAGTTTGGTCAGGATTGCTTAAAAGCTACGTGTTCTGTTAGTCACATACTCTGCACTTGGAATTCTTTAGTCACCCTCTCTGCACCCCCTTGGAATTCCTTATCTGTCTGAATCCTGGAGGCAGATGCAGGTATTGGGCTAAGAGTGCATGAAGTGACCTTTCTGAATAAGGACATGGAGGTAGAAGCTGCATCCCAGGGGTTTTATTTCTGTGCAGAATGACACTGCAAGAAGTTTGGGGAAATAATACAAAATTTCACAAAGGAATAACTAATTTGGAAAGGCTTTTCCATCTGAATTTTGTAATAATTAAGCAATTCTTACAGCAATACCTTTCTGTTTAGGAAACATGATGAAGGTGCTGAGAGGCCATCCGAACTGGGTGTATGGCTGTGCATTCTCTCCAGACTCCTCCATCCTCTGTTCTGTTGGAGCTAGTAAAGCAGTATGTGTCAGAGTTTCTTGTTCCTTAATTCTCCTGAATTGTGTGCATAATCATTTTAAATCTAAGTAACATTAAGCTTGTGCTCGGTGTCATAAACTTCTAATGTTTGATGATGATGTAAAAGTGCATGAAATTAAACTGGCAGATGGCGCATTGAGACCCTGATTTGTGAATGGAACTTGCACTGCTTTTAGTTGAAGAGACTGTAAGTGGAGAAACCGGTCTGCACAGGGTCATGGCATAAAACAAAGACCGCTAAAGCTGCCAGGGTTAAAAGATACTTAGATTAATGCATAAAAGTATTTTGGTTTTGATTTTGTCCTTCCTATTTCATGCTCAATGAGAAAGATTTCACAAAGTCTGAGCCAGTCAGGGCATCTTCTGCTGAACAAAAGTTTCTCCCTGTTTCTCCATACCAATGGCAATGGTGCCAAAGAGTTAGAGGGAAGAGGAGCACAGTTTTTGCTTCCACCCTAATGCCCTGCTAGAGAACTGAAAGCAGTGCAGGTAACGCATGTATGCCATAAGCTACTCCTTGCATTGAAGAGTTAGGGCAAACAAGAAGGGGAGTTCAGCCTGGTTCCAGGGGCTCTGTAGGCAGTGTAGTGGAGCCTCAAAAGGCCCAGTTCAGGCACTGGCCATCGCTCTTGAGGGAGTGCTCAGAGGCATTGTCTGCCTCGGTGAGAGCAGCCAAGCTCTGGGGTCTGGCTCTGTAGTGGAGCAGAGGGGGATGTGTACATTGCTGTCTGGAGGCTGTGTGTTTTCCATAAGCTTCTTGCTTTCCCTGTCACAGGTGGTGGCAGCAATATTGGTGTGATTGAGTTAAGCTGGCACCACTCTGAGGAGCACAGTGGTGTTGGTGGGCAGAGAGTGGCAGCTCTGGCCGCCAGCCCGGCGAGCTGTACCGTCTGTACCGTAGGACGAAGTAACCTTGCCCTCGGCTGCAAGGGGTCCTGTACGTACGCAGGTGCTGCTCCATGTCCACTGTCTGCTTGCTTGCTTGCTTTTTTTTTTTTTTTTTTTTTTTTTAATAATTTTCACAGCAGTGAAACACACTGACTCCTCAAACTTAGTTTCCAGTTTTATGGAATGTTGGGGTCTCCTTGGAAAAATTAGTGACCGTGTTTATAACTGATTGTAAAATGGTTCAGAGTTAGGCAGTCTGGGAGGTGCTAAGGCTGAGTTTGTTTTGGTCAAACATAAATTTATCCAAGATGTCAGAATTTAACCTGTGCAGTAAAACTGTCAAGTGAAAAATCAAGGCTGCTAATGAGCTCTTTGAGGGAATAACAGCTTTTGCTAAAGACTTATATTCCTTATATTCCTATAAAACTATGCTGCAGTACATGGATAGTTCCTAAGTAACTACGTAATTCTGCACAGTCCTTATTTTGATTATATATAATGTACAACTGCATGTAAAGTACTGTAATATTCTATGAATTCTTATAATACACTGTGCAATTAGCCGGGTAAATTGTAATATTAATGTTGTTTGTTATTGTTGACTTGATTTTAAATGCCTAAATTCTTTCTAATAATATGGTTAGACTTCCCTGTTGTTTTGCCAGAGACATAACTTTTGGCTGTGAAAATTCTTTTTGCTTGCAGTATCTGTTTCTCTTCCTAGGCTGACGTTGGTGATCCAAGCAATTGTAAACAAGTGATCTTAAACTCAAAGGGATGCCACTGGAGTAACAATATGTTAACCTTACATTTTCTGTCTGTATATTTCTTAAAATTTTGGTAGTTACTGAAAAGAGGGGACTGTAGAGTTTAACCCTATTTATTTCTGAATACTTTAATAAAATAGTTTTGTAATACATGAATTTCAGTAAGCTACATGGTTAAATTGTGTTGCCTTTATCTTATATTTTGGCTTATTTTGTTAATAACATTTAACAAATTTGAGTTAGAACTTGCATGTCTACTTTAATTATTTTTTAAAAAACATTGATTTTAATCTGAGTATGACACTGAGCATATTTCTTAATTGTAGTAATTCATAATACCTGATTTTAATATAATCCTAAATAAGACTAGCTATACTTAAAAAAACCAAATTAAATGCTTCACTGCCTCTCTGAGCAGAGCTATAACATCAGCTCATTTAATTCCAGGTTTTCCTCTGGGATATGGATAAATACTCCATGTTACGGAAACTTGAAGGCCATCACAATGATGTTGTAGCTTGTGAGTTCTCTCCTGATGGAGCGTTACTGGCTACTGCATCTTATGATACTCGAGTCTATGTCTGGGATCCACATATTGGAGTGATTCTTAGGGAATTTGGGTAAGTAAAGCAGTCAAATCTGGAAACTTTCTCCCAGAATGGACTCGGAAATGAGCGGTGGCTGATGGAAGTCCTAAAGTGGCAGAGGCTAGAGGTTGTTCTTCCATCTGAGAGAATTTACAGCACTGGTATTTTAGCGTGTACTAAGTTGTTAAACAAAGCTGAAGAGCACTCAGCAGAGCAGTCCCCACTCCTGGGTCCAGGTGAACCGGTTAAATGCATTTGTTTGCTGGTGCTGAGCTGTGCTGTGCTGGCTGAGGGCTGCCCAGCTGCCCTGGGCCGTCCCTGAGTGCGTGTCTGTCCACAGGCACCTGTTCCCCCCGCCCACACCGATCTTCGCGGGCGGCGCCAACGACCGCTGGGTTCGCTCCATGGCCTTCAGCCAGGATGGGCTGCACGTGGCCAGCCTGGCCGACGACAAGTGAGTGTGGGGCTGGGCCTGGGGCCACTGCCGGGCCTGGGCCTGGGGCCACTGCCGGGCCTGGGCCTGGGGCCACTGCCAGGCCTGGGCCTGGGGCCACTGCCGGGCCTGGGCCTGGGGCCACTGCCGGGCCTGGGGCTGGGCCACTGCCGGGCCTGGGGCCACTGCCGGGCCTGGGGCTGGGGCCACTGCCGGGCCTGGGCCTGGGGCACTACCGGGCCTGGGGCTGGGCCACTGCCGGGCCTGGGGCTGGGCCACTGCCGGGCCTGGGGCTGGGCCACTGCCGGGCCTGGGGCCACTGCCGGGCCTGGGCCTGGGGCCACTGCCGGGCCTGGGCCTGGGGCACTGCCGGGCCTGGGGCTGGGGCCACTGCCGGGCCTGGGCCTGGGGCACTGCCGGGCCTGGGCCTGGGGCACTGCCGGGCCTGGGGCCACTGCCGGGCCTGGGCCTGGGGCACCTCCTGCGCTTTTCCCCTAGCACAGGAGCCACTCAACACGGGCAGCTCAGGCTCCTGAGTTGTGCTCCACAGTAGCTTCTTGGGCAGTGTAAAGAAAATACCAAGCACACTTAAAAACCTACTCTAATAACTTCCACTGTCGTCCTTCCCCTTCAGAATGGTGAGGTTCTGGAGAATTGATGAAGAGTACCCTGTGCAAGTTGCACCCCTGAACAATGGGCTCTGCTGTACTTTCTCTACTGACGGCAGTGTTCTGGCTGCAGGGCAAGTACAGATTTCTTTTCCTTTCTAAAATATTAACGTAACAGAAGAGATTGAAAACAGTGGCTCGGTGTTCTGAAAATCTTCAGTTGTGACTTGCAGCCTGGTGCTTCTGACTGGTACTGTTTGTTTAAACATGCCTGGAATAGCAGTAAAATCAATCAGCTGATAAACTCATTTCTTATCTTTAAAAATAAATATGTGAGGGACCCAAAACATGAGGATTAGAAGAAGCCCATCAGATAGCCGAGGGCAGTTGCTGTGTGTCGGGTGGCACAGCAGTAGCTGCTGGGAGATCTGCTTCTGTTGCATGGACAAGTTGCTTATTGTGCTGCTGTAGCTTAAAATGGGAACTTAGCTTAAAAAATCAGGATCTGGAGCAGCTGGAACTGAGCACCAGCAAGTCCCCTAGCTGGTCATGTGTGTGTGAGTTGGTAGCAGGCTGTGCTGGTGCACGGGGAATAACCCAGAGGCTTTTGTGGGGTTTTGTGCAGGACCCAGGATGGCAGCGTGTACTTCTGGGCAACCCCGAGGCAGGTGTCCAGCCTGCAGCACCTGTGTCGCATGGCCATCCGCAGGGTGATGCCCACCAGCCAAGTCAAGAACTTGCCTATCCCATGCAAAGTGCTGGAGTTCCTGTGTTACCAGATTTGAGTTATTTGCGAAGAAAAAAAACCTGAAGCAAGCAACTGGGAGGTGGCCCAGCTGCTGAAACTGGCTACAAACACTTTACAGAATCCTCAAACTGTACAGCCTTTAAGCTTAAAACTCTACAGGTTTTCAAGAGCTATTTAAAGTGATAACCTAAATACTATTTTATCAAAATGCCTGACAGGTAATTTTTTTACTATTTATAGAAAAAACAGTAGAAGTATTCCTGGTGTTCTCAATTTTCTAAAATGTAACTGTGAAAACATGTACATATATAGACATAAGCTGCTACATGTTATCAGTGTACCTTTAAAAATTGCTTGTATGATTTTTCATGTGTCTCATGTATATATTGCTTTGGTAGAGCCATGATGCATCTGAGCTGTAAGTGGAAGGACAGCTGTTCTGGCACACCGAGGTAGGAAAACTATTGACTTACAGAGCAGTTAAGATTCCTTCTGTACATTAGTTGGGGTCCAAAAGGCTGCCCCCCAGGTCAGATTTCGTGCTAGTTTATTTGTGAGGAGGTACAGCGTGGCTTTGTAGAGAGCAGTGTGTGGGGAAGGGCAGGAGGTTAAAAGGGGTGCAGTGTATCTAATGGAACCCAGGACCATGCCTGAGTCAGCTGAAGGCGTTGTGCTCCATAGCAGCAAACCAGGTGAAATTTCAGTATTGGGCAGTGTTAGAGAACTATTTCCTTACATTTCTGAAAATCTGACTACTGTATTATTGCCTGATACTGTGTCTGTAATGAGAGACATTTACAGACTCAGTTTATTATCCTTTAACCCTACAATATCTGTTTGGGGGTGATTATTGGTTGATGGCCAAAGATAAGCAAAATACTTGGTTTTGCCTTCTGTTATTTATCTGTACCTGCAGATACAAAGAATGTATGCATTGCATAAAATGCTTGACTATATATATTTTTGTTGAATTTTGTATTAAAAACTTGTATAAAAGTTTTCTGGTATCTCATCTGATGGCTGATTTATTAACACTGGCTGCAGCGTTCCAGGCTGAGCTGTTGAGGCCTGGTTTGTGCTCCCAGACAGATGCTTACAGAGCTCTCTAAAGCTATGACAGTGTTACAAGCACGTGTGAGCTGCAAATCTGCTTATTTAAGCACCTTCGTTAGCTGAGCTATAAAGCTGGGCTTGTCATGAGCCTGTTTCTGCATGATCACGGTTCCAGCCCTTGTTGAAGCAAGGAACTTCAACATGGGGTCTTGGAGGAGAGGCTTACTGAAGGGTCCCCTCAGGTTCTGTTCACCAAAAGCTCTGATTTATGGAAGTGGAGGAAGAAGACATCCCAGCTGCCCCTTTCACCACCTCTGGAAGCTGCTTCTCCCAGCTCTGCCTGCAGGAGTTCCTCTGTTTGCTCTAACCTTTCTCCCAGGACACAAATGATAATGTTAGACCAAGTACCCAAGCTTTCATAATAATGTACCATGTTTACAAGCCTTTTCCTGCCATGGTAGGACACCACAAGGTGAGGCTGGATCCCAAATATCTCCAGGAGTTCCCAGTTGTGACCACAGCACAAAGCTGGACCCTTCAGCAGGGCCAGGCACATGACTCCTCCCAGCTGGTCTTCAGTACCCACTGTCAAGGGGGGAAAGGGAACAAGCAAAGGACAACACCATGGAGCTAAGAAAGAGCTTCATGCCCACGAGGCCATCCAGGCTGGCCCTCAGGTGAGGGGCAAGGGGAAGGAGGGCTCAGGATGCAGGGACAGGGGACAGAGTGGCCTGTGCCTGTGGCACTGTCTCTGAAACAGTGATGGAGAGAAGCAAGTCCTAGAGAAACCTGGAGCTTCAGACACAGGGGAGTTTCTCTGGAATGCTCTGAAAGCTGTTGATTTTCCACATTCATATATGGCATTTTCGTTGAATCATGACTGAATAATGCTGCTAAGTATTGTGTGGGGTTTGTTGTTTCAATGCTAGATGAGGACTTCCATTGGAGCAATTTAGAATTCTGTGACCTTTTCCTTATGTATTACAATAGTCTCATAAAGGACAGAGGTTATGTAAGATCCCATGGGAAATCTGGTAGAGGTGTCAGGCAGAAACTGTTTGTCCAAGTAATTATTTCAGATTACAGCCACCTGAGTTAGGCAAGCAGGGTTTCTGTGGGATGCTGGCTTCTGCACAAGGACAAGTTTGTTTTATAAACACTGCTCTGCACCAATATCCCACTGCAATGAGCTGGATCAGAACAGCCCTAATTATTGATGTACTAGAACCAAAAGAAAGCCAGAGTAAACTTCAGATAAGTTATAACTTATCAGATAACAGTGTTAGTTATCAGCAAGTTTATGCCTTGTGTAACCACCTAATTCCAGATAGAAGTTCTGGGCAGATATGATTTATTTCTAACACGAGATTAGAAGCTCCTGAATGCTCACTTTTAGTACAACTGGCTGAGTTATTTGTTACATCAAGGAGAAAAATATTTATTTACAGGCTCTAATAAGAGTTGCTACACTGGGGTTCCCTGACAGAAATCATAATCCCCTCTCTTTCTCTGAGCTCACTTCTCAGCCTATACAAACGTTAGAGACCACTCCCACTGCCCTCTGCACACTAAGGGGAGGAATTTCTCCCATTTAATTGGAGAGTTCTGCCCACTCCTTCAGGTGCCTGATAGACAACTCCATCTTACAGCTGAGCAGCTAAGGACCACTGCCCCCTCCTGTGTGAACCCAGGTCAGCTTGTGGAGAGCATTTCACCAAGCCACTAAGGTTTCACTGATGCTCTTCTCCCCTCCTGCTTCAAAAGGCAAACACTTCTTTGGGAAGACTATCTCAGTCTGCTTCCTGATATAACTGCAATTGCAGTAAAAGTCCTGTACCAGAATAAACGCCAGGATGGAAAAATTAAACTGAAATTATATAGGAAAAAAACCTATCATTGTACGGTATTAACAGTGTAAATTCACACCTTCTGGGGTAACTGTCCAGGAGCTGTTAGGGTGTTTTGATGATATTATTCATTATGACCAGCTCCTTGTGGTCACTGCAGAGAGAAGTCCAGAAGAAAGACTTAAAATATTGCTTCATCTTAATTGCATCAGAGGAAAGGACAAAAAACCAAAAAAATTCCAAGGTCCACTGCAGATAAACACAGTGAGAAGAGTTTGGGCAGAACTTTGATCCTGATGTGGCATGTCACAAGACTGAGATACATGTTTGCTGCTAACCCAGTCCAGAGAGCTGTTCTGGTTTTTGTGAGGTCACTGGCACATAAGGAAAAGGAGCAGCTGAGAAAGGTCCCCTCCCTACCTTCCAGCAGTGTAACACAGCCCCAGGACCATCTGACCTCTAAGGGAGGTTTGAACTTGCCAGGTGGCTGCCTTTATACTGATCCCAAAGGTTCAGATAGTTCTAATACTCAAGTGAAGCAGCTACACTTAGCACATTCTGAGAACAAACAGGGACTAGGGGCTGGCCTGCTTCTGTAGTTTTATAAATCAGCACTAAATCTGGCCTACAGTTTGCCATTTCTCTGACTTCTCAGATGAATGTGATCTGCTGCTTAGAGAATGCTCTCCTGACTGTACTCCAGCACAACATTAAAGTAAAAATTAATTAGGCAGAGTCCATCGTGGCAGTAATCTGAGCAACAACTGACCAGGCTCTAATGAAGCAAATTCATAGGAAAGGCTTGCAATAAAGCAAGGAAAGTTTGAGATACTCGTGTATCTGTGTGGGTTGATGTGGGGGTGAGTGCCTCCATCCATGTGTGAGTGTAACTCACGCAGTGGTGCCAGCTAACTGCCAGGGGTTATTCTGGAGCCTGGGAAAAGCTTGGTGCTTGCACAATGACAAAACTGCACTGGAAAGGCAGCAGCTGTGGGGGCATTTACCTCCCAGGGGAAGGTGCAAAGACCCATTGGCATCCCTGGGGTTATTGACTGTGTCCACTGGATCATGAGATATTAGAGAAGCTGGAAGTGGACTGCCCTGCTCACAGGTTTGTGTTTGGTGAGGAGCTGCCAGGATGGCATTTGGCCAACACAAGTGTGGCAGCTTCTGCTGGAACCCCTGAACACCAGCACAGCCCTGGCCCTGGCCAGTCACACACACTGCAGGGTGACACAGTGCCCAGCACAGCCCAGGGCAGGGTCACACACACTGCAGGGTCACACACACACTGCAGGGTCACTCAGTGCCCAGCACAGCCCTGGCCAGTCACACACACTGCAGGGTGACACAGTGCCCAGCACAGCCCAGGGCAGGGTCACACAGTGCCCAGCAGCCTCACCCATGCGAGGAAGGGGCTCTGTGCAGCTCAGCTCCATCATCAGACACAGAGGGCTCAATTCAAACAGAACTGCTACTGTCCACAACATGGCACAAGGGCCAGATCATGAGCTCTTTTGGCAGCAGACTGCAATAGAAATTAATTCAAGATGTCCATCTGTGTGGATGGAGAACTGAAATTATGCTTTTCATACAGAGTTCTTTGCCCAAGGAAACTAAGCCAGCACCAACCCTCAAACTCCCCTGAACAGGGATCCTCATGCATTGTCTGGGAAGATGCTCTGTGCACTATGGCGTGGTGAGAAGGGTTTCCTCTTTTTAGTATCACTTCCATCTAGCAATTCATAAGAAATATGGTGTTCAGGGGATTTTTTTAGTCTATTTTTTCTTGAATCTATAATAGTTCTTGGCTTCAACAGCAGATATTATTAACTACTTATTATTCAGAAAAAAAAACAGAATTCTGACTAAGCAATTATCCTAAATCATACTTTAAACAAAACATAGCTCAGTAGCATTTATGGAGAAATGTAAAGGATAATAACATTTGGAATATTTATAGGAACCTGGAAATGTTTGAATTATCTTCATTTATGCACTACAGTAGCATCCAAGCCTTTAATAAAGAAGTCTTCCTAATGCAAACAACTCCTAAATTAAACAGACAAGAGACAAAGCTGTGAACAAAAAATATAATCCCTTACTTAGAGGTAAATAAATGAGGCACAGAAAGGGATTCTAAAGAACACTGTGGCCAACCTCAGATTCTGGTTTTCCTCCCTGATGTGGTCAGAAAGTCCCTTTGGCACAGGCCTATCATACTTTCCAAACAAGTGTCAAGTGTAAATACAGTTCCTTATGGTCAGTCTGCAGGGCCTGCTCCAGAGGCTTTCCTTCATCCAGCACAGAGGCAGCTCTGCTGCCACCTTATTTTCTCTACTCTTTCAGACTCTGGGCTTGTGGTTTCACACCAACTACCAATGCTCTTAAATGTTTCATTTCCAGAGCAAAGTGATCTGAGCTGAATCCCTTCTCAAAGTAAGGGGAGCAAATTCTGTTGTATTTCTAGATAAATGTTTGAGAATTCTGTACCACAACCCAAAGGTACCAAGGCGCGATGTTATTTTGAAGGCCACGTGCCTTTAGAGGCTCAGCATCCCCCAGTGCCCGGGGTGTGAGATGGCAGCCCCGCACCAGCCCCGACTCTGCGGCACCCTGACAAGCTTTCACTGTGCCAAATGGCCTCGGCTACGCCCTGTGCAGCTCCTCCTGGAAAGCTGGGATTGGTTTGGCTTGTCGCTGTAGCCTCGTGCCTGAAGAGAAAGGTCTGGGAGGGCAGGAAGGGGAGGAAACCCAACCCTTCCCCCGAACCCCAAATCCTTCCTTCCCAGATCCCGGGGAAGGGTTCCAGGCGCGTGCGGGCACCTGCCGGGTGTGCGGCGCCCTCTGCCGGGCACGCGCGGCTCTGCACACCTGGGCACGCGGGGCTCTGCACACCTGGGCATGCAAAACTGCACACCTGGGCATGCAAAACTGCACACCTGGGCACGCAAAACTGCACACCTGGGCACGCGGGGTTCTGCACACCTGGGCACGCAAAACTGCACACCTGGGCATGCAAAACTCTGCACACCTGGGCACACAAAACTCTGCACACCTGGGCATGCAAAACTCTGCACACCTGGGCATGCAAAACTCTGCACACCTGGGCACGCAAAACTCGGCACGCCTGGGCATGCAAAACTGCACACCTGGGCACGCTAAACTGCACGCCTGGGCATGCAAAACTGCACACCTGGGCATGTAAAACTCTGCACACCTGGGCACACGGGGCTCTGCACACCTGGGCACGCAAAACTCTGCACACCTGGGCATGTAAAACTCTGCACACCTGGGCACGCAAAACTCTGCACACCTGGGCATGCAAAACTGCACACCTGGGCATGTAAAACTCTGCACACCTGGGCACACAAAACTGCACACCTGGGCACGCGGGGCTCTGCACACCTGGGCACACAAAACTGCACACCTGGGCATGCAAAACTCGGCACACCTGGGCATGCAAAACTCGGCACACCTGGGCACGCGGGGCTCTGCACACCTGGGCACGCAAAACTCTGCACACCTGGGCATGCTAAACTGCACAACTGGGCATGCAAAACTCTGCACACCTGGGCACGCAAAACTCTGCACACCTGGGCATGCAAAACTCTGCACACCTGGGCACGCAAAACTCTGCACACCTGGGCACGCAAAACTGCACACCTGGGCATGCAAAACTCTGCACACCTGGGCATGCAAAACTGCACACCTGGGCACGCTAAACTGCACGCCTGGGCATGCAAAACTCGGCACACCTGGGCATGCAAAACTGCACACCTGGGCATGTAAAACTCTGCACACCTGGGCACACAAAATTCTGCACACCTGGGCACGCAAAATTCTGCACACCTGGGCAGGCAAAACTCTGCACACCTGGGCATGCAAAACTCGGCACACCTGGGCACGCGGGGCTCTGCACACCTGGGCATGCAAAACTGCACACCTGGGCACGCAAAACTGCACACCTGGGCACGCTAAACTGCACACCTGGGCAC
Source organism: Poecile atricapillus (assembly GCF_030490865.1). Taxonomy (NCBI): domain Eukaryota; kingdom Metazoa; phylum Chordata; class Aves; order Passeriformes; family Paridae; genus Poecile; species Poecile atricapillus. The sequence continues at coordinate 1,632,110 of NC_081269.1, read as the reverse complement.
GCAAAACTCTGCACACCTGGGCACGCAAAACTCTGCACGCCTGGGCATGCAAAACTCGGCACACCTGGGCATGCAAAACTGCACACCTGGGCATGCAAAACTCTGCACACCTGGGCACGCTAAACTGCACACCTGGGCAGGCAAAACTCGGCACACCTGGGCACGCAAAACTCTGCAGACCTGGGCATGCAAAACTCTGCACACCTGGGCACGCAAAACTCTGCACACCTGGGCATGCAAAACTGCACACCTGGGCATGCAAAACTCTGCAGACCTGGGCATGCAAAACTCTGCACACCTGGGCACGCAAAATTCTGCACACCTGGGCATGCAAAACTCTGCACACCTGGGCACACGGGGCTCTGCACACCTGGGCACACAAAACTCTGCACACCTGGGCATGTAAAACTCTGCACACCTGGGCACGCAAAACTCTGCACACCTGGGCATGCAAAACTGCACACCTGGGCATGTAAAACTCTGCACACCTGGGCATGCAAAACTGCACACCTGGGCATGCAAAACTGCACACCTGGGCATGTAAAACTCTGCACACCTGGGCACGCAAAACTCTGCACACCTGGGCATGCAAAACTCTGCACACCTGGGCACGCACCCCGCCCGATCCCGATCCCGATCCCGATCCCGATCCCGATCCCGATCCCGATCCCGATCCCGGCGGTTCCCGGCTCCTGGTGCGGGCCCCTGGCGCTCACCGCTGGCTCCCCGGGCTCTACACGAAGGCAGACTCGGAGGCCGCAGTGAAGGGAAGCGGCTCCCCCAGCCTGCAATAACCCCCCCACCGGAGTGTTTGCAGGGGGATTCGCAGTTTGGCCCGGGTTTGGAGGGGAGATTCCTGCAGCACCTCCACTCTGCATTGTGCCATTCCCTTGCTTCCTTCTGCAGGTCGAATTTGTCAGCTTTAGAAGAAAATGAACTGGATGGGATTTTCTGTCTCATCAGGGTGCTGTGCTGTTGTCAGTGGGAGCTGCTTGTGTACACTGCAAACGTTCTGCCAAGGCTGGGAGACAAACCTCGGACTTCTTTTGTTTCTCCTGCTTTAAATAGGAAAGAGCCAATGTATGAAACCCAAGGAGTGCCAGAAAACCAAATAAATGTAAGCCTTTGATGCTTTCTTTCCCTGGACACACATCTCTGTCAGCTCTTTAGTCTCTCATCTCTTCAGAGGCTAAAGGTCAGAGGCCCCCTGTGAACTGCTGACCTGGGAGAGGAAGAGGAAGGAAATGACAAATTAGCTCAGCTTTCTAGTCCTCTCTTGATACACTTGTGCGAGTCACCAGAGCATGACAGCCGTGGCTGCAGACTGGCATCTACCAGGACTTGGTTTCCTCTTCTGAAGCTGCTCACTGCAGCCATGTTTCCCTGGGCCAGTGAACAATCCTGCTGCTCTTTGGTGGGGCTGCACTGCAGGGTCCTTTTACTGGGAAGTGGCAGCGGAGTGGCAGCTAAAGCTGCTTATTTTCATCACTTCTGAGAAGACCAGACCGGCTTCTGGCTAAAGGAAGACTGGAAAAAATGCTCTTCCAACAAGTATATGGGGAATTGCTTTCTGAAATTGTCCCAAACACAATGAAGCCACCAGTTACCACTTTACAGGCTTCCAGCTTCATAGCAACTTTGTCACACATAGATGATATTTTGTTAAAGAATTGAGATTTTGTTGCAATTTCAACATCTCGAGGATTTGTTTTGCTCCCCGTTCCCAACCTGAGCCTTGCAAATACAATCTCTCGCTGCTCCAAAGCTAACAGCTCCTTTTCCAGCACAGTAGTTGTGGAAAAGCTGGATTTAAGTCACAGGTAACTTGATTCCACGTCCATCTCTGCGACCGTCTTCTTGTTTCACATAGCCTTAAGCTCGTGGTGCCCCAGTTCCCACTATCTTATGTATGACCTGTTAAATACCTGCGTGCTTTTTCAACTCTTTTTAATTTTTTTCCTGAAGTCCTGAAGAATTTCCTTGTTTTTTGTAATTAAAGTGAAATCTGAGGATTGCATGAACCCGTGTAACTCCTGGCAATGGGGCTTTTAAGTGAAAACACTGCAGCATTGACTGCAGATGTGGAGCTCAGAACTGTATCTCCCATTCTGACACCACCCCTCCCTGCACCACTGAGGAAACTGTCCAGTAGCTGCTGCAGGAACAAGGGGTTTGTTGCTTTTCAGGGGACACCATCACTTAGATTCTGGTATCAAACACTTCCCAGGGATGGAAAGTTACAGCTCCGGTAAGAAAGGAGGAGTAGGAAATGCTGGCAGTGGGAGGAGGCAGTGGTAGAGCTGGCAGGGTAGGAATGCAGGGTCTCTTGGAACACTGTACTGATAGTGCTGTGTTTCACCCCGCGATCATCACACCCACACCTCGCACAAGGGGCCTCTTCCTTGTTGACAAAGTGGCCTCAGGCTCACATCACACCAAGCATTTGTCTCTCAGAAGTCTCCTTAAGGGAGTGCATTTGGGAGGGGCTGCACTCATGGTCGGGAAAGCAGCTCCAGGAATAGCAGGTAGGAAATGGTGTCACGAGCCCACACGCAACCCAAGGGCTATTCTTAGGAGGAAGCCTAAACAGGAAATTTAACAGGGACTGTTTTCAGACTTGTTTCTGTTACAGGGATGAAGACAGTTAAGTGAGCAGTGGCTGAGTTTACAGTGTCACCTGAAACACCTGAGGGTGCCAAAGAGACTTTTTTGGTGCAGGACAGGAAAATGCATGAGCCAGGGAGGGGACCTTGGGTGACCTGCATGGCGTGCACTGAGAGTCAGGGAAAACGGTGCCTGAGCACCTGTGCCTTGGACATTCTCACCTTTCATTTCCTCCTGCATGTCATGACTCCCGTGGCCTCGTTAATAGCACATCTGAGCATCACCTGCTTTGACACCAGGACACCTCTGGGAGGTGGAGAAGTTCTGGAATACATTTGAAACACAGAGGAGCAGGGGACCTTACCCAGAGTCACACATGGAGTGTCACACCACAGATGTAAGTGCAGCTTTGCTTGGTGAAAACTGCATCATGCAGGTGTGCATTTTCTTTAAACCGAAAAGAAATGAGGTTGCCTGTGGAAAAGAGAAGGCAGCAATTTAATGATGCCTTGTTTCTAAACCAATGAGTATTTGGTAACCCTTATTAATTCAGAAAAAGAATGAACAAGACTAGCTAAATTACTTAATCTACTAATAAAATGTCAAGACCTATGTAAGAAACTGCTCTCCTGTACTCCTTGGCCTTTATATGGAGGCATAATAGTGGTCTCCACCATTTTTTTATTACTTGGAACTTTTGTTTCTGTTCTTGTGCTCAGGACTTGCTTGCTGGGTCAGAGAGACCTGCTGGGTCTACTGGAGGTCAGTTTCTTTAAATAAAAAAGTAATCCAGATCAATGCGGGATTACAGGGCACGAAATCTCCTCATGGCTAAGCATTTTGGATAGCAAAACTGCCCTGAAGTTTTAGTTTGCAATAAAATACCTGTCTCCTCTCTGGCTGACAGCAATGAGCTATCCCAGCACTGTTTGGTGTTGAACTCACCACAGACCATGGTCCAGCCAAAGGAGTGTGCTCCACATCCCCCAGGATCCAGCCGAGGGCCTGCTCACACTGAGCCCAAGAGGAGACGCTGCCCCAGGTGCTGAGCCCTACAGAAAATCTGGGGTTTACTTGGGTGCCAAATGGTCAGCTGAGCATGCAGGAAAATCCAACCCTGTCCTCTCGGCACCAGCACTGTCTTCACTACTGCTTGGAGTCAACAGGGTTTCTGGTCACAGGAGCCAACTTCTGGCATTGTGGCAAAAGGTTAGATCATGTCTGTGTTCAAAGAAATCACGAGGGAATTCTCACTATGTACTCAAGGCCAAATCCAGAGTTAAGCTGACCCAGTGACTTCCAGGGGGAGGCAAATCTTGTTCTGAAATTTCCCCAGCACACATAATAAACATCCCGCAATTTTAGGGTCTCTCTTAGGATGCTTTGTCAACATAAAGTCCCTTTCCTATGTCTTATTTGATTTTCCCCTTTTATTTTTATCTGCCATGAAAGTATCATTACCAAGAGGAACTATTTTAATGGTCTGACAGAAGTAGGAACACTTTGCTCAGACTGAGGCTCAGCAGAGGCACTGTTCAAGCAAAGTGTTCAGAAGACACTTCAGGAAGAATCTTCCCATCAGGATTCCCCAGCACTGACACAGAGAGGGTTTAACTGCAGGATCCCCCAGGGTGCCACAGATCTCTGGCTCCACAGAAAAGGAGGGATGCCAAGAGTGCCTGGGGGCTCTGTCCACAGGACAAGTGTCTATTGTGGCTGCTAAATGACACATCTGCCTGCTACAAATAGACTCCTGCAGGGCCCTGCATGCTCTGACAGCTGGCCACCAGCCTGAAGTGACTTCAAAGAACTGAGCAGGGCCCAACATCCTCTTCCTCTGAGCTCACACAACACCTGGGCTTAAGCAGCAGCCACCCCCATGAGCTCCAGAGATGCTCTGACCTACACAACAAGGGCTCCAGACAAAGCTGTGCCAACAACATCAGTCAATTTCTACTGGCAACCAAACCTTTGAGGAAAGTAGGATACTGCAATGCAGGACACTAGCAATGATTTTAGAATAGCTGCCTTTAAAACAAAAATAACAGCTTCAACAACAAAGGAAGGGAAAGACCTGAAACCAAAGCTCTCCAGCAGAGATGATATTACTGCACAGTACTCCAGTGATAAGTGATTTACAATTCTGTAAAACAGCCACATGAAACAGAACTTCATCAGGGATTGTTACAGCGTAGTTGAGATGGTCTGAGGTCACGCTCTGTCTCGCTGGCTGCTGCGGGGTGGACAGTGTTGACAGAGAGGCAGGGAACATTAGAAATTACAGCAATGCCCCACATTTTCTTCCCCATTTCAGCTCTCAGTAGGGGTGGACTGGGTCAGTGGAAGGATAGATACCATTCCCTTCAGGTTGCTCTCAATTACCAGGAATGTATTTAATTTCATCATGCCCACAACTAGAAACAATACACTCTCACAAGCTGTGAGAGAAAGTACATTTGACAAAGATTTATGCAGTGAGTCTGTTAAGAAATTATACACACTTCTGCTATTTTATAACACACAGAAGGATGGGTTTAAATGTTTTGGGGCAAGAATAATTTTCTTATTCTGGCTCTGTCCCTAACTACATTCATTAGTAGTTCAAACAATGGGAAGGCAGACCACAACTGAGGCTCCCAGGGCAAAGCCATGAATAAATGCATAGTAAAATGAAGAGCAGAATATTTAGGTTTATAAATGATAGGTCCATAGGAGATGCAAGAGGCCTGTGTAAGCAGGACTCGATGTGAGGAGAGCAGCTTGCATCTGCCCACACTTTAAGTGCTTCTTGTGCATGAAACAGCCCCTGGACCCAAGGGGCAAGGGGACAGGGAGCAGCACAAGGAGACTGCCTCTCAGCAAGGTTATAATGCTGTTATTCTACAGGACTGCTCTTGATTTATGTGCATCAAAAGCATGCAGGTCCCTTATCTGTGCTGCCCGCGGCTCAGCTAAAGAGCAGAAGGATCTGTCTCTCGGCTGTTTTACAGAAATCACATCCGTGGCCTCACGACTCCCTCTCTCGCAGGCGGCGGCTCGGGCCGGGAGAGCACCAGCGTGTGAAGTTAATCTAACGAAAGTTAATCTAACGAAAACAGCTGTCTCCGGCAGGATTACCGATTTTCACTGCCTGCGATGCTCTGCAGTTCCCGCAGGAGCCCCGGCCCTGCTCCCGGGCCCGGCCCGGTGGCTGCAGAGGGCACCAGAGCGCCGGGCAGGTGCCGCTGTAGCCCGGGCTGCGAGGGGACAGGGGACAGCCCAGCGCCGGCCGCAGCGTCCAGAGAGCGCTGGGCAGCCCCAGAGCTGTTCTGGGGTACCCGAGCCTGCCATGGGAGCCCCCAGAGCTGTTCTGGGGTAGCCGAGCCTGTCACGGGAGCCCCCAGAGCTGTTCTGGGGTAGCCGAGCCTGTCACGGGAGCCCCCAGGGCTGTTATGAAACGCTGCTCCAGCCTCAGGGCCCAGCTGGCATCGCTGCTGCTGCTGCGGTACCAGAGCCGGTGCTGCTGTGCCAGGAGGAGAGCAGGGATTTACAGCCCCGGGGGACCGGCCTCATCTGGGTACTGGCTGCACGCCAGAACAAGTAGCAATAAACATGTTGGCCCAACCGGCTCAGTTTCTTACTTAAGTAATTTCCCGGACTAGGAGAAAATGCAGAATTGCACAACGTTCTTGGGCAGCTGTTTTCTCCCTCTTGTGTCGCCTCAAGGCACAGGGGATGTCACTAAAAGTGACGTAAAATGCTGAGTTTCAGGTATATGACCATATCCTTTAGCTTCTGATAAATTCAATGGATCTGTGTCCCTCCCTGGCTCACTGGAGGATGCTCTGCATGTAATAGGGGGAGAATGGCATAAAAACCATGCCTTGGCTTGGGCAGAAACAGCCTTGGTTTAGAGACAAGTCAACTGGGAGCTTTTGCAAGACTTTATGAGGCACTGGATGAAGTCCACAGGGAACAGGAAATAAAGCGCTACTCTAACATCAGTGCTCCATGTTTGCAGCCTTCTCTGTGAGCTGGCCTGTGCTCTGAAACACCTATTACAGCACAGAAGTGTTCACATTCCTTTATCCCAGCATCTTTAAACAGCCCCATTCTGTGCAAAAATTGGTGACCATTTTACTGTGATTTCCAAATGGTGAGATCTCCGCCCTGCACCACCCAAACATGTCAATAATTCAATTTTCACCTGAGTTTAGCAGACACGATCCTTCATTCCCAGTGACAGAAAAGCACTGCATTTTCCCAATGACCTCATCACTGCTCTCTTCCTGACATCACTGCAGAACAGTTACCTGAGTAACTCGATAAACCCTCCAGGGCTGGGTTGCTGGGGTTTATTTTTTCCACTTTTAAATCGGTAAGACCTCCAGTGTTGCTACAGATAAGCAGCCATTTGGGGTTATTTGAGTGCAAACTGCAGATAAGAAAGTGTCTTCTGAAGGCTTTTGTTGACTCCTTTTGCCAGTGGCTTTTTGTTTCTCCTATCTTTATGTACAAGTTCTCTGAGGTTGTTCTGTGTGTGAGGGAAAGTACAGTGATCACAACTGCTTCCACAAGTGGCTGGGGAATCTGTACTGCCCGTGGGACTCTCAGCCTCAATTTGCAAGTCTCACTTCCATGCCTGAGCTGGCACAACCCTCCTACTGCAGTAACTCAGCCTTTCCCAAAACTCCTGCAGAGAGGGCTGAAGCTGGGCAGGTTCTTTACTGGCAAAAGCTTCTCTGCTAAAGATGGCTGGGAATCAGGATCTTTCCATGAGGAAAATGGGTCCAGCTCTAACCCTGGAAAATGCCAATTCTATGAGTTTACAGCAAGATCCATGGGAACAGAGCCTTTCACTCCTGTGTGCTGAAGTAAATGGATATGGAGTTTGGGATTTGACAAAGATAAAAGGCATTCAACTTCAGTTATAAGAGTGAAATAGTACTACAAGCTGCAGAGAAAGTTTTAGCCAGCCAGCCAGGAGTGATCCAGCGGGTTCTGATTCCCAGGATTCAGCCTTGTAGCAGTCATTGCACTCATGAGTGCCAAAGGCCGTTGGAACTTACCAACTGAAACATATCCTACACAGCACAGGTCAGGAGGATTTAATGTGTCTACTCACTTGGTTTTTTTCCTCTTCACCAAATAATTTCAATCACAAAGCTGGTATGAAGACCTGACCTACAAACATTGTTTCCATGTGCAGATAAGCTTCTGTTGGAGCTGCAGCACGATATTCTGCCTTTCATCTCAGTTTTTGCAGCTCTCAAGAACCACAGGGAGGTGTTGTGACCATCCAGCACACATCTGGAGAGCCCAGGTCTGAGCCTTCTGTGACACCCTGACTGCATTCCTGTTCTTTGCTATCACAGCCCCAGGTAATAATCAGAAGGGAGTGCCCAGTCACATGAGGGATGAGCCAGTCCAGCTTGTTTCCTGATTTTCAGGGTCAACAATTTCTTACATCATTCCACACTTACAGAGCATTTCCCAGATAGAACAGCTGCAGTCCACTTTTCAGCTCTGCCAATAGCCCACAGCTTCAGGCAGACACTTTTCTCCCTGCCTTTCCCAGGTACTGCAGGACCTTGAGCAGCACTCGTGTCCAAAGGCAAGTTTAGAGCTTGCCTACAAGAAGTACTCTACATAGGAGTCATCATGATAAATGACTCAAAATAATCAATCTTTCACCACGTGAAGGAGACAGTTAGGTAAGTTCTGTCAGCCCCAGTTTACAAGGAGATCACAAGATCACCTGTGAGATGTGCCCAGAGCTACATGTGGCACACGAGAAGGAGGCAGCCAGTTCTGTCTTCCTCTGCTGCTGCGTGCCTTTGGCAGCACAGCCTGTTTCTCCTCAGAGCCCTCTTTTCTTCACCTTTCTACACAGTAGATTTTGCTTCTTTAACATGCAGGAAGAGGCACCTGAGCTGCACCGGTCTCTGAGGGGCCCACCCTTGTTCCAGGTTACTGCACCACTTATTAACCCTGCCTTGCATCTTGGTGGGGTTGTCTAGGATAACCACTTCACCCTAGAAAATAGATACCCTGGTGAAAAAAATCCAAACCCAACAGGTGTTTACTGTTTCTGCATCTCCTTAATATTTCTTCTTGTGGTATATTTCCATTTCTATGCATGCATGCAACTACCTCAATTCATATACTTTAGAAGCACCTGTTAAAAAGAAAGGGTTAAATACAAACACTGTGTGCAGCAGATGTGTATTGGGATGACTTTGCTCAGTATTACCCCTCTCCATTATTCACAAGCTCCTACCAGTCTGGTCTCAGCAGGGATACTGTATGTGGGATTAAAGGAAGAAAGGAAACAAGAACCAAAGTCAGGTTTCCCTGGCAGCACAGTTTATGTGCCTTCCTAATGTGCTGCTTTATCTGTCTAACAGAATAGCAATAGCTGCTGCAGAAGAGAAAAATAAATTATGCCTTAATTAGGCACTTCTTGGTTGCTTTTCTAGCATCCCCAGGGAGGTAAGGCTGTGTCATTCTAACTCCATCCATTTAGGAAAAACCCCATGTACACTTAGAACCTTGGACCCTTGGGAATACTCTGGAAGGCACACAAGCCCCTAGCATACTGCAGTCTATGTGGGGATTTTTCACTTGCCCAAATGCAACACTGTTATTTTCTCAGCTCAGCTGCTAATGCATAACTTTACTTTTCCTTCCCTTCCATAATTCCCAATTGGTTGTCTGGGAGCAAAGCGACTCTATTTGGGAATGTCAGATTGTGCTGACTGCAACAGCACGGATAAACTGACTGAAGAAACAAGCTCCAAACAAAGCATTTCTAATGGGAAAGACATTGCTGAGAACCTTTCTTTGGTGTCTAATCAGCAATGAGTTCATGCTACAGCTTGGCACTTCCATCATGAGATTATTTTCCTCAATCAGGTAGGGATTTAATTATCACTAATTCCTTTACCCTTCTATGACATTTGTTTGAAATAAATAAATACTTTATTAGGGAGTCACACAAGCTGCCTTGCTGTGTATTTTCCTGCAGGCAGGCAGCACAGCATGTGGAGCAGAACTCTGTGTGCCCCAGCTCCATTCTGGGAGCACAGCCCACCTCTACCTGCATGCCTCATGCCCTAAGACAGTCACTGGTTTGCACTAGGAGCTGTCTATGGAATAACTAATGCTATCAGAAGCCAATCTGGATTAGTCCCTCTACGCATCACTGCGTGGAAAAAGAAGTGCATTAAGCCTGGCCCACTAAAAGCTGGGTCGAAATGCTTTGACCACATCACAGTAACAACACTTAACAACGCAAAATGTCTCCTGTCAGAGGCTATTCCCGGCCCTCCCTCACTGCTGCACCAAGCAGAGCAGTCGGTTTGTTTTCCTAGCACAAGCTGACCTTCTGTGCAGCCAATATCTGAAACACATTGTCTGAGGAGAGGGAGCTGACAGCTCGGAATGATGCAATCCTGTGAGCAGAGCCGAGCCTTAGCAGTGCCCACTGCACCCCGCGCTGCTGGGCCGGGAGTCTCGGGGCACCGGGACCTGCACGTTTGGGCTGGGAATTCTCTGCAGACGGCTGAGTCTGCTCGGCAGAGGCAAACTCCACTGGGTACTCCAAACAGCTCTCCCCTGTGGCAGAGGGGAGATCCGAGACAAAGGCACCTGCAGCTCTGGGGCTGCTGTTTGCCAGATGGGCCAAGGCTGATGAGCCAAGCTGGACAAATTCCTGGAACAACTGGTGGCGGTGGAACTTTCCAGGTTTGAAGGATACCAGAGGGGTCAGGATGTGGAGGGAGTACAGGGAGCATTGGCTGAGCTAAAATTCCCAGCCTTGCAGCACAGGTGAACAGCATGTTATTTTGAAGACATCTAGGACAGCCAACAACTGCTGAAATTCTACAGACATATCATTTTTTAACAGAAATGCAGAATGGAAAAGGACCATACGGGTTATTTCATAGCTTGAACATCTACATAAATTTATTAGCAACTCTTAACATCCCGATTATCCTTCATGAAAACACTTGGATGTTTGTAGGTTTGATATTTCTGATTTCCTATTTTAAATGTGAATTGTTTGGGGTCAGTAACAGTGTTTATGGTTTGTAAGATAGATGTTTAAGATAGAGGCTTGTAAGAGAGATGTTTTGTTTCATTCAGATGTTTTTGTTTGGTCAAAGACAGGCCATACAATTGAATAAGGCTCTTGAATTTGGAGGAGTTTGCAAAAGGGGTTCATGGATGGATGGGAGCTGGAAGCATTCTGTTAAATAGCTCTGATCACAGTCTCATCAAAGGAGCACCACATGAAGCATTTAAGTCCAGTATTCTAAGTTCTGACTTCAGTAAGCTCAGTGAATATGTGGAGTAACTCCACTAAACCCATGGATTCATGTTTTATTATGCCCATTGTAATGGGCAAAATCTGACCTTTTGAAAAGGGTTCTGGGAAGCACAGATGTGGATCACATCAACCCCTTTCATCTCCTAAGTTTAATTCCTCAGTGCTCTCCATGGTTTAAACAGACATGTCAGACAGAGGAAACATTCTCATCTCTGGTTCATGGGGGAGGCAGACAGACAAGATGATTTGCCCACGGCTATACTTTCTAAAAGAGCCAGGAATTAAACCAGACTGGTCCAGTCTCAATGTCTCAACCACAGGGTCATCATTCCCTGCCTTGAAATGGTTTCTGAAATCATGCACTAAAGTATGGATATGGACTTCAAACTAACTGTGCTTATGCAACATTCCAAATACAACCATTTTCCTGCACTGAGCCCTCTGTCCCTAGTATGATCAAGCACTGTGGTCTTGTCAGGCCATATTCCCCCTCAGAACCAATGGGACCTGGACCCTTTGCATAGCAGAAGCAGCAGCCAGGGCCAGCTGCCTATTCCTTTGCTGCTGAATTCTCCCATTTTGTACTCAGAGCAGGGGTAAAACAGACCAGCTGCTGGATCAGAGAAAACTAAGCTCGAGTATGAGAGAAAACTGTAAGGGTTTACTTTGTCCTTTCCTGTCCATTTGTCCACCATGAATGCAGAAGGTTTCCTATTTGGTGCTGTGGGGTAAGAGCCAGAATTTTCAAAACTTTGGCTCAGCTCCTGCCAGCATTCATGTTCTCTTATCTTGCTTCCGGTGCAAACTGTTTCCAGAGATGGTGCTATTGAGAAAGTCAATGACTGTGATGGAAACTGAGGAAGAAGAGCGAGCAGAAAAATCAGGAGACTGAATTCAGATGCTGACAAGAATCAGCCAAGACCATTCTCTCCTTAGACACTCTCAGCAAGATCAGAGTGTGCACTTGTGCAGAATTGGGGCAGCTGAGCCCCAGGCATGCTGGCAGCTCCAGACAGTTTCTCATTTCAAAATGAGAAACTCAAGTCAACAGTTAATGTAAAACCTACACCCACTGGATTTTATAAAGACTGTGTTTGAGTAGACTGCAAGTATGTGGCTCATTATTTTCTCTTGCATTGTCAGAAAAAGGTTTATTTGCTTGTGCATTTGTTCTTGGTGGACAGTTTGGGCAGCATCTATCTCCCGTGTGAGAAGTTCAGCATATGCATGAAGCCCTGAGCCCCCACTTAAAGGAAGATTTGCACAGCCCAGCACAGTAAGTTTGGGCTACCGTACTCCTCACACTCATGCTATGTGTGCTATTAGCTGGTTAATTAATGGGTGCACTAAATAGCTTATATATTGTATGAGTGCCATAATCCACAGCCTGAACTGTACGTAGAGTTCAAGCAGGGATTAGGACAGTACATCCCCTTAAAGGTGAGGTGACTTTCAAGAGAAAAAAATGTTAGAAATATTTCTTTGCTGAGAACCAAGGTGTACAGAAACAGCCTAAAGGTATTTTAAGGACATCTCTTTTTATGTCTCCTTCACCTGACAAACTCCAGTTCAACCAAAATCCTTTACTATTTATAAACATACAATCAAGTGAAGACTTCTGGTACAAATGTCCTAGTGACTGTCCACACCCTAACGGGATGCGAGCATCATTCTGTGAATATGAACAGAACCTAGCTGGCACCTCTTCATGCCACCACAGTCAAGGCAACAAAAATTTGCAACTCTTAAGGGCTCACAAATCAAGACACAAACCTCCTTTTATGTCACAAATTTGGTGTACAAATTGTCACAGAATAATAGGGAGTAGGGTTTTTTCTTTGACTTCAGAGCTAAGACTGCAGATTCTTCCTGCTGCTTTTGTTTTCTTTCTAGTCTGACTTGCCCTCTCCCTCCAGGCTTTGTTTTAAAAAACTGCAGTTGTCCAGTGGATGCTCAGTTACAGTTTCTCTGTGCCCTTCAATATTTTCCTCCTAAACTTGAATCTCAAGACATTGGCTACCTTGAGACCTGACCTAGTTTTACACAGCATGGCACACAGAACCCTTGTTCCCTTGGACTGACACTGACTTGAACTGAGCTCTGCACACAGCTCGTCTTGCAGCTGTGGTGTCTGGAATACAGAATGAAAGGAAAGGGTTAAGTTTTTTAGCTAGCTCTGAAAAATAGGCTGGCACTGTGAGGCAGAATTAAAATGAGAATGAATCCAGACTGCAGTTCTTTAGGATACACAGTGTTTTCTATAGGTCTCATTTTGCATCTTCCCTTCAAAATCCCACTCTGTCTTTAACATATATTACAAGTACTATACTGTTCTACAGAATTATCATTAAACATAATTAAGTAATGTCATGAAATCTAAGATTCTCCCTTTAAATGTTTCTCTCCTAAACAACTTAGCACTACTGTAATCACAGTGAACAAAGAAAAACTGCCAGACCCTAATCAGCACACAGCAGGGATGGGTCATGGACACATTTATCTTCCTTCTCACAAGCCTCCCCTGGATAAAGGAAATGCCCTAATACTCAAGGCATCTTGGACACCAGATGGCTGATTATTAGACATTTTATGAAGAGGAAGGAAGTAAAGAGAAACAGCCTGAATTTTCATGGTACTGTAGGGATAGGGGAAAGGAGGGCGGAACAAGGACTTAATCCAAAACTTACTGACTGGGAAGACACTGATTTCAAAGGACTTTGAATTGGAAGGAACAAAAGATCTGTGTTTGCTTTTCCTTCTGCAGATTAATTCTCAACTCATCAAGAGCAAGAATGATTGATAGTTGAATGAAATGTCCTTTCTATTATTATCACTCTAAGGACTTCCTGCTGAGTAATTTTTTTTTGCAGTGGACAGGTTTAAGTTTCTAAATATTCTTCATAATGTTGCAATCTTTCTTTAGACTATCTGCAGGCTTTTCACAGACCTGGTTTCCAGAAGCCTGGCTCAGTAGAGCAGGAGCAGGCTGTGAGGCCAGGAGAAACAGCAGAACGCACAGGCAGTTGCATGCAGAATTCCACCTCCAATGAAGGAATGCCACAGGAAATGCCCCTCAGGTGCATCAGGGCAGTGCCTCCACTCATATCATTTGGCCCAGCCTCTTTTACAGTGTCTCAGTGTTTAGAAACCTGTAGAAGTCAGCTCATTTTATCCATGGTAGAGTTCTTGCCCAGCCTCTTTTACAGTGTCTCAGTGTTTAGAAACCTGTAGAAGTCAGCTCATTTTATCCATGGTAGAGTTCTTGCAGCTCTTCTAAAACAGAGCTGTCAGTGCATGCAGGCTCTCCCCAGGGACCACTACATAACTGAGAGCTACAAGACATGCATCAGAATGCTTCAGAAAAAGATATTTTTTAGATGTTTTGCAAGTGGAAGATGACAATAGATCCTCCCAGGTCCTACCATGCACAACAGAGGGACACATCTACATCAAATGTGCAGATGGATCTTGGGAAGAACGTGGATATTGGATCTTGTGGTCTTTGTGGTGCTGCTCCTCCCATGGGAAGGGATGTGAATTATCCAGCAGACCCTGTTGATCCCAGAACAGCCTTCCTGCTAGGTATGTAATGAGAGACATAATGTACTGCTTGAGAAATGGCTGTGGTCACCCTGATTGAGAGGCTCTGCACACAGATGTGGAGGAAAGGCTGCAGAACTGGAAAGGAGGCCTCCCACAGAATAGAACAAGAGCTGCTGGCAAAATCTCCACACAGAAGTGGCTGCATCAGGAGTAGTTTGGTTTGTTGGTTTTTTTTCCTTTACCAAAAAAACTGGCATTGATTCAGAGCTGCCAACAGACATAGGGCACGGGGGTGGGAGGAGTTTGTTCTCATTTTGCTAATGAATGTACCTCAGTTGGCAGAAACCAGAGCTCAGGACAGGCCTCACACGAGGTGTGCACAGCAGAGTCTGGACCCGGGGCCTTCCCAAAGGGCTGTCACATCAAATGGATCCCAGCGCACGGAATAATGGGAACAGATGATTAACCCGCCCAGCTCCTCTCCTTTATTTAAACACCAAGAAAGGGCTCTGGGGAATGAAGCAAATAGCCATGTGGAGTCCCAGCTCCAGAAACATAATGATGGACCTGGAGCATTTTCTCACCCAGATGAAAGAGGGGCTGTTGTGCTGCAGTTCACAGCGTGCTAATGACAAACACTACTAAAACCTTCAGCCTGTTTCAGACTCAGGCCTGTAATCCCCTTATGCAATACACTTGACAAAGCTCTCTTGTGGAATATGAGCCTGCTTTTTCCACCACAGTATATCCCCTCCCTCATCCGACTGCATGCTACTGGACTCAATTCATTTAATTATTTATTAATTATTTTTATTCTGAGATCGCTTAACAAAATAAACTGGTTGTTTTGCTGCAAATAAAACAAACATCAGGAAGCTCTGCTTGCAGGGATATGCCTGTCTGAGAGGAAGAGCAGCACCTGCTGCAGTGTTCTGAGAGGTAAAGCTGCCTAATTATTTTTTATTATCCCCGTGTTGTTTTGTTAACCAAATATTTGTCTTTTTGCCTCACACACATATCTAATGCCAATATACAAATTGCACAAGGGGATTATGCCAGCATGAGTCAATCTAGGGAGTGTTTATCCTTGGAGAGACATAAGTCTCTGTTTCTAAAGGCGGGTGTTTCTTATCCTTGTTAGACCTATGAATATCTTTCGCCAACAAAACTTGTCACGTTTCACTGTTGGCATGTCTGCTGCTAGAATAAACCCCACAGGCTGGCAGTGCTCCAAGTGGGGTGGGGGCTAAAGCCTCGGGCCTGTCATTATTGAGTATTTATATTACAGCAGAGCTCAGAGGCTTCTTGCTGAGATTCAGGCATTGCCATGCAAGCCGAGAGTAAAAGACTCTTCCTACCCCAAACAGTTTATAGTCTAAACAGAAATGACTGGTGATAAATAGCAGACAAAAAGGCAGCACTATTGCAACACAGCTAATGCTAAAGAAAGACTGCAAAACCCATGAGATTACTCTAAAAATAAATGTTGAGGTTTTTATTTGTTTTATAGACAACTAAAATTCTTATGTTCTTAAAGCTAGGAAGTTTCTGGTTGCTGTAACAGCTGCAATACTTGTTTACTTGTTACTCCAGAAGGTAAGATGAACACAGCACTCCAGTCCTCCTCCTCTCAGACCCATCTCAAGGTTTTTTTCTGTTGAAGGGGAAGTGAGCAGGGGGTTAGTGGTGCTTAGCTGCCAGCTGGGGTTAAACCACAACACCTGTCCACAGAAAACACCGACCAAAGCTACACAGTTTCTTGTGCCTTCCACTCGTGGAGCAGAAATTCCCTTAAGATTGCCCAAACACAACTGTTTTCCCCACCCATGAAATTATTGTTAAGAAAAGGAGTAGTGTTTAATTTTCACATATTTGATCTTTCTCCATTATTGTCATCACACAGTTCAGTTTCCTGTATCTATCCCTGAATCACTGGGATCCACCACTTCCAAACCTGTGGATTTGCTGATCCATCCCTTGCATTTGACTGTGCCATTTGACACAGACAGCTGAGCAGGAAAAAATCCATGGAAGAAGTGGACCTACACTAAAATTCTTCCTTAAAGGTGCAGGTCATACTTGTGTCAACTGGTTTGGCTCAGTTGTAGGCAATGGAGATACCTAAACTGGGGAATGGTGAGGATTTGTTCCAGGAACACCATCTCACCATCCTCACTTTCTCTGTATATCCTAACAAGAATATCCAGCAGCGTGTCTAAAAATAGGACTTAAGTTTCCCAGCTTCCCAGCAGAAGAGCATGCCAGAGCTACTGTGTATCCCTGTGCTGTGCCGGGGAGAGGAATACTCCTATGGCTGTGTAGGAGGAAGCCTTTGAGGGGAAAATCACCGATAATAAAGGCCTCTTTTATCTGAAATACCTAACATTTCAGCTCTTCAAATCCCAACACTGCATTTTCTTAAAACAGGTCTCTATTATGTGTTAAACACATCAAATAGAGTAATTCAGTCTCATCATCTAAATTCAGTGTTGTGATAGCTGAATGAAATTGGGGCAAGCTAGCTAAAAAGGTAATAGAGGCTTTTCATACAGGCAGCATGTGAAATGCATCAGTGCTTTTCTTTCTCCTGGAACAAAAAAGAGTCTTTTTCCCCACTGAGCTTATGTTACTGAGTCCAAGACCATCGCTATGGTCCAGGACTTCCAGGGGTGTTTAGCAAGGTTTGGGCTTTATTGAGGTAGGTAGAACCTGATCTGTGTGGACAAGAGAGATGGAGGGCGGTGGGGAAGAGAAATCCCCCTCAATCCTAAGGTCAGTGTCTTAACCAAGGACTTAGCAGTTTTCTCTGATCCAGTTCAGACATTCCACATTTTATTGTTTTCAAAACTATTGTTTTTTGACACAGCGACAAAAAAGGCCACTGTACAATTCACATTGGAATGAGGTTGACAATGGGGGTACGGTTCACTCAATTGAAGAAAAAAGCAGTTGTACTCTAGAGAACACAGTTCTTATGTCCACCCTACATAAACTGTACATTAAAAGAAAAATCCTAACAGGTGCATCAATAAATGTGTACAGTACAATGCCACTTCCTGAAATCTCTGGGAAAAGAGTACATTCAGTGTGCTTGCATGGTCCTTCTAGCACAGCCCAGCCATAGTATTTCTCTTTTCAGCTCTCTGATAAGCAGTGCTGTACGCCATTTCCTTATAGACAGAGAGCTGTGGTTTCAGACAGCTTAAACTACCAGGACTGCACACAAAGTCCGTGGTGGAAGAGCAGCCTGCGCTCCCTGAAGGCGCCAGCCCTGCAACCTGTGAGGCAGCAGGGATGCTGAGCAGGGATGGACACACAAGCAGTGTTTAGTCAGCACATTTTTCCCGCAGGCCCAAGGGCAGCCCTGTGTGCTGGGACTGGAATGCTGCCCACGGATGGCAGCCGGGTAATGAGGCCGGCACTCCCAACACACAACACTGTAGAGAATGCCAAGTATCCCGTGATGCACGGCCCACAAGTTTCCTAGGCTGCTTTCTTATGCAATGCACTCGGCCTCTTGTCTGTAAGCAAATGGATAGTCTCAGGTGGGTACGCAGGATATGTCTACAAGAACAATATCCTGTTAATAACATTCCCGTGTTCCACAGTCACCTGTATTTGATGATTTCAACCCATCAGAGTCCTAGAAATTAAAATTTCCAGTGTTAAACTTCCACTGCTCTTGAAAGCAGACAGGGTAGATAAAGGCTTTTTCACAAGGTCAGAAATATGGAGGTAATAAGCAAAGTTACTTTCCCAAAACCACAGGACTCATCAGATGGCAAACTAATTAAACCCTAATCCAGCAAAGCCCTTATTGCGTATGAAATTTACAGCATGTGAATAACGACAATGAAATCAAACACTTAACCTGACCCACATTCTTAAGAAAATTACTAAACAGCATATGCCACACTACTTGATGCAAATCCACACAAACTAATGTGGATAGCAGTGTTTATCTAACCATGAGAAAAACAGCTCAATGTCAGCTGCTTTGCCCTGCTCCACTGCCTCATGTCCTATATTCATAGTTTTTTGGTTTTTTGTTTTTTTGGTTTTTTTTGGGACTCTCCCTTCTGTATTGCCACACGTGACTCACATGTCATTTAAGCTTTTAAAACCTAGTATCAATTTAGTGCAAATTAGGGAGGCTGCCTTCTTCTGTCAGTGAAGTACAATCTGGCTGCCTCTCTGGATCCTTCATGTCAGGTGAACAGTCCCAGTTCTAATAACTGGGAGATGAGTGGTTCCTCCAGTGACAGCTCAGCTCTGTGCAAGTCCATCAGACAGGCTGGCTATGAACCCAAATGTAATGCAGTTACCTGGACTATTTTTCTCATATCTCCACTGTGAAAGCTGAAACCACAGCAATTCCACAAGGCCATCATAAAGCTCCTTCCTACTCATTATATGGATGAACCCACACACCTACCGTGCTCAAAGCTTATATTCACTACAACATGTTTATCCTAATGACTACTCACACTTGCCCCAGCCTGGGCAGGCCGCCCCTGCCCCGGCCCTGCCTCCTCTAGGGGCGCGGAGGGGAGCGGAGCCGAGCACGGGATCCTCGGGGCGAGCTGCGAGCCCTGACATACCTGAGGGGAGGCTGAGGGGAGGCTGAGGGGCTGTGGCGGGCGCAGAGAGAGGAGAGGGAATCACCAAAGCGGGAACCGAGGGGCCGAGGGGGGCACTGAGGGATGAGAGACTCGCTGAGGGGTGAGGGACACATACACACTGAGGGGTGAGGCGGGAAATGAGTGGCGAGAGACACGCAGAACGGATCGCCCCGCGGCGCCGGCGGGGGCTGAGGGCGGGGGCGGGGGCGGAGCGGCAGCACTCGCGGAGCCCCACGGCCGCGCATGTACCGCGCGGTGATTGCCCGGCGAGCGCGGCGGGGCGGGCCGGGCCGGGCCGGGCGGGGCCACCTCCCTCCCGCCCGCCTCCTTCCCGCCTTTCCTCCCTCCCTCCGCCGCTCCCCCGCCGCCGCCTCGCCTCCCGGCCTCCCTGATGCCGAGGGATGGATAGAGCGGCTGCCCTGCGAGCCGCCGGCATGCTGGAGAGGAAGGAGCGGAGCGGCGGCGAGGCCGCGGGGCCGCGGGGCTTGCCGGCCGTGCGGAGCACGCTGCAGCAGTGCGGGCTGCTGCAGGACCTCATCGACATCTCACTCTCCAACCTGCGCGGACTCCGCACCAAGTGCGCCGCGTCCAACGACCTCACGCAGCAGGAGATCCGCACGCTGGAGGTACAGCACGAGCTGGCAGCCGCGGGCGCCGCAGCGGGGCCGCGCTGCCGCCTCTGCCCTGCACGGCCGGGGCCGCGGCCGGGGCCTGCCGCTGCCCGCCGCCCTGTCCCCTCGGCACCGGGGCCGCGTCGTGCCCGCTCCTTCTTCCGCGGGCCGAGCGCTGTTGGCGGGGGCAGCGGCGCCCCGGCCCTGCCTTGGAGCTGTCAGTGGGCTCGGCGCTCCCGGCGCGGGGCCCCCGCCCGGGGAAGCCGCGGAGCGGAGCGCGGTGCCGGCGGAGCGCGGACAGGTGCGGGGCAGCCCCGGGCTGTCGGGCGGGTGTGCGCGGGAGCTCCGTGATGCCGTGCTCGGCCGCCCTGCCGCGCCCGGGGCCTGTGCCGGGCTCCAGTGTCCCTATGGAGCGGGATGCGATGTGAGGCGCGGAGCAAAGGTGACTCGAGGCTCCCTGGCAGGAGGTGTGTTCCCACACCGCTGTCCTGGCGAACTGGGAAAACTCCCCTTTGCCTCAGGTCCTTGGTGTTTGCTCCTGATGGTTCCTGCCCTCTGCTCCAGGCCTGTCTATCCCTGGCTCAGTTTCACTGATCTAATCTGCTCCTCCTTTTCTCTCTGTTGCTGTGGCTCAAACAGCATCATGGACGGGGCTGGAGAGATGTTCTGCTGTTTAGAAAGATTATATGAAATTTTTCAAGTACAAAACATGCGCTGCTGTGATGCTCTTAAAGAAGAGCTGGATCTGTACAAAAGTCTGTATAAGTATTTAGAAAGGGAAAATAGATGTATTTTTCCTTAGTTCATCTGGCCTTTAGATACTTAATTAATAACATTTCCTTTTACCTTTTGTGCAGGTAGTTTTACTCTAAGCAAGCAGTCCTCTCCTGTCCCCTTCTTTGATTCAAGTTTGATGTAAATGCTAATGCTCCTCTTCTCTACCTGATGCTGGAGACTGTGGAGCTGGATAGAGCTTTGGGCTTTTTTAGGAAGAAAGGATCATCACAACACTGTGACTGTAATAAACCTAGATGCTAAAAAATCAATCACGTGAGAAATGAAGGTTGGGAAGAAAACTGTGAAACAATAGGTGGTAGGTAGCTTTTGGCACAGCCTTGTGAAAATCTATCATTCTTCCTTTATTCTTTGTCTGACATTTTTTTGTGGTTTTGTTTATTTGGTTGGTTTGTTTTGTGGAGTGTTTTGTTTTGATTGGTTCTTTTTCCCACCCAAATTTATAGCGCTGTTCTTCCTCCTGTCACCTCCAAATAGCATTCAAAAGGCTATTCTCTATGAAACAATATTTGTATAGCCTTTTGGCAGCTCTGCCGAGGGCCTTCTTGATGTCCAAACAATGTCAATCAGCATCATTTTGGAAAATGATCATCACTATTTTGCTAGTGGACCTGTTCTAAAAGAAAACCTTTATTAACAAAGTATAAAGGCCTTTTATGATTTTGTGGCTCTTCTTAAGGCAATAAAAGCTGTTTCTAGTGATAGTTGTTGAGTGTATGCATACAATCCTTTTCAGCATTTATCTGTTTAAATGCTGTGCCACGTTCACTGATGATCATAAAATTTATGTTCAGAAGAAAATCTCTTTGATGTACAGTCCAGTATGTGATTTCTCTGGGAATTCAACCAAGTGCTGGATCTCTGCCCACACATGGAGCTGTGGGCATGGGCACAGACTCTGTGTTCTTTGCACTGTTGGGTAGCCTGCACCAAAATATGTCAGGCATAGCCCGAGTCTGGTGCTTGACTGTGGTCACAGAGCCAGACAGCAGGAGCACAGGGTCTGTGTTTGCTTCCCCAAGCTGTCATTGCTTCCCCCTGACGGATGTGGGCCCAGAGCTGTCTCAGGTACCAGGTGGAGTTCCCATGCCCTGATTCCTGTGCCAGCAGTGCCACTGTGGCTGTGTGCCTCTGCCTGTGGGGTCATGCCAACACAGACACGAGCTCTGGTCCTGCAGGGAGCTGGGTACTGGTGGTGCAGGCAGTTGCTCAGAGATCTCCAGGGCCTGCTGTGCTTCTCTGGTGGCCTCCATGAGTCACCAAATGGCTCTGTGGGTCATGATTAGTAGCTACTGGTGGTACTGGAAGTGCTGTGAGCCACATCTGTACTATACATCTGTCCTAAAATGGGAGCTCATCTAGGCTGGGGCTGAACTCTCACAGGGCTTTTCATCTGTGCAAAGACTTCAGAGGAAAAAGAATTGTGAAAACTTAGTTCCATTCATATAACTGGTAAACTGTATAGTGACATGTTGTTGCCAGGTCAAGAACATGAACCTAACCAAGGGCACTCGGGCTCACACTTAGCTCCCTCCCCATTTACTGCAATGCTTTAAGTCCTTCCTCATTCCTCTTGCTTGTAAGGTGTTCTCAAAATAAAGCACGTAGTAGATAAGGATTTCAAACTGGACCTTGGCAGGTACAGATAAGCACTCATGGTGGCTCAGAAGAGTTCAGGGAAAACTGAGATACAGGAAGGAGAGGGAAGAAAGTGCTGTGGGAATTGCTTGCAAAGGATGTGTTGAGTGTAATGTGTTATATGAGCTGACCCTGTTTCAGGATAGGAAGGCCATTTCTTAGAAGGGCAGGGAGTTTCCGTGTAGTGGAAGGTAGGTTCTGTTAGTTTGGTTATTAGCAGACTGTGTTCTTAGATGCCACAAAGTCTAGTTTGGGTTTTTTAAAGTTTTATATGTTCTGCCCAATAAGTGCTTGAGTGTTTTTCTTTTTACCCAGTGCTGGTCTGTGCTTTCAGTTCTGTCCTAGCAGGTTTACTCACTTCTCAAGTTGACTACAAAACTGAAATGGAAAATAATGGTAATTTTATCCCATATGTAAGACACAAAAAAATGTCTGCCATGTAGTGAGCATCCAGTGTTGTTCCAAGCATCCTTCGAAAGAAATAGCTCTGTCAGTCTTTACCTCTGTCCTTACACTAATCCCTTGTATGACTCAATTTGGTTTTGCAAAGTTAGAAGCATATTATTTTTAGCTGTATTTCTTTGTGAAGGCAGTATCTTTCTGGATTCATTTCCCTGGCTGGAGAACTGCTGGTTGGACTAGACATCTGTGGTGAAGAACATCCAACTTCCAACTGCAGCTCAAACCAGCCTGTTGGAGGTGAGCAGAACACAGTCACAGGTACTGGCAACAGGAGAGGTTCCTGTGGTTTTTTTAGCTGGTTTGGTGAGCTGTGGGAATCCACAGACCAAGTGGGACACCTTTCCCCAGTGCCCCCCAGTTTTGACTGCAGCAAAGATGAGACAGGAAGGCTGAACTGTGAGACCTGGAGTGGATTTAGACTGCAGATGTATTTTCTTTCTAGCTGGGTTCTTGCCTCAGAAGAGCTGACTGCAGGGGCTCTGGCATAGCAGCTGCCTCCAAACTGGTAATGGTGGGAGTGTCGGGGTGAGGCAGTAGCACACATTCTGATTTCTGCCTGCTCTTTGGGAAAACTGTACTCCTGGCTCTCTGGCCAGACTAGGTGTGTGATAGAGACACTCCTGGCCCGGTGTGTGAAGATCTTCCTCAGGAATGTCTTCTGTTCAGCACCTTCAGCAGCAGAGCCCAGAAAGTCTGACTCCAGCTGGGCTGGAGTCACAAATAAGTCAGTCTACTCTCCACAAATCAGTCGTTCACAGTGGCTGAATGGTACCTGTGGATTAAATCTGTTTGAACTTGCTTTGGCATTATCTCAATTCATTTGGCAATTTGTCTAGAAAAGGCTTATCTTACCAAGCAATCTCTCAACTCAACAGAAACAAATGCTTTGAAAATGGGGGGAGGCATGAGAGAAGAGGAAGAGGGATGGTAATAGTCCACACTTGCAGACTGGAAGTTGGGCATGTATGCATAAGGGAAGGACAACTATGTTTGCAAATTGGAAGTAGTGGGAGTAGTGAATTTTTCAGGCCAAACTGCAACCTGTAGCCACATGTTTATGAGCTTTGTTCAGCTGAAGAGACTTCCTTTCCCAGCAGATCTTATGTAAGAGAAGAAGAAAGTCTCTTACTTCATCTTTTTGCATATATGCAGCACATTTGTTTTTCTTAAAGTGTCTTTTGTTTTTGTAGGACTCTTTCTCCTTTCTTAAATTTGTGCACTCCTTGTACAAGATAGTCTTCAACAGAGATTCTATTTGACTTGGCAGAAGGGAAGACCATATATTATTATCTAGTCTGCAGACATAATCTTTCCATTGTGACAGTTATGATCAGAATTTCCACATCATAATGGAATTTAGCACATCTCCTACCACTGAATTTATATAAATGTTGACACTAAAACTCAGCAGCAGTGTTTTCACTTACCTGAGCTCCCAGGACAAGCTCTGGTGAGCAGGTTTTCATCAATATGAAGACAGGACAAGGGGCTCTTCACTTTTCTGTCAAGCTCTGTGTACTTCTTGCCTTGTTTCATGGTGTACTGACTGGAAGTGTTAGAGTAAGGCTCTGTGCTGCCTTTGCCTTTCTGAGGCTGCCTGTGTGGTCTGCATTACTCCTGCTTATCCTCCTGCAGCCCTGGAGCTGCAGTGCAGGAGCCCAGCAGAGCCTGGCTGGCACCTCTGTCTGTCTGTGCCTGCACACAGCAACAGGAACCCACAGCCTGTGGTGCCGCACAAGCCTCAGTCTCTGCATACCACTTCTAACCTTTTGTGCATGCACAGAACTGATCTCATCAGGGAGGCAGCCAAGGTGAGCCCCAGCTGTGTCCAGCTGAACTCCTGACTGTGACCAAGCTTGCCCAGATCCCACCTGTGCGGACCTTGGGCTGCTAGTCCAGTTCCAATGCTGTGAACCGCATTTTACCCAAGGAAAGCCCCGATCAGTGTTCCAGCTGCACGCTAGAGACAGATGTACAGCAATGAGTCAGCATGGGGTACACAAATTTATCACCTGCTTTGGTCATAAATAGGAACTCTTTAACAAAGAAGTCATGTGACATACCAGATTATTTAGGGAATAGTTTCTGTTACAATGATATTTCCAACTAAGTGTAATCTGTCAGATGCTTGAGGGATAAACCCTCACCTTTCCTTTAAGATTAGTATTTCTTACCCTTATTTTCAGCTTAGAGGGATTTGTTTTGTTTTTTTTCTTAATAAAAGGAAAATTATGCTGAAAGCAAGCCTGTCTATCTCCCACTATTAGGGGGCTTGAAGAATGTGTTGGCTGGTTTACTGCTGTGGTAAAAGGCACAGAGTGATGTATGGATGATTCTGACTCAGCTAGCTCTCAGACTTCCCTCCCTGCTCATTTCTCACTCCTGTGGAGCAATCCCACACAGTCGACACTACCAGCAGCACAGAGTTGCCACAGCAGGCAAATCCAGGGAACAGAAGCTCTCTAAATCTGGAAACACACCTGCTCCAAAAGAAATGGGGAGTTCTTCCAAGACATGCCTTGTGAGCAGTTGTGCATGGAAGTGTGGTGGGCATTCCTGCTTCTTGGTGGGGGTGTGCACCTAGTCAGACTAGTACATGATTAGGAAACAGTTTGGCATTCCGGCTTAGCAGCCAGTCCTCATCAGCATAGCCCCTGCAATCTAGGACAGTTAAACTAGATAAACTCTGCCTTGCCTTGTGGGAGGACAACTGGGAAACACCAGAGTTTACAGGTAGTCAGAGGCCTTTTGACTAAAGCCAGAGCTGCACAGAGCTCCTGTGCCACATACGAATCCCAGAGGCGTGTCCAAGCCAGCTGTGCTCACACTGCACACCTCCAAGGACATGAGGTAATCACTACTGCAGCTGTGGTGTTCACTTGCACCTGTGCTAGGTGACAATCACCTGTTCTGTGCTCAGCTCCCTGCTTTTTACACAACCTGTTTAAAATGAACCCTGGGGCATTCCTGAGGTGGAAGCTCAAAACTTAGCTTGGGCCTTGCTCTTGGGGTTTGAGGGAATCACAGCCCAGGCTGATCATAGGTGTCTGGTGTTTATCTGGCTCTAAGTGCAGCACAGGAGGCTGAAGTCTGAGGTCTTGGGGCTGGAGGCAGATGGAAGATCCAAATCTCATTGGACTTACACACCTGAGCTCAAGACTGTTCAAAATCTGTCTTTAAAGGTAAAATACATTTGTCATTTCTGTATGTATTCTAAAGTGAGCAGAGACCAGGTCTCTCATTCCTTTTATGCCTAGTGAGAACATCCAGTTGGTTCTGTGTGCATCTTGGGGAAGCTGGGAAGGATCACAGGATACTTAAGCAGCAGAGTAAGGAATCACGTTTTGGTTGGAGTTATGCAGTGCCCCTGATAGGATGATTAGTAGTTACCCCACGTGGAAGAGCTCTAATAGCAGAGGCTGTGAGCTCTCTTTAGAACAGTAATTAACATGGCACTGAGGAATGCTGCTGGGATGCAGCAGATCCAGGCTCTGATCTGGTCTGATCTGATTCTGCCAGAACAGGTCATTGACCCCAGTGTTCAGCATTGCAGCCAGGACCCTCGGGGCTGGGGCCTTGGAAAGCTTCAGAACCTTTTTGCAATGAGTTTAGCACCTTCTTTCCCAGTTTTGCTCTCCTTATATGCTTCTAAACCGTGTGTTTGTTGATTTATCAAAGAACTTTCACTTCTGTTTGAAGCAATCTAAATTTGGAAAGGAAGTCTTGAGCTCCTCATTGTTGCTGTGTATGGGTTATTGTTGAGGACTGCAGGTTCCAGTTTATTATTATTATTATTATTATTATTATTATTATAGGTTTTATTTCTAAACTGAAGAGAATAAATAAGTAGTAGGTTTTACAGATTGAGAGCCACAGATTGATTTTTGGCCATCAGCACTAAAATACATTGCTAGGGGTGGTGATGGGCTTGTCAGTAAGTGCAGTCATGGGGAGATGTGTGTCCATGCCCCTCATGCTGCCTGCAGTGCTCTTGGAGAACCTCTCCACACCTGGTTCTTACCAACTTTCTAGCAACATTTTTCTTCTTCCAGAGCAGTTTTCCCTTTTATTTCTAGAGTAATCTAGAGGACTAAATCCTGCTTTAGTACAGTTATGTAGCTCCTCTGAAATAAGCTGAAGTAGGGAGATCTTGTTTTTCAAAGCTTTCTCACTTTTTTAGATGTCTCCTTAAAAACTGTTATCTGCCAAGCAAAACACTTCAGACCTTTTGTCTTTATGAGCAAAACTGAAACTTTCCACAGAGTAAAACATTTCTTACGAAGTCTTCTAACATTAATTTCCCATAATTTCTTTAGAGGCAGATCTGAGTGGCTCAGGCCAGCATCAGCTAGTAGTATAAAACTCTGAGTGCAGATCAGATGCAGTGTTTTTTCCCCTCATTTTAGTGAATTCTAGAAGCTATGCCCTTGCCTATCCTCCTGTGTTTTAAGGAAACAATCGACTAAAATCCACAGGTATTGGGCTCCATTATGTCCCTGCTGCCCAGGGCCTCCTGCCTGTGCCTGCAGTGGCTGTGTCCTGCCTGTCCCTGCCCTGCAGTGTCTCCAGCTGCTCAGCTCTGCCTCAGCACAAGGTTTTGTCCTCTGGCCCCAGCGCTGTGACAGCCTCTCCGAGGCCCCACAGACATGGCCTGACTCAGCAATTTTCACACTTCTGGCTTGATCTTTCCTGCAGCTGTAAAACTAAGGTGCGGGGGGAAGGGGAAACACGTGAGGAAACGCATGGTCTGATCCTTGCCTCTCCCTTTCACTCCTCGTGGATCCTCCACATAAATAGGCTGGCTCAGCCCTTTTGGTCTTCCTGTATTCCTGACATGAGGAGCCTGGTGTGAGGTCTCTGCCACTGCAGGCATGGCCCCTTTATATGGCAAAGAATAAAGTCTCTACATTCAGGCCATGTTTTACAGCGTGGGTTAGCAGCATGGTCTGTCAGCTTCCCTGACAGAGCCTCAGTGGTGTGGGAACAGCTTCAGTGAGCTCTGCAAGTCTCTGCATTGCTAGAATTCTTTAGAGTTCTTCTGAGTGCTGAGCCTTCAGCTTCATCATGCAAGTAGATGTGGCTCTAAGATTTATCTAACCTCGAGCTCTGGGAGAGAGAAAATGGGGGAAGTTGGAGACCCACCCTGATGCATGAGGGATTTTGAAATTTATCAGTAGGAAACACTAATTTCTTTGGGAAAAATTATTTTGAGAGCTTTTCCTCTAAGATGACTGATTGACTGCAAACAGACTATCTTCTGGGAGGTCGGCATGGGTACCATGGCACAGCTTTGCTTTCATCTCAGGTAGCTGCAGCAGGATCACGTTTAATTACTTTGAAAGCCTGTCTCTGAGCAGTAGATTCTCTTCCCCCAACTGGGATGGACTTCATTATACAGAGGACAAAAGTCTGTATTTTCTTCAGTAAGTTCTTATTTTCATGCATAACTTTGAACTGGGTAGTAGCACGTTTGAACTTTGGGGCTACTTTAGATTTATACTTAACTCTCTGATGTTAGTTTTATGCTCATATCTCTTATATTTGAGGTATGAAATAAAGCTCTTCCTCAGAGGTTGAAAGACATGGAAAAATCTGCTGTGAGATGTGTTGCTTTATCTCAAAGCACATATCTTTTGCAGCAAGGTAGCTGTTACATTCCTATAATGTATTGGCCAGATATTATTTAATCTATAAGACATATATTTCACAGCACAGCAGATACCCAGCTTTAAAGCCAATGGCTTTGCAAAGTTTATAGTACTGGCTACCAAGTACTGTCCTCTAAATTATCTTCTCATGTTCCAATGAGCTTCTGCTTGCCATCTGCCCTTCACACAGTTGTCATATCATGTCTGTTCTTTAAAAGACAATTTAATTAGATCTTCTTTCAGTAGGTTTTAATCAAGTGTTATGGGGTTGCTGGTGAATTATTTACAGCCGTATCACTTGATGGAACACTTGGTCTGCTAAAGGTATCATGTAGGTGACATCTGTAGCAAAGAGTAGAGCTGGCTTTGCCTGAGGGAGCCCACGTAAGTTCCTTGGGGTTGTCCAGTTGACATCAGATGAATGTGGGGTTATGTGAGCCCACTTTCCTTTACAGGAGTAGCAACTGAATGTGACTGTACTGAAAACAAAGAAGTTGAAGCAGTTTAAAACTAGGGTAAGAGCTGAATTTAGCTCTAGTCTCTGCTGGCTCAGTTCTTTTATAAGTGCCTTTCAAGGCTGAATACCTTAAACAGCATGGCCTTGACCCCCACTTGAAGCTCCAGCTATTTAAACACAAGTACTGTTGTACTGTCTTCAGACTTGGTCTGATGTTAAAGTAAGTGTGTTTTGAATGAGCAAGGGAGTGGAAAACAACACTGCTATAGCAAAGGATAAGTAACTGAGAAAGTGGGTATTTTTAGAATACAGAAGGGTTCTTTCTCTGCCTTATTTCACCTGACTCTTAAATTGGTAGAAATTCTGCAGTTAGAAAATAACCTTTCTTTTTCCATCTTGTTGAATGTATGTATCAGCAACATTGCTCTTTTACCAGTTCAGCTCCCATTCTGCATGAGACATCCCCAGCATGAGGTTGCCATACACCCAAATACACCTGGAAGTTTACGGCAATAACTGTTCAGCTATCTCTTAGCATCCAGAACTAACAGCTAATTGTTCTTCTCCCTTTTGAACCATGTATGTTGCAAGAAATTTATTATATGATGGTCTCATATGTAACGTGCAAGTGCTGCTACCCACAGCCTAAATAATATTCAGTGTTTGTATGAAGATTTAATTTGCTCACACCTATCTCTGAAATCCCTGCCACTGAAATGATTACAGGAATGCTTTAAAGTCCAATTACTCTTAAGCACCTTCTCTGAATTTTTAATTTGCTTGGACCTTTTCCTGGGGCTGACAGTGAACTACTAGTACAGCTGGCAATAAAGAACTGTATGTAGGAAAGCGACCCCTACCATTGCCCAATCCATGCATTCTTTTCAGTGGGTAAGTACAGTTGTTTAACTTCAGGGAATGATGTACAGGGAGGTCCTGGAAACCCCCAAGAGACCAATAGAGAATTTAGCAGGTCATTGTATCTCGTTGGAGATCATTGTGTGTCATGAGCCTTTTGTCAAGGACAAGACTAATTTACAATTTAATTGTGTTGAAATCCTGGATGTGTCAGCATGCTTCACAGGTTCTTCAGAAGGGACAGTGGGGTGAGAAGTTGTGTACTCTGCAGTTCCCCCTGCAATAAGAGGGACGACTGCCTACCTCAACCCATGCTTTGATCCTTCCTCATTCTCTAGAATGACCAAAGACAAGGAGGGAGTTTTTAATGTTGGCAAGTGAAAGCTGAGGACGTTACAATCTCACTGAGAGGAACTGAAAGCAGTCGGCCTATTCATGAGAAGCTTTTCTAACTTCTCTCGGCAAGCAGCAGGGACAGACACATTTTAGAGAAAGTGCTTCTAGTCCTGATTTTATTTAGTGTTTGGGACAGGACAGTGTGGAAGTTGGGACAAAAAGGGAATTAACTGCACCTTTATTGCACTGTAATTCTCACATTGCTGCTGCAGATGGCCTGGCTGGGAGACAAAGGGAGCCTTAGCATTGCTTATCTGGGTTGGATATCTGGAGCACACACCTGACAGGTTACCTTCGAGTCTCAAGGTTCACATTCAGGTGACACTGTATAGTAGTTAGCTTTATAGTAGTCCCTCTCCTTTCAGCTGCTGTGGAACCCGCAGATGTTTTCCTCTCTCTGTCTGCCATTGCTGTTTGTTGGTTCCATATGGATCATCCCTGGTCCCAAGCCTTGTGCAGCTGCTGGGAGACTCTTTACAGCAGAAAGTGCTGCTCCGTGTCACTGGGAGCCTTCCCCTCCCCCAGGGTGGGATATTCCTTGTGCCACGTGATCTAACCCAGAGTGGTTGGGAACTGACGGTCCAGAGTTCATTTCCAGTTATTACTGTAGTAGGGAGTCAGGCTGGATCGAGGTACTCATTTCCAGCACAGATCATATACCCTTGGAAAGCATAAACAACCTCTAGGTCAGTTTTACTTAGCCTCATACACAAGGGTTTCAGCTAAACAGGAAGAGCAAGTGGGAGCTGAAGCACTGCAAGAAGCTGGTTCAGCACTCATCCATACTGGACTAAGTAAGGTCCCTTTCAGTAGAAAAAGATATACATGGAGAACTAAGCTGTAAAGTAGCAGTGGAAGCTCCCTGTTTTTGTGTCTTGAGCTGGTCATCTTAACTGCAATGCCTTTTTTCTCATTATCTAGGACCCTACAGAAGCCCTTCACAGACAGGATCTAGGATATTTCTGAAGGCAGGCACATTCAGTAGTTGTTGCTGTGGTCTCTTAGAGAAACTGGAGATTAAAGGGGCTGAACTAGGTCAATCATTACTCTCAGAGTATGAACTTGGAGTTTTGGAGAGCCATGCCTGGTGTTCGTGCAGACCCAGCAGCAGCAATCCATATGTAACTATAGCCAAGGTGGGAGCACCACTCCCTCAACTGTACTTTGCTGCATGCTAATCCAACCTTCTGTTAGGATTTGAGGCTGACACAATGCTTTGCACAGCTCAATATCTGTACATGGAGATGAGACTAACTTGTGGGGGTTGGCTGTCATTGCCCGTTCCAGCTGGAATTTCTGCTGCCCTGGGAAATGGGGCTCAGGCAGCTCATGGAGAAAACTGGGGTCAAAGGCTGTTAAATTCAGAGTGCAGTAGAGCTGCAGAGCCATTGGGGAAGGGGAGCCTCTGGGCTGGACAAACAGGTCACACTGGTTTCCAGACACTCTGTCCTACCCAAGCAGGGCTGCAGGAGCTGGATGCTTTCAGGTAGGAGCAGCACTTTGTGAGATAGAAGTTTGGCAGAATTTAAGTTCCATCAAGTTCTAGAATGTTTAAGCTTAGTTTAGCAAGAATCCATCTGAATAGTCAATAATTTGACTTCTTTGCAGTTAATAATTAAGTTCCTCCTACAAAGCACCACTGATATAATTAAATTTAGTTTCTAACTCAAGATTAACAGCTTCACTTGGTCCTTGCTATAACCTTTCCTTTAGGGAGAGACCAGCTAGGATATGAGGATCTGACCATTTGTGCCCTCTTTAGGGAGCAGAGGTCACATCCTGCTCTGTCTCTGTAGAGGTGACTCCTACACTCCTGCTCTTCCTGTTGCCTCTCTCGCTCTGCCTGTGGCCCTGCAGAGTTGAAGGGGAGTAGGAAGGAAGAGCTAGACCCAGTACAAAACCTCACTGAGCAGTCAAAGACAGACAGTATCTAACCAGCAGCTTTAGATCAGAGTAGAATACACAGCTTATCCCAGTAACTTCAAAACAAAATCAGGGAAAAGGCCATAAATAAAACCTTTCTGCAGCACCATCTTCTGTCTCAGAGCCTTTCACCTCATCCCACATTTAACCCAAACTTCTTCAAGCAACCCTTCATTCTCACTGCAGTTATACTGACTCCATCACTGGGATGGTCCTGGGCTTTCAGAAAACATCTGCACAGAGCCTTGTCTGAGACTGTGATGTTTCTGATTTTGAGAACATTTGTTTGCTGAGAAGGAAAGACAACTGACCCTGGAGGCAACTCACTGACAAATGCCATTGCCAGTTCTGGAGGGAAGATAAAGTTCATACAGTCCACTGACACCATTTCACTTTTTAATTGTTTTAAGAGTCTCTCCTAGAGCTGAGCTGTGGGGGACACGATTAACTTGGCAGCAGAATCTCAGTTACACTCACAGTGTTTCCAGTCATGTATTTCGTGTCTCAGTGCCTGTACACAGTACTTTGGGAGCATTCTTGATAATTGGCGAGCAAACTGAAAATCTATGATCCCATTACATGGCAGAACATACCAAAGCTTTTCTTTTTCCCTCTTAAAATCTTGTGTTACAGGTTCAAAGCATTTTGAACAGAGTGGGGTTTAGTGTATTTTGTTCTTCCTGACAATCCCAAAATACAATCTCATAGCAGCTTGTTAAAATAAAGCTGTTTTGCTGTTTTAAAAGAGAATGTGGCAAGTTGCCACATTCCAGTTAAGCAATTTCCTACAGTTGACTTTCTTTATTGCATGTTTTTTTCAGCCGTGTCCTTACTCTATTTTCTCTGCAAGAAGCCAAAATACCCCAGACAAGACAGAAGCCCCCACCTCTGTATTAATACTTGAGGCAAACTCCCCTTCCTGCTTCTCATCACGAGAGCAGAACATGGAGCCTTGGCACGGGGGACTGTAGTGTGTGGAATTTTAAAGAACTGTGGCATTTTTGGCAACAGCATTTTCCTTCATGGGGGTAGATTTGCCCTTTTTTATTGGAGCAGCCCTCAGAAGCAGCTCGGCCATGGAGGCATCCTCCCATAGACTGCAGGCTGTGCTGAGCAGCGAGCAGGCGGCAGCTCCGCAGTTGCAGGCAGCGAGGCTGCTCCAAGTGCCAGCTTCCTCCTCGCTGCAGGAGGGGAGCAGGATGTGCCTCGCTGAGTTCAGTGGGTGGATGTGTGCCCTGTGAAATTGGGGTTTGGCAGGTGCATGTAGAAACCGAGTAACTGATTTAAGAACATCTGCTGAGTAATTGAAAAGGAAGAGCAGGCAAGTCCTCAAGGTAGTGAGTAATGCTACAGCTTCCTATTTCTGGGTGACTGTGCTCAGTCCTCTCCCTTTCTCTTTTCAGCTGAAGAAAATGATTGGCAGTGGCTGTGCTGAGGAGGCAAGACTGGACATGCAGGGGCTTTGCAGGCAGGCCATGGAAATGGGCTCCAGAGCCTGGGCAGCCAGACTGCTTCTGTTGAGCTCCCAAATGCCTGTAACCTAACCCAGCACAAGGCCCAGCTGTACTTCTGGGAGAGCAGGCAGCACGGGCAGGACCTTGTCCAACATTCAGGGAAATCAGGGCATCTGGAAGTTTCAGATAACTTCAGTGCTCTTTGAATGAGATTACAGCTGGAAAGCTAATAATAATAATAATAATAATCTGCTGCTGATCATTTGCACTTTCAAGATTATACTGTAAACCGTCTAGTTGAATTTATAAATTTCCTTTGTCAAAACACAAAAGAGAAATAAGAACATCTATGAAGGAAGGATGGAGGTAGAAAGGTTTTTTCCTTCTTTTTGTTCAAGACATTTTTGGATTCAGAAGCTGATTCTAAAGCAAGATTGCTGATACTTATGGAATCCTGCTATTTTGTTTGCTCATCCTATGATGCCTGAGCACTGTAAGTTTTACATTTGTGGAAATCCTCAGAGTGACTGAGCTGTGGAAGGACAGCTCATGTGCTCTAGTTTTGAACAAGCCGAGTATCAGGAAAGCTGAGTGTGGGCAGTGACTTTATGCCTGTGAGACAGGTAAGAAGCTGTCTGCAGCTCTGCTGGATCCCCATGCCATTTACAGGCCTTTGCTGTGTTTCCGGCTTTGGTATTCTGGAGGAGTGTTAGAAAGAATTACTTGTCATTTAGAGTCTTCCACTGTACACGTGTGGCATTGTATCTTTCTACAGCATCCTCAGGATCCAGGATTTTCAGTAATGCCTGACTTATCCATGTTCCTTTTGGAGAGATCAAAGTGAAGTACTGTAAACGAAAGTAGTCGGACAAACCCATGAGTGATCTTTGTATAACGATGCAGAGTTGCTTGGCTGCAGTGAAAAATCTCAGTTCTTGTGGCATGAATTTGTATCCAGCACTCAGAGCTGTCCGCTGGCAGGCAGAGAAGTACAACACAGAATCCCTTTGTGTTTCCCCTGCTCCTTGGGAGGAGAGTATTTCCATGACAGACTAGCACACAGGCTGTTACAATGGCTTTTTCTTTTCTCCTCGGCAGTTCTGGTGTTGTGTGTCGATGTGGCTCAGCACAGTGAGTCCCTCCTCTGGTCTGAGCAAGGGCAGTTGAAACGCTGAACCCACGGCCTGCTCAGCCTCTGTCCCGCACATAATCCAGGGAGATACTTTAAGACAAAAGGGATGTAACTTGCCACGGCGGTGTTGATGGCAGGGGTGCCGCGACTGCCCTGAAGAAGCCGACCTGAAAAGGACTGCCCGGGGGCACAGGCACATCCTCTGCCCGGAGAGTGATTTCAGCTCAGCAGCAGCGTGCAGGCGACACGGAGAGAGAGACTAGAGAGCTGTATGGCATTCCACTGAGAAACAGCCTTTATTATAGCAGGGCCCTCCGTGAAGGGAGCCAGGGACAGCAGCTCCCCAAACTGGGGAAAAACCGGGGTATTTATAGGGAAGGAGAGGGGCGGGGAAACTGGGATACATGTATCGGGGTGGATTGATACGGAGGGAAACCAATGGGGTATAATAAATGAACATGTTCAGCACTAGGGCCTCTGGGAGTGACACTTTTTCTGTGCATAACATAAAAGTGTCTCGCCTTAGGGAGAAGCTCTCTAGGGGAGAGCCAGGATCTCTGAACTGGCTGGTTCCCTGGCCTCCACAGTAACTCAGCACAAGAAATGCCAAGGGGTTATGAAGAAGTTTTCTGAAGAACATTTCCTAAAGAGCTTAAAGAGCATGAAAAATGAAAAGAGGAAATGGGATGAAAGCATACAAGTGTATAAACCACCTTTTTGAAATGTTTCTTAGAGACTGATGCTCTGGAAATTTTTTCTGAATTGTGGAAGTGATGGCAATTGTGAGAACTTTGCTACTCTAAAGGCCTTTTTCCAACTCCCAACTGGAGCAAAAAAGTCAGGCTCAGATTTTTCACAAATTCTGCACAAAATAATTTTTGGACACACAAGCACAATGCTTAAACTCTGATCTTGAACTGGCACATTTTCTTCCATTGTACATTTAATGCAGATTTTTATTAGAAAAATATGTTTTGAGAACTTTAATTTGCTTCCATAGAATGCTTTGAAAATGAGAAACTTTGTTTTAGCCAACTGTCACAATACACTTCACTTAAATGAACAAAACCTAAGGAAAACCAGCCCCAACCCTAACCTCCTGTTCTGCTTAGGTACAGAAACAAATGTGGTGTGAAGGTTCTGTGGAAGCTCACAAAAGTAACGGATATTGTACCTGCCTGAAAGATGCTGAGCTTGGAGCTTATTGTCTTTGTATTTGTGATCTTTTTTCAAGTGCTGATTGAAATCTTTCCAGGCTGCTGTATGATGGCAAGGAGCTGTTGCAGAACTGTGTGGTGGGTGGCCAACTGCTGCTTATCAGTCCCCTCTGTATTTTTCCTCATACAGCTATTACTGGGTCAGCAGCTGTATTTTCCTCTACTTTTTAAGTGGGCACAACATGGTTTAGGTGACCTAAAAAACATGGTTTTTTTAAGAGAAAAGAATGGAGACATGTACTTTTCAGGGCTGGGAATCTGGGTTCAGGTGTCTGTACTCTAAATCCTGTATTTGTATTTAACTAATGATAGAAACCCCTCATGGTTTTTATGGGCAAATGTGAACCAATAAGCGAGAGCCCCAAGGAAATTTTTTGAAAAATAAAATGTGAGCAGTGAGCCATGGCAGCTTTCTCACTCAATGTCTGTGAAAAAAGAAATGTGACCCCAGTTCTTGCCAAAGTAGCTCAGTTCTTTCTAGCAGAAAGCCAATAATTGGGAGCATTTCAGAGAATACAGTTTCTTAGCTGAGATTTCCCAGGGTGCAGAGATAGAACATCTTCAGCTCAAAGGCCTGCAACCTACTCCTACAGAGATTTAACACTTTTCTGTGTAAACCTCTTCCCCGAAGCCCAGCCCGGCAGCAATCTGGGGAACTGTGTGCCACGGAGCAGAGGAAGGTGGAACTCTTGAAGTGTTCAAATAATTGAGTCAAACAAGCAGAGGATTTGATTTTGTTGTGTTTTGTTTCCTTCCCTTGGTCTGCTAATAAGCCTGAGAACAAACTGCTAATCTGTCTCGTTCCCCAGCCAGTACTGAGGGAATGGTAGAGACTGGAGGTTTGTGCTTGTATTTTACTGAGGCTACACAAAAAACCTGCGTAAGACAAAAGGAAGATGATTGGAAAGGCAAGGGGAAGAAAAATGGAAAAAGCCTATGGGATTAGGGACAGCATTCTGGGCAGTAAAATGCTCCATTGAAGGAGCTTGGTTCCTTCCAGCACCTCTCAGTTCTGGCCTGGGGAGTGTTCAGGCCTCATCCAAGATGTTCCCCTTGGAGCTCACTGTCTGTGCCAGCTCAGGATGCTCAGGACCTGCAGAATGAGGCTTGCAGTGAAAAAGGGAAGTGCAGGAATATGATGGGGACCTAAAATGAGTCATTCTCTTCCTGACCTTGCTGAAGGAAATGTCTGGCTTTTGAAGAAGGAATTGTCTGCTGTAAACTTGCCTTTATTTGGGCTCTAAGTTTACATATGCACAGCTTGTTGGTGTCTTTATTTCCACTTCCTGCACCATCAGTCAAATATACCTGAGAGCTCATTCAGAGATGTGTGAGAATGATTAGTGCCATCATAAAAACTATGGAGGATATTCTCTTTAAAGGTACTTTTAAGTTTTGAATTTTACAGAGAGATCCATGGGCTGTTACACAACTCATGCTCAGAGCATGGCCTGGTGCTTCCTTTTCAGATTCTGAGCCTTCTGAGCCCTACTCTATGTCACTTGCTGCCTTCTGCTGCAGTTGCTGGAAAGCCCAGGTGGGGGGTAATTGTTTTCTTAATGGAATGAGAGATCAAGTGGATTTGCCAAGATACTGAATAATTCTAGAGACAGAGTATTAGTGTTATGTTGGGGCTGCATTTGCCCCCGTAGGACTTTAGAGTTGGACAGGTACTTGTTTACCTGCAGTACTTTGGGAATACTGTGGTATTCTTCACAGCAGGGTAAATCCATCGGCCTGCTCAATGGCCATGCACCAACTCCATGAGGGATGGGGAGCCTGAACAGGTCTGTAGGGCAGTGTGAAGTAACAATACCCTTCAGGAGAGGCTTGAGGCAGGAGGAGGTTGCTGTACTAAGCCTGGTGAAGTGTGGCTGAGGTGAAGAAGCTCGCTGGGTGCTGAAGAGCTGTGAGCTGAGAGGAGCAGAGCTGCAGATCTGATGTGGCAGCAGCAGGGCTGTGCTCAGCAAATGGCAAGTACAGTTCATAGTCTTGCAGAATGCTCTCAGTCATTCTGTTACACTTGTGTGTCCTCGGGTTGCAAAGGAAGGGGGAGGGCTTTCATTTTTAGTGTTCAGTGGGTGTGAAATATCTGATCTTTAAGCAGAGGACTGTTCCTGTAGCTGCATTTAGCTTGGATGCCTCGCTGAGATGAAATCTTTGAAGACAATTATATTATGAGGCTCAGGGAACTACTTGATTGTGCAGTTTTATCCTCACACTCTTAGCTGGGAAGGCCTCAACTGAGTGTTTACAGCCTCAGTCGTTCAGATTGTGAAAAAGAGAAGAGGAGAGAAGAAAAGGAGTGGTATGTGGCCTCCAAGTGACCCAGAAATGATGCTGTCTGCATCATTTGACAAAGCAGAAATAACATACTGTAGTGTTTGGGCAGTGGCTATTGTGTCAGCCTCAGGCATGACTGAGGGTTCAAAGGAAAATCCATCCATCTGGTGTTCCATTTCTCCCTACCCCTCTACCTCTCTGTGCTGGTATTTACCAGTTTCTCCTAAGGCTTCTCCCCCCCAGCACACCTTGCCTACACATTTTCCTGCTGGCTTGTGCTGAGTCCTGTTTTACAGAGTTTGTTTAGCAATGCATTGAGAAACTATTTCCTTTTCTGTTACAAGCCCAAAGTCCCGCAGTGGCAGAGCTGGGTCTTGCAGGAGCAGCAGGGTTGGCACCAGGGCTCTGTGGTGGGACTGCCACCCGGGGGCTTGCTCCATCCCTGGCATCCTTCTGCTTCCCAGAGTCCACCGGTTAGAGTAGAGCGCTGAGAGAGCTTTCATGGCCCCTTTTCAGAGCTGCTCCTTCACTTTGTGCAGGTTATTTTTAATCCTTCTTCCTCTTTTTTCTTATTTTTAACAAGTTGCTACTGCATGGAGTCCTTTGAGTGAAGTTCCTGAGGTGTTGGTGGCACTTTTCTGCAGCCAGTCTTGTTCAAGGCATTGTGCCTGTAGCCCAGCACAGCAGTCACCTACAGACCTGGTGCCTGTGGCTGCACCTGTGTGATCAGTGGCAGAGGTGGATAGGAAATGCACCCAAGTGAGCAAGAACTCTGGCTACCATTTCAGCACAGCTAAAGAAAGAGAAACCAGGCCTCACATTCTGGGCAGGTGTCCTGCTCACTGCCAAGCTTCTTGCTGAATGAGTCAGCTGGGTTCAAGTAGAGAATGTGAATTCCACAGGCTGCAGGTCAGAGTCTGACCTGTAAGTGAACCTCTTTTTTCTCACAGGTGCCACCTCAAATAAAGCAAAATGACTTTGTTGCCAGATATTTCTTTATAATATTTTGTCTGATACCTATTTTATTATGTGTGGCTGGTGAAAATACAGGTCACAATATCATCCTTTAGTAGCTTCAGTTCTGTTGGTTTTGAGGCCAAAGCCATGTGGGTCACAAACTGAGTGACCTAATTTTTCAGGATCCAAATAATTCCTTGAAATGAAGTGTTTTGCTTCTCTTCCTCTTACTATGGGTTGTGAGTTTTGCTCCTGTGCAGATCCTGTGCTTGCCTTGGAAACAGCTGTTTGAATTTCATGCTGATTTCGAGGTAGTTTGGAAGTTTGTGAGATTGTGAGACTCTCCAGCTGAATCCTGCTTTATGTGACTGTTCCTAATGGAAGCACAGATGGGAAGGATGGTTTTCTCTGTGGCTGAACGAAGTGTTCTATGAACAGGTTTGGATCAGATTTCACTGCAAATTGAGCATATGCTATGTGAAAAGGGTACAGACCCACTCTCAGTTTAAGCAAGCAGATTTGGTTCTATACCAGTCAAAACCAGGCAGTGGTTCAATTCTTCCTGTACTGGAAAGGGAACACTTCACAATGTTGTCAGGTATCTTTATACCTACAGGCACAGTGAGGAGCTCTCTGAACACAGTGGGAAATGAGAATTTCTGAGGCTGCAGTTGGTGCTGGTGATGCTGTGATCAGATGCTGATAACCATCCAGATAGCTGGGGGCATTCAGATGAGTCAGCTGCTGAGAGCTTGAGTTCACAAAGGAGCAGCTCAGTGCTCTGTGGGCAGAGCTGCACACATGGTTGGGTTGTTGTCAGCTGAAGGGCCCTGCAGACCTTCACACTGGAGCAGAAGTGGTTTGGATGAGTGGCTGCACAGCACAAAGGCCTGTCCTGTGCCTGCACATCCCTGGCAGAGCTGAGCCTAGAGCTGTGTCCTGTGATCCCCATCCGCCTGCTCCTGCCTCCCAGGCACACTGGGAAAACCTTGGCACTATTTCTGTGCAATGATTCCTTGGACACTTGTCTTGGTGTGTTCCTTGGAGACCCCTCTGGCCCCACACCAACATTTAGGCTCAACAGCACTCTGATCATGCCTGAGTTTGCCTTGATTCCTGCTTTTGGGAGAAGGTTCTGCTCAGGACATGCTCAGCTGCATTTCAGTCCCAGCTGGAGAACCCAGCCAGCGCTTCTACCTCTTCTTCAGTGTTTGCAATTAGGCATTCCCACAGGGTTAGTGTGGGATCTGGGGGCCATGGTAGCTCCTCTCTCCAAAACCCAAGGGGCAGGGCTGCTTTTGAGGCCGTTTCTGAGATAGACCCTGAGGCAGAGCAGGCACTGACCCCATGGTGGGTGCCTTGCATGAGGAGGGGTTGGTTCCTTGTGTGAGCACCTGCACAGGGGCTTTATGAGCTCTCAGAGCCCAGGCTCTGACCCAGATATCTGTGTGCTGTATAACAGGGACATCCTAGGACTTTCCCTTGCAATGATCAACCCCACTGCACCCTTTTTTCACTTTAAGCTGGATGGCTTTGA
Organism: Poecile atricapillus; assembly: GCF_030490865.1. Taxonomy (NCBI): domain Eukaryota; kingdom Metazoa; phylum Chordata; class Aves; order Passeriformes; family Paridae; genus Poecile; species Poecile atricapillus. The sequence continues at coordinate 1,591,662 of NC_081269.1, read as the reverse complement.
GAAACTGCCCTGAAGTATCCTCACATACTGCTGATCTCCCAGTAGCTGGTGAGATCTTTATCAGTTTCTCACATGGTTGCCCAGCCTGACTTCAGAGACAAATTTGGCAAGTCCAATTCTGATCTTTTTATGTTCTCTGCAGTGCTCAGGTGGCCTAGAATTTTTTTTTGGTCTGATATAGGGTTTGTGTATATAATAGCCTGGGGAAAATAGATAAGAGTCAGCTAAAGGTGTGAAGTGAATCCACTTTCACTGGATGCCTTCAGATGACTCATCTGACTTTCCCCAGTACCCTGTGCAGATAAACTCCAGTTCAGAAGTTTTGTCTTTTGTTTTAGGAGGCAGAAATGCAGAACCTCCCTCATACTCTGATCCTAATCTGCCCAGTGCAGTGTCCTGCTGCACCAGGAGCTGCTGGGGTGCTTCAGAGAGTGCTCCCTGCTCTCTGGGCTGGTTCTTGGCAGGAGGTTAATAGCGGAGTTCCTTCCAGATTAATTCTTGTCTGAGGCAAGATAGATGATTTGCATTTCTCTTAACCACGTGCAAGATCTGGGCCATACATTGATCTGATCCTTTTAAAGTCTTAGCTGCCAGCTGGGTAAATTGCAGGGCAGGACTTGGTTGTAGCCTTGGAAGTTTTGGTGTAAGCTCATATTTATTGTCTCCTCCAGTGCTGCCAGGCTCCCTGAGATTTCATCTCTGGGCACAGGAGCAATAGGATCTGCTTTTGACCATGTGCTTGATTTGTTGATTAAATCATAACAGTTGTTTGTTTTGGGTATTGCAAAACTCCTCTTCTAAACATTGCATATGTTTCAAGTCAACAAGAAAAGTTGCCAGCTTCACTAAGCAGATTATAAGTTTTGTGAAAGTGTGAAAACATGGCATTTGGTTGTGAAACGTATGATTGAATCAAACTTGGTCTCCAACTGTTGATATTCTGAAGAAATCTTGGCTGGCACTTTGGTATAGTGGAGTCCCTCTGCCTGTCTCCAACTTGTTTAATTTATAATTTCCATTCTGTGCTGTGCTTTCCTTTTTTTTTTTTTTCTTTGTGAATTGAAAATTATTATTTTTGCTGCATTTATAGGGTATTTCAAGATATGCAGATTAAAAGCATGTGCCTAAGCCACAGAAAACTTCAGAAAAATGGGGAGTCTTCCAGCCTTTGCTCCTGTTTCCATGTTTATTTGGATCAAGTGCATTGAATTCAGACTGGGTTTTGACCAAGTGCAGAAGCTGCAATAGCACTAAATTTAATGCCTTCTAGTGACTCTGGAACAAGATGTCACTCTTCTAAACACTAATAAAACATAATCAACAAGAATCTGGGGGAGAGTTGATCCCCAAATGCATTATTTCTCTGGTTAGACACCATAGCTATTAATATTCTCTGATGAGAACTGAAGAAGTTAGAATGTGATTTCTCATCAGTTAACCAGAAGTCAGAAATACTTGGGCTGCAGTTTGACTACAGAATTCTTCCAGCTCTTCCTTGTAGTGCACCCCGATGTCAGTGATCTTATTTTACAGATGCTTTCCTGTGCCATGTCTGCAGAAGTGCAGCTGAAAAAACTTGTTGGCATTTGCTTTTTGTTTATCATCCTCTAGAGTCCCAACTGTTGGCTGGAGGTCATGGATATGGGCAGACTTGTATCTCAGGAGATCTGCTGTTTATTTTACAGAAATAAATAAAAAGTACAAGCTTGGCAGTTTTCTCCTAAACTTCTTGGACCTGCTTCTCATCTGTGTTGTAAAGGGATCTTTTGAAGGTGCTATAAGGATATGAAGATGCATCCGAGAGCACCTGGCAGCATGTGCCCTTCTCAGGGCAGTGAGAACTGCTGTCCTGGCTATACCAGGAAGAGCAGCAGGGCTCTGCCCTGGAATCAATGGTTTGCTCCAGCTGCTCCATATCCTGTCTCTGTTCTTGTCCTTTCCCACCTCTGTGAGTTCAAGGCCGTTGGAATATTGCTGCTTCTGGTGTGGGGTTTGCCATTTGTGATGAATAGGACGTGCCATTTAGCAAGCAAGCAGTGAGTAGCTACTCTTGGCTTTATCTCTCAGTCTAGTTTGTGGTTGGAGACCTGTGTGCTGGTTGTGGGTTTTTATGTGCGTCACTGAACCCAGAAATTTTATTATATTCTCAGAAAAGGGTTTTGCAACAGCTCAGCTATTAAAGCCAAACCATGTAGTTTAGTAAAAAGTCTGGGCAGGAAACAAAATTAAATTCATCCTAGGGGAGAAGCGTGGTGCATGTAGGCTGGGAAGAGAATGCAAATATACTATTTATAGGACTAGGGGAAAACAAATTTGGACTTGAGGAGTAAATGCGAATCAGTTATCCGGGAAAAACCAGCTTTGGCCCTCTGAGACACTCAGACCTGTGCTGCCAGAGTGCTTATCCATTTTGGAGAATTCATTACATTCCAACAAAGAAGAAAAGGTTGACATTGAAATCCGTGACATTGAAATCCGTGCTGCACAGAGCCCCTTCCAATGTCCTTTAGGAGTTTATGCTATGGATGATGCTTGGGAAGGGGAAATACTTGAACCAGTATTTTTTTAAGCAGTACCAAAACAGCTGAGGCCAGTGCCTGCTCCAGGGGGTTCCTGCAGGACGAGCAGGCAGAGCTGCGTGCAGGGAGAAGGGGAGGGATGAGTGCATTTGCTCCTGATCAGACAGATCAAGTCAGTGGCAGAGCCAGGAGTTCAGCCCAGCTCTGTTCTCTTACTCATGCGATGCTTCTGGCGTTACTCTGAGGTTGGCCAGGAGAGCTTCTGTGGGGAGTGCAAAAGCAGTGGCTGTACCTCAGCAATGTCCTGCCTCGAGCAGCGTGCTGTCCTCGTGACACTGCACGCTGGAATGGGATAACGTGGGGCACACACTTTCTGTATCGTTTCTTTTACATAATTTGTGATTTTTCATGTGTAAATAGATGCTAAGCCCTCCTTCCACTGTGGTTTTTGGAGCAGATTCTGACACCTCCATTGCCTGCAGTTCTCTGCTGTATTCTGGATCATGTGCTACTTTTAGGGCTTTTGCCTGTAATTAGTGTTCCATATAACGAAGCGTGGGGCTCTGACTTTACAGAGTGTGCTGATAGCTCATCCTTCTTCCAGGAAAAATAAATCTTGCCTGATGGGAGATCCTACACTAAACCAACAGATTACAGTCAGACTGCAGAGCTGAGCTGCTGTTTTACACACAGGCTCATCAGGGCTAGCTGTACCAGTTCCAAAATCACTGTGCAATCTTGCCTCTGTCCCTAGGTGCTCCACAACCCTGAGGCGTGCCCAGGAATGGGGAAGGGTGAGGTGAACCAGCGGCAGCAGGAGGAACATCCCGCAGTGCCCTGGGAATTCCATGTACAGGCTTACAAACATAGGCTGAGCTGTTTGCCTGGGGCTGGATGTTGTGGTTGCAGTTTGTGTATCAGAACACATATCGTCATTGGCCCTTCCCTCGAGTGGCCTCTGGAAAGAGACAAGGCTTGGGTGATTTCTTTCTTCCTTCTCTTTTCCATGACATAGCTATTGCACGTTGGGAAGCTGTTTTTCATTTGTGTAGGCTGATTTTTGGCATACTGGGGGCTGTTAAGTATACAAACTTCCTGCAGCCTCTTCTTTCTGTCTGTCCTGGGGGGCCCTTGCCCATCTACTCATCCCAGCCTGCCCAGTGTCAGTCCATAGAGGGGAAAGGCACACCGAGAAGAAAGAGCATTTAAACCAAGCCCCAAGCAGGAAAATGCTTGGGACAGCACCTCCAAGCCCTTTCTGCCATGGCAGTGAATAGGAGTGCTCTGTGGACAGGCTGCTGTGGGCAAGGACGTGTGACAGTGAGAAAGCAGAAGGTCAGGACTGAGGCAGCCAGTGACATACGTGTGCCCCAGCCTGCGTGGGGCTGCCTGGAGGATCCCAGGTCCCCTGGTCCAGAGCCAGGGGAGCTCAGGGCAGGGCACAGCCGAGGGGCTGGTATGGAGAGAGAGCAGCCAGCAACACAGCCAGCAGCAGCCTGTGCCCATCACACAGGGCCCAGCACGTGGCACATGTGGCACACATGGCAGGGACAGAGCCCCTGGCTGGGCTCTGCCAGGCACACAGCAGCAACACAGCAGTGTGGCAGCCACTGGGCCCCAGGCACTGCTGAGCCCATGGCCAGTCCCTCCCGAGGGTGGCCCTGCCCTGCCCTGCTCTGGCCAGAGGAAGCAGACAAGGGGTGGAAAAAAGGAAGTGCTGTCAGCCCCTTTGTATGGAAAGAGGTACTGAGAACCATGATTGGGATTTCTAGTTCCTTGCAGATCTGGCACTCCAAAGCTGCATTGGGAAGTTGTGAAAAGGCTCTTCTGGTTTCAGCAGGGTGGTCAGAGTCAGAATGCAAAGGGATGGCTGAGTTTCTAGGACATGGCAGTCCTGGACTGCCTCTCCTGGGAATGGCAGTGCTTTGCATTGCTCAGGGCATTGCAGGAATTGGAATCACTTTGGTATTCACACACTTTTTGATAAATCTCAAATTGTACAACACTGCTGTCAGAATTCAGTGTGTGTGCAGAGACAAACTTGTTATATGTGATGGTTGAAAGGAATAGATTGCTCATAAAACATAATCTCAACTAACTTCATAGGGAAACAAACTCTTAGAGGAGACACATTATAATGGTCAAAGAATCCATGTTTGTTTTTTCCTTTACATTTTCGGTCTGATAATGTCACAAATGCTAAAATTTGTTGACTAAGAACATGTTCTGGTTTATAAATCATGGATCAACTAACTTGCTTTGAGACATTGTTTTGTTAGGAAGGTTTTGAAGCTTAAGCCTGCCTCATGGGAATGTGTGACACAGTGAGCAATCTTTGGAGAGTATTTTCTTTTTGATAAGCAAACATAAGGCACAGATAATACTCATTTTTGCTGTTTTATCCTTCTGTGACTAAAGTGAAGAATTCTGTGTAGTGCATTTTCCATGAGATGGTCAGATGATAAAAGCTTTGGAATAAAACTTTAGAAGATGTGCAGCAATCATCTAGTCCAGCTGTCTGAATTTTTGTTCTTTTAAGTTAACTGCTTTTAATGTTGATTTTGTAATAGAAATGCCCATCAGATAACAGGCCTCAGAGACTTTGGGTACTTTGGCTACTCCTGCCTCAGAACTGCTGTTGATGGGGGTTTAGAGTAGGTCCTGCCTTCTGTTGGAATGCTGAAGAGCAAAGATGCTCAGCATGAGGGAAATGTACCACATGGATTTCCCTAAGAGCTCCTAGGAGGATGTCACTCCTATGTCATGAAAGAGCCTTGCTCACAAGCCAGCATCCCCTGTGTACAAACACAGCCTGGGAAGGGTCAGCACATGCTGAGGAAGCTCACAGTTTGCTTTCTGGACCCCACAGGTGAAGCTGATTGACTACATCCACAGGCAGCGACAGTGCAAGCTGAGTGTGCCCCTGAGCGACCGCACCGCGGAGCTCAACAGTTACCCCCGCTTCAACGACTGGCTGGACATCGTCAACGTCAGGAAGGAGGTGGTGCAGGTAAGCAGGGGCACACAGCCCTCACACAGAGCTCTCCTGTCCCTTCAGTACCTTCCCAGCTGCCTGCTGTGTCTGAGAGCCACGGCAGGACTTAATCACTACCTTTTTGGTACTGATAGTACTGTGCTGCACTGTGTTCTGTGTCCAGCATTAGCCGAAACAGGACCATTGTTACAATCACACACACACACACACACACGTAGAACTCAGTCCACTGACAGCTAAACGAGGCAGAAAAGGCTTTTTCTATTCTTTTTCCCATTTTTGCCTCTGCAGGCCAGGTCATGGTGTTCTCATTCAGTTCTCTTTGATCGTTAAACAACCAAAAATTTTCTTTGACCTCATCAGGAATCTGCCTGGGTGAAATATTCCACAAATTTCCATACATGGTTCTGATGTACCTAAGTGGTCTCTGGTGAAACAGGATGGCTTCAGGACCAAGTTGTTCCTTTTATTTCCTACTGTTCATTTTGAATGTGATGCTGGTGCTGCCTTCCAGCCCAGCGAGGTTTTGGGTAGCACAGTCAAAGGTGCAGCAGTGACAATGAGAGGACAAAAGCAGCCTGTTGCCGTGGCCAAACTGCTAGGCTCCCAGCTAGTGTTGGTTTCTAAGGTTACTGGAATTGCCTGAGTCTAAAAGAATGTCTTTGTAGCTCTTTTATAAATCCTTTGTGATGCTTACAGAACAGGGGGCAGGGAAGAGGTGAAGAAAAGCAGGGAGGGAGGTGGACAGTTAAAATCTGCTACATCCTGCTAAATTAGGGAGCAGAGAGGGTTGAGACTGCCCTTCTGTATGTGTGGTCACTAAAAGGGGTGAACAAATTTGGGTTTGGTCTAAGGCAGAATGAATCTTCCAGGTCTTTATTATTCATGTTCTCTTGCTGCCCCCTCCCAAACAGTGTCCAATTGAATGAACTCTGTTCCTTCTGGGACAGAACTGTAAGAAGTGTAGAAAGTATTGAAATTCCTTTGGCTTCCAAATATATGGTTATCTTTTAAGGGGTCTGCATCCATTTCATGCAGCTGCGGGCAGCTTCTGTAGCACTTGTATTAGCTGGACAGCAGAACTGCAACACCCTGTGGGTCATTAAAATAATTTCTGAGTAGGCATGCTGGAACAGGCTGTGAGCTGGGGGGAGTGGAAATAGCTGGGCTAATAAACTAAATGCTCTGCTCTTGCAGTGATTTTTTTTTTTTGGTGCTGTTATTTCACTGCTCAGAAAATAGCCGTGCAGCCACTGTTGATGTTGGACACTGACATCAGCACAGTGCTGAGAGCTGTCTGGGATGAGTTACCTTTCAGAAATGTCTCCAGTGTCATGGGATCATTCCTGCTCTTGTCCAGGTTTCATACAGCATGTTGAACTGCTGAAAAGCAGTTTTCAGCTGAAAGCTTTCAAAATGGAAATCACTGACAGAAGGAGCTTTAATAGGTTAGTTATTACAAAATCTAGAGTGGTGTCCCGCTTTGTGCACCCTGCCTGTGACAGGATGGGGAGGAGCCTTTGCAGGCAGGGTTGAGCAGGCCACACTGAAAATGGGGACCCTCAATTGGTTCTGGTTCTGTGCTACTGGGAACAGCTTCCCATCTCTTCAGATACTGTTAGCTAGCTGTTAAGTGGAAATAGCCATGCTGGGTTCCGTTCTTAAGGCTTTCAAAAAAACAGAGCAGAGAGGAGGAAAACTGCACAAGTGTCACAGCGTGTTCACATGGCACATAGCCCCCTCTTCTTGTGCCTTTTAGGCCATGAAACTGGTTGGAGAGGTTGCCAAGTACCTGTGGAGTCCTAGAAGAGCTGCCTCAGAGCCCTGCCCTGGGCACCTCTGAGAGCTGAACAGAACAGCAGGTCTGGCACAGGAGGAGGTGCACTGGAGGGCTCTCTGTGCTTGCTGCTTGTCAGGGACAAATCAGGAGAAAGGCCTGAGTTCATGGGGTTTTTGCTTTTTTAAATGGTTCTGATTCCCTTTGCATTTTTAGTTCTACTGGAGGGATTTTCAAGACTGTGCTAATCTGTGACATAACTCTTTTGAAAAGCAGCCTAATTGCAGGAGTTCTTTAGCTCAGTGGTGAGAGGAACAATGCTCTGTTTCTCTGTCTCCCCTCCCCTCCCCTCGCTCCCCCCAGTCCTCTCCCAAATAAAGCTGCCATGGAGGGAAGCACAGAAGCTCCCAGGCTCTCCTGTCAGAAATAGAGCAGCAGCTCCAATTTAGAATATCTGCTGACTCCTCTACTCCTGAGTGAAGACTATTTTTGCTCAGTGACTTGCTCTAGACATTGTGAAGCTCAAAAGCTCTGGTGATTATAATTGCTGGGCTCCTTTATTTCTTTGAAAAACTATATTTAAAATGAGAATAATGACTGCTTGTAAAATCCTTTAGTTCTGGAAGAGATTACAGCAATAACAATGCAGTGTTTATGGCGCTGGGCAACAGCTAAAGCTGCTGAGAGCTCGGACAGCAGCGAGCCGGTGACGCTGCGCCGGGTGCGAGGGCTGGGCTGTGCCGACCTTGTGGGCCTGCAGGTAGGTGGGCACTGCCAGCTCCCAGTCTGGGATCCTGTTGGCTCTCTGGGAATACACAGTTCTGAGGGGTAAGGAAACTTGGAACCCCCACCCCAACCTGTGCTATTTCTGTGGCTTTGTTACTGTTCCTCTAATCAGTTGCCAGACAGATTTTTATCATAGAATGTGGTAGCAGGCTCTGTTCTGGAGCTGGGCTAATGTGGTGCTGTAACTTGCTTTTTAAGTATTTCTCTAGTGAATGCTAAAGTCCTTGTTTTTGCTTAGGAGTTCTAAGCAATTAATCTGATTGATTAATTCTAGACACCCATTGTATGTATAATTTAATACCAAAAATGATGTATAAATGGTTAAATATGGTGGATTGAAAGTGAGCAAAGATATACTTGAACTGAGACCTAGAAAAAACAGGGCAAGGAGCCTTACAGACAGAAGACGTGTTTATGCTATGTAGTCATCTCAAGCAGGTAAAAGTTGCTCTGAAAATGGTCCTAGAAAAATAGATTGATCTGGATTGTCTTGCTTGCCTTGGGAGTTGGTGTCAGGAATTGGGAAGGGAGTGGGAAGGAAGGAGAATGAGAACAAGAGTGCTGTCTCCACTCTTGAGCTGATGGAAGAAGTCTCCTGCAAAGCTATTTTCTGGGTTCTGAGTTTGGACCATGTCTGCCAAATAGAAGAGACTAAAAAAATACTGTTGGCTTATTTTCTTCAGCACAGAAAGCCATTTTCTCTGCCTTTATCACTGTGCTTCCCAGAAACATAACTATTGTATTTGTTCCCACATGTAAATTGTCACTGTCTTAAAAACTAACTTAAGAACAGAGTCATCTTCTTACCATCTTCTGAAGCATGTCTGGGCCAGCCCTGCTGGCTGTGGAGCAGGGGTGCCAGTCAGTCAAGCTTGGAAAGCTGTTTTTAGAGTGGGTAACTGTCGTACACAGGGAGGGGCACATCCTGCCCTGGGGTCTGCTGGCCATGAGCAGGGCTGTGCCACCAGGAGCAGGTGGAACAGGGCTGTGGTTGGGGCTGTTTTGTGGCTGTTCCTTTTGGGAATGGATTTGAGTCCCAATTGTGCCCTGGCAGCCTTTTCTGGGATGCCTCCTGCCTGCCTGTGCAGCCCATCCCCAGCCAGCATTGATGCCAAAGACCTGCAGAGCAGAGCAAGGCAGGGGCAGTGCTGGGCATGGCAGGAGCAGAGCAGGCAGGGCTCGTGCCTTGAGCAGGAATTGTCTGCCAGGGGCCTCATACTGCCCCTGTGAAAATGCCTCTGTTGAGGGTGATCCATGGGCCTGGGGCTGCTGTGAGCCCCTGCAGAGGGTTCTGTTTGCACAGGGTGGCCCAGCTTGTAGCAGATCTGTCATTGTTGTGAGGGTCTTTTGTGAGTGCATCCTTTGGATAGGGGATAGAAGAGGCAGATCTGCCTACGCCTATCAGGTTTCCACAGCTGCATCCTCTCATCTTTTTCTGTCAGCGTATCTGCATGAACAGGCCATGAGGACCGTGGCTGTTTGTTGGGGATTTCCATGGGTCTGGCAGCAGGAGCTCTGGCTGGCCCACCAGATAGCAGAGATCCTGGCTGTGCTAATTGTGTGTATGCAAATTAACTCTGTCCTGCAGCCTTCCTTGAGCTAATACTCCCTCACTGTTCCAGCTGAAGGCCCCTTCCCAGTGTAAACAGCTCTTGAAAAATAGTTTCTACCACTGCCAGGGCTCCCCTTCCCTGCCGTGGGTTCCAGGTGCCCCTTGCAACCTTGGCCACCGTGAACCTTCGTGGCTTGAGGTCAGCCCAAGGGATCTTTGCAGATCTGCTACACCTGGCTGCCACAGAGGAGTAGTGACAGCAGCTCTCTTGTCCCCAAAGAGCCAGCTGGACAGAATGCCCTGAGCCTGTCAGCTCCTCGCCAGCCTCTGCTGCGAAGTGAAACAGTGAGGAGGGTGACGTTGGGTGAAACCATGGCCTGTTTATGCTCACAGCTTAATGCAAGCTGGAAATTTCAAGTGAGAAGGCTTTCCAGAATGCCCATAAAATCTCTAGGAATTTAATAATACAGCAGTTTTTCAGTACCTTCATAACTGGGCACCAGAAAAATAGTGCAAAATAACAACTAGCAGGCACAAGATGTTCTTAAGAGCATCTTTACATGCTTTGCTTAGAGCTATCAGTGGGAATTTAAGCACCTTATGTAATGGGCTTTCTCTTCTAGCATCTGCTGTTTCACGGGAGGATGATTGGAGAGGGAATGTATTGATTTAAGAGGAGGCATTTGGGGCCTTGACAACTGTCCAGTTCTACAGGAAGAGCTGTGGCTACTGGGTCAAGGAACAGGTCAGGCTGATTTTGCAGAGTGCCTGCAGCAGCATTAGCTTATCTGCAGGGTGGAATCTTTACCAAAAATAACTCCTCCACTGTGTTAGATACCAGCATTTTTGCCATGTTTCAGGGATTTAAATTGGACACCAGACAAGATTAAAAATTGTGAACTCTTCACCCTGACTAATTGAGACTGACCCTTGGATGGCTCCTTGGATGCATTGGTACTGACTTTTCTCTCTTTAGACATGTGCACCATGAAGTGCAGTCTATGTCTGATAAGCAGGAGGGCTTTAGGGAAAAGTCCTCTTACCTGTTATAGGGAGGAATAATTTCCTGCTTTGGACTTTTTAGCATCTCTTCTGCTGAGCAGTGCATGGTTAGGCTTTATATTTTGCTGGCAGTTATGAGGTGCTGAAGATTGAAAGCAGACTGTTTTCTCCTGCTTTTTCTCTCTGTTTTTAAATCTGACTTTATTAGTAGAGTACTGTCTGAATATCTTGCAGCTCTCCCTGTCAAGACAAGGTGTGCCCAGGGAGGTGGTGTTGAGCTTGGTCCTAATGCAAGCCTTTAATCTGCAGTTTTAAAGCTGTTTTTAAAAGCCTCAGCACCCACTGAAGAAGCAGGTAAAGAGAGATCAGCTGGACTCACATTTCTCACTCTCAGAGGTGAAGAGTGGGAGTAACCCCTGTGCAAGGGTCCAGAGCTGCACTGAGGGGCCAGAGCCCCCCACATGCCCCTGAGCAGGGGCCCTTCTCCCCCCACAGCAGCTGAGCCAGGGCAGCAGCAGAACATGTTTGAGAGCCACCCTGAACTAGTGACCCTCCTCACTGTCACACTGCTTGGGGGGGTGACACACAGCCACGGCAGAGCAGGCCAATCTTACAGGGATCAGGTTGACCAGTTTTATATTAAGCCACCACATATGTGCAGCACATGAGTGGCTGTTTAAAGAAAGCCTCTTACTTCCCCTCCCTCCCCCCTCTTTGAAGGCTTATTTCTTTTGTCGCATGTCATGGGGGCTGGCAGCAGGTTCAGAAAGTCTGAGCTCTCCCAGCTCAAGGTCATTGGGATTGTTTAATTACAATCTCCTTTTCTGTACTTTCTACTTTCCTACAACTATTCTGTCTTTCTAAAATTCAACTACTGAGCAGAAGAGGAGCTTGGGCTCCATGTGGGTGCGGCCCCCTCGGGGGGTCTGTGTGAGAGGGCTGGGCTGCAGAGCTGGGCCTTGTGGGGACCATCACAGACCAGTCAGCTCTGGGCAGAGACTGTGTCCTCCAAAGGGATGAGGCAAAGGAAGAGCACCCTGACACTTCCAAAGAGCTCAAGAGCTTGACATCTTAAAAAAATTGTTTTCTCTGCAACCAGGAAGGGTTGAATCCTTGATGCAGCTTGAAGGTTGGTTCCTGCCACAGAACAGGCATTGGAGAAACCAGATCCCCAGCAGTGCAGCCACCAGTGCCGCCCCAGCTGGGCCTACATTCCAGCTACCACTGGCTCTGGTGGGAAGCTCTGCTCTCCTGAGGAAACCTTGGTTTCTTCCACTTTACCAGCTAGCTTATTAACAGTTCTGATAAGTTCCTGTGCATGAAAGCCTGGGAAGTGAGGGGATCCTGAGCAACGGGACTGGGGAGCTCCTGTTGGGATCTGGAATGATGCTCCTGCCTACAGCAAGAGCTACGTAGTCGGTGTTGTTTTCTTAGAGGGGAATGCTGAGAGTGAGGAAATGTTTCAAGGTAATTCAAAACTGGCATCACTGTAATTCCTTACTCTAACACTGTGGAACAGTATGAAATAAGATAAATGTTTTTGTAAGACATTGGATTTTCATTGTGCTTTACAAGGCACCACTGGCTTCCTGGCTCCAAGAGCACCTGGGCTGGGGTGAAAAACTGTCTCCATGTCCAACTAAACCTTGATCCCTGTTTGGCCCTGTCCCCTTTAGAGTGCTGGTGTCCCTCTACCGAGGGCCAGGTCCTGCATGGCAGAACAAGGCTGCTTCTATGAGCTGCCAGGGAGAGGAATTCAGGGGATGCCAGGGGAAGGACTGACTGTGAGAGAGACTTGGTGCAGTTCTGGTGGCACCAGCCCATCTCAGCTGGGGCTCTGTGTGAGCAAACTGTGCTGCCTTCATGCTGGGGTGTTGGAATTGTGGAAACACATTACTGGTCCAGCTCTGAGCATCTGGACCCCTGGGAGTTTTGTTGTTTGGAGTGTGATTGCAGGGCAGGAGACAGATTTTTCACTGTCTCTGTTCTTTATGAATTTTATCCAAGTCATTCAGGAACAAGCTTTTGGGGGCAGTCTTATTCCTGCGTCATGGTGGTGCAGATGTGCAGAAAAATGAATAATACCCAGCATCAGTTGTGATGTCTGTGCTTTTGCTATTTTAGTTATATTAAAAAAAAAAAAAAAAAAAAAAAGGATAATCTACCCAAACTTCACTGAACTCTGGCTCTGCTCTGGTCGTGCTTACTGCTCATTTAAATTCCTGGCTTCCCCTTGAGTCAGTTGTGTTTTGTATTTCATCCAGTTCAGGGCATGTGACAGAAGATGCAGGATGTGTTTCTTAGACTTCTGCTCTTTCTTAATTTATTCTTTTTCTTTGCTCCATGTTACAGTTACTAAAATTAGGAACTTTGTGTTGCCACTTACAAAGCTCCAAAGGTTGGGACTGTTGAGCACTGTCACAGCTTAATGTCCTGTGTCAGCTCTCAAAGCAAGAGTCTGGGTTAGGAAAGACATAATTATTAAAGGACATTCAGCACATTCATGTCTGCTTTTGAGTTGGAAGTAGGGTTTAAGGACTAGAGGATTTCAAGCTTTTTGTTTCACCAAGCAGTGAGACACACTTTTGAGCTTCCCCTTCAAATGAAGTTTAAAACCTTTTATATAGCTTGATTCCATGAGTTGAAACTTTAGAATAAAGGCCAAATATTGTGAAATTTGTGATCTCATTGTGAGAATAGGCATCAGGGAGGTTTGTTAAGGCAGAACTTTTCAGGGAAATTCCTGGGTATCTGGGCTAAGTATCCTGGTTTTGTTTATTAACCACAATTGCTGCAGACTTACACTGGAAACATTTGAATGGGGGAGGAGAGAGAGACACAGCTCAGTTCTGTCAGGAAATACCAGATCATTTTGTGCTTTCCAGGCTCTTGTATCTTTTGTGTCTGCCTGATCTGAACCTTATCACTGTGGGGCTTTGGTGTATTAAGATGTAGAAGGAGTTCTGCACAGATATCTCTCCAGGCAGGATATGGGTAAGGCTGGTTCTCTGATGAAGGAAAAACAGCTTGAGGAGGAGGCCGCTATCTTTGTCAAAATATTTCTTTTTTGTTCAAATAAAGAAGTAATTTTCCTCACTGTTTCTGCTGTTCTCTTCGGTACTGAAAAGCCAGATGTGCTTATCTGACATTTTTTAAGGTTTTAGACCTGTTTTATTTCTGACTGTGTTTTTAATTAAAAAGTTAAGTTTCATTAGTAGCTTTGCTGAAATTTTCCACAAGGGGGGAAGAGTATTTTGATTCCTTGTAATCCTAAGTGGAATAGCAGAAGATGACCAGTGCCAGAGGTGCAGAGCACACTCACACCCCAGGCAGGGGAGAGAGCAGCTGTGGCACTGCTGGCCCTGCCAGAGAGGGGCACCGCCAAAAGGAGTGAGCCATGAGTCAGCCCTGGCAGTGAGACAGTGCCACTGCTGAAAGTACCTGACAGGTGACATGCACAGAGAGTAACAAAAAGGGTCTTGTCTTTTTTTCCCTCAGAGAATACCAGAGGAGCTGACCCTGGATGCCTTATTAGAAATGAATGAGTCAAAGGTGAAAGAAACAATGAAGAGATGTGGAGCCAGAGATGAGGAGTGCTCCAGGCTCAACGGGGCCCTGAGCTGCCTGCGGAAGGTGACGGAGTCAGGTACAGACTGCCTTGTTCTCCTGTGGAATTGGTGTCCCAGCAGCCCAGCCCCATCTGCTGCCTGCCAGACACTGTTTGGGGACATTCTGTAACCATGGTCAGTGTATGGCTCTGGAATGTGCACAAAGGTGCACTGATCAAACCTATCTAGAGCTGTCAGTTTGGTTTGATTTGGACATCAGGTCAGGCAAATAAATGGAAGTAAATGTATGTAGAATCCTCCCCTACTCAGTAGACTATATCCTTATTAACCCTTGCTGTTCAGGGTTGTGTCTAATGCTCCAGTTCATGCTCCATGGGTCAGCACACATCCTTGACTTATTAAATACAACTAGATTCCTTATAGGTGATGCCTTCCCCAGATATTGCCAGCTCAGAGAGAAACCTTCCCCAAGCACTGTAAAATCTGTTTGTACAAGAGCCTCTCCCAGCAGACTGGTACTCATGCACCACATCTTTCTTTGTGCAGTTATCAATCTGTCACTGAAAGGTGATGTTTCCTGCTGGTATTATGACAGTTCATCCATTTGCAAATCATAAAGATTAGTTAATGGAAAAAGTCAGCAAACAGCTCAGTCTCATATTTCCTTTTTTCTAATCTTTCTTGTCCCAGGCTGTCAAACATTTCCCATCCACACTGTATAAACCAGCCATTGCTCAGGAGTCATGGCATCACCTCTTAGAAAGAAATGGCATGTTTAGAAACCCAGGTATATGCCTCTCTAAAGATGAAATCAGGCCCTGTGCTGAATTTTCCCAGCCTGGGGCCCTGCTGAGGCCCAGGGGAGATCATTGCCCGGTGAAACGGGCACCACAGCCCTGCCCAGGAGGGCCTGGGAGCCACGGGCTCGGTGCAGGCAGTGCCCTCCTGCCGGGGCCGTCACTAACGCTGCTCCGTTGGACAGCAGGAGAGCCGAGGGACGATGTGCCGATGGCCCTTCCCGAGCGCCGAGACAGCTCCTGCTCGCAGCCGGAGCCCGCCCGGGCCCCGAGTGCCCCGGCCAAGGGCAGCCAGCAGCAGTCGCGCTCCGTGTCCGCGGTCCCGCCCTGCGAGCCGCCGGCGCCGAGCCACGGGCCCTGGCCCTCGGCAGAGACCCTGCTAGAGCCCATCGTGCTGCCCGCAGCCGGAGGCAGGCCCAGGACTCCGCACAGCATCACCGTCACCCCCCCGGCCACGCCGCAGCCCAAGCGCCGGCAGCGCCTGAAGCCGCCGCGGACGCCGCCGCCCCCCTGCCGCAAGGTGTTCCAGCTGCTGCCCAACTTCCCGACCCTCACCAGGAGCAAGTCCCACGAGTCTCAGCTGGGCAACAGGATAGACGAAGTTCCTCCAATAAAGTAAGTTTCCTCCCAGACTGTAGCTGGGGCTCTCCCCGGCAAGGGCTGCCCTGTGTAGGCGGGAAAATATTGGCAATGCAGCAAGCTCAGGAGCCTGTGCAAAGCCAGAGGGGTCTGCAAGCCCGACAGCACGTGCTGCAGGCAGCAGCTCCTGCTCTGGCAAAGTGTGTACCTGTCACAGGAATACCAGTGCCTAAAATATACCTATCTTTTCTTCTTTCTAGGTTCGGTAAGAGATTTTCACAGGGGTGTCTGCAGTGCCTTGCTGAGAGAGAAGGACCTGTGCTTGTCAGCTCCCTGTTGACCGTCCCTGGGCAGCCTCTGGAGGGTCTCCTCAGGCCCTGCTATCCCAGAGCTTCCCTTCACTGAGCAGGAGCTTGGCCTGCCACAGAACCGCAGAGTTTTACTTGGTTGCACCTGGTATTATCTAAGATGACACAAGCAAGGCAAAGGAATACTGATGTTTCAAGGGTTAAAGCCAGGGGGTGCTTATCTGTGACCTCAGACAGCTGGCACTGATGCCTCTTGGTACAGGAATTTCACATCTAACCATTTAGTGGCTTTCAATATGCATTGCCCAGTGTCTCTATAATGAAGTTAAGACAGTTGTGTGCAGCTTTCTGAGGAAGCTGCAGCATGTGCTGGAATGTGGGGTGTTCTCTCTGTGCTGAGGAGTCTGTTCATGTGGGGGATGGCTGGCAGGAGCAGGGCTGGGTTTCTCCAGGGCCATTGGGAGTTTTAACCATCCTGAGGTGTGTCCCAGACACAACCTGTAACCTTGGAAACTGATGGAGAGAGATTGGAGCAGTTTGGAAAGTGTCCAAAAGTATCCAAGTATTTAAAAAAGTGTGAAAGTCCAAATAAGGGTATTATAGCACTGCACATATAGCTAATGCCCTTTTAAACAAAAATCTCAGGAGTTACTTTCAGAAATAGAAAGATTGCAAAATGAAAATGCCAGCAGAAATCCAAGCATTTCCCTGAGGAGAGTGAGATAATTGGTGCAATAAATGAAAAAGGCATTAGAATAAATTCAAGCAGAAATGAAGGATTTCAGTGCTTCTCTTTAGAAAGACTTATTGGCTGGGTTGAAGTCTCTGCTCTGGGCTCTGGTGAGTCCCAGACTGGTTGATATTCATTTGAACCCTTCTGTGAGGATTTAACCATCTGACCCAATGTTAATAGCAATCTTTACTGCTGTGCTGGGCTTGTTTGGATGGCTACACTAGACCAGCAACATTCCTTGGAAAAGCAGCTAGCCATTCCAGCCTTTTCCAAGAGGCTGAGGATCACAGATGCCTTTAGGAGCTCCCTGGACTAATGATAAAAGGGACTGTGGTGCCATCTATGGTCAAGTGAGGAGACTGGCTCTGAGCCAGCCCTGCTGCTGTGCTGACACTTGCACATTGGGGTTTGCCTCAGATGTACAGTATTTCTATGGGTTTAGTTCAGGAAATATGCCAGAACTCTGAGTATTGGAGAGGTTTCAGGAAGTTATGTGCTCTGACCACTGGCATACTGGATTGGCATTTGGAAGTCTAGATCTCCCTTTCTGCACTTAGCAGCTAGTTAAGTGAGCTCACATGTATGTTTTTGTTTTTCAGGGTCATGTTGGCCCTGTCTAGAAAATTGAGATAATTTTCAGTGAAGTAGAATATTCTGAAATCTACTGACACTGCAGGAAAACTGGGTGGTGGTTGTTGTGGTAAACCAATTGGGAGTAAACCAATTAGGAGTAAAGTCTGACTTTCTACTTTAAGAACGGCTTAGACCTGATCAGATGGACTTTTGTAATCCCTAAATATAAAACATCATGATTTATCCAATCATATAGAAACAAATACAAGAGCAACTTCACAGGGGGCAAACCAGTCAGAGCTGCGCTCCTGTGACACCTCATGGCTGGGGGTGCTGACCTGGGGCAGTGACTCTCACTTTCTGTGCAGGGTGGTGAGCACATGTGAGCAATGCTTCCCTAAACCCTCCTCTTGTTCTCCATCAGAGCTCTCCCAGGGATCCCCCCAGACGGTACGAAGAGACTTTGGCCTGGCTGTGACTCACAGGTGAGCAGCCCAAGGACAGAGCCCAGCAGCCCAGGCAGGGCTGTGGTGGCACAAGACTCTGAGATGGGTTTGGAGTCGGGTCTGGTTTCTCAGTTGTCAAGTTCAGCTACCTATGAATGTTCATTTGCCCTTGGGCACCAGCTAACATCAGTTTTCCCCCTCTTGCCTCCATTAGGTTCTCGACAAAGTCCTGGTTATCTCAGATTTGCCAAGTGTGCCAGAAAAGCATGATGTTCGGGGTGAAGTGTAAGTACTGCAGGTGAGCACACGGGGATGGTGTCCTTCAGAACAGCCTGGAATTGGACTCACCACAGTCTGCAGTAACTGGTGTCTCTTAATGTGACGCACTTTAAGCAGTGCCATCGTTTTTCCAGTCCTTCTGACCTGGCAGAGGGATGCTCTGGCACAACTCACACTTGAGGTTGTCAGCCTGACACATGAATGAACCAAATTTGTTTCCCTGCCACAGGTTTCCTACCTCATCCTGGGCAAATCTTGTAGTGGAAGCTGGATCCCTAAATAACGGCCAGGATATTAATTTTTGCTTCTCTCTTAGGTTTGTTAGTCCAGAGCACTGAGATTTTACTATTTCACTGTTGCTGGCTGAGAGTCAGTCAAAGTAACTCTATTAAAAATAAATCAGATGCTAAGATACATGTGTGGCTTTCATTAGCCTAATGACACAATGGGATTCTCCATACGAATGCTTGCTGCTCTGGGGCTGAACATTCCAGAGCTCCCTCTGAGATTAGCATAAGAATTACAAATTAAGGATAGGCTTCCTCTTTTTGGGAAAGAACAAATTGCTATTTAACATGTAATGGTTATCTTTCAGATTAAAATGTCACAACAAATGTACTAAAGAGGCACCTGCTTGTAGAATATCCTTCCTTCCCAGTAAGTAATTTACTACAAATTCTTGGCATTTCAATGTAATTGATGGTATGGAAAGAATAAGTCTCATTAAAGTTGTTTTTCTCCCTTCTCCCACCTGTTTTTCAGTAACAAAAATAAGAAGAACAGAGTCTGTCCCATCTGATATCAATAATCCAGTAGACAGACCCACAGAACCCCAGTTTGGAACTCTCCCCAAAGCACTAACTAAAAAGGTACAAGGTGGCTGGGGCGCTGCAGTAGGGAGAGGTTGGATCTCACTGGCTGGAGCCAAAACAGCACCTTGAGCTTTCACTTTGCAAGACTTAGATATGTGACCTTTTCTCCCTGTTAAACAGGGGCTGTGCAGAGCTCCAGGTGAAACGATTGAGCATGGGAACAACTTTCCTCTTGTCCAGCAGACACGGAGGGGAACTCCTTTCTCTTTATTGTTTTCTCACAAGTGACTTTCCTTGCTTTGCAGGAGCATCCACCAGCAATAAACCACCTGGACTCCAGCAGTAATCCTTCTTCTACAACCTCATCCACTCCATCTTCTCCAGCACCTTTCCAGTCTTCCAACCCTCCCAGTGCGACGCCGCCCCCGAACCCATCCCCAATGGGCCAGAGGGATGGACGGTTTAACTTCCCAGGTAAACTCTCTGGCAGGAGACTCTGCACACCAGGAATTCATAGGGAGTTGTAGGTTTCTGAATACGTGGTTGTGCCGTAAACAAGGTGTCTGATAAAGTGAAAACGTCTTTCTTACAAGTTTTTAAAGGGTATCAGCAAGATATCTTTGCAGGAAACAGATTATTGAGGAATGTTTCTCCTTTTCCTTTTTGGAAAAGGACTGAAGAAAAAGCTATTTTTTCTCCTCCTTTCCCCTTTGTGTTGTACAATGCATGCTGCCTGCAACGTGTGCTCACCAGGGGCTTTCAGTCAGGAGGGAGGTGCTTGCTGGAGCAGGCTGTAAAAATGAGAACTGGAATGAATTACTTTACCAGACCCTTCCGAAATATAACCCACAATCAATGCCCATTTTTAAACCACTGTCAAGCATGACTGGTGGAGAGGAGCTTACCCTTCATGCCCTGTGGATTCAGAACCCCAGTGTGCAGCTTTAACCAGAGCTGAGAGAGGCAAGAATCTCTGACAAGGGCAAAGATCTAAACAGTGAGAATAAATGTAATTCCTCTGACCTGATCTGAAGTCACATGGTGCTCAGTAGCTGCTACATCTGGCCTTCAACACTGCTGAATTTTGCATCAGTTTCTGACTGTGAGTGAACTCACACTGCTGTTTGAGCCTGGTAAAATGGACCAGAGGCAGTTTAGTGTAAGGATTCCACTGCAGCTGTTTTGCATTGGGACAAAGTGCTCAGATTCACTGAAAAAATAAAGCAGGTGGATGGTTCATCATCTTCAGTCTCTGTGGGGGCACCTCTGTGAAGCTGAGACATGAGAGCACATCACATCACACCTGATGTGGGCCTGCCTTGCACATTCCTGGGCTCTCCCTTTGCTGCTGCCCCTGGGGATCCGAGTGTGGTGTTTGCCTACCAGGCTGTTTGAGAGGTAGCACAGCTTGTGTTTGATCCTTGTCATCTGTCAGGGTCTTCCCAAAATGCATGTGCTGGAATTTCCCCCAGCAGGCTGATAATCCACTAATCCATTCCCAGCAGTGACCTGGGACTAATTCATTGAATGCACATGAGGCAGTCACTGATGATGCTCTAACTTGTTTGTGTTGTTTTGTTTTTTTCTCCTGGTATTTTTTTTGATGTTCCTTTTTTACAAAACCCCAATTAATTAAAAAGCTGCCTACTACCTTCAGCATAGACAACAGTTTATCTTCCCAGGTGAGTTGATTGTTTTAATTCTACTAACCAACTTCTACTGCCAAAATAGAACTTGTTTGTAAACCTCTGCATGCTGCCCAAGAACAATCATTCTGCTTTAAAAAACCTGTCTAAAACAATCCAGACTATCTCTTATCTCAGTGTGTACGCAGGCCTCTCTCCCCTAATCTGAGGTAGTGATATGATTTATGTATTAAGTTGGAACTTTGAATATTTAGCTCATTTCTTGCTGTGGGATTCTATCCACATTCATGTTCTTCCTTTCTAAAGACTCACTTTTATGGCTCTGTGCCTGGCCAAAAGGACTTTACAGATAGGTAGGGGAAATGGAAGAGGACTGGACTCAGCCTCACGTAAGCATAGGAGAGATGAGCATAGTTTTAAATCAGTAAAAGTATAAAATCACTTTGTCTGTGATTGAGTTTATAATTCCTAAATAAGAAGCAAATTGTTGCTATTGCAATGTAAAACTTGCGGTCTATAGGAGATTAAAGTGTAAAAGATGTATCATAATTGTTTCTACTTCCCCAGAAATTCCCAGTCCTGCACAAACAGCACAGCTTCCAGAAACTGCTGCAGACACTAAGTAAGTAGTTTTAAATCCTGTAATTTGCACAGAATTTACCTGGTAATCCTCAGGTCGGCCCAGAAGTGCTGTGTTATGACCAAAAGCGGATTTAACACCTGAGAATTCCCAGGGTAACTTTAGTCAGTGAGGGCAATGCTGGTATTCCCGGTTGTATAAAGCTGAATATGACACTTAATTCTAAATGGCACACTAAGGAGTTCAAGCCTTTCATATCTAGTCCTGCTTGCTTGAAGGGTCAGATGAAACAGAAGTTGAAGTTTTGTAACTCAAAGGGCAAGGCACGCAGAGCTGCAAGCAAACAGTTCTTTGAGGATCCCAAGTGCAGGGCATGGAAAAGCTTCCAGCCTGCATTGCCAGCTGCTCCACTGCAGGTGTTTCAGGGGCAGGAATGGGAGTATCTGTTCCTGGAACACAGTGTAATAACAGAGCCACACCACTGCCAAATCAATTCCTTAATTATCAAGAATCGCTTTTAAGTCTTTGTCCCTTATTTGCCAAAGTGAGCTTAGAGTCCTTCTCTTTTACATGGAGCAGGAATTGTATTTTTCTCTGACCTGTAACTGTCAGGACTGGTCCTGTATTGGCTTCTTCTGCTCCCCTAATGGAGCACAGCCCCCCATTCCCCAGTGACCTCCAACGTTGTTTTCCCTGCTTCTGTTGCAGTGCTGCCCAGCAGCCAGGCACGGGTGGAGGTGCACGGGAAGCACAGGTGGGTTTGCTGGTTTGCCCTGGAGGTCTCTGGAGCAGCCTGTGCTGCTGGGCTGCTCTGCCCCGCAGGAGGCACTCTGAGCACAGCTTTCCCTTCCCTTGTTGTGGACAGGTGGAGGAACCAGAGGTGAGTAAATCAGAGCCCGAGGATGACGAGGATGAGGTAGAAGATTTGCCCAACCGGCGGCCGCACCTGCAGGGGATGATCTACCGCAAACCCAGCCAGACCAGCGTGTACCTGCAGGAGTGGGACATCCCCTTTGAGCAGATCCAGCTGGGGGACCCCATTGGCCAGGGCCGCTGGGGAAAGGTCTACAAGGGCAAGTGGCACGGGGAGGTGGCCATCAGGCTGCTGGAGATTGATGGCAACAACCAGGATCATCTCAAGCTCTTCAAGAAGGAGGTGATGAACTACAGGCAGACCCGACATGAGAATGTGGTGCTGTTCATGGGAGCCTGCATGAACCCCCCTCACTTAGCAATCATTACCAGGTAAGGAGAGAGATCTTTCTATCAGTTCTACTAGATTTGTGCTGTAGAGCTAGCTAATACTGTTCTCCTATATAAATATTTCCTGTAGCTTCTGCAAAGGAAGGACACTGCACTCCTTTGTGAGGGACCCCAAGATCTCCCTGGACATCAACAAAACCAGGCAGATAGCACAGGAGATCATTAAGGTAAGGGCTTGTTATGCCAAGGGAACCACTGGGTGGGGCCTCAGCCATAGCTCAGAGCTGCACACGGGACTGGGAGCTGCTCCTTCAGCCTCTCCCCACACCTTCCTGCACAAGTCCCACAGGGGCTCTCCCCCAGTTACAACTAATCCTTGACACTGGAGTTAGGAGAGGAAATGTGTTAGAAAGCAGAGTGTGCTTGGAAATTATAAAAACCCAAAAACATTTCCATCTCTGCTGTGCTTCCCAGGGCATGGGTTACCTCCACGCAAAGGGGATTGTACATAAGGATCTGAAATCCAAAAATGTCTTCTATGACAATGGGAAAGTTGTGATCACCGACTTTGGATTATTTGGAATTTCGGGTGTGGTTCAGGAAGGAAGGTAAGTGGAGGTTTCAGTGCTTGAATGACCTCTAAAATGACAAATGGTCAAATAGGGAAACATTTCCTGCAGTGCATGGGAAGTGTCCATTGGTTTAGTACACACTCAGTTCGCATTGTGCCTGTTTGCATTGTTTTCCTTTTGAGCATAATTCTTCCTACAGCTGCAGTAGCACAGCTAGAGAGCTTGGATTAACTCAGAGCCCAGAACAAACAAGCCCACGAAGGAGCTATGAGAATCAGGCTGACGTGTGCCTGTTTGTTAACATGGCAAGAAAATGAAAAACAAAACATCAGCAAAAACATTGGAATAAATAAAGCCAAAGCATCAGGTGCAGCACAGATATGGCCTCCACACCAGTTTTCATCCTGCTTCTTTCTTTTGGATTCAGGAGGGAGAATGAACTGAAGCTGCCTCATGACTGGTTGTGCTACCTGGCTCCCGAGATTGTCCGTGAGATGGCCCCAGGGAAAGATGAAGACAAGCTGCCTTTCTCCAAAGCTGCAGATATCTATGCCTTTGGGTAAGAAAGGAACACCCAGGAGTACCATGAGGGCTTGCTAACTGAGACTGGCTACTGGCCTGAGCCTTCCAGTCAGGGCTCCCTTTCTCTCAGACTCAGGATTCCAGCAGGGACACATTTTCCTCACCTATTCCAAAAGTCGTGGGTGGAAGGGGTTTGCTGCACAGCCTTAGGCACCTCCCAGAGCTCTGCTGAAGCAGCTGGAACAGTGCCAGCATTGGGTATTTTCCCTCTCAGGAGCAGGCAGAAGCCTGACATGTCTGTTGGCATTGCAGGACCGTGTGGTACGAGCTCCAGGCACGGGAATGGCCCTTCAAGACCCAGCCTGCAGAGGCTCTCATCTGGCAGATCGGCAGTGGTGAGGGAGTGAGACAAGTCCTTGCCGCTGTCAGCCTGGGCAAAGAAGTCAATGTAAGTACCTCAGCTGCAGGAGTCCCTCATACAGCTGTTTGTCAGGGAGAGAGTGGGCTGCTCCAAGAGATTTATTATACTCATAACTCAAAAGAGGGCAGGAAAGAGGAGAGATGAGAGTGGAAGATGAGGTTAAGCCTGTGCCCATAACTGTGGTGCAGAAAAGAACATCCACAGCACGGGACACTCGAATTCTGACAGTGTTCAGGCCCTCTGTGAGCAGTATCTGCCTGGGCTCACATACATCCTAGTGCTCAGACAGTTTTCTGGCCTGCACAGTTGATCCATGAGCTGAGATAATGAGCCACCACTGTCCTCTGCAGGAAATCCTCTCAGCCTGCTGGGCCTTTGACCTCAGCGAGAGGCCCAGCTTCACTGTCCTCATGGAAATGCTTGAAAAACTTCCAAAACTGAACCGCCGGCTCTCCCACCCAGGGCACTTCTGGAAGTCTGCTGAGTGAGTACCTGCTGCTGGTCACAGCACTGATGCCAAGCAATTTCCTAACTGATAGTTTCTGAGCTTTATTTGCTTTCCTGGGGCTGTGAGACCTGACAGGGTGGGAGCACTGCTCCTCTGCTTCTCTAGTTCCTGGGAAATGATGTGACTAAGCCACGAGCCTCAGACAGTTCATTTCCTACTTCAGCATATTCACCTCCCTCCAGCAGCTGACTGATCCCCCTGTTTGGTGTCAGAGAACATCCACAACAGCATTAGGAAGGGCCCAAAGTGATGGTAATGGCAGGTACTGCCTGAGGAAGGGAAGGACCCAAGCACAGGCCACTGTTTCCCTCTGAAGTGGTTCAGACTGGATGGGTTTGAGGCCACAGACACATCTGTGTCCAGTGCCCTTTCACCATGTCCTTGGCTCAGTGTTTCTTTTCATCTCCTGAAATGCTCATATTTACTTTCTCTTTGTTCTGATGTTTAACCCACCCCTTCCCTTCCTATAATCCTTCACCCTCTTCCTACAACACCTGATCAGAACCACCCAAACCCCTGAGACAGGAACTGTCGTGGCAGTTTGGTCTCTGCTGGATGTTGGAGGCTTTGGAGTTTTGGTTGAAAACTTTGCCACTTCTCCTGTGCCATTTCCTCCCCATTTAAATCTACTGGATCCCTGACACACCAGTGATGTCCAACAGCTTTAAATTGCAGAAAGCTTCCCCCAGACCCTGGCCTCACCCTCACACAAAGAACACACACTGAGCAGTGGAGCTCCCCCCCACCTCACCCAGATCCTTTCACACACTGAACTAACCCCTGCTGCAGCCTGGTCAAAGCTTGTAGAGTGTGTAGTTCTCAAGGGCTTGCTGTAAATAACTGAAAACTAACTCTCATGGTGTCTTTTTCCCTCTCCCCTCCCATATTTCTTTGTAGGTTGTAGCTACTGGCGCAATAATGGGCTCCACCTTGCATGCTTCCATGTGTCGTATCCTAACCGGCAACTTGGACAATCACCTTCCATTAAAAAAGCAAAAAAAAACCACGAAATTAACCCATGGACATAATCAACACTTTATCCGAGTTCTCTCTGCCTTTCGCTTGGTGTGGGCTGTAGCTTCAATAACCACTCCTGTCTGCGAGACCTTCCCACCTAACACCGGCCTCCTCTGCCTCTGGAGCACTCCAGCAGCTGTGGCTCCTCCTGGGAAGGGCGCAGGGACCTGCTCTGACTGACCAGGTGCACACCCCAGGCAGGGCCGGGTGTCCTGCCCACAGCTCAGGGCTGTCCCCAAACTGCTGCGCCTCGTGCGAGGCCCCCGAGCCCATCTGGGGCTGTGGCCTTACTGCTGGAGCTCTGTGGCTGCAGGTGACAGGGACATTGGCACAGCGCTTGCAAAGCAGCAGGAGCTGAGGTCAGGCTCTCCCTCAGGCCCAGAGCCAGCACTGGAGCCAGGGTCACTTTTGTAAGGCCAGTTCTTGAGTGGAAAGAAGGATGGTCCTTGCTCACCTTGGAGCAGCTGAGGGTCCTTTGCCCACTGAGAACCAGGCCAGGGCAGTGTCCAGAGCAGGCCCACGTGGGTCAGCAGGGACCAGCTCCAAGGCCGAGTAAAAGACGAGGAAAGCGAGAGCAGCTTCAGCTCCTCCCCATGCAGATGCAGTGCTTGCAGTGTTACAGTTTGCTTCTGTTTACATCCCTGATCAGGACTCAGTGTTGGGCCTTGGCAGTCACAGCTAGCACAGCAAACATGTGCCTTCTAGGAAAGGTCTTTTTTCACTGGTTTGGAGGGGAGAGGACAGGGCCAGAGGACAACACACACCAAGGGGGTTTCTGCTGTCTGGGGACAAGCTCCCACATCCATTCCCTGAGCCTGCTCAGGAAAGCTCTGAGCTGAAAGTGCCAGAAGCAGTGCCAGAAGCTCTGCCAGCAGTGTGAGAGCAAGGAGAGAAACACCTTTGTATGTTTGTAGAGCCTGGGGAGGAGCAAATGGGTTTGGGTTTGTTCTGTTGGGGTTTCTTTACATATTCATGTACCTTGTCAAAACTCCCCTTTCTTACAAAGAAAACTCTTTCAGTTTTCCCTTCACTTCAAGGGAAACAAGCGCCCACTGAAAACCAGTGTCAGGCTTCTGTCCACGGTAGAGACCTGGGAAAACTTCCTGCTCCTTCCCCTTGGGCAAATCAGATTGTGCAGTTTCTTCCCACTGATGGGGTTTGCTTGAAAAACTTCATGTGTTTGCAGCTGAATTACTTGAGCATCTCTTGGGTGATCTGGAGTGATGCGAGAGCAGAACCAAACTCATTTTGGCTCTAGTGGCAGGGTGGTAGCTTTGTGAGATGAATCATCAGTAACTGTTTCCCCCTCCCTTCTCCTCTCCCTCCCCACTCTTTGCAGCATTAACAGTAGCAAAGTTGTTCTCCGTTTTGAAAGATTGGGCTTGGGAATCCTGGAACCGAGTAACCCAAAGCTCTAGCCCGGTGTCATTGTGCCCGTGCTGGCTGCCTGCTCCCACCCAGCACCAGAAACCCTCCCTGGCTCCTCCACGCCGAGGCTGGTGCAGCCCCACTGAAGACCATCAGCTCAGCCCTGTGTCCTGCCTGAGCACCAGCAGTTATTTAAACAATGTTTACATGATACTTTTGTGTGAACTATATTTTTTTAAACATAATAAACAGTGAATCGAGTTGAACTACAGCCATTCTCAAATAGCGCTGAAAAAGAGAAGAGCTGTTCCTGGTTCCTCCTTGTGTCCACGGTCAGTAGGAGCCACTCTGCCTTCAGAGCAGGGCCCTGGCAGTGGCACCGCAGTGACGTGGCTCCTGCGAGCTCTTTGCCTTCCAGAGGTCACTTCTCTCCTGCAGGCAGAGCCCAGCCTGCTGCACTAGGGCTTGCCCAAACCACCCATTGTTTCAGCAGGGCTGCTCCAGCTCTGCGCCACCTTGAATTCAGCTCCACCAGAACAGAGCTGCTGCAGGTAGCGTCTGGCTCCCAGGTAATGACTCAAGTGCTCTTCTCCACAGAACTCACTCTACAACCTGCTCCTTCTCATACAATCCCAGAGGAATTAAGAATTGCTGGCCTTAAAAAATAAACTCATGACTTGTCACAGCTTTGCACAGGGAACAAATTCTTCTTTTGAAGTTCAGGCACAAGTTTGAGTGCAGGGAAAGGCAAGGGTGACAGGACAAGGGAAAAGCTGTCCCTAAATAATGCATTAACTGAGGCCTTGATACACAGAGCTTCAGAGCCCCTGCACACACACACAGAGTGTTCCCACTGCCTGCAACTGGCCGGCCACGTTTCAGCTTGCAAGTTGTTTGAGAAACATAGGACTAAAGCTTTGAGGAAGAAAATCTTGTAACCAAGAGGGCAATATCTGGGCCTGGAGGTTCTGCCTGACCACAGCTCAAACTTGTTTCAGAGGTTAGTTTTAAAACTAAAACCCATCCCCTCCTCCAGTGCAGTGTGGAGGGGACAGCCAGTGACCACACTGAGGTGACAGATGCATCATCCCCCTTGGAAATCAATTGCAGGCCCTGCTAGCAGAGGCTCCCCTTTCCCCACCATCATCCCCGAGGCTCAGGGGGGAGCTCCCAGATCCTCTGAGCAGGCAAAGCACCAGCCCTCAGTTTGGCTGCCTGGTGCTAAGCAGCACAAAACCTGAGTTCTGTTGAGCAGAGAGCCTCAGTCCTGTGTGCAAGTCAGTTGTAGCTTCTTAAAAGTGCTGATAAAGACTTTTCAAATATGTCTCAGATTTAAAGGAGAAATGGGTTTGGCATGGCCAGGCACTGTAGAGCTGTCCTGATCCCATCCCCCTCGGGCTCTGCTGTTCTCACTAACGGTGTGTCAGCAGCCTGAAGCAGAAGCTGTTTTCCCCCAAGTGCTGCTTAATTAAGCACAACACAAACCCAAAGCAGGGAAAAAAAGGTGCTGCCCCTCAGCTGGAGCCCTGCGTGAGCTTCCTGCCTTAGGGAGGGCAGGGCAGGAGCCGCTGCCGGCTGCAGACCGGCCTTGGCTCAGTCTGTGTCGAGCGCAGCAGCGGCCTCGGGGTGCTCCTCGCACAGTTTTGGGGTGCATTAAGCAGGCCCTGAGAGCCGGGACAGGCAGCAGGTCCTGTGGGACCAGAGGCCCGACTGTGCACAGGCTCCTTGCAAGCCCAGACCGTGCCCTTCTGTTCCTGCGGGGCAGGTCAGGCCCTGGCTGTGCAGCCCCGAGCACGGGGATGTGCCCACGGCCCTGCTCCGGTCCCGGCTCCTTCACAGCCTCCCCCTAACGGGGACACGGGGATCCAGCCTGACCTGGCTGCTGCTGGGACAGCCTCGAGCTGCCCGCGAACACAAAGCTCCTCCTCTGCCCCAGTGCGGGCTCCTTTTAGCTCTGGTCAGCCAGGGGCTCTGGGGCAGAGCTGTGGGGGCACCGAGCTGTCCCGTCTTTGTGTCACACGTCCCAGTGGAGCTGTCAATGTGACAATGCTGTGCAATGCTGCTACAGGAGCCACGTGTCAGTAGTGAATGTAAATGGTCGTAACATGGTGAACATGGACACGTTTTCTTTTCAAATGTGATGTAAACTTTGTACAGTATAAATTTTTTTTTATATTTTCTATGAACTGAGTGTCTTCCAGAATTGCTATTAAATTAATTACAAATTGTTAGAATTAACATCAGTTTCTGTATTAGTTTATTCAACCAGGAAAAAAAAAAAAAGTGCACTCTATGCTACTGGAGTTCTGGATATGTAGGAATCTTTTCAGTAAATAAATCTTTGGTGCGGATAAAGCAGGTGTTACTGAGTCCTGGTTTGACCTTCCCCTCCCACTGACTGGTAGCCACAGACCCCGAGCACAGCAGCTCCTCCACCCCCTCTGCCCCCTGCCCTTCCCCTGAGGGACACCAGGTGATCTCCCCCTGCACAAGTCCATTGCCATTGACGAAGTTTTCCCTCCTGGATCTGATGAGTCCCATTATGAGATGGGTAATGAAGCCACCACGGAGTTTTCTCAAAGCACTGAGCTGCTTAAGAAGCTGCTTCCCTCCCCAGTGGGGCACCTGGGGCCGTTCCGGGACCCCCAGCACGTTCTCCATCCTTTGCACAAGGTCCTGCCACCACCTCCCACCTGCAGAGTGGGGCAGAGCTCCACAGACCCTGCTCTCACTCTGGGAGTGCCATTACGAGATGTTAATTAATCGCAGGAAGGTTCTGCTGCTGCCAGCAGCTTTGTGCTGGGAATAACAGCAGCTTTGTGCTGTCCTGCCGGGAACGAGCATCATAAAGCACAGTTTTACATCTCATCCATCTTATCTACATCTCACACGCAAACAATAAAAAAGTTAAGATAAGCTGAACTTTGTTGTCTTTCATAAAGAATAAGAAATAACAAATTTAATTCTCAATTATACTGGAAGGGCAGAAGTGTTTGATATAACAAACCAACCACACAAACTCCAGTCCCCAAAGCACAAAGGCTCTGCCCCAGCCGTGACTGGAGCAGTTTGATGTTCCCCTGCCCAGAGTTGTACCCCAGACCTGCCCTGGGCTGCCTGAGGCACCAAGACCGGGGTCTCCCTCTGCCCTGGGAGAGCCACAGCAAACACGAACAGGAGCAGGCAGCACACACATCCCAACGGAGACAAAGCACAAAGGGAGCACTTCCAGCCCCAGCCAGCTGCACCACAACACTCAGCAGCATCTAAAACCTCCCCACCAGACAGGGACATTTCACCAGCCCAGCTGGGTGCTCAACATCAAAACATCCCAGAGCAGCCACAGAAATGGGGATTCACTCAGAGGAGGCACCAAATAACTCACAAAGCACAGCTCAGGCTACAAATGAACTGACTGGAGCAGGATCTAGAAAAGCTGGACACACCATATCTGGCTTCATCCTCAGAGATCAGCCTGCTCCTCCCAGACAAGGCAGCAGCTCCAGCCCTGGCTCCCAGTGGGTTGCTGGGGCAGGCAGAACCCCCCTGCACATGGCCAATACAACACAGTATTACACCAAGGAGAAGAAAAAGCCTTTCACCTATCTGTCCTCACTGTCTCCAGGGCCAAGAGCTCAGCAGCCTTGCACATCACCCCAATACAAGCAGCAGCTACCAGGCCCTGCCCCACAGCCCTTTGCTGTCCCTTGTGAGCCCCAGGTGTTCCTTGTGAGCCTTGGGCATCCCTCATCCCCCCTCCCCTGCCTGGCTCCAACAGCCCCCAGGTTTCCTGCATTTCCCTGGTGCTGGGCCTGACCTTCTGTCACCTTCATGGACTCGGTCCACATGTTCTGTTGCTTTTTTCTTCAGTTAATAATGTTATGAAAATCAGGCTCAAAGTATATTCCAATGTGAGACTGCTCCCCAAAGCTCAGGGATGCACCCTGTGCCAGCAGTGTGCCTGAGCTGCCAGCCCAGGACCCTCCCAGTTGCCCCAGTTCAGCCCAGCACTAAGCTTTACCAGCACCCAAAACCAGGTACAGAAGCAGGCTAAGAGCAAGGTCTGTCTGCACCTCAGTGCCCAGGCACACAGCCTGTTCTGGATGCTGGATTCCCTTAAAGCCATATAAATTTGGCATAAGTGTCAATGAAATAAGCCACTAATTGCTCAGAAAGTGTTAATCTGTAACTCCCAGTCCAGTCCCAACCCAGCCAGGTGCACAAGCACCTCAGTAACCCAGCCCAGTTCCTGTGGCTAAGGTTGTCCTGAAGCATGTGTAAAACACACTGTCCACACATGGCACTACTGACTTTTGAGTCTCAACTCTGCCTCCAACAGATTCCAGCTCCTGGAGACACAGGATGATGGGAAAATATCACCTTAAGCTTTTTTAATATGCTCATATAGCTCTGGTAATTTCAGAGAAGGAACTAGTTCTGATGTAACTGCAAGGCCTAGAAAGAGCCCAAGTCCCAGCACAATGAGGGCAGTTTCGAGCCAGTCTCACTCCTTGGTGCAAACTCACACTTGCCTGGCAATAACAAAAAGGCAAAACTGATCATAGACAGACTGTAACTCCTGGAGATGTCCTCAGCTCAGGGAGGAGGGAGCACAAACCCACCCCTCAGGACAACCTGAGAGCTGGCTTAGTTATCTCTGCCTTTGCAGGCTGGAGCCAAGAGCAAGAAGAGGTTCACTGATCCACACACTTTGTCTCAGTATAAAGGCAGATTTTATTACAAACAAATCAAGTAAACCAGAGCATAGAATTCAAATGTACAAAGTGCTTTGGAATTTTTGGAACCTTCCTGCTATAAGCTCTGTAACAACAACAGCTGAGGTTCATGTACCTGAGTCCCACAAAGCAGAATTCACCACTGCTACCTGCTGAGCAGATACATCTGAGGTGGATGCAGCAGGTGTTGCCACTTGGGGACCAGCACATTATTATCCCATTTGCAAACATTGCTCCAGATCCAAGCACCTGGCCAGACAGCTCCCAGCAACACAACCATCCATTCACTTGCTTTCAAGGGAAGATAATATGCAAGTAAACCAATCTGATATAAATAAGGCCAAGAAGATTAACAGTACATTTTAAAAAAAGATTTCAGCCCTAGTTAACTTAGTACAAAACTCTACATTTTCCTTGTATGTACAAAACCCACCAGATTTATACTAGCATAGATGGTATTAAAAAAATAATTTGCACCTTCACTATTAAGATAATGTATTAAAAGCATGTCAGAATAAATAGCAACAGAAGTTAAATTTAATATTTTACTTAATTAAGACTGAGGTTTAAGAGTGAAATCCTACAATCCTATACAGATTCATGATTGAACAAGTATAAGAAGGAGAATTTGACTCTTTGTTTTTTGAAAATAACAACAAATGTGCAAATATCGTCTAAAACACAAGTGGATTTGGTCTTCAGCTGCTGGGTTGCAAAGCTCCTTTGACTTCATGTGGGAACACAGCCCCAAATATATCTTCATGGTATCGCTTTTGGCTCTGCAAAAAGAAAGGACACCCAAGAGATGAATAAAATGCTGCCAGCTACTCCTTATCCATTAGTTCAGTAAATCAAAGGCCTTTTGCATTTGTAGCATTGGTTCTGTAGACTTTTGTTACTGCCAGTGAAAGGGAGCTCCCTGAACCCCAGGAACAAATGCACCAGGGTGAGTTCTGATAACAAGAGGGTCTTAAAAAGCAGTAGTCCCAGGCACTGGGTCCTTAGTGATGGACCCATGAAATTCCTGAACTCACTTGCCCTCTCTGGATACAATAAAACCTCAAGCTCCTCTATGTTCCCAACACCGCGCAAAGCAGATCCCCCGGATCCCCCCGTGGCAGGGCAGGGCAGAACAGAGCAGGGCGGGGCAGGGCAGGGCGGGGCAGGGCGGGGCAGGGCAGGGCGGGGCAGGGCAGGGCGGGGCAGAACAGAGCAGGGCAGGGTGGGGCAGGGGCGGGGCAGGAGCTCTTCTGTTGCCCCGGCCGAACAGGAGCAGTGCTGGCAGTGCCGGGGGGACCAAGCCGCTGCTCAGTCCTGCGCGGCAGCCACAGGAGCCGAGCCTGGCTCTGCAGCCCCCTGTGCTGGAGGGAGTGGCCCGCAATGAGGGAGCTACCTTGAGCTGCTGGAAGTACTCGTTTGCCTGCTGCTGGCTGAGGCGCAGGGCCCGGGCGAGCAGCGCCTGCAGCGCCCGCGCCACGTCCCGCGCCATGCGCACGTCCCCGCACACGTAGATGTGGCCCTGCTGCACCTGCAGCACCTCGCACACGCGGGCCTCCAGCTGCCTCTGCAGGATGTCCTGCACATAGACCTGGGAAACACAAAAACCGTCAGCGCACCAGGTCTCTGAAATGCTGCTTTGGTTGTTGGCTCTTCTGAATCCACCGTGGAGCTGTGCACTGAGGCTCTGAGTGCCCCGTCTGCTCCAGCTCTGTCCTGCACCACAGCAAAAGTGAAAAATTTCTTCAGGCTGCCCTTTACAAGCCCCAGAGGTGGAAGCTTGGCCTGTCTCTTGATCAAACTTGCACAGACAAAAACCCTTCTATCTGCCAAAGTCTCCTAACTGCCAGGAGAGCTAAAAAGAGGGTAACTTCTGGGCTGTTGTTTTGTCAAGAATCTTCTGTGCAAAATTAATTTCCATGGTCACTGTGTCATTGAAATGGGGACAAATGACCAGAGCCAACTCATTTCTAACCCATGGGCTAATCAAATCTTGCAAAATACAAGGTTTCTGAAAATGTCCCAGTTCTAGTTTCAAAGGCAGTTTGTACTGGATGTGCCTCTCTATGGCAGTAAGGGGTTTATAGCACATTTATAGCAACTTATAGCACAGTTTACTTGTGCTGGAGTGCACAGGGAGATTTTCCTTCATTTGAAGGAGCTCAAACCTGCTCACAATACACTGAAGCAAAATGATACCATTTTGTAAAGAACAGAGTCCAGATCTCGAGGGATGATTCTGGAGGAGTTAACCCTGAAAGAACAAAGGAACCAGCCTTACTTTGTCTTGGCCAGGCAGTCTAGAGTAAGCTGTGTAGACATCTCTCAGGACTCCCTTCCTCTTCATTTCCTCAGTTTCCTCTCTGTAGATGTGATCCAGGTCTGGCTGCCGGCAGCCGAACAGCAGCGTCATGTCCCCTGCCCTGAGCCCTGCAAGCACATGGGAGAGGGACTGAGTGCCTGGGCACTCGCTGACACACGGGACTGGCACCAGGCTGTGCCCGCGGGATGGCCTCTGGGGGACGGACTGGCTGTTCCAGTGCAGTGCCCGGGAGTGCCAGTCCCTGCAGGGGCTCCTGGCTGACATTTGTGGGTGTCTCTGCCCGCAGAGCCCTTGTCTGCAGCAGCGGGGGTGTCCCTGAGCCAGCCCTGCCCCAGCTCCCCTGGTACCTCTGTGCTCCAGGTCATAGAGGCGCTGCAGCCAGAAGCTCCTGAAGGGAGCGATCCCGGTGCCCGAGCCGATCAGAATGCAGGGCCTGGCGGGCTCCTCCGGCAGGTGGAAGTCATTAGCACTACAAGGCAAGAATATGTTAATTAGGTAACTGGTTTCTGACTGAAATTCACGTTCAGTTGCCTGAATGACTCTGAGTAGCACAGCCCAGGTCCCCAGTCTGAAATAGGGCTGAACTGGGTGCTCCTTGTTCCCTCCCCTTTCCTTACTCTGCAGTGGAGAAGCTGACAGTGGGGATGGGGTCATAGGAATAGAATTACTTCAGAATTTTCTAATGATTTGTGATTTTACTAAATACTATTTTATTTTACTATGTTTATCTTTATTTTACTAAATGCTATTTTTATTTTACTATGTAAGGTATGGTAAAAGATCTCTTCTCTGGAAGACAGGGAATTAATTCCCTCTCTTCTCAGACCCAGTTGAAGTTCCAGCTTCAACTCACCAGTCACTTGAAAATATTGAGCAAAGGAAAACCCGCTGAAGAAGCTGAACTAAGAACTGCTCTTATTTGGGTTGTTTAATTTCCTTTACCTGCGGATGAAGCAGGGAACGGTTTCATTGAGCTCTATTGTGTTCAGCCACGTGCTGCAGACTCCATGATGCAAAGGTCCTTTTCCATCTAAAAGCAGAGCAAGGCAGAACACCTGTCAGCACCCAAAAGCCTTCTGTTTCTAAAAAAGCAGTTTATAGTTAAAATTTTAGCATAAATGTATGTCTAGTAATGATTTATAAAAGATGGATGCACTGATCATGGTCCAGGATTTTAGCAAATCTTGGCCCAGTATGGAGACCTGCCCTGCAGGTACTATTCTGTAGGTATGACAACACAAATTTTTTATTACAGATATACTTCGTGCTGCATGGCAGTTTTTTCCCTGAACCACAATGTAGCCTAAATATAATTTAATTAAGAGAGAGATGAAAACAACAGCTCATTACCTCTTGTCCTGTAGTTTACAACTGCAACTGTCAGATGAATCTCTCTGGCTGTCATGTCACAGGACGAGCTGACAGAATAGTACCTGGGCTTCAGAAATGGCAGCTGACTCAGCAGGAAAGCTGTGGAGATCTCAGCAGAGGGGAATTCCTCCAGGACCTCCAGGATGTTCGGGCTGTTGTAAAACTTCCATTTATTGTATTCTTCTGTGCTCTAAAAGCCAAACCATCACCATGTTGTGAATTCATGTTGTAAATATTGGCTTTTCACAATTATTCTGATAAATATATATATTATATGCTTTCATGATATTCTTTTCTCTCTTAGCAAGTTATAGGCTTAGATAGGAATTCTGAATGGTAAGGATATGTTTCATCTGGACAAGGCAAGATAAACAAGCAAGACAATGGGAGGATCAAGCTGTGGAAAACAGGCTATTATCAACAGCAGGAAATGGAGAGCAAATGGTTATCAAGAAGCCGGTACCAGGACGCTGTCAGGGGGGGAAGACAGGAAGACCAGCTACCCTCAAAGGAAGGATGAGGGGCTAGGACTCTTATCGATCAGTGACCATTTCCAGAGGAAAGGAAACCAAACTCCAAAATAATGATGATCAGCAAAAATAGTGCTGACCAGCAGAAAATTAAGTTGTGCAAAAGCATGATCTAAGAAGGCAGAACCAGAGAGGGGACACACTTTGAATATGCATTAACCCCTCACAGCAGGGGGAGATAAAAAGAGTGTCCCTGAGATACCAGGTGTGCTCTTGGCAGCGTGCCAAGGCACCCGGCCGTAACTCTTTGATTTACTTTATGTCTCTTATTGTCTTTATTAAACTGTTTTAAAATTTTACAGGAGTGAACTTCGTTTTTCACAACCACAACAATACCAGGTCATGCTGAGTTCAGGAGAGCAGGCATATTTGAAATGTCACTTATAAATAAGATTCCTGCTGTACATTCAATTAAATATGCAGGCAAATCAACAAAGAGTTTTCAAAACTTTGCCAGGACCAATACTGGGGTTTCCTAAGAAATAATTTAACTTTGAACAGAGAAGTTCAGAACCCCTACTACAATGTTCTCAGACACCTGCCCTCTCAGCGAGGATGCAGAAATGGAAGTAGAGCCTGTTTCTCAGCTCCCTGTTGTGGCACAGCTGTAAAATTGTGTAGTCCCAGGTCCTGACCTCCCATGGGCCTCCCTTGTTGGAGTCTGAGACACAGAGTGTGTGCCCTTGTTTCTGATGCTTAGCTTTGAGATCCAGAAAAGCACTGAATTTCATACAATATGAAATTCATGAGCATGTTTTCATGGTGATACATGAAAACAACTGTTAAAGTTAGATACAAAAGCTAAAAGTGTGAGTGTGTAGATTAGAGAGTTTTCTTAAGTCACTGGATGAAAAAGTTAAAGTTTAGAGTTTAAAATAGTTTAGAAAGCAGAAGACAAGATGGAGGATTTAGATTGTTGTTTATTTTCCTTCTTTTTTCTTCATGTTCTTCTAGAGGTTTTTGGGTAATAGTAGGTGATTGGTTAGAAAATGCCACAGTGCAGCACACAGGTGTTGGGTCATTAAGAAAAATAATATACATGTCTATTGTTAATTGGATAAGAATAAGTATAAAGATAAAAGAAGTGTGTAGTTCGGGGCCATTTTGTGCTTTCAAAGCCAAAGTGAGCCACAAAGTGAGCCAAAAGGCCATTTTGTACCATCAGAAAGAAATTAACCAGATTGCAGTGAACTGAACTTGTGCAGAAAGTCTGGAGGGACCTGCCAAGTTTTGTGATAACATCCTAATAAACACGAGAAACAAGATCCTAACAGGCTTTGGAGTTTTTGTCCTGACCCAGAGGACTGTGATAAACGGGTGCCCTGCGAGGGAATACCCCAAGGAGCTCAGCTCAGAGGAGACTGAGAAATCCAGGAGTGAAAAAAAAGTACAGAAGAAGTGCAGCAGAATCAGAAACGGAAAAAAGAAACAGAGAAAGAATTTTTTAAAAAAAGTTACATCCCTGAACCTGGTAGGAGGAGCCAGCACTTACCACACCTGTGAGTCATTTCTTAAAGCCACATCCCTCTGACCCTCAGGGTAGCAAATTGTCAGACATAAACATTTACCAGCTGCCCTGCAGCTCCTCCACAAAGTGTAAGGTCTTTAAGGGTGTCTCATCAGAAACCACTGTTTGGCAAGAGAACCAGGCAGGCAAATGACCCACCCAGAACCACACAGGAAAAACCACATCTTGGTTCCCACACCCAAGCTGAGCCT
Source organism: Poecile atricapillus (assembly GCF_030490865.1). Lineage (NCBI taxonomy): Eukaryota > Metazoa > Chordata > Aves > Passeriformes > Paridae > Poecile > Poecile atricapillus. The sequence goes on along the minus strand of NC_081269.1, from coordinate 1,554,422 downwards.
CAAGACCCCTCTTCCTCTGACTGTGGTTGGCTTTCCAAGACCACAGAATATGTAACAGAAACATAAAAAACCATCACTACAAAAAATTCTTAAGCTTCTGCTACAGAGCCAAAGGGCATCAGAGGGCCTAGTGCACAGTTCTGCAAACACACCTCCAGCCCTAAGGCTCACCTGACACAACACCTCCAGCCTCTGCTTGTCTCCTTCTGCTGTCACCAGCTGGGAAAGTTTTTTTAGCAGTTGTTGGGAGGGTGGAGTAGTGATATCAAGCAAGTATGTCAAAGCCTCAGGTAGTGTGCAGGCTGGAAACTTTTTATGACTTGTCCAGTATCCACCTGGAAATGAGGGAAAGAAAAGGACACTTAGCAACACACACAGTATTTGAGAGCTGTGAAGCTTTGCAAAACTCAGTGTCCTTCAAAATACCCCTTCAGGTGAGGGTGCAGCAGGTCTAGACCACTGGGCCCTCCTGGAAAAAGATTACTGTGAGGTTTTGAACATTTTGTAAGGGGAGGATCTGCCACAGAAAACTTCATGACAAAAAAATACCACTTGGAAAGTCACAGTCTTTAATTCAGGGAAACCATCTTTCCATGTTCCAGAATCCTATGACTGTTCCTACTACTACGGGAAAGATGGGCAGGACATATAGGTCTATTTTAGGACTCTTACATGTATCAACAATAAGCAAACTGTTGATTAATTTAATGGCAGTCAATGGCCAGTTCAGCAACTGAATTAGTGCCACCTCAGGTACCTCTGCAACCCTGAAGTCATGGTTTTGCCAGAAAGGGCAAAATCATAACCAAGAATTGTAAGAATAACTAAAAAGCAGCAGCAAACCCTATTGAAACTTAAGAAAAGGATCATAGAATCAAATTCAGTCAACAAAAATTCTTATGAATTTTAACAGAATCTGTCCAATATCCTCTGTTGTTTTGTCTAAAGAGATCCAACTTACCATCAATGCAGGTTTCAAGCCTGATAGTCTGGTCAGCTGGAGGGGCATCCTTGACACGTGCAATAATACCGTGGACTAACTCTGCCTGGTTGCCTGGGAAAATCCCGATGTGCTCCCCAGGAAGGTAATGCACTTCCTGGTTAGTCTCACAGTGAAGTTTAACCAGAATGGTAACACGACTGGACAGCAAAGAAAGAGAAATGAGACAGATCTTGGTAACATTGACAGGATTTCCCTTGGATTGCACAGGAAGAGAATAAATCTGCAGTGGCAGTTGGCAAGGGCTCCCTTGTGTTCGTTATCAAATACCAGAGCAGCTTAGAGCTTCATAGAGACAAACAAATCAGAGTCCAGGCATGTGAAGTACTTGTATCCAAACAAATTGGGTGCTGAAGTTCTGCCTGGTCTGTCCAATACAGAATAAACACACCTGGAATCAGCCAGTGGAAGTGCAGACTGCACAGCTCACATGCTTCTACTAAGGACAGTACAAAATTCCTTTGTATTTTGTAATAACTGCAGGGAGAAGATGTTTATAACCAAGCACTTTACATGTTTAAGATTTTAGTAAAATGTAGTATTGCAATACTCAAAAGAATGAGGTAGCATACCTGGACTTCAAACTTTGAAGATTCTGTCTGAATTTCAGCTTCATGGGAATTACATCCTTGGCATGAATGCTTGCAAGAGCTGGTGAGAAAAGTGGATATGACTCTTGGTAATTCTGATTAGGTTTGTTTAAAATGTCTTCAATTAATATGCACAGGAGAACTGACCCACACTTGCCCTAGAAGGTGACCAACCTTTAGTCAGTTGTGTGTGCCCCATTCCCTGACTAAAAGCAGTTCATCTCAACTTTTGCTCCTCTGGGGCTGTCTAAATATGGGATAGTTCCAGTGTTATTGTGCTAGAAAAGATAACTTAGACAATGTAAACCAGTGTCTTTTGAAATCTGATCATGTGCTGCATTATAAGCATTCTACCATCCAGCAGGGCCAAGAGCTCTTCTGAGAAACCTTCACTGTTCAGCCCCTCTGAAGCAGCAAAGGCAGAGGGAGGAAGGTGGGAGCAATACCTTTAGCCAGGTCCATGGGCTGGGAGTCATGCACTAGCCTGTAATTAGTAGGGTCCCAGCTTTCCTCAGAGGTGTAGATCTCAGGCAACTGAATACTGTGTCTCCCACGGATGTTAAAAATGTCACAGGCAGTCTAGATAAAATACCACAAAAATAAAGGATAGGCAGAGTAAAAAAAAATAATTTATATATATATATATATATATATATATTCTTAGCATAATCCTAATAAGGAGGTATCAGTTTCACAGACTGCTGGTTTTTAGTGCCTCTGCTGTGTGAGTTCAGTGATTTCAGTGAGGTTCCACTACTATAACAGTATAGCTAAAAAAGATCTACTGCAAGAAATTCAGATGTTTGATGCTACACTTGTTCATACTGAGCATTCCATTATCCAAAAGGGTTCATGCAATTTTGTGTGGATATTAAAAAATAATAGAAAGGGACCCAGTTCCCTCTCCAAGTTAGGCAAGCAGTAGAGAAGAGGGGAGGTCCAAATTCAGTTATAAATTCAGATGTTTGCTTTCCTTCATTTTCCTTCATTTTTATGAGAACTGAACTCAAATGAATGGATGAATGAGTGGAATAAGAGATGTATTTCTATATTCACCTTGAAAGCACTGATTGCCCAGCTGCGGAAAGCTTCTTCTTGCCCATTGAGTTCATCCCCTTCACCCACTGGAGTGAGCTGGGAAGCCCCGAGTTGGGCCAGTTTTTGGTCAATGGCATGAGCAAAGGCACAGAACTCTGGGTACATGCTGGATCCCAGACCAAACACAGCATATCTGCAGAAGGAGACAAAAAGGAGGTTGCTGTGTTATGCTATATGGAGTGCTAAAGGACTCAATTGCATGTAAACCAAACAAAGTATTTTTACCTAATTTTATTTCTCAGCAGTTTCAGTCTAAGCAAGGATTCCTTCCAGGTCTGCATAAAAATACATAAAATACACTTAAGGATAGAAAAATACTCTGATTTATGACAGAATACTCTAATTTGAAATCTGATCCATATCTTACTGAAGAACATGAGATAAATGAAAGGTTTGTTTTTGGTCTTTGAGCTGAGTCTCATACACACTTCTGAGGTGAACATTACCTTTCCGTTACCTGGAGAATCTCCATTTCCAAAAGTGCTAGTAACCACTAAAAGAAGTGTTTCTTTTTCCAGGTCACAAATATTGTACTCATCCATGCACAGAATCTGGAAGGAATAAAGCTCATGAGACATTGCTCACAGCCATAAGAACTAGCCTTAGATATCTCAGATGACTGCTGACCAGACTTACATGGCATTATGCCAAATGAATACAAAATCAAAATTCTAGTCCAACTTGTATTTACAGAACTTTCAAAACACAGGTTTGGAGAAGGGAAAAGCCTGCAGAAGCCAAACTCCTGTCTCCAGAGGCGTGGCTGATTTGTACTACTCACCTTAGTGCTGAAGGCACAGCTGAACAGGCTGCACAGGTTATTGGCAAGCGTCTCTGACTTGCCCATCTCTGTGGCATAGATCACAGTGACCTTGGCCCTGGTGGCCACTGCTCCTTGCATGAGTGAGGATGCAAAGAGCACAGCCCTGGGGAAGGAACAATCACACACAACTTTTAATGGAGCTACACCAATTCAGGCTGATTGACAAATAAGCTAGGAAAGACTGAGCTTGAGAATGGCTTCTCTCTGAAAGATGGTTCAGAAGCAACACACTGTAGACGGCCCTAAGCAAGAACCTTAGACAGGAATGTTTCCTCAGGGTGGAGAGGTAAGGCTGTGATTCAAATCACTCAAGTGGTCTCTACTGTAATAATTGTTTTTAAAGAAGTAGAGCAGAAATATTACAAGAATAGTTGGACAAAGCATGAAGAATCTTATTTGAACAACTTACTTTGCCAAGATGCTAAACCTTATTTCTTTTCTCCTTGGCCTGCGGGTCTCATCATGCCACACATGTGTTTTCCATGCATCCACCTTTAAAAAGAAAGTTATGCTTTAAGTAAGGAATGCAAAATAGTAAATAAACAATTTGTGTATCTTTAAGGGGCCAGATCAAATAGAATCTGTATATACAACCCACTGAGTAAAAATATGGGATCAGTCTCTGGTGCATTAAACTGTATTTCAATTAAAGCCAGAGAATTCAACAGGACTAACAGCACCTCCCACATCAAATAGCTCCTTTCTGCTCCTTCTGAATCTGTGTAGTGAACTTCCATGAACTAGGGCTTGGCACCCAGACTCCCTCAGGTCCTGTATCACATCTGTACCACTCAGCTTGTCGGCTAGAGTCGGTTTTTCTTTTGATGATGTGTACCTGGTAGTAATAGAAGGGAGTGAGGACATAGTTCAGCATCTCTTGGTGGAACACAGGGGTTATGCTGCCTGACATGGGAGGCACAATCCACACCCAGTCTGCCGGGCAGCCGCCCCGTGAACGGTACTCGCTCTGCATGTACTTCAGGAAGGACTCAGCGGCCGAGTGGTGATCCATTATGGTTACATTCTGTTTCTAGAACAACAGCAAAGAGAAAAACATACATTAAAACCCTATTCTGCCCTTCTACATGGTGTAGCTAAAGTAATCCTCTTGCTTTGGTCAATAATTCAAGAACTTTACTCAGAGTAAAGGGAGTATTTATGGGAAATAAATACTATCAGCAATTACTCTAAAGATACAGATAGAGATAAAGAGTGAAGTGTGGGCCTTTGATTAAGAAGTCTTAGATCTTTTCTTTAACATTGGCATTTTACCTCTGCAGCATTGGGAGTGCATGCTGCAAAGCCTCTGACTTACTTTTACCCTCTTTTCATGTTGTCATGATATGTTAAACTGGAATTGAAAATAAAATATATTAATCCAATGGCTTTACATAGGTTTTGAAATATAAATGTGTTAAAAGGATGAAAAATCTTGCCCTTTAACTGCCTTTTTGCATTTTTCTTTTCCTTCTGTCTTTACCTGTGAGGAAATATGGATTACTGTACTTTCTCAGGTGTAAATCAAGAATAACTCTAGTGGAATCATAATGTCATCTCCATTGAGTGAGAGGAAAAAGGGACCGTGAGTATTCAGTGTCTCTCCAGATGCCACTCTCAGTGATTTACCTGGAAGCTGTGAAGCACAGCCACATTGATCTCTACAACAGCTCTGTCCTTCCATAATGATGACAGTTTGTTTGTTTCCAGTCCCATTCTCCTCCCCACCTCCTATATGTGGAAAAGATAGAGAAAAGAGAAAAGCAAATTTACCATATGGAACTTAGACCCCCCTGATTTCTCAACCTCATCAACTTTGTAATAGGAAAAAGTCGTGTAGAAGGGAAAAGAGTCAGTATCATGCTGGGGAAAGTGATGGCAACAGAAACCTGAGATTAAAGGTAAACTGGAATTTTGGAGCTCTGGTTCTTGAGGATGTTCCAGCTTCATAAGGCAGGGAGTGGTTCTCTCCCATCCCAGTGAATACTGATAGTGTCTCTTTTCCAAAACTCTTCCTGCACTGAGTTCCCTCCCTTTGCAGCCCAGCCCAGCTCCCCTCCAGCAGGTCACCTTCAGGATGTTGTAGCGCTGAGCATCACAGAAGTCCCGCACTCCAATCTCTGTCCCCATGTACCAGCCATTGAAAGGACAGGCGGTGAACTCTAGCCCTCCCACCTCCAGCAGCATGCTGGCCACAGCAGGCAGTGCATACCACTTCAGGTCTAGCTCCCTAAACCACTCGTACCTGCCAAACAAACAGTTTGAGTTACTATTTGTGTGTTTTTTCCTCAAAAAACAGAAAAGCCCAGGAAGATAAAGAGTACCAATTCTAGGAGGAACCCCTGCACCAGGGTCTGCAGAAACTCTGAGGAGTTTTCAGTGCAGAATTTGGGAATCACCAGCTACAGGAACTGCAGAACCATATTACAGAGTTCTGCAATCTGAAGACCAGTCCCAAAGCAAATAAGAAGAAAAAAAAATGAGAGAAAGGCAATAAACACTGTTATGAGTGCAGTGGTAAATGTGCATTACACTAGCATAAAAAATTATAATTTTTAAAATTCTGAATATAATTGAAATGTAGATTGGGAAAAAATGTTTTTGAACAAAACTGTAATTTGCTTCCTTAATTTAAATCTCATTTCATTGTTCTAACAGGCATTTTATCTTTCAGGATGATTTACCATCATTTCATCCTGACAAAGAACTCATAAAACAACTGCCACAGGCACAGCCCAATAACCTGCCAAGGCAGAGGCAAAAATGCAATTTTCTAAATCTTGCATGCTTACTTTGGATGCTCCATTGGCACTTGGAGGACAATTTCTGGAGGTAATTCAAATATTTCTGGGTCTTGGCCATTTGCTTGGAGAACAAGTGGAAGTACATCAAAGCGGCCATATTTCGGCTTCCACCCAAGCTCAGTGCACAACTGCAAATACAGAAAGCACATTTTCTGTGTTCTTTTCAGGTTTCCCCTCCAGATCTGAAGACAAAAGAATTTTAACCCCCTGAAAGCTCCTGAGGTAAATTCTAAGTAAAAAATATTCTCTTTGCCATTCCAACAGTGTTGAGTCACGCTGATGAAGTACTGATTGTGTCCCTGGTCATGTCTCCTGACAGTGTTAGTTCACCCTGTCTGAGATGGAGGGCAGCACTTTGATATGAGGACTGTAGGAGATTATCATTCCAGTCTGCACCTACATCCTGTGAGGCAGAACATCCCATTCACTCCTCACCTCTCTACCACTCTGCATAAACATGTGAGGAAGGAGCCCCAGGGAGAGGGGTTAGCCAAGCAGCTGTGGCCGTGAGTTTGGAGCTGTACCTGAGTGAACTCCACAGTGGCAGGGTCTCCAAGGACAGAGCCATCTGGCATTTGGTAGCCAGCATAGCGGATCAGCTGGCTGTTCCACACACGGAAATCGTGCTGCCCGTCCGTCCTCTGTGGGAACACTGTGATGGCTGACCTGCCCGGACAGAGAGCATGCCTTACAAACATATCCTCACTATTCACACAGAAATTGCTACCAACAGAAAAAGTTTTACATTTCTAAAATGAACATCAGTAGAAATAAAATCATTCATCCTCTTTGCCCACCTCCCCAAATCTTCAAATCATCTCTTTTCCCCGGGAATTGCAAAAGGTTTTGTAACATCAGCCATGACAGTTACACATTTTCAAGATGGTTGAGGGAACACATGACAGGAAAATACAAGTACCAGGAAAATTAAGAGCAGAGACAAGTTGTCAAAGTGCTGAGATAGACCACTTCATGTGTTTTTGATGCCAGATCTGGATATGGTTTTTGTTGTTTAAAATTAAAATTAGAGACCTACCTTATATTACCATTATTTGTGGCATATTGAATATGATGACAGATACGCTCAAACATTTCCTTGGCTGTTTTACAGTCCCGTGCATCAAACACCTGTGTGTTTCCAACAGAAATGTAAAGAAGACTAATTTTGAAACAGCAATCCAAAGCTGTTATTTTTTCCTATGCACTTAAGGAATGGAAAGATTGTGGCTCCACTAGGAAAGGTTCATTTTTATAGTTCTTATATGCATCATTTTCACCCATAACAATCCACCAAGGACCAAAACATGCACCTGGTCCCATGACACACCTGATTCCTACACTGCTACACATTTTCATTCAGCCATGAAGCAGAGAACTACAAAGAAACCAATCTCCTGATATGGACAGGAGGGAATCCTCCTGATTTGAAACAGTGACATTCTTCTGAGTCACAGCAGAGGACTGTTTGGCTACAGCTTAATTGGACATCCACAGCTCACCTGCAGATTGGACCACTGGATTCTTCCAATGCACCTGGGCGCGTTCCTCCAGGCCTGCTTGGCGCCAAAGATCAGCTCATCCTTTGTCAGGTGGTAGGTTCCTGCTGTTTCTATCTCCTTGGTCACTGTTTCCAGCCGGCCCAGCTGCTCTTTGATTTTTGGCCTTTTGAACAGGAAACAGCCATGAAAAGAACAATGAGAATTTCATTCAAAGTGCAGATGTTCTTTTTATATTTTGGCTTCAGAATTTAAAACTTGTCCTTACGGAGTGCAAGGACAGAGCTTATTGGCCCCATGAAGAAACTAACACACAAGAAATTTAAATATTGACACCATCCTTCCACTACCCAATATATGCATGGATTGGCCACAAGCTATTCTGTGTAAAATTTTTGGTGTAAATTTGGATTTTCTAGATTAATTTGGAAAAAAATCACAAGGAAATGAAAATCAGGGCACATGTAGGTTGAGAGTGACTATCCTCTCAAAGTTCTATTGTGCCTACAAGGCCATAGCTCTTCTGAGTAAAGTAAGATTTTCATTCCTAAAAGGAAGTGCTGAGCTACTCCTTTGTCCAGGAAACCAAGTCTAAAATTCTTGAGTTTCATAACAGAGAGTGAAGTCAAAACATTAGAAAATATTTATCACAGCAGAGACAAAAATTGTTTTGTTGTCTTACAGACAGAATGAAAATAGCCTGCACTGTCTGAGAGTTTTCACATTTTCAGCAAGATGAAAGATCAAGGGCAAGCATGTGAGATAGTGTAAATCAATGTGATCAAACAGCCATGAGCAGAGACACAGGGATGTGCAAATGCAACAGGCTGGTGAGGACAGCCTGTGTGTAAGACAGGGATTTTCAGAACGATTCAGAGGGAAGAAAGATTTGCAAGGAGTTCAAAGTGTCTAAAGAAGTGGTCATTATGTGGCTGAGTCCCTTTGAAAGTTTGATAATCCTTTCGAGTGGGATGAGCAAACACTGAGCTGTTGCTTGAAAGCTCATGTGGAACTGCACTGCAAGCCCTTGGAAATCAACCAGCTCTTCCAGCATTTTCTGCAACAAGATGCCTCTGCACCATGGCCATTTTTGTGAAAACACAAACCCCTCTTGGAATGCTCAGTGAGTTTATGTTGATAGCACAGAGCAAGGGAGAGAAGCAACACTGGCCTTCCAATCTATGGCTAAAGCCTTGAGAGGAACACAGAGAAAAGATACTTGGAACAGAACAAACAAAAGACATAAGGCACACTGAGACTCATCTGAGGTGCAGCTAATCTTAAGAAGCTAGAAGGTAATGCTCTGGCAGAGAGTCCTCAATGTTCTGGAATGTAGCACACTCCAAAGGGATGGAGCTGAGGAATGCATGGTCCAGAGTCCTAACCTGTGTTCTCAAGATCTTGGATTGGGAGATGGAACACATGAAGTGCAATGACAGTTTTATTTAGCATTTTTAACAGTCCTTATGTATTTTTGAATGCATGCTATGTAACAGGGTAGTTACCAAGAGATGTGAAGAAACCAAACCCTCCTGGAGGCTCACAGACAGACAGGTAGGTAGAGGATTTTATAGCAAAAATCAAGTTGACTTACTCTTTAAAGGAACTGTAGTACTGCTTGAGGAAGTCTACTGCCTGAGGTAAAAGATCTTCCAGTGGTACTGGCCCATCTCTAGTACCTCTCACCAGACCCTTTGGGGTCATGACTGACCCTTGGCAGGCTTTGGTCCGGCAACTGATAACCTGAAAAACAATACAATGTTAAAAACCAATGTTGCACTCTGTATCTTTTAAAATTTCTGACAACTCCCTGTTCATATTTCTATATTTTACCTCTTTTGCAGTCAGGTGTAATGTGTCAAGAAAGCTGGATCCATTTTCCAAATTTCTTACTTTTATATGTCTTGGACATCCTGATATTTGGTTTGAAACTTTGATGTCATTTGGAGGAAGATTCTGGGCAGAGAACAGATAAAAACGCATACTGTCTTCAGACCTATTGAATATATTTCAGTTTCATTTTAGATTTAATGTTAACATCAAAATATTTCATATTAAATTCAAGAAACCAGATATAAATGTAATCTGCTTGAACATGATTATTTGACTACAAATATACAGAGCTAGTCTACAGTTTGATATGAAATGGGGGAAAAAAAGTATTTTTGTACTAATCAAACAGTGTCTGCCACTGCAAATACTTTTATAATTTCAGTAAGTCCTCTGAGTACCTCTGCGCATTACAGTCACAGTCTCAGGAAAAAAGTGAACCAATCTCAGAGACAGGACAGGCTTGTTACTAAAGGTCTGCAAAGGTATATAAAGGAATCAGGCATTGCAGTCCTCATGGGGACACCTCTTCCTTTAAGTCTTATCAATGCTCCATTTTTGTCAGAAAAGAACTTTCACCCAAAGATGCCCCAGCAGTCCTAACCTCCTGCAACCACAGTCAGACCTCCCAGGATAATGTGGAGCAGTTGTGAGCAGCAAGCACCACTCATGAACTGTTACTATCAAGCAATGATGCTGGGAACAGACCTCTCTTCCCTCACTGGGCTTTGCTGAAGTTACGATAGGCAGCCCCTCCATCTGCTTCTTGCTTGGAGCGTGCAATTTGGCATCAGCCTTTTCTGAGCTTCAGCAGAGAGAAAGAGAAGTCAGTATGAGGCAACGTGCTTTATGTCAGGCTTTGCTTTCAGCATCAGCAGCAGATGCTCAGTGCTGTCTCTGGAATATGTACTGAGCCCATAAGCCAGTAGTGGCAGTGGGCAGGATTCAGTAGTAAAGCCATAGTACCAGGGCACTGTGTGCAAGGAAAGGAAGGAAGGCAGGATATGAAACCTTAAATAAGTAACACCCTGAAGACAGAGAAATTTGAAATGCGTGTGTCACTTATTTTATACAGTTTTGTGTATGAACTGCAGCACAGAACACCAACTTAACCAACTTAATAACAGTATTATTATTATTAATAATAATAGTAATAATAATAACAATAATTAAATAAATAAATAAATAAATAAATGCTATTTTTATAGCATACACACCTCCTGAGACTTAGAATACCTGAAACCATGATAACACACCAAATAAATTTAAGACTGTGAAAGAGACAGCAAGATGATTTATATGCTCAATGACTGTTTAACTTTGACACAAGTGTTTCATGTTCATTACCAAGTTACACCACCCAGAGACCCACAGTTCTTTGGTAAATACTAATATTTTGGAAACTCATTACAGGTTTCTCCAGGACCCAAACCACTTAATATCTTCCCTTTTCAAATCAAAGATAAACTATGAAACCATTAAAAACCATTAGAAACCATTAAAAAGGATCTTACCCATGGATCTTCCTATTTTTCTCCACGTTGTTGTTGATATCTTTCTCTCTGGGGTACTGGTTCTTGGCGGCATGAGACTTGAACACAAACTGCCATGGGCACAGCATTTTGTATGCTTTTTTTGTGGTTTTACTTCACTGTGCTGAAACCTTGTTTTGTGTGATGTGGGAACACTTCTAAGGACATAAAAAACCCAACAAGGTCAGTTTTTACCCAAAAGGGCAACTCCCATTAACATCTCTCAGAAACTCATCAGCCTAACTGATCTGATCTAACATCCTGTGTTTAAAATGAAAATTGCTTGATTCTTAGGACAGTGATACTAAAACTAACACTCTGTCAGTACATGGCAGCCATGTACTAATCTAAAATACAGACAAGAGAATTTCAGAAGACTCCTGGTCGTGTAAAGCAGCAAATATTGGTGTCTGAGCAGACCACAAGCTTAGAAAAGGGATGTGAAATGTTGCTGTGTTATAAATGAACCAAAACATTTTGCAGTGTATCCACCTGCTAGAAATAAACAGGATTCTGAGAGGCTGAAGTCTGTGGTTTCTAAGATGTGTAGCACTTTTTCAATGTAACACATAGCATTTACATAAGAGTACAAAGTTTATGCTATTCATTTTAACATACATTTTCTGCTCATTTCTGAACATAAGATGGATTTTATGCTAGGGAAAGTGCGGCAGAAGAGAAAGATCAAGCCAGTAAATTGCAGGGTTAGAGAGAATCAGCCCCAGTGTTTGAATCTGGTTCATAAAACAAATCAAAACCTGGTATTTCCAAAGGTAGAAAACAGACATTGTCACATATTCCTGATGTAAATTATGTCTTATTTTGATACTTATGTTGCTTTTACAGTAGAAGTTAAATTCATGCTGGGCTCTGAAGATACTATCTGTTGTAAAGTCACACAAAAAGAGAAATCCATCCAACTGTCTGTGCAGAAACTGCAAGGTGTTAGGATTGATTGCTACTCTAGGTGATAGAAATAATGTGTAATAAGAATTTGTCTACAGTTACAAAATAGGAAAAAAAAAAATCTAAATTACTATTCTGCAATAAAAAGCTGTGATGGGCCTATACAATTTTGTGAAATACAGGGGGAAAAGAGAGAAGAAATGGAGAGGGGAAAAAGGAAAGAAAGAAAGAAAGAAAGAAAGAAAGAAAGAAAGAAAGAAAGAAAGAAAGAAAGAAAGAAAGAAAGAAAGAAAGAAAGAAAGAAAGAAAGAAAGAAAGAAAGAAAGAAAGAAAGAAAGAAAGAAAGAAAGAAAGAAAGAAAGAAAGAAAGAAAGAAAGAAAGAAAGAAAGAAAGAAAGAAAGAAAGAAAGAAAGAAAGAAAGAAAGAAAGAAAGAAAGAAAGAAAGAAAGAAAGAAAGAAAGAAAGAAAGAATAATACATAGGAAAAAAAGGAGGAAAAGGAAAAAAATGAGGAATATGAGGAAAAAGATGAAAAATAATAACAGGAAAAAAGAATTATAATAATAAAAAGAAAAAAATAAGAAGAAAAAAGCAAAAAGAAAGAGAGCAGACTCACATTTCCCTTCAGTGGCACTCAGAGCAAGAAGCTCCTTGGTGTCCTGCACCGCGGCGTTCTGTGGTAGCACTGACAGTATTACCTGTTACATGCACAAACCTTTAAATCAGCAGAAAGGAGGAACAAAGTTTTCACAACAGCTGGACAGCTTGGAACTAGAGCAGAAGACCGAGTCAGACACTTTGCTCCTAATATAGAACAAAAAGATAGTTTGCCATATAATTACTTTACCAGCTGCAGTAAATGACAGAATGAACACAGTGCTTCTCACTGTGCTTTTGTGAGAGGTGTCCCAACCCTGCCAGGAGAGACTCCTCTCTGTAAAAGTTTCTTGCCTTTCACCTCTCAGGCTCTGTATTCCTACCGGGAGGCAAAAGCCTTTTATAGTGCAGGACCATGTATGCAAAATAGCTCTGAGCAAAGCTGGACATAAGATAGCGAAATCAGGGGGATTCCCCTGATTCTTGTCCTGTATTGCTTGGAGAAGTGGAGGGTGCGTGACTGCTGCACGAGCAGCATTACATAACCTGTGTGAGGGAGGGAGGCAGCTCCTGATGCTGTCAGCATCCCTTCCTTCCCTGGTGTGCAGCGGTCTTGACTCCTGCTTGTGCTTCTGGAAAGGGCAGGTGTTTGCAGCCTTGCATACAGTGTTAAAATTAAAAGAAATAAATGCTGAAGGGCTTCTCACAGCTTTTAACTCTGTGTGGCCAGTCTCCAGGCACCCTCCTGTACACCATCTATGGCTGTAGGAGGAGGGTGGGCAACTTCAAGAGAAATGTTACAGAGCTGTAGAGCTTTACAATACAGGCCAAGAAAGCATTTAACCACGTGCTTATAACTAAGGACAGGTATTTTAAATTTCACATACATATACATCCTTACTTTTGATCAGATTTTAAAGGATCTTTCTCAATACAGTATTTGTAGAATTACTTGCTCTCCAAAGCTCCCTGTTCTGCCTGTTGCTGCCTGTGAGATTTGTCCCTTGGTGCTTTTCCAAAGTATTGGGAATACTGGAAGAAAACTGCAACTTGCTGAAGTGCAAACCATTCCCACCATGCTGTATGTGGGAATACCAGGGGGATAGCTGGATGAGGAAGATGGGATTGCTGATCTGATTTGCAATGTCAGACAACATGTGGACACATACCTTTTACAAAACCAGACTTCTCACAGCAGTCTGGAAGGCAGAAAACCCTTGGGACAGGGCTGGCAGCAGTGTCCAGTGCTGTCAGGCACCTGCAGCCCATGAGTGTGATGCCAGATAGTGCCCCAACAAGGATTTTGACCTGACTTGTTTGTTTCTTGATATTATGTATGGCTATTTCAAGGAAACTGTTTACAAATTAAAGACTAATAAATCTGCTGACTAATATGAGTCAAACGAAGTGCATTGATAACAAGGGAAACATTTACAGTTGCTGACCAAAGATCTACAATAATGAGGCATAAGGCAGCCAGAGAAATGAGGAAATGCGTGCTCTTTTCTCATCTGTCAATCTTTTACTGGGCAAGCTTGGGCAAAGTGTTTTCTTCTCTCTGTGTCTAGCTTCTCTGTTTGAAAATGAACATTACGTGATTGTGTAAAGCATTTCTAGAGGCAAAGCAAGTGCTGTGCACACGTGTTCATGCATGAGATCCCTTGTATGCATCCTATCCAGGATTCCTAGGGATGAATCTCTTGACAAACAGACCTGAGTTTTCTGAGCGTTCATCTTTGTGGCTTTATCCAAGCCTGTGTTTCTAAGCATCCACTGCTCATGAATTTTCACAGTTGGGTTTTTCTTTAATGTGATGCCTTTCCTCTCACCAGAATTAGCAGGTGAATACTTTTGTTTAAAATATTCCAGTCATCAGGCAGATGTAATCAGCAGGCAGAAACAATGTGTGAGAGCTGTGCCACTCAATGCTATGCCAGAAAATTCTGCCTTTACATTCTTCTTTGCCTTTTCTACTTTGTAACAGGGTTTAAAAAATTCTCTTTGCATCCTTCCCTTTCTCATTAACTTCTTCTGTAGAATATGGAATTTTAATGTCTAGTACTATAAGAAAGAACATAACTTAGTAGAAGTTTATTTGAATTCAGTGGGTTCTAAGCTTTTAGTATTCACCCTCCTCATTTCCCTGTGCTTGGGACTTCTGAAATCTAGGAAGGGTCATGTAGGGATTGGATATGAAAATCAGATTTGGGATAACCAGAGGAGAAACATCTTTCCTTAAGAGAATTGTTAAAAGGATTGGCTGAGGTACAGCCATTCAGGGAACTGCTTAATCACTCCAGTTGCTCATACAGGACCTGTTTTTTAACTCACTTGAAAAAAATAATAAAACTCTCTCTGTACAGTAAGAACAAGAGAGAACCATTCATTCCTCAGGTGGACCAGAGATTAACTGAACAAGCTCACTGGGCACTCCTTCCACAAATATTCTACAGGGCTTGGAAGGTTTTTCCTTCAGAAAACAAATTCTGCCCATATTTCCTCCTTTTGCAAAGACACTTCTTCATCTGCCACATCAGGAGTGCAAAAACCGATTGCTTTCCTTGCATTAAATTTGATGAAAGAGGTGCCCTTTCAGAGCAGACTTTGACCTATTTGATGCTGTCATCTTGAGTTAAATTTTGTTTTGTTTCTGAGTGTCTGATGGTCTGCTGCCTCAACAATCAGCTGTCTGCAATTTCCAAGTGAGTCACATTCGCTGTCTGATGTTATAATATACATCATATCAGCAAGATTCTGCATGAGCTCAAGAAGTCATATTCCTGAAAACATTTACAGATCAAGCTCTGGTTGTAAGGTTGCTCCTCTGAGATCAGGGTATTTTGAGTCTTCAAAGAACAGCAGTTCTTTGAGGCAAAATTGATGACAATGAGGGCTGTCTTCCCAGCTTCATGGAACCCAAAGAGATGTTCAACTGTCCCAACATTTCACAGGTTATTAGTGAGCTCTTTCTAACTCCCTTTTCCTAACTAATGTAACTATTCTCTGAGATGTCTCTGAGATGTCTGCACATGACAGCGCAATAAATACAGTACTGCAGCCCCTGTAAACACTCAGCATCTCAGATTTGTTAGGATTTCCCTCATGTCTGGTGGTTTCTGACGAAGATAGAATTAATAACAATAATAACTATTGCTGTTCCCAAATATCTCCTCTTATTGACTACCATCAGTCATCTTTTACACTGATTTGGCTTTTCATTTCCCAAATAAAATTTGGTTTGAATCTTCCCCCAAACTTTGCAAGACGGCAACTCTAGTTTTTTTTTTGGTTTGTGTTCTGATTGCTGACTGTTCCTTTAAGGGCTTTAAGATATTCACCATTAACTGCAGCCCCTTCTTCACTGGCTTCTTTATTATTTCAAAATGTTCCTGATAAAGTGGGGATAACAACTGTACTAAAAGCAAGATAAAAGATCTAGGTCTTGTCACTTGAAAACATGCAAATGAAAGTAGGACCCCAGGCCTGTCTGGACTCTTTGAGTTTCTGCAGATTTAAGGTACATTTAAAGCAGCAGTTTAGTGTGGAAAGTGCAATGTTATGTTTGCCATGTCCTGCTCTCCAGTGGCAGATTGGATGTCAAGTAATGGCAGGGCAGGGCAGAAAATTTCCCAATCTGACCATCTGAGGGCAAAAATGAAAGTTAAGGAGCGTGCTAAATTTGCAGAGACATGCCAGTAAACCCACTCCTTCCTGTCTGCTTGCTGTCAGTTAGGCCAAACTCAGACATGCAGAAAGAACAGAATTCCCTCATCAGTCACCCTCTCCAAAATTCCCAGGGATGAGGAAGTGAGGGAGGACCAATGCCATCTGGCAAGCAATAGCCAGACTTTGCTGTGCCTGGCTGCACGTTGGCTCAGGCAGAAGTGATTGCTGACACCTCCTCTCAGCCCTGAGATCCTCAGCCACAGCTGCAGCAGCAAAGACAAAATTACAGCAAAAAAAGAGAGCAAAATAACAATTAGCAGTTGACTGGGCCTAAACCCTGGTGTCCTGCATGTGGCCATCACAAGCTGGGCTCTGTGTCCTGCCCATCATTTCACTCCACTGAAGATGTCCCTGTGTGGAACATAAGGAAAAGCTGTCATATGGATTGGGAAAAGGTATAGAACAGTGTTTGGTACTTGTGCTCCTGCAATCCATGCTTGTCACAGCTGAACAGAAAAAAAAAAAAAACAAAAACAAGATTACTGTGTGCAAAAAGAGTTTTATGCTTGAAAAATAACAGTGAACTGCAGAGCTGCAAATGTCTTCTTTAGTAAAGGCATGGTTGGAAGAAGAAATACCAATTGCAGTAACAGAGCACTGGCTGAGGCCAGTAGAATCTCTAACCAAGGGCAGGTAACAGAGGAGATTTGAAGAACAGAATACTGAAGTATAGAAGTAACTTGAGTTCTGAATCTAAAAACTTTGGTGTTTTTACTTCAAAACACACAGCTCTCTTGGAACAACTTCAGTAAAACTTATGTGCTTCTCTTTATTGGTGACCTCTGAGTCTCTTTTCCTTACACCTGCCTTTATCTACTCAGTTGTTTCTTGCACATTCAGGTGTCACACTTTGGACTGTGTACCTTAGTCTGCACAAAACCAAAGCATGCTGACCAGCTTTCCATGTCTCCTGCACGGAGACGGGTTTTCTCAGGTAATTTTATGCCTCTGCTTTATCTATATGCACTGTTTTACTACCTTAATTGTTTTTAAGGACTCCTTGCAAAGCACTACAGTTAGGCCAGTCTTGCATATGTCTGCACAACTTTCAGTGTCTGTGAATTACACCACATTTTAAAACTTTCCATGAGAGTGAAATTGTCGCCCCTCTGCCCTTCCCTATAAGGAGGTGGTGCCAGAGGATGTGGGGTGTGAGCTTACAGCTCCTTCTCTATCAACTATCTACCTTCCCCTATTAAAAAAGACAATGTCCATGGCACATTCTTCATAGTATTTTTAATCAGTTTCCTGGATGCTAACTATGAGCAAAAGCAGGGAGCACAGTGCCTGTGGAATAGCAGGCTACATAACTTTCTCAGTTTCGCCTGAGAAAGTGGCCTGGGAAATCACAAGGAGGAATTAAATAATCCTCAGAGATAGGTGAGACAGCCTTGCAGATTCTTGTTTTCTTGCAAGAGAAGGTCGAGGTGTGGTGTATCCCACTGACCAATGATGGTGATGTGCTAGTTTACTAACCAGTAAGAGTTTTATCTTTCTGTACTTTCACATATCGGTCTATAAAAGAAGATCTGAAGTAATAAACTTTGCTCTCCTGTTCAACGCACAAGAGAGTCTGTGTTGTTCTCGCCATTCCCAAGAGAGCGACAAGTTTCCCTTGATTTCGAGCTGCACATCCAGGTCAATACTTATGCCATGAAATACCGACAATTTCCCCATTTGGTCTCTGTGGAGCATCCCAGAACACAATCTTCTGCCATGCTGCAGCGATTTCCAATTAATGGAGTGAATCTTTGAACTAATTCAGGAAATTTTGCCTCCTATCACAAATCTCAATAAAGACTTCAGTCTGAACGTATCTTCTCACTACATCTTCTCCTTTTTCTAATTTGCTAGTTGATCATCCAGTGATTGGATAACTGGAGAAACATTCACCCTACCTTGTCACTCAGCAGGGAATGAGCAGTTTTTACCATGCAAGCTCACTCCAGGCAGCACTGTTTGCACCTGGGTCTTACCTGCATTCCTGATGCTGTGGTTCTGTCACATACACAAGGTGTTCTTTGGGAATATGGGCACACATACTCTGATTAATCCTCCTTTGTTGAATAGAACAATTGTTTCTTCATGTGGAACTGACTAGCAAGCAAACTCAGCATGCAGGGGAACCTGAGGCAGTTGCTGAGATAGGGTACCGTGAATAGGGCTGGCATTTGTGGAATATTCCTCTAACATGACTCCTGTAATTGAAACAATAACAACTGATATCATGCACAGGCAGGTTAGAAGGGACCTCAGCACTTCTTTTAGTTCAACTTCCTGCCCAAAGCAGGGTCAGCTGTGAGGTGAGGGCTTGATCCAGACTGGTCTTGAGGCCTTCTGAGGAAGGAGACTGCACAACAACCTGTGCATCTTACTCTGCTGCTGGGCTGTCCTTGTGGGGATAAAACTTCTCCTTATACCCAGCCTGGACTTCTCATTTCAACTTCTGCCCATTGGTTCTCATCTTCCCACCCCTGCAAAGAACCTGGCTCCATCTCCTCAGTGACCTGAAAGCCACTGTAAGGCTGCTCCTCTCCTGGCTGAACAAGCACCATTTCTCCAGCCTCTACTCATGAGGCAGCACCATGGCCCAGCCTCAATCACCTTGATGGCCTCCACTGAACTCCTTCTTTGTGTACAGGAGGCCCAAACTGCACTCAGCAGTTCACCAGTGAAGGATGCAAATACTCCATTGGTGCTGCTTTTCCTTCACTCTCCTACAGGAATTCCAGGCTAGGAACGTAATATTTAGCTTAGTTTTCAGTGAGCAAACACACTGCTGATTGAGACAACTGTTGACCACAGCGACAGAGACGATGGTCTTTGAAGCTACATTTGGAATGGGGGATATCACTTGGGAGTTTGAAAAGTCACCTACTGAAAATACAAAAAAGAGATGTGGAAGAATATGTGTTGACAGGATCAGGTTCTAGAAAGTGATAGGTGGCTTTATGGAGTGGGTTAAGTCGCAGGGGTTAATCTATAAAAAACAGTCCTAGTACACACATCAAAGGATTGTTACAGATTAATTAGCAGGTGCTATTATTAGCCATAACAATTTTTGTCTCCATTTCTGAAAGGATAAGATGCAAAACAATTACTACATTCAGTCTAAATGTTTCACACACCTCTTGCAGCAGGAGTTGTTTGGACCACAGCCTCCAAAGCAAGAGGAGCTGATGCAGACTGTGTGTATCACTTAAGGGACAGAAAGAGCAACTTTTTTTGGTCAAAAATACATTCTTGCCTCACCTTGTTTTTATGATGATTACTTTTGATTTAGTCATCTGCAACTTGGCAGAAGGGAAAATGAAGGGGAATTTTCTGTGACTTACAACACGTTCCATTAGGGCTGGGGAGCTCAAGAGACCTCTCTGACCAAAACAAGCTAAAAACCACTATGACATTTCCTTCTTTATTCTCATGCACCAGCTTCGAAGACTTAATTGCAATCTGAGAATTCTCCAAAAGAACATACTGCTCCTCTTTTTAGTGTTTTTGGAGATCAACAGTTTCTGTACTTCCATGAGTGTCAAAATCCTTGTCCAATGTAACAGCTCTGATCCCGATTTTCTCCCATGTTTCTGCCTTTGAACTCCTATTTCTTTTTAATGGAAGAGCAAAGCTGCATGTGTGAAAAGCAGATGACTGGCACCCTGCAATGACTTCACATTTGTGAGAAAAATCCTCATCAAGTTAATGTCTTGATTTGGTAGAACGACCATTGCAGAAAAGGTTCTCAAGTTTCTGCCCACACAGTGTCTGACACCTTTGGAAAAGGACATAAGAAATGACAACTTGTGCATGGTTTTGGTAGGGTCTTGTCATAAGTTTCTACCCAGCTAGACGATAGTTCTTCAGGAAACACACCACCCCATCTCTGACTAACCAGCAAATTGAGTGCACCGTGGAGAAGGAAGGACCCAGGCCAGTGGTGAGGCAAACAAATGAGCACAGTATAAACCACTGCCCAGCAAACCATCAGCTCATTTTTAAATAGACAGCTGGATTTAACACTAATAAAGTTGAAAACAAGAAGAAAGGAAGGCAGCTCTTCAGCACTAAAGGCAGCAGCAGGACTTTTAATATTTATTTTTTCAAAAGAGCATATGAGCATGGGAAAAGAAAGCAACTAATTACTGGACAAAAAATTCAGAATTATTTCTGCCTTCCCTTCACATTGAGTGATGCACTGGGGCTCAGATTCCAAGCTGATTTATGAAGGATGTATTTGCCTTCAGCATCTCAATCACCTTTTGAACTTATCTATTCAGGCTGCTGCAGACACTATGTTTCATAAAACTGGACACACAAAACTGTTTCATTTTAATTCTGGAAACCGTGATTGAGCACAGGCCATTCCTCTTGAGTACTCCAGACAGTGAAAAATGGTTTAAGATGGTGAATGCTACTGAAGTACACAGGAGTCTTTCCCTTTGATTCCAGTGGCTTTGGCTCAGAACCCAAGAACAGCATGGGAAGTAAACATTCTGATAAGCAATTTTCCAGACTGAGACAGAATTTGATAGAGCACGAAGGCAAGATTTGTGTCTCTCATTTAACAGACAGTCCCTATGAATTTCAGAGGTTCTTATGAGTGTAACAGAGTTCTGTGGAGCAAAGCTACATAATTTTGAGCTGTGATTTCTTTCAGATACTTATAAAATTGAAAACACTTCCTAAGTAGTAAATAAATAAGGCCCTCTCCATATAGTGCAATAAAGTGAGAAGATTACAGGTTCAGTACTGTACCTAATCTGTTCCTTTCAAAGCCTCATTGTTAGATCAAAGGGTTTATTGGTTCTGTTCCTCTCTCAACCAGACATGGATTGCATTCAATTTACTTTTTATGCTAAATACCACTCATATTGTGTACATTCTTTGTATAATTATCTCAGCTGTAAAATCTGCACCTATGCTTATGAGGATAATGAAGTTAGAGTGCAGGGATTGGCTCTCCATCTCAAATTTCATAATAAACCCTGGATGCCTTTTCACTGCAATTAATGAATTAGAAATAACCAGACTTGGCATAGTATCACTGTGACATCTCACAGGCTCTATTCTGTCAGTTGGGAGCAGGATTTGGAGACCTTGATATTTTTAAACCATGTTTCTGAAATAGTTGTAAAATTATCATCACCATGTCAATACCCCCTAACTCAGAGCCATCCTAGTGGAGAATAAGCAATTTCCTGCTGCTTATTCCCTTGTTCCAAATCAAGATATTAACTTGATGAACATTTTCCTCACAAATGTGAAGTCCCAACCTGTCTGAGAGACGTCGTGTGCCCTTTGATGGTCTCCAAAGTTAAACACCTCAAAAGCAATTGAGAATTACTTTTGAAATCTTGGCCAGAAAGCTGCAATGTACTCTGAGATACTTCCAGCTAGGAAAAGGACAGACTCAACAGAGCTCTTGGGGGAGAGAAAGCTCCAAGACTCAACAGGTGTGTGCATTCTGTACTGTAAACTGTGATTAAACACACTATTTCTGCGACCTCTAGAAATGGGAGGGGAAAACAGAAAATAAAAGAGAAAGCAGCCCTTGCAGTTGCACAATTGTGGAAACAAAAATACTCTATTTTTATGCATGAAAAGTTAGTTCTCAGATTTACTGAGTATCAGGAAGGTGGCTCCAAAATATACAAACTTTATCTGTGCCCACCATGTTATAATATTTTCCAGACTAACTTCTATTTGACATTTGTTTTCAGTTTTCCTTGTTCCTTGTTTCATGCTAGCTGAGACACAGCCCACTTTCTGTAGATGAAATGACTTCTGAGAAATTGAAGCAAGGCCGAGAAGATCCCATATCCTGTGTGATTTTATTTAATGCAGAACATGAGTCAGCCTCATCGGCTACAAGAATTTATTGTCAATTTTGCATGTTTTAAAAACCATTCTGCAGAAGCGGAGAATATTAATCAAAACACCAGTAGTTTTAAACTCCTCTCAACAAGAATGAATACCAGAGATGGTGCAAAAAATAAGGTGTAACAATCAAAAGATATTAAATGCAGTGTTTTTTCAACAGATGATGCTGAACCCCAGCAGAAGGAAGTCCACAGGTAATGAGGTCATTCAGTCTGAAGCTGTGCAGCTGCAGCTGAGAGAAAATATTTTATACGGGGTAGTGATATAGCCTCAAGCTGTGCCAGGGGAGGTTCAGGTTGAGCATCAGGAGGAGTTTCAACACAGAAAGGGTTGTCAAGCACTGGAGGGGCTGCCCAGAGAGGTTTGGAATACCCATTCCTGGAGGTGTCCAAGGAAGGAGTGGACGTGGCACTCAGTGCTCTGGGCTGGGGACAAGGTGGGCACTGGGCACAGCTGGGACTCCATGGGATGGGAAGTCTTTTGCCTGAATGATTCTGTGAAGCACCCAAACCAAGCTGGCTCAGAAGCTGATGATTAAAAAAAACAAAAATCAAGCGAATCCTTTTCAAAATGGATTCATGCAGAAGATAAAGGCAAATTCTTCTGGGGGAAAAGCCACCCAGGGTGATAGTTACAGAAGGGGTAAGTTCAGTGTCCACAGTGAGGACAGCGAACAGCAGTCCCAGAACCGGTCTCTTCTCTTCTGCAAGTGAAGTGAGCAATGCCAGGGACCTCTCCCCAAGTGACAAACACAAACACTGTTAAGCTCTTAGGTGCAAGTGATAGATGCCTCCCTCTGCTTCTAAACTTCCAAAAACTATTTTAAATATCAAACACAATTATGAGGAAAACAAAAAATAGCCTTCAAAGAGCAGGGTTTTTTTAAAGTTAATGTGTCTGCCCTGCTTAATCACAAGCTGAAAGGAGTACTTGATGACTAGTGTATACTTCAGTTAACACTATTTCATCAAACCTGGCCTGACAGAAGTATAAGATAAATTAATCAAATAATGCAAAAGTTGAAAGATGTACCAGCTGGCTGGTGCTCCAGCAGAGGTACACCAGCTCTGAGCAGCAGGCAAGGCTGCAGGAAAGGGACAGGCCAAGTGGGCAGTGCAGGTCTGTGTCCAGTAGTGCTATGGGTCAGGGACTTGCTTTAGACTGCTCTGACCAAGACACTGCTCACCTCAAATCACCCCTGCTCTTTGGGGTGACACTGAGGGACATTGTGGAGCGTAAAGCTCTAAAGACTCATTCTTGCAGTTCAAGGTCAAGGACTCTCACAATGAATAGATATTATTATATTGAGTATTTAAGACTCACAGATGTGCTGCCTTGATGTTCAGTTTGCAGCTTATCAAAGCTTTATATGAAGACACAATTTATAATGCCAAGTTAAAAGCTATTACAAATAAGAAACTGTTTCCTTTAAAAAAGATGTGAGAGAATATTATTTGTTTCTCCCAGAAATAGTGTGTATTCCTCTTCCTTACAGCATCACAGTAAAGAGTACTTCCTTATGACATTTGAAAATGAGCCAAACACCACGGAGGAGAGGTTTTTGTTTAGCATCAAGTCCCCATGCTCAAGTGTCCCTAAACAAAAAGCAATGCCTGTGATATAACCCACCACGTGAGAAAGTTTACAAAGTACTAAAGAATGATTTAAAGAATATTCCATTACTGACAAATGGTGCTAAGCAAGGCCTGGCCTGGGTTGGAAATATTCTATTCAGTACCCACAGGGCTCAAATGACTTTTGGTGGCAAGTGTGAATGGAAATCAGTAACACTTCTGACACAAGAATGTGATCAGAAATGTATTTGTCTCTGGCCACGTGAAGGGCAGAATGCTATCCTGGATATTACATAAAACATGAATTTACAATTTTGTCCATACCAAAACTTGAAATTAATAAATGAATTACAAAAATAAATAAAAGGGAAAGATTTTCACTACACAGGAAGTTTCTGCATGAGGCTCCAAGCCTGGTAATAACAGAAGTGGTCTTTACCATTTCTCTGTGGACTTAAGAGCAGGAATATAAACACTAAAAATGCATTGACCAACCCACTGCTACTGCTCCATCGTTTGTCATGTTACTTCCATATTTGTAATGTACAGATTATCCACACAGAATTTCAGCTTTAGGTGTCCAAGGCCATGCATACACAAAACAGAAATTAAAGCACCAGTGTTGGTTAGACTGGATGTTGAGAAGTCTGTAAAGTGATTTAAATGACTCATTTCTCCATGCTTCAAGAATGTAAAGCATGGTATTACTTCATAATCAGAAGTCTCCCAACTGTCTTTCCTTGTTTTAATGTTTGTCTTGCTCTTACATAACAAGCCTCCAGTGAAACCCTCGCTACCTTAATCAAGAGTTGCCTGCACACAACCTTTGAACTGTTAAGTTCACTTAGCTCCTAATGGTGGAGTACCTAGGAGAAGTTGTTGACTCAGGATCTTACTGGGACCAGCTGCAAAAGCGTTTTTGGCAGAATGTAGTTATTACTCTTGTGTCAACACAATGAAAACCCCGGGCTAGCCCATGGCACAGGATACTCTTCCCCACTGAAACTGGTGGTGGTGACTGAATGCTTCTACAGTGAGGCCACAAACCCAGGGCTTTGACACCACCTCTTGACTGGCTCTTGACCACTGCATTATCGCAATCACCTACCAACAGCCCATCACTTACCAGAACTGGGTTCCTCATTGCAGTAAAAGAAACTGAAGCCTATGAACACACTTGTTTCCTTTTACTGACATTATCCCTTGCTCTGTCAGCAGCCCCATGAGTTTTTTAAACTCTTCAAAAATAGTTACAGAACACAACAGAGCCTCATTTACCCACTATCTTTATGGTCAGAGATTCTGAAGGACTGAAAATGGGAACACGGGTGCACCAGTCTATTTGGGGTTGCAATTTTCTTCTCAATTTCCACAGCAGAAACTGGGAGGACGCTGTCTGTGACCGTGTCTTTGTCACTGTGGGCAGTAATTGCCAGCACAGGAGCACCAAGGGAACAGCTCTTCAGGCTCAGCAGGGCTGTGTGGCAGAAAGGCAGAGAGCTGCTCAAACACAGGTGGAAAGAACTCACTGTAACTCTCAGGTCAGACAGGTCACTGAGTGATAAATTTGGCCAACTCCAGGGTTAAATGATTTCTGAGCAGAAATGTTTGGAATAATAACTTTGGTCGAAGGTACTGAAGCTCTGCCCAAACCCCTCCCAGAGTTCAGGTTCTCATCTACATCTGGGTTACCATAACATCTTTGGTCTCAAATTATGCTGCTGGAGAATGAGATTTGTATAAAGTCTTGAAAACATAAAAGCCTGAGCTCTGCAGCTGAAGGACTCTTCAGTCCAGTCATTACAGAAACATGTCTGAGGTACTGGGGTTACTTTCACTATTATAAGGAAATAAATAGTTAGCATCATACTGCCTCACCAGCAAGAAAATTACTTGTATATTGAGTAAATAAAGTTCTCTTTGACTCTATTAAAAGCTTTTTTTACTTTGAAAACCAGATTATGTTTGTATAAAAGTCCCTCAGATATCTCCCCATGCCTCCAGTTGAATCACTACTATCAAAATATTTAGTCATGATGTCTCCTGCCTCACCAACCATGTTCCCCATCTTCACCCTACTGAGAACTGAATGCTCTATCACTTTCCAAACCCTAAAATTCACAGATCCTGGTCCTCCATATCAATTACATCTGTCATACCTTTGGTCTTCCATATCCCAACTGGCACCTCAGACATCTGGAGCTTCAGACATGCCAGGCTGTACCTTCCAGCTCCATGGTCCTTTCCTTCTTGAACTAGCCATAAATTAAATAACAGGCATGTAAGAATGATCTAAACACATGCAATTATCCTATTTTGTAACCGAACAAAATATTATATCTCACACTACCAAAAGTCAATTAAAGCCATAGAGGGGTGTGATCACATTTAAAGTTCAGGAAACTGCCATGCATCCATACACTGTCGATCCCACTAAGCCTTGGAGTTTTTAATCACTATTGCAATGATACAAAATTCGGTGCATCTTCATGCCACTCATGTGACCACAAAAACACAACAGACCTGGAGAACACCACAGGTCACCTGATTGCTGGTCTTGATCAGAAGCAGCACATGCAGAGAGCTTCTATCAATAATGCTTGAGCTTTTTTATTAGTGTTCAATATTATACTGGATATTCCTTGTCAGCTGCCAAGGTTGAAGCTTTCTGTGCTCTACCTTGAACCAAATTATTTTGAAAGTTTAAACTAGAATGGCTGCAATTAAAACAAAACAAAACAAAAACTTAGGTAGAAAGACAAGTGAAACACCTAATTTGTTGAGAAAGTCTATTACCTTCCTGCTCTATCTGAAGTTAAGCAGAAGGCTGGCTCCAGCATAATACTGAGTATCATCTGGTACAGAAAAGGACTTGAGGAGGAGAAATAAGTGGGGTAGAGAGACAAGATGAGGGCAGCATTAAGGAATAGATAAAATAAAGACAACAAAAGTCAAGGGTGCATAAAGGTGATGCGAAAGACATGGGAGTAGAGAGAGGAACAGTAGTGGTGACAGTAGAGGGAAGTATAACAGAGAGCAGGAATTCCAGGAGAGGAGGGTTAGCGGAGAAAAGGAAGTTTTTTTGGCGCAATACTTGATGAACTTCAGTGGCAGCCCCATTTCTGTTGCAGTCTTGCCAAACTCTCCTCGCCCACGGCGAGCCCGGAGCTCATTTCTGTCCGGCCCTCGGGGCTGCGGCGCCGGGCGGCACCGCCACCTGCAGGCGAGTCACCGCAACTGCAGCCGGGCGGGCACGGCGGGCACCCCCCGGGCCTGTGCGCGGCTCTCCCTCCTCGCCAGGGACACCGACCCCGGCACCGCTTCACGGGACTCGTGTCCCAAGTAAAGGACATTTATTATGTGCTGCAAAGCGCTGTGAAGCCTCTCAGCTGCATGGGAGCTACTGCGCCGTCCGGGGCACGGACCCGGCCGAACCGGCACGGACCCAGCTGGACCGGCACGTAGCCGGCCGAACCGGCACGGACCCAGCTGGACTGGCACGGAGCCGGCCGAACCGGCACGGACCCAGCTGGACTGGCACGGAGCCGGCCGAACTGGCACGGAGCCGGCCGAACCGGCACGGACCCAGCTGGACTGGCACGGAGCCGGCCGAACCGGCACGGAGCCGGCTGAACCGGCACTCTGACAACACGGAGCGGAGCAGAGGCTGTGTGACCCCTGGCAGTGCCTGCCAGAACCAGCGTCACACGCAGCATGAAACGCTCCATCCCCAGATCCGCGGTGCCTGACGCAGGGGAACCCCGACCCCAGAGAACTGCACCGCAAGCGTTATCACACACTGCTAGAGTTGGTCCAGGCCTAAGAGTATAATGGAATAAATTACTCAAATGTTAGGCAAGCTTGGGATTTAACTTGGAAGTTTGTGATTATATAAAGCATTTTACAAAATTAAATAGCTTCAGAAATATTTGTTTAGTTTCATGACATCCCAGTGAAATATCAATTATTGTATTTATATTATCCAAGAGAAAACTTCAGGCAATAATTCAATATAGTACAGAGCTTCACTGCCAAGTCCCCTAAGGCTGTTTACCAACGTCCTTCTTGGCTTCATCTTTCCTCTTCTACTACTGGTTTTTATACTGGAAAAAAAAAAAAAAAATGTGGGAAAGAGCACATAACTAAGTAAAAGGTCATAACATCAAGGACATACAACTCTTCTTCATGATCCACATAAATTTATGTCCATTTTCTTTAAGTTAGGTTGAAATTTGACTGGCTTTCCCTTTGCAGTACAAAACAAATCAGGCACAGTTACTGACTAGATTGTACCTGCTGGGATTCGGTTACTGATAAAATATGATAATCTGTGACTAATCTGTGCTTGCTCCTGTAACAATTCTCATTTGGATTTCATGGACTGGCAGAGAGAAGGACTTAGCAGTCACTTAGTAAATTAAATCATAGATATTTAGAGAGCAAGCTGAACTTTTGACTTGTTTCATTATACACCATGTTAAGGTATCACGCTCCCCAGCCAGACTGAAATCCCAGGAAGCACAGGTGACTCTCAGCTGTCTAATGGAAACCATCCTCATTCTTTCACCTGAGAAACCAGTCTGACAGCACAGGGGAGCCCAGCACCACAGCTCTGCCCTTGTGTGGTCTATTCCTGATCTCTGCAGCCATGGGCAAGGTCTGAGGAAAAGCAACTGTAGTTCTGGAAGTTCATGTAAATTGTCTGAAGACATCTGTCAGGAAAGCAGATGATGCATAGCAAGATGTGGTTTGCAAAATGCTGTATTTTAATTTTTTCTTCTATAATAGAGTGATACTAGCCGCCACTGCTGATATTTAATATAATTCTTCATGGAAACAAAGACTTACACAGAGACAAACCTAAACTGTTATTGGTTCTGAAAAAAACCCAACATTAGTTTAGACTGACAAAGATAATTTTTAAACAAAAAGTGTCACAATCACAGATCCCTCCTGGCCAGGTATTTTCTTTCATCCAGACACTTCAACACGCAGGACAGTAATTCCCTAATCAGAATTTGCTTTCCAATATTTTCTTTTTTGTTCTGAACTGAAACCAAAATGCAGACAATCTGAAGCACTTACTTTATTCATCACCCAGTCAGCATCTTCAATGGCTCTCTTAATGATCTGCTGGATTCGCTGAGGATCATCTTCATCAGCATGGACTTTGAAACTCTGCAACATTCCAAATGTCACTGACTTGTCAACATAACAGTTGTCAAAATAAAGACCATGTTTAAATCTCAAAAAAAATTTTGTTGCAAATAAACTGCTGGTCTGAAAAGGTAAAACTACACATTGTAACACCTGGCCATCCTCTTTCCATAACAAATCTGGTCATAAAGAATTTCATATTAAGTATTCTACTCCTTTCATAGGTCAACAACAAAACCCAAAAAATTGGAAAAGAACTTAAATTCAGAACAATTGAAATTGTCTGGTACATTGAAACTAGAAAGATATAGACCAACAGGTATGATCATAGGCATGAAATTACTTCTATATGAAGTATGGAATTTGAACAATCAGATGAGATTTACCCATATGGGGAGATACAAATGACTGACATGGAACCAGTAGGTTTCAACATAAAAGATGTGTTTATGGAGTAAGTAATGACTGTTCACTCTCTTGAATAACACAAGAATTAGAGATGAAGCCAAGAAAAACAGGTTTCAGATTCAAAGCAAACAAAAAGAAATGGTCCTTCACACGCTCCCACTATAACCCTTCAAATGCAGTAGGACGCCAAGCTCGCAGGAGAGCAGTTTCCGCGGCGGCAGGAGTTGGGCGGGCCGGGGCAGGAGCACGGTCGGGCTGACCTGTCTGATGGCGTGCCGGTAGTGCTGGCGGATGGGGCCGGGCGGCAGGCGGCGGCAGCAGCGGAGCAGGTACCGGTACAGCTGCACCGAGCTGCGCACCAGCTCCGCCTCGGGCAGCGGGGACATGGCGGGCCCGCCCGCGGCTCTGCAACACAAACAGGCACAAACAACCGTCAGTTCCACCGACAGCACGGAAATCAAAGCGCCAACGAACAGAACACAGCGAGAACAGCGCCGGCAGGCTGAGGATCGGAAATAACCTGCGGAAACTTTAGGTGAAACCCCAACATAAAATCAATGAGAATCTGCTGAGTTTATGGACAGACGGGGATTGGCTGCCACTGCTCAAGGGAGTGAAACACGAAGTGTGGAGCTCGCTCCAGAGGATCACTTTGAGATGGGAACAGCCACGTGTGCCAGTGTTGTACAGACAGAGAGCCAGTGTAAC
Source organism: Poecile atricapillus (assembly GCF_030490865.1). Taxonomy (NCBI): domain Eukaryota; kingdom Metazoa; phylum Chordata; class Aves; order Passeriformes; family Paridae; genus Poecile; species Poecile atricapillus. The sequence continues at coordinate 1,524,299 of NC_081269.1, read as the reverse complement.
TTTCTTTAAGTACCCAGACATGTATCACAGTCCACAGCGAGGTTCCTACTAGCTAAGCCAGGATCCTTAAAGTCCTTCAAACTTCCAGTGCTTTCCCTGAGCATCCCTAGTTCATCCACATGGTGTCCTTTCAGAATGAGGATACTCATAATGGCTACAAACGATGCTGGAATTTAACAATATTTCCTATTTTGTCATTCTGTCAAGAATTCCAAGGCTTCAGCTGGAAATAACACGGATAAATAGAGGAGAAGGCAGGAAAAAACACTGTTAGGTTTGAAATTTTACATGTATTGGTAACAGCAACAGGAAAAGAACAAATCTACCAAGTTTCACTTCCATAACTATACTTACATATCGTAACAGTAAGTCCATCCAAGTCCTATAAAGTGCTAATCAAAGGCTGTAAATGCCTTGTCATTTACCAGATGGTTGCCATCTGCAGAGAACTAAATTAACATTTGGAAAAAAGCACTTTTACATCATCACTCTTAAGAATAAAGATAATAAATAAGCAACTGGATAATGAAGTAGGTACATGCCATTATTTTAGCACCCATTATGATAACTACTCATTATTTGGAATATTTTTTTTCTTTTTCATAAGTAATTTAAGTCCTTTACCCAAATGTATTTTAGAGTACACCACGACAGCTATTACATGTCTAGGCTATGTATTTGCACAGGCTAGATCTTATTGCAGTGGGGAAAATCTCCTCTCTATGCACCTATAAATGCCCATCATAATGGGATCAAAATAGCCCCAGGCTTCAACATGTTCATCCCTTGTTTTCTCCCAATGTTTTTTATGTAAAATATCCTTTTCTCTTTGCACTGAAACCTATGGTGGGTATCAGCTCCATGCATTTTTGGTTTGGATTCATTTCACTTTGGCATTCAAGTATGGGAGGTGATTACACGCCCAGGTCAGGCAGCTGAGAGATCCCTGCATTCCCCTTCCTGCAGCAGAAAGACAAACCACTCCAAAATGTGACCCATAAGATATAGACTGAATTATTCCCTGCCCTTCTCTCCATGAGAGAGAGAAGTTTTTATCATCCAATACAGAAAACTGGAATATGAGGTTGGATTCAAGTTGATCTGAACCCAAATTTAACTGTACATGCAGGCTTTTTGGGCTATATCCTTGGCTGGTAAGAATTGGTAGAATTGCACTGACCCTACGAACCTGGCCCTGCATTTCACTTATTCCCACTAAATACAAGTGAAACATCCCAAAATTCAATACAGATCCCATAATACACTTTCAGACCAGAGACAATTAGTAAAGTTGTTTCTAGGCTTTGATGTGTAAACCCATCATATGTCACTGTGCTCTAATTAAATCTAAGTGGTGCAATAGATTTCCTGTCACAAACACAAAGATCCCTCATGTGCTGGGACTGTCCAGGACAGCTTGCTCTAGCACACAGAAAAGCAGCTCTGGGAGAGAGGAAGGAACCAGTCACAGAAACATATGGATACGGAAAGATGAAGCTGATCAATGGAATTGAAAATGTTTCACTATAAATAATTAGGAATTTTCCACTGCAGTAATTTTTCATAGGAAAATGATGAGCTGCTGAATTCAAATTGTGTGACAAATACATTTGCACTGATGAATTTTTTTGGAAAAAAAACCCAATTCTTCGCCTTTCTGTAAATACTGGACTTTCTAAAAGATTTGAAGATGGAAATTTTTACCCCATCTATTATCAAAACTAAACTCCTATGAGGCTCTCATATTCAAATTAAAAAACCAAACCATCTGACTTCTGAGAGATTCACAGCTCCAAAAATGCTACAAATGCATGGGCAAGCTTCACAGGGAAGTTTATCACCAAAGATCTGTGTTTTTCTTAGGATGTACCTTCATCCAGTGTAAACTTCACTGAAAATCTACCACAGCACATGGAAAACTTGATGGCTATTTCACTACAGTGGCTATTTAATAAGAAATAATCTCATGACCTGCCCATTGTTAAGTTCTAAGACACTGGTGCCCTGTACAAGCAACCTCAACAGGGACTAGAACCTGGCAATAGGGAATGCTACACTCTGGACTTGTGCACCCCAGGGCACTGGAGAATCTGCACAGCCTCTGCTGTGATTTGTCCCTTCCTTGACACAAAAAGGACAATGAAGCACAGTAAGAATCTGCACTGTTGCCTTTTGTTCTAAAAACATCTCCCCTCAAATCCCACAAATGTTACGTTTTATCTGCCATGCAAAAACCCTTGACCTCACAAATTCTGGCTATAATCCTGACTAATAATGGAAATCTCCCTCTGATAATTTAAATATCACACACAGCACAACAAACAAACTATCTACACCAGGAACTGTTGAGTCAGAAATAAAATAATCAGCTAATTGTGCTTTTCTGGAATGGATGACTGTATAATGTCCTAATCAGAAGGCTGAAATCACATTTGCATTTAGATAAAGCTCCGTTCACAAAGAGACAAGTATAGAAGGAGACACTGAGACTATTGTGGCATTTCTCTGCATTGCATAATCATTTACATTCCTGATAATGATATTCAGATAGTGAAGCAAAAGATGACCAAAGCCAATTAATCTTCACACTGCATTGGCAGGTTTGGCAGTTGACCCCATGCACAGCAGAACCCCGATGAAGCTGAGATGATACTATGCCACTGCTCTCAGTTTACTTTTTTTTCTACTGTTGTGTTTTTCAAGCAAATCCCCACAGTTCAGCAGTTATGATCCCAATCCCTCTGAACTAGTTAAACAGCCAACAAAGCTGGGCTCCAGAGACTACAAGTGTTAATTAAAGGACTGCAAGAGTTACCTGAGCTGTTGCTGTTTACAGCTTGGCTCCCCTTTCCCCCTCTGCCCTCTTTCCCCAGTATCCAGGCTAGACATGTGTTATACTACTTTGAAGTATTACACCCTCAGAAGTCTTAACTCAAGAATTTATGGTTCCCTATCCTTGTCAAACCTCATGATCTCAGGAAAAGTAAGAATGCCAAAATAAGAAAGACACTGAAAGTCTTTTGAAACCTCTTTAACCACAAAACATCTTAGTTCATGTTGTGACATTAGTCCAGGAAGGCACCCAAGTGAACTGCTGCTACCCAGAAGGTTCTTACTCTTTGGTCACAGACGTTCTTCCTTTCAGGTTTCCCAAGTTCAGGCCTGTGAGTCCCGGCCCGAGCCTGCAGCAGGGGCAGAACCTGCTCTGGGACACAGCTGCTCTCGCTGCTCATGACACGGTCACAGCTCCCCTCAGGCCCCAGTGGGTCCCAGGAGCGCCTGGCACGTCCAGGGCAGTGTGAGGGGCTCTGCTGCCCCAGGCAAACCAGCCAACGTCTGTCTGTCTGTCCGTCCGTCCCTGCCTGCTCACAGCCACTCAGGCTCGGAACGCTTGGCAGCCCCGGGCACGGCTGCCCTGCAGCCCCAGCCCTGCTGTGTGGGTGAGCACGGACAATGCTGCAGTCACTTCCCAGCAGCCACAACTCGCCGGCTCTTACTGAGATCTGCGCGTTTGATGTGATCGCTTCTGACGAGCCAGGGCCCGGCATTGTTGGGGTTTTGTCCTTTCTAAACACGAGCTGCAAAACCCCATTGCATGAGTGATGGTAGCTGGGCCTGTTCTGTTAACTTCTATTTCTGCTCCTCTCCCCTTTATGCTTTGATTGATGCATGAGGCAGAAGCAGTGTCAGGTGACTGTGCAGAACAACTTGGGGGCATAGCCCTGCAGCATAAAATTTGCTTTACACAATATTTACACTGTGGAGCACATGAAGGATTTAATAACTGGCAAACGACAGATCCCGAAGATCTCTTTGTTGACAAGGAATCACTGCTGCTCGGACACCCTTCATTCAGTTCAATAGCACCAGGATCAGGCCTAATGCTATTCAATAATGTCACCAGTTTGCAAATATAAAACATAATAAATTATAAATATAATATAAATACAAAATATAGAATTGCAATTGATAAAATTTGAGAATGACAGAGTGCTAGAGCTGGGCATAATGACCAGTTGTATAAATTAACCAAAGCCACAGGGCAGATGTCTTACCTTACACCCCGGTTTGGTATCACACAGCAGAGACATGCAATACTGCAAATAAAATACTCAGGCTTTTGCAATCCTACACCAGTGAGGAAACATGTTGAGGCCAGATTACTTTGTTCTGTATAATTAATAAGCACGATCAGACTAATTAGAGTAATATTCTTTGGTGCACGCTCACTAGTGAGGAGAGGAACCTCCCCAGTTTAGGTACAATTCAAACTTCTCCACTTTTTTCTCCTGAAAATGATTCTCCCGGCTTAAAGAAAATTCCGAAAGGCACGGTCTCAAAAGAACTTTTTCTTCCCAGCTTTGAATTGGTCAGTTCAACTGCTGTTAAAATTAGTTTTCTTCTCAGTGGCCAAATCTGTATTTACCTTTGTGATCATGCCTGAATAGGAATTATCAACTTTAAACCAAAACTGCTTCTTCATTCCTTTCTTTCTTGTAAATATTGTATTTTGAAATGTTCCAGTGCTTAGCTCCAGTTCAGCAATTGTGATTCTCTCAACTGCTTTATGCCAGTTAGTGCAACAACTTTCTGGCTGAGCTTGTATCACCTTCTAAAACATCCAAATGGGCACAAATAAGCTGCCACAACTGTTGCTGACGGACAGAGACCAACTTGGCAGCATAAGGCATGGAAGTGCCTTTGAAGGGCAAAACCACACTGTCTGATTAATGACCACATTAACTCTATGGCTCAGACAAGCACTGAAGAATAGTAAGTTTTACATAAGATTTTGTACTGCTTTCTCTCTGTTCAGGAAGGACTGAAATTGGTTAAAGTTTATTTTACCATTATTCTTTAATATATGCTCGCTTTGCTCATGCAACCCAACTTTATAATTTTTTTTTAAAAACTCAAGAGGGTAAAACAAGGAGCTGTCAGTGCAGAAAGAGCTCTGCTTAGGAAAGTACAAGAGTTGAAAAACTTGTCATAAAGGTGGAGAGTCAGAATTTAAAACAGTAAAAGAAATTACTGTGATCCACATTATTGACTAATATTTAATTAAAAAATATTTTTTTTTAAACCAAAAATACCTAACATACTCCTCTGAACCTTCCCTTAGTGCAAACATCATACCCAGCCTACCCTGTGCAGTGTGACCTCTCCTTTTCCTGCTACCCCCAACACATCCCTTCTAGCCCTGACTGGGCACATAATCCCTGGATGGTGATGATGGGGCTTGTGCCCTACCCTGGGATCTACATTTCATCCTGGAGTTGTCCTTCCCAACTCACATTATCCTTCACAGCAGCGTCAGGAACAACTCATTGTCTATTATTCCAAATCCATATCTGCTGAAATTTAGCATCTCCAAACCTTTGCTCTCTATCACAGCAATAGTCTGAGCCAACCCCTTCCCTGGCATAAACCCTTTCTGTGGTGGAATTAAACCATGGATGAATTTTACCCACCACATCCTGAGCAAAATCCATGTTCCTGGGAGCAGTGTTTATAAGCAGCAGTATTACAGTACATGTAAGTCTGGGTGCCTTTAGCCTCTTAGGGGGATTGGCCCAGCTCACTAATCAGGGCTTGTTTCCATGTCAGCAGCTAATCAGGGGCAGATCCCACCATGTCTTCTGGACACTTCTGAGCTCTTAAAGCCATAGCTCAAGTTTTCCCCAAAACTTCACTGTCACTCTCCAAGGCCCAGTCTAGCTCAAAGGCAATCTAAGAAAAAGAAAGGTGTGGGCAGCAAGAAGCTCTTGCAAATGCAGACATCCCCCAGCAACCTGCAGGACATTTGTTCTCGGTGGTCCAGGGCTCGCTCTTAACCAATAACACACCACACACCAACTCTGTTGGGTAACTAATCTAGAGCTCTGGCAGAGATGAAGGGGGGTGAGAGAGAACTCTTTTCCCATTCCATTTATCAGTACTCATCTGAGTGAATGAGCATGGCAGGACAATTCTGAGTGGCAACAGCACTTGATGATGTTCACCCATGATTCTGGCTTGTTTACATTTGGTGAAACCTCAGGAAAAGGGGGATAAAAGCTCTGCTTCAATCGAAGTCCTGGTGGTAACCTCCAGTGCTAATAATTAACTCAATTATGCTGAATTAATTTGATATAATTATCGGTGATGAAGCAAAGACAGCGACCCAGAGAAACTTTGAGAGACAGAAAGAAGTCTTAACAATATAAAATACCCTAAAAATAGCATCTTTTTTCTTTCCTGAAACTGAGTCAAAGACACAAAATGAGTTCATTACAGTCATCTGGCTTCACTCAACCCTCCAAATTACCCCTGTACCCAGACAAATAGCTGTGAAATCCAGCAAGTGCACTAGAATTACAGCAGGCCCTGACGAATTTGACACAGCACTCAGCACAAGTGTCTGTCCCCATCCAATTATCTAAACAATGAGGATTTAATAATACATTTAAGAGATCCACAATGCTTCTCCTTTAACTGAAGATGTTAATTAAGAACACTTTTCTGTTGTACTGTTGTCAGTTGGGTGGTTTTTTTGAGGAACAATCTGGAAGATGCTGCTTATGGAGTTCTTTCACTTGATCTGCAGTTTTTATCTAATATTTTCAGATTTATCCAGTTCAAAACAAATAAACCCTAACTATAAGAACCAAACATCTTTTTCCTCTCCCATTTAATATTTCTGTGATTTGCTTTGAAATAGTGTTACAGAAATGCCTTCCTTGCTATGAAAATACACACATTTTACTGAGGGATTTTTAATGCTTATGTGTTTAAAAAGAAAAGGAAATGTCAGTAGAGGCAAAAATCAGATGTGGTTAAGCCTTGGGAGTGGGTTAAATGACAATGAAATCCAAGGAATTCTATGCAAATTAATACTGGAAGTAGCACCAGAATGTCTCAGGACTTTGCCTGGCTGCCTCACTCTGAAGGGTCAGACAAAGCCCCAAGGCTGGCCCTGCTCTGCAGGCTGCAGGGTGTCCCTGCCCCTGTGCAGCCCGGCCCAGACCCCTCACACTGCAGCTGGGGCTGGAAAGCCACAGGGAAACCTCTCCTTGCCTTTGTTCTGACCTGTGGCACTGCGTGCATGGAGTCAGCACTACAGTTAGTACTTGCCTGCTGTAAGGAATTGAACAGCTGGCAGCATTCCTGTATTTAATGTCTTACAGTCCTGCAGGACCTGTGACATCCAGCCATGGAGAACTAGGTGCTTTTGCTCGCTGGCTTCAGCCTGAAATGCTGCTTGACTTATGCCTGTCACAATGCTGTAAACACATAAGTTTCTAAGCTTCTGCTGCATTTTTATTATCCTTGGTGACAAGAATAAAAATATTACCTCTATCATCACCAATTGGTTCTGAGGAGAGATTCCAAGTGCTTAGATTTAAAAAATGAGTAGTATTTTTCCAATTTGCTAAGTAGGTGCTGCTCACACGCCCCCAGATCACTTCCTCCATGAGTTCTGCTGGTTCTCAAACACAGCTGATCTTTCAGAACTCTGTTTAATTGCCACCAGACTCTGATCAGACTCATCAGTTCAAAGAAAGCTCCACTACATCCACAATTTATGCATTTGATTTCAACAGATTATTTTGTGCCCAATACTGAGGAGGCAAAAATTGTTTTCCATGGGGCAGCCACTAATGTTTTCTAAAGAACAAGTTTTTAAAAATATTTTTTCTGTAGCGACACTACATTTTAAAGTGGTGTGAGGGATTGTTCAAAGTCTCCTATGCTTATCTGGACAGCCACTCAAATTTTGTCAATACCTGTTTCCCACAATCTCTTTAGTTTAGAGAGCTGAGTTATTGCTGCATGGGGAGACATCCTTGGGGAAAGGGCAGGGACAGGCTGGAGGGAAGCACAGCTCCCCCCTCCTTCAGCCAGCACACAGGAACGAGGTGTGGGCTTACACAGCCCAAATGCACCTCATGCCCATCTGACACACGAGGGTGTCTACGTAAGTGAGGAGTTCAGCAGCCCCTCCCTGCCAGCACCCCACTTCCCCCAGAAGTCTCTCTGCACACCCCCAGCCCTGTTCTGCCGTCACAACCTTGATTTTCCCTTTCATGGATTTTTGCTTGAAAAAGCATCACTGCCTCGATTGTGTATTTTCAGCCTATATTTAAGAAAACCCTTTGGTTCCATTTGTAGCCACATCCTGTCTCAGCCTCCCCCTCTTTTTGTTCCTAAATATAAGGCTGATGCAATTTGATGTGACATGACAAAATAGCACATTTGCATTGGCAGAAACTTTCTCTCAGCAGCAGTAATTAAAGGGAGTAGATGAGACATTGCTGAAATTGGTGTTTATTTAGCCTGGAAATAAAAGGCTTCAAGATGTCTTGAGAGGGATGTTCAAGTGTGTCATGACCACTAAACTCATCAATGAGTGCTGCCTTCTACAGGCTTTCTTTCTGACAAAGAAATGGTCAATCAAACAATGCCACTGATTTAAAGAGAGTAAAAAAATATAAAAATCAGAGTTCTGTACACCTTATTCCTAACCAGGGAAAATTATTTTATGTGTTTCTCGGGATTACAAATAGTGTCAGGACACTGGTGTTTCCACGTAAGACAAGGGAAGTCAGTCTCTTAACTTTAGAGCACAGGCTCTCTCAACATGAGAAGAAAACCAAGATCTCATTGACCACAGTGAGAATTAGGCGCTTAAACATCTGAATTTTTGATCTTAAATGCAACAGCAGAGGACAGGTACTCACCTTCACCTATAACACAGACTTTTATTAATTGTCAAAGACAGAAATCCAGAAACATAAGTTCAACAGGATTCACACTACAAATTAAAACTCATCTACAAAATTTATGAAATAATTTACTGTGCCCAGTTTTGCTGAACAGATGCACAGCAAATATCTAACAAGGTCAGGTAATGTCAGCTTCCTGTACTCTGTTCCATTATTGATGACAGCAGTAGAATGCAGTGATGGAAAAAGAGCAATATTTAGAAGTTGTGGGGGTTTTCTTGATATTCAGAAGGTAAATTTAGTCTACTTAATCCACATGAAGAATTCAGGGAAAGGTCTGGTGGCTGTTCCATAGGCCACAGGATTTAGCAGACATAATATGGTTTCAAGTGAAACTTCCTGCTCAGGAGCATCTTCCTTCTCCTTGTGCACACAAGGCTATTCTTTCAAGCCCATCTGTGATCAGCTCAAAACCGGCAGCCCACGTTTTGAGCAGGCTCGTTTCCATCCTAACGCAGATGGCACCAAGAACAGGGCAGGCCAGAAAAAAATCAGTTTGCATATTATGCTTCAGTTTTTATGGGTCAGATTACCATTCAAAGCCATCAAAATGGCAACCCATATGTGATATGTCTGCCATCGGAACTGAAGTGATACACCATCAAAATCTTAATGGGGTTGGTTAGACAGCATTTGATTAACCATTGACTAAACTCTGGTATTTAAAAGCAGAGACATTTTCATGCTCAAATTTTTTTTTTACTTTGACAGATAAACAAAATTGCTTTGGTGAGTCAATAAGGAAAAGACATTTTGCCATCTTCATCCCTGAACAACTGCATCAGCATAGCTCTCTTGGCAGAAGGGAGCTCAGCTCCTATGCCAAATATTCGCTTCCTCAGTGAGCCAGGTGCAGATGTTGGCTATGTCATCTGTTCCAACTTCTTTGTTCTACAAGCCAGAAAATTGTTCCCACAGCTTTGGGGAGAAAATGGGGATCTGAAGAGCTCTTTGCATGCTTTCATTGGTGGAAGAATATCAGATCTTTTAAAGACACTCTTGCAGAAATAAGGAATGTGTCATTCCCCTGACTTGTGACAATTAACCAGCAGAGAGCTGTGTCCTATGGATCCTGAAGGGAGGCTGCAACAAGGTCAAACCCATGGCATTCTGTTCCCAGCCTCCTACACATCCTCTGCCTTCCTGCAGTGCCAGCTACAGCGCATTTCCTCATCTCAGGGGGCATTATCCCAGATGCTCCAAAGGCTCTGCTGCCACAGAATAGTTTTTAAGGTGGGCAGGCCTCTTCTGGGAGAAGTCTATTGAATAGTAAAAGGTATTTGAAATGTCCCACTCTGTTATCATGGCACCTGGAACTCAAACAACCACCATGCTGACTGACAGCCAGGGCCACCACCCTCTGTCACTGCCTATGGGAAGATTCTTCATTCACAACTGTTTTCAGCCCTCTAACCTCTCTACATGATATTTTGGTCAATGCTGATACTTCAGGTGGGTATTCTCAACCAGACAGAATACATACAACAAAAAAATCACTTACAGCATCCAGAGTAGAGGAACTTTAATTATCTTCACAGATTAGGCCTGTCTAAGTCTAAAAGTAACTAAGAGGCCTGCAGAGAAGAATCAATTTTCATTATCTGTTTCTCCTCAACTCACTACTTGAAGTGCCATTAATAAAGAAGTGCTGAGAAGCCCATCCATAGCTCAATTTATTCCTATGGGAGCTTTCACTTTCGTCTGGCCATTTACATCAGACATGGACGTATAGCTTTGACATGAACAGTCATCTACTCTGAAAAGCTCTTAGAAATAAACCCTACAAAAAGATTTAAGTAGAGAGGAACTCTGATTGAGGAGAACTGACCCTTCAATATTTCCTGATAAGAGTTGCTGGAGGTAAGAAAGCATTTACCTCCTTTAAATAGACACAGTTTCTCACACTCAGAACTCTGTACAATGACATAATAATTACAGTATTCTGTATACAAAAATCTGCTTTGGACCCAGGCGACAACAGAATGCACACAAGAAACTGCTTTTTCTTGAACACGTGATTGCACAGTGAGTAAAGCAAAGCAGCTCATTCTCTAAAGCCAACACTAATTTGTTTATTTATAACCTACCCTATGTTTGTTGAAGTCAAGCAAACGGATTTCTCTGACTACTCAGACATCTGGATAAGGTTTTATCTCAGATCCTGTCACAGAGACTTTCAAAAACTACTTGAAACAAAAGTCCTGGAAGATAACAATGACAGAGACTCTGAAGTGATCTGTTCTGCCTCCCTTTGAAAGACACACGTCTGAAAAATCTAAGGCAAAACCCTCAAGCACATTTACAAACACATGGATCAAAGACAGCTATTGCCACAGATGAATTTTTTTTCCCCAGGTATTTAATAGTAACACAACTTGGTGACATATGATGACTGACAACAGCTTGGGGTGTTCAAGTTTTGGTATCTAATGTCAGCACTTAATATTTTCCCTCTGAAGGCCATATCAAGATGCATACAGGCAGACTGACTATAATAGGTGCTGTGAAATAAGAACCCAAAAGAACAGATTCAACTTTAAAAGCTCATCCTGAATCCACTGACACTTTCACTAAACACCAAAACCCACCTTATTTTCATCCATTACCTACATTTTCCTTTCTAAGAGCAGAGAACCTCTGATAAATACCTTGGCTGAGTGCTGCAGAAAACACCTCTCATTAGCATTGTTAATTAGCACTTAGCAGATACATCTGCAGTTCGCTATCCCACCAGGACATTCACCACGCCCTTTCAGAAGTGCAGTCCTCCTCTGTTAACTCACAGCCAAACTAATACCCAGAGAGCAACACAATTAACTTCTCCTTAGGCTGATACTCAAACCAGCAGTTACTTCCATAATTCACTTAGCACAGCATCAGGCACCTGGGCTCAGAAAGCTTTCCAAACCTACTCCAAATACACCCAGCTGAGCTTTGGGAACACAATAAAACAGTATCAGTTGCTCTGTTCCATTGTTTAGTGAAAAACAGTGCTTAAGGTCTAACTTGAATTTCCACTTTGGAAGTGAAAGTGTCTTTTAAGGAAAAGTTCATGTCAAACTTGAGGTTCCTTTGTGCTGCCAAAGTGTATAAAGAGCACTGATGTAAATGTGAATTGCGCTCCTGATATGGTTACTCACTCGTGTAAGTTAGTTAAAGCCAATAATCTCCAACGTGCTGCCCTATTTTTATCTACTAAAAGCCCAGAGCCTTCTCGTGATCCTCCAGTGCAAAGTTGACCTGCATCAATCCCTTCTGCGCTGTGACTGGCGACAAGGTTTCTGCATCTTTGTATGCCACCTCCAAACAGCTGCAGTCTGGAACAATGGCTGTGTGGTACTGTTGGTTTTACTAAATAACCTTTAAAAACAAGTAATAAAATTCTAGTGTGCCCCTAAAACATGTTTGTGTAAAACAGGCCTGCTTTCCATGCACAGACATGGAAAAACTTTTTCCAAGCAAAACTTGGGAGCCCATGTTCATTCCTTTCTATGGAGCAACAACATTGCTGTTCAATTTCTTGTTTATCCTACATCATACATGCTCACCATATCCAAAAGGAATACAGAAACGCTATCTGTACAGTCTTTACACTTTAATAAAGTGATTGGTAATAATTTACTGAAGGTAAACAGCTATAAATCTGCTGTTCCTAACATGTTAGAACTTATTTATCTGTTTGTCTTCATGGAAATTTCTTCCAGGGGTCAAAGATCAAAGCCACGAACACATTATTTTTCAGGGGGTTGCCAGTGTTTTTTCATGGAATGATGAATCCCATTTATTGCATTATATCCCTGTGTCTGTATGCCACAACTCTGCTTCCCACTGGTGTGAGAACAGGACCAGGAGCAGAATCAACTACCCTGCTCACACCTTTCTTCCCCAGCACAAACTGATCAGCTTCTGCTGGGAGAAACATTTCCATAACAATCTGACCAGACTTCTCCCTCATTTGTTTGCAATGAAAGAGTTAATATCTGTGACCCAAATATGGAGACCCATTTTAAACTTGCTGAAAATTGCTTTTTAATCCTAGCTCTCGAGGATTTCCTTTGAAACCATCTGCCATGCACGCTGGGTACTCTTTCCCTGTATATATGCAGGATTACTATAATATGGATTCTTTTGTGTAACTTAATACATTTCAGCACATTAAAAAATTAGTTGAAATTTCTATTCTTTTCTGATTTCAACTGCCATAAAAATGACTGTAGAAGTCTAAACTGCTGACAAGTTCATGGCAAAGCCAGAACCCATATTTATCTTATTTACTGCAGTATTTACCTTGCAATTCTAATATTTAGTCAGTCTGACTCTGGCTGGGTTTAAGGAATAGTTATGTGTTATTAATATAACTAATGCACGTGCTTCAAATCAAATTCAAGAATTTTGCTGGATAGGAATGGATTTAATCATGTGCTTTACCATGCTTAAATTTCCCATGCTTACTTTCTAGACTGGAAGACACAACATCATAATGATTAGAGATCAGAAAATACTTCCCAATATCATTTCAAATCTATTGCCCAGTTTTTTCTATTTTCTTGCTGTGAACCTTAATGCAATTGTATTTTATAGTACATATACTAAAGAGAAAGAAAAATGTCACATTTGTAAATAAACTGAATATTAAGATTCAGGCACATGCAACCATGCATATTTTAGCAAATATCCAAAACTTAAACCAAAGAAAGTATATTGCTTACTATCACAATAATCACAGCCAGAATGATTGAAATAGTAAACATTCAGCAAGCTACATTTAGAACCAATTTATTGGATCAGCCTATAAAGAAAAAAAAAAAGTCTAAATCCCAGCATAATTATTGAGCATCCTCAGAGTGAAATACTTTTTAAAAACGTGATTTACCTGCAAATACTCTGAGAACAGAAAATAAGGACAATTACTTGCATAGGTTTAATCACATAACGTGACATGGATATTTCAGGAGCCAGACAGCTGACAGCCTGTGAACTTCTTTGTTCCACATAAACACATCTCAAAGCACCAAACCTGTGCCTGGGCTTCCTAAGCAGCCCTGAGTCGTCACTCACATGATTCATTTCACAGCCACTCACCCAGGATCTAATACAAGTGAGCGGCAACGCAGAATCCCCCCTCCAAACCAAAGCGAGAATCCCATTCCCTTTGATGCCTTTTCCCTGGAAAGGAGTGGTGTTAGATGGGATAAATATATACAGGATAGATCTACACATGCAGATGTTGGAAGAATGTAGAGAGGAAAAAACAAGCAAATAATTTTGTTTCAGCAATAACAGATGTTGAAGCATCATCCTGCAGACATGTTACTTTTAATACAATACTGCTCATAAAGTGAGGGGGGGGAGGACACAATCAATGCCCAATTACCCAGTTTTTTCAGGGTTTCCATTTTAATGAGCTTCCTGGATGATTCTGTCCTTTTAATTTTCCTCCTCTAATAATCCTATCAAATTAGTTTTGTCTAAAACATCATCAGAAAGAAAATCAGCTGTCTAACAAACTCCTAAGAATTTTGTCTAACAAAATTGCTGGTATCAGGTTCTTAAAAATGACACGTTATAAGTCATTTACTTCTGTATAAATGCAGAGAAATTCCCAAGATCCTACAGCACTGCTGGGATTAGATTTGAGTGACTGGAAACAGCCTCATGTCCCAACACATCTGCTAATGGCAAATGGATAGAAACAGACAAACAGTGCAATGGCATTTGCAGATAGATCAGCACTGAAAAAACAACCAAATGCAGAATAAATAGATTAAAGCCACCTTTCTGTGGCTAAGAGAGGGATTAGGTGAAGCCTGGCCTGCATTCAAGCTGCAGAATAACCTGCTTTCCTGCCAGACTGCATCTGCCACTCACGTTACCATCAGCAGCAGTGACTTCCCACCTGCCACCTGGCCAGCCATGTGAGGAGCTGGTGACACCAGGGGTGGCAGCAGGGCCGCTGCTGCAGCCAGAGAGCACCCAGAGCTCTCATCCCCCAGCCCACCAGGCAGCACAAACCCTGAACAGCCCTGCATGCCCTCTGCAGTCAAGCAGTGCCCGGCCTCACGGGTAAGGACAGGGCAAGCATGAGCAAGAGCTCCAGTGATGGCACCCATAGCCTCCAAACAAAAAAAAGTAAAGACAAACCCCCAGCAGCGGTAACTGTTTACAGAGCAGCTTTCTTACAACCCACTAGTCCCCCAATACCACAGGAATCAGTGATGCAGAACTAATTGATACAAATCTCCTGAGGGGAAGGTTGCTGCTGGTTATCTCGAGATGAGAAATTTAGTCCAGAAGGATAAATTGGACAGACAGCTGAAAAGCTTTAGTTCTCCTGGTAGGAAAGGAATTGATCTGGTAAAGAAAGCCCTTTTAAAGAGATATTATCATGTCAAAAAAACAGGACTAGGAAAAACATTAATAGTCTTAACTGAGAAACCTCTGAAAACTCTGTGTTTATGTCAGTACACCTTCACACAAAAGATGAAAAACTGAAGATGTCAAAATGTTAACATCTCTCCTAATAAACTTATTTCTCCATAAACTTATGTTATGAATATAATTATGAAACAGCTATAAAAATTCCTATTCTTCAATTAGTGATTTCAGTTTTGCATGTAGTATTTTAACCTATCAATTACCCTTCCACCAAGTTGAAGGAAAATAGAAATATTCAGATATTCACAGGCATGTAAAAGATTCTATTCATGATTCTGGCAAAAAGTTGTATCAGACTTTTCTGGATTAATTTTACCACCCAAACCCTCAATTCCATTCATTACAATATTTTTTTCAATAAACAAAATAACGACAGCTCATGTGCATGTCACATGTGCAGCCTGCATTTTCTGCTCTGAAGTGCACATATGCAAGATTTACTTTCTTCAAAAACATCTGTTTTCAAGGACAGGATTATGAAGCAACAACACAACAATGAATTCTCAAAAGGCACCTGCAACCCATGGAGCATTGGCTCATCAAGCTGTGGGACTCCAGAATGTGAGCCCTGCCCTATACTCAGGGACAATGGGACGTCTGTCACAGCCCAGCAGCTCATGCCATCCCTGCTGCTGGGCCCAACACTCTCTTGAGGCTGTCAGGGAATCATCCTCAGCTGAACTAGCTGAGGATGGTAAAATCTCAGCAAGAGCTCCCAAACTAACCAAATTCTCCATGTACAACCAATGCCTGTTGTCTGTCTGACCACAGAGATGGAGCTTCCATCACCTGAACCAGTGACTCCAAAGTTCCACGGAAGTGAAGGTTTCCAGAGCTGCTATCTTCCTTGGAAAACAGACTTGAATCAAGACAGGAACTGAACTGCATGATGTGACTCAATGCTGAGTTCAGCCTATCCAGGCTGTGGCACACCCCACCAGCTGAGAACCTCTGCTCTCCACAGAGGCCACAACCACCCTGATCCTTGGAGAGGGTAATTCAGAGCACCTCTACTCAACTTGTGGCTTGGCTTTGCTTTTAGCTACCAGTTTACCCCAGAAACAGTGGATCATGGAGAACAAGGTCACTCAACACATGACATATTTAGACAAGCAGCAAACAGCGATGCAATTCTTGGAAAAAACATAAATGTACCATCACACAGATGAAAATCATGCAGTGCTTTTTGCCTGGAGAGGAGGAAAAGGAAGTAGCCTGCTTCTCTCCCCTCTCCAAAACCCATCATTTAGGGATGCTGCTCACACAAGGGCAAGTGCCTTGTGGTGATGCTTTCAATTCTGCACCTTCTAGGGAAGATAACATACTGAGGAGCTATTTTAAGACCATCTCATTCACAAAGGTCTCCAATTCCGTCTTCAGAGAAAGAGATGATTTTCTTGCTGCTTCAACATCTTTACTGGCTTGACATTTGCTTCAGAGGGAATTCATTTGCTGTTCCAACATCAGAATGGAGCAAGAGCAGCTGCCAGGAGAGGGATAAAAGGAAACACTGTCGACAAAGAGCAGCAGGGTCATTTCTGGTGCAAAGAAATATAGAACAGAGAGAACCGCAGAACTGACACTTTCTCCAGAAAGCAGCAGGGGATAAAGATGTCCTCTCTGCCTCCTGCAACTGGTGTTTAGGAAAGGACTAAACAATCAGGCTTAAGTTTGTAAATGATTGATTATTACAAACCAGCTGTAAGGACCTGAGCATTCTCACTTAAAGCCAAACTCATGCTTAAGTGCTGCGGTCAGCAAAGAACTCAGTAAGTCATTCAGAACTCTCAAAAGAAAACACTTCTGGCTAGAAAGCTCTGCAGAGGTGCTTTCTTACAAACTCAGTGTTTAGGAGGTGACATTTTTGGGATGATTTCAAGCTGCAGTGCTAATCCTGACCATCATATCTGTATATGCAGCACACTGGACAGACTTGGGGCAGGGCTGTGATCCCACCACAGAAAACTGCTCTGCAAGAGCCAGAGGGGGCTGATGAGCCAGGGAAGTGACACAGGTGCCTGCAGAGTCTGATATCCAACATCAGGGAGAAGCACAGTCTTGGATGACACCATTTGTCACACCAGTTGTCCCCTACCCCATACCAGGCACATCATGCTGCCCTGCTGCAGGAAGCACCATTCCATCATTTAATTGCTGTTCAAGGCAGTGCCACATTCCCACAATGCTGCTCTAGAGTCACCCTGCCTATTGGCCTGACTGACAACCTCACCATAGGTCACCTGCTTCATTAGGTTACTCAATTCTTTCCCTGCTCTCTTATTAAAAAGTTGCCCTGAGCAGGGCAGGGATTTGTCCCTCATTCCACAAGACAAGCAGATCCTGCCCTTCTCCTAGATGAAGGAATATTGCCATCCTTTCAAAAGTTAAGACAGAAACCTTTATACACACCCAAAGCTAAACCAAAATATTCCTCCCCCTGCTTCTCTCTGCATTTTATTAATGGAGAAATTTATTCTTTTCCAGTTTCATGGAGGAAAGGTTTCAAAGACAAAAACTCTGGAAAATTATTCCTTCAAAGAAAAGGACTAACATACTCGAACAGCAATTTTAACCCCATGATATTTTGTGTATATGTTTATTCTGTTGTGTGCTAGGATCACATTTTATTTGGAGCGTGGTATTTATCTGACTAACCAAACCTGCTCAGATTCACAGGCATGAGCACCATGTTTCTGACACCTTAAGGGCTTCAGCATCAGGATTTATGAATTAAATATTTCCAGGGTGTTACAGAACACTGAGGACTGTATCGGCAGAGTGTTATATCGGGGTATGTGTGGGCTTGTCAAACACCCACATGATAAATTATCAGTAGTGCAGCTCAGAGCACCCCTTTTGTGGATCAGAGACAAATCTGTGCATTTAATTATGTTTTGTTCCATTTAATGTTATTTTTTCTGCGTTAAAGGTTCACAAAACCCCTAGATGCTGAAATGCTGAAGGACATTAATACACAACACACAATCAAAAGACTTATTCTAATATTTCCAGTCCTGTTTTCACATAATTCATGTGGGACAAGGAAAAAAAACTGACAAATTATGTCTGGAACTGGACAATTACATTTTATATTGTTCAAGATGATACAATCTTTTGTGTAGAATTATAAGATTAAAACAGTGCTGAGGAGCATCAAAGAAACAGGATTAGCTGATTTAAGAGTGTCTACCATCCCTTGCCCATATGCAGAGCCCTGTCAAAGAGATTATACTCCTGCAAAGCAAGTGTCAAATCTGAGAGGAAAATAAATCTCTCAAGAGTCAGAAAAGACTAAACTTGAACCTGTGGGTTTTCAGAAATGAACAAATGTGAACCCTGTGTTTCCGATGCCCTGTATTGACTTCTATATGCACTAACAGACCTCTGCTTAGGAAACAAAGGCTCTATTAGGTGAGCACTTTGCAAGTTTCATGTTTTCCTTACTACCCTTCCATGCTTTGCTTACATATTCCTATGAATCAACTGGATCTTGTCCTCCTTAACTTTCACAGCATGAACAGCCTAAAAAGCAATTTAACTGAGAGCTCTTAAGTTTCACAGTATGACAAAGGCCAGGGACATGTGTTGAAAGTGTTTATGAACCCAGTGTGCAAGGAAGATACACTCCTTAGGGCTGGCCACCCAAGGCTGGCACCTGACAGAGCTCCATATGGGCACCAAGATAAGTGCATCCCTCACGAGGCTTCACCTCCCTGAGTGGGGCTCTGCCGCTTCAAAGGTCAAATAAAATAATATAGCTGTAGCATTTAGTGTATCTGAAATCAAATAAATTACAAACACTTTCTGGATGGAAGCTGGTGAGTGAAGTTTGGACTGATGTGGTCAAGGGCTGTTAGGAAAGCAGATGGCAGGTGCCAGGACTGCAAACACTGCACTTCTCCTGCTCCTGCTGCTGAGAATCCACTGATATGCCAGCATCTAACAACATTTCCAGGGAACTTCTAAGGCAAGATGTTTATTTACTCAGTGAAGCACCTAACTGAAAAAAAAATTTAGGTGACACTGTGTGCTTGGACTTGAAAAATGGCACTGAGACACTGACCTCAAGTACACTGAGAACCCAACTTCCCATACATGGATCATTAGGCCACTGCTCCACTTTACTACTTGAAAAGGTTTCGCAATAAGAGAGAAAAAGAAAAGTCCATAATGAAAATGTATGGGAGAGTTTTAAAAGCCTTCAAGTCCAGCCAACACAGGCCTATGCCCTTTTGTACCCACTTCCTTCCTTCTCCCCCACACCACACCACCCCGGAGCCTGATGGGAAGCAGAAACCAGGAGAACCGTTGGGGTATGCCATATTCAGACCCATTATTATCAGCTCCAACAGAAACCTCAACAAGACAGCTACAAATATAAGCTCTAAGTAAGTATTCTGTCTCTTCTTCCAATAGGTAATATAAAACGGCTGTAAACCAAAATTTCCTTGGGTTTCTGTCTTAAATGCAGTTCTCTGTTTTTAAAATGGTGACAGGACAGCAAAACTCTGATACAGTTCCAGACTGGACTATTATTAACCATATTTCCAAATGCAACAAACATTAACAAAGGAACCCATCTTCAGTCATGCAAGACTTTTCTTGATTACATTCTCAAAGAGCATGCAAAATGTACCCAAACCTCATTGTTTTGTATATACGGATATGTGTACATATGTATATCTGTTTGGGAATACATTGTATCCCCAAAGTATCAAATCCATTATTGCAAATACTTTGCACTAAGGTTTCAGGAATCACTGTCACATTTACACTCTCTTCCTCCCCTGCAGAGGAGCCCGAGGCTGTCCAGTTTTCAGAGACAAACAGAAAGGACAGGTGACAGGACTTCACCTGTACCAGCACCTTCAGGAATTTGCTGGTAACGCCTCAGCACTGCAGCTGTCCTGACAGAGCTCTGCTGGGCTCTTTTCCTGCCCAGACAAGAGCCAGGGGCAGGGAAGGGGAGGCTGTCAGCTCCCTCCAAGCACTGCACAAGCAGGTCCCGTCAGTCACTGACTGCCTCTGGAACCGCTCAGTTTGGTTACCTGAAGGAACCTCTTTATCACCCTCACAGTAATTTACTTCTACCACCATGGGAAAGGCTCCAGTAACCTGGGGAGAGTTTTTCTGAGGTAAAACTATTAATGACATATGATTAATATTCACACGAGAAAATGGAAAGTGTTGAAACTGTCAAGTTTTTACCCATCCCTGTGTCTCAGGGAACACTGATGCCTTACCCAAAGAAGCTGCAGTCCCCAAGCATGCAGATTCATAGCCTGAGGGAACTAAAACAACCAAAGAATATCTCGGTCCTGGTTAACACATACCTTGCACTGAGCCCCCTGAGCGTGCCGTGCTGCTGGGAGCATCTACACTCTCTCATTAACGGTTTATTTCCCTTTTCTGCCAAGGGGAGCTCATGCTTCCCGTGACATGGTGCCACCACCGGCTGCCACAGCCCGCGAGCCCCACTGCCAGCCCCGCACATCGCAGCTCTCCGGCTCATAGAGACTCGAAAAACAGGTCCCAAAACACCACAGAACCCCACGCCCTTCGCGGCCAGCCCCCGTCGGTCCCCGGTCTTGCGGGACCGATCCCGGCGGGACAGAGTGGGGTCGGCCCGCAGCCACAAAGATCCGAGGGCACCGTGACCCGGGCGGGAGCAGAGCGGACACGGAGGGAGCCGCCGGAGGGCACTGGAACCGGGCAGTGGGAAGGCACAAGGACACGAGCAGGGACGGGAGGCACCGAGACCCGGCGCGGCCCCTCAGCCCGCCCTCACCACAGCTCGAACTCCGCTTCCCGCCGCCCCCTCAGCGCCCACAGTGACCCCGCGCGCGCCGCGTCCTCACCTCACCCCGCCCCGGGCGGCTATTGGCCCCGTCCGCCGCCCATCAGCAGATACCTCCGCCCATTGGCCGCTTGCCGCCTGTGGGCGGGCGCACCTGCCGCTTCCTCATCCGTCACGCGGCCGCGCGCTCCGTGATTTGTGGAGCGGCAGCTCCTTCACCGCCCACCGGCTCCGACCACTGGTGAGGAGAGCTGTCGGTCACGCCGCCGCCCAGCCTCCTAGTGCCATTGGCCCAGTAACCTCTTTTCGGGCTTTCGTTTCTCTTCATTGGCTAATTGAACGATGGACGGCTGCGGTTGGGCGAAAAGCGGGTCTCGGGGGCGGGACTTGGCTCAGGAGCAGACTCCATTGGCCGGCGGCCCGCTGTGAGTGGCAGGAAGGTGAGGGAGGCGGGGCCGCCCGGGGTGAGGGTTGTGTGAGGTGAGGGAATCTCGCGGGGTCTCGGCGGCTCCGGGCGCGGCGGCGCACGGTGATTGGCCGGCGGGGTCACGGGGGCGGGGCCGCGCCGTGGGGGGGGCTCCGCACGGCCGCGCGCGGTGGGCGGGGCGCGCCGGGCGCCGCGCGGTGATTGGTCGGGGGCGGCTCTCGCGCAGCGCAGCGGACCGGGCGCGATTGGCTGCGGGCGGCGTCGGGCGCGCGCCCCGCAGGGGGGGGGGGAGCGCGTGCCCGCGGCGCGGCGCGGGGCGGCGGGACCAGGTGAGAGCGGGGCCGGGGCCGGGGCTGGGGCCGGGCGGGGCGGGGACCCGGGGCCGCCCCCAGACCCTCCCGCCGCCCGCACCGCGGGCCCCCTGCCCTCCACCTCCGGCCCGACCCCCCCGCCCCGGCCGGCCCCGCCCCGCCGCGGGTCGCGCTGTCAGGGGCCGCCGCGTCCTGCCCTGCGCCCCCTCCCCGGCCTCGCGTCGCCCCGTCATTCATTTGCTACTTTCTCCCCTCCTTCGCCCCCCCGCGATCGCTGTGCTGCCCCGGCCCTTCCCTTCCTCTTTCTGTTTTTATCTTGTTTTAGTCCCCCTCGCCCCCTTCTCCTCGCCCTGCACCCTCCCTTCACTTTCTCTGGGTCCTTGTGTGTGTTTCAGGCCTTCAAGGAAAAGTTGCAAACTCCCGAGTTGTTGCTGCTGTGAGGGAGCAGGTGCCTGGAAGGAGGGAGCAGGTGTCTGGAAGGAGGGAGCGATGTAGGAGGTGCCCGGGCTCAGGGAGGTTCGGGGGACACATGGAGAGGGTGTGGGAATGGCAGGGCTAGGCTGGCCAGCCCTCGCGGGGTGTTCAGGGCAGAGGCTCCGAGCCCTCCCTCCGGAGGGAAGGGGGATTGATCACGGTGTTTAATTTTTATAACAAGAAAAACAACAAAAATAACCAAAAGTGAAGGAAAAAACCCACCCCAGCCCCACCCCAGCTGCCCAAGGATGGAGTTGGAGTAGCCAAGCCCGGCTGGATGCTGGGGAAGGGGTTGGCGCCCGCACACATGAAGAGACTCCCCGAGTTGTTTGGCTTCGCGAAGAGATAAGGCCAGTGGAGCTCCATGTTTTTAAAGGTGGGCCGTGTATGATGAAACCCAACTTCTTTTAAAGTGTAGCAGATTTAGTTTTTATGGCCAAATGACAGCTTGACCCAGTTGTTATCCAATCAAAGGGCATTTTTTTGAATGTCTCTTTGTGGCACAACAGCCAACGCAAAAATGATGGCGGCTTACAATGGCGGTACGTCTGCGGCAGCAGCAGGTCACCACCACCACCATCACCACCACCTTCCTCACCTCCCTCCTCCTCACCTCCATCACCACCACCATGCTCAGCACCACCTGCACGCCGGCTCGGCGGCCGCGGTGCACCCTGTGCAGCAGCATGCCTCCTCGGCTGCCGCGGCCGCCGCAGCCGCGGCCGCCGCCGCCGCGATGTTGAACCCAGGGCAGCAGCAGCCGTACTTCCCATCCCCGGCCCCGGGCCAGGCCCCTGGACCGGCTGCAGCAGCCCCAGCTCAGGTACAGGCTGCAGCAGCTGCTGCAGTTAAAGCGCACCATCATCAGCACTCACAACATCCACAGCAGCAACTGGACATTGAGCCGGACAGACCCATCGGATACGGAGCCTTTGGTGTTGTCTGGTGAGTAGAGACAAAAGTGAACTGATACCTCCTTGTCATTCTTTACCTGATCATAACTCATCCTTGTTTTTGTCATTTGAATCAGAATACAAGAGAGCTGCTTACTACCAGTTTTTTTGCTGGTTCTTCTCTGTTCTTAGAAAGTTGCTTTGCTTGTTTGCATTGGCAGAACAAGGTTCCCAGTGGTGGGGAGCCACCTCTGACTAACAGCCCACCCTGCTGTTCTCTTCTGAGACAATGCAGCTTGTTTATGCCCTTTCCATGCCTTTAATTAGAGTGTGCATCCGTGCAGCTAAGCTGTGCTTCCTAAAATTTCAAGTTAACAAATGAGCATTAGAATATTCATTTTGACCTGGCTTAAGAGTCAGAAATGAAAAGTATATGAAAATGTCTTCCTTGTGCAGTCACCTGTCAAGATCTTTGTCTCATGGCGGTTTGACCTGCGGTAGTGCTGTGTGCTACCTAAAACAGCACAGCTGAACTTTGTTCCCCTCTCGAAAATGGAAATGGGATTTCCTGCCTCACTGTAGTTCTGCCTCCGGCCCTTTTATCCCCCAGCCGCCTTTCAGAGGAGTCTGTCAGCGGAGTGGAATCTCTTCTAATGCATTTTGTGACTACCTTAGAGCCATGTATGTAATTAGTGCCCTTCAGGAGCACTGACACAAAACTGGCAGCAGTATATTATATATTTGTGTATAAGTGTTTGTCAGTGCGCTCTATTCTGAGCTGTGCCTGGGAAGCATGAAGGCTGGCAGGAGGTGTTCTGGAGAGCAGACGTGTTGCAGTGCACTTCCTGCAGCACAAATGCAAAGTTTGCAGTGTGCAGCTGTGTGTGCTGTCCCAGCCCTCTGCAGTGTTCCCAGCCGAGCCTCTGGGGTGCCCTGGGAGTTTTGCTTTAGGCACTGGCTGAGCTGCAGCTTCGCTGAGAGGAGTGGCGGGGTCACGGTCTGTGCCAGCGTACGGAGGCAGAGGGCTCAGCAGGGCAGGCCTCAGGAGAGCAAAACCCCTTCTGCCTGCAGCCAGCCCTTCAAGTCGGCCACGCGTTACCAGCCCAGTGTTGGTAGCAAAATGGTGCTTTCTGGGAAGGCCAAGGGAGCTGCAGGAGCAAGGTACAGGTCAGTGTTGTGGTTGCTCTCGTGTGCCTTCCCTCAGAGCTGGGGAGTTAATTTAAACACTGAGTTCTCCCAGTTGGAGGGGAGCTGTTGTGCAGTCAGCACTGCCATGCTCTGGCTGTGGTACAGCATAAAAAAGTGGGTGTAAAAGAATGAAAACTGACAAGGAATCTGCTGTAAAAAATTATCTAAAGGTATTTCAGTTTGTTTTTATCTTTTTTAAAGTATGGAGTTTTTATAACTTAATATGTCTTTGCTTAAATGTATGATCAGCCATACATGATTTGCTTATGTAAGATCAGCCCTTTTTATTGGTGTTCTGTTTGCCTGTGCATTTCCTAGGTCTTTATTTTCCCAGTTCTGTTCGCCAAAAAACAAGGTGCAGAGAGAGATCTGCTCCCGCAATATTCAGTAGAATGAAAGGTCATGCTTGCATATTTAAATATAATATCATTAAGAGTGCTGAGGGGAGAAAGAGGGAAGGGTCTGAGTGACATCAGGTAGGAAAGACAGTGCCAAAAGCATCCACCCATCCTGAGCCCTTGGCCGTGCACCTGCGGCAGGACCTGCCCCGGGGGGACTGTGCCTGCAGAGCTGCAGCTATAGCTTGGAGGTAACAACAGCTTGGGAAAGAGACAACAACGAAGGGGGAGGGTGTTAGCTAAAAGCAGAAGGTGGGAGCTGGGATCCCTCTGTCAGAGCTGGGGCTGTGCTGGCTGGGGATGGCATTGGTGGGAGCGAGTTCCTCTTTGCTCACATGTGTTTGAATACAGCGGTCACTGCTCGGCTTTTGGAGTTTCATATTAACTTCTGCTGGTGAGTGCAGGCTCAATTTAGGAGTCTGTAAGCAATAATTAAACTGAATTTTAGTTCCATTAAAAATGTGGGAGAAAGCCCATGCAATTGAATTTTAGCTATGTGAGATAAGTAAACACTGACTTGAATATTTATAGTTTGAGGTGGACATGAGCAATGTGCGGTTGGGTTCAAGTGTGAGATGGGATTCACAAAGCCTGACTTTCGAAGGAGGATTCTGTTGTTTCTCACTATCTTGTCTGAGCATTATTTGTGCTAATAGGTAACTGAAAAGTTTCTATCAGTGCTTCTGAGGGAAATGAATATTATTCCATAGACAGCTGGAGTGTTTGCAGAAATCTTTCATCTTCTACTCTGATGTGTGGCTGCTTTGTTTGGGAGGTACAGCTGACCTGCAGCTCAGCTCAGTGCATCAGACGAGTGATCAGCTTGTGGTGCTACACTTCCCGTTACCTCACCGAGAGAGATTTTCTCTTGGCAGTTGAATTAGCATTTGTCATTAGTTCATTTGTCTGGTACTCTGTGATGTTTCGGGGTAGCTAATGTGCTGCTGGAATTTTTCACTCATGAAGAGCTTTGTGCTTCAGCACTTTGATTATTAACCCCTCTGGGTGGGTGCTGCTGCCGCTGTCTGTGCACACAGGCCATGTTGTCGCTCAGCTGGGCACCACTTCTGTGGAAATCAGCACCTGCTCTGCCTGCTGACCTGGGATGAGGAGGGTGCTGCTGAAGCAGGGGTAGAGTGCAGGGACTTTGCCAGGTCCTGCAGGTTTGTTTCCCCATGCTTTGATTTGGTGAATTGCCTCAAACCCAGTCATGTTCCTCATTTGCCAAAACCAGAGCAATTTGCTATTGGAGTGTTCCCTGCTTTTGTGTTCCCTGCTCTCATGTTCCTAAAGTGCTGAAAAAATCCAGATGTTAATGTCAGCGACAAACTCTGTCTGTGGCCTCTGGTTCAGTCTGAGTAGGGCTGAGTTTTGGAAGTCTTGTGTCTGTTCCAAGAATAAGGAGCTGTCCTTTGGAGAAGTGCTCCCAGTTTTGCTGGGGAGACATGCTGCTGCCATCTGGTGGGATTCCTAAAAAAATAATAATAATGATAAAAAAATGTATCGATTGAACCTGCCAAGGCCAATAGGTTTGAAATGAGGGCTGAAGCCTCAGTCCCTCTGCAAGAGGTGCTGGTGCTGTTTCCACGCAGGATTCCTGGACCGCTGAAGAGGCTCTGCAGCTGCAGGAGAGAGATGGGGAATAATGACTCTTGTTGCTGGTTCAAGATGGTAATTCTGCTGCTGAAACATTGTGGAGATGTCCTTTTTGCTGAGATATATCCACTGCAGTGGGATAGGAATATAAGGTGTGGGGGAATTCTGCTTGTCTTATTTGTATCTATTAATTTTGAAAAGTTATTGTCATTCATCAAGGACTGTGGAATCAAACAATCTCTCTCAATAATATCAAAACCACGTTAAAATGCATCTCTGTGGAAAAGCTGTTGCAAGTGACAATAGAAGAAAATATTTGAATTAATATTTTTTTTAATTCCTGATTTGCCCCATTTAAAATTGGGGGCTGGGGGGTGGTTAACATACTTGCTTCTAATTCTTTTTATTCAGAAGGTCACATGACAGTACAATGTTCCAAGCAGTTTGGCTCTTGGTGTTGAGACAGGACATCATGTTCAGGCTGCCATAACTTTAAGGGCAGAAATAATTTAGCCTTAATCTACTGTTCATTCCTGGCCTGCAAAGGCCTGAAAACACCAAAGTCATTGCTCCATAAAACCCAAATGAATATTGCATACAATGGATTGTTGTCTGGACCCTGGAACTATTTTAAGAGGGTTTTATCCCAGCACTGATACTAAGCACAGCAGTAGGAAAGACGTTTCCAGGATAAACTGATAATCTCCCATTCCTTTAAAGGAATGTGTCCTGCTGAACAAGGATGCAGTGGGGATAATGTGTTTA
Source organism: Poecile atricapillus (assembly GCF_030490865.1). Classification (NCBI taxonomy): domain Eukaryota; kingdom Metazoa; phylum Chordata; class Aves; order Passeriformes; family Paridae; genus Poecile; species Poecile atricapillus. The sequence continues at coordinate 1,497,250 of NC_081269.1, read as the reverse complement.
GGACAAAATTGTTAGAATGTACACGAAGGAAAAAAAGGTCTTATGAGTTCAGAGAAGTCCAAAAAGTGGCAGGAGAAGTTCCCCTTCTATCTGATATTGCTGAAAACCACAATGATGTTTGGCATAGTAATACTATTAATGATGTCTAGGCTGGTAAGCCAGAAAAGTTTAGCAAAAGCAGAACTATAAACATTTATTTTATTAAATTCATTAGGACTTCTGGTGGGAGAGGTTTTTTCTGAAGTTAAAACTGTCTGTATCATCTTTTTCCAGTCCCTCAAACCTCACCTGCTAGCAGAAGACAGTACTTGACCATCGGGAAATATTCTCTGACAGTTAGGTGGACAACGGTTTGCTTTAAACTGTGTAATGTGACATTTTGTGTTAGTCTAAAGTGACTATTTGTTCCTGCTGAGCAGCGCTGGTGCTGTCCTGCTCCTCACCCAGCCCAGAGGGTGAGGGCCAGGGGTGCATGAGGGGTGTCCCAGCACCGTGGCACCATGCCCAGGGCACAGAGCGGGGAGAGAAGAGCTGTTGGCAGTGGGGTGTTTGTCTCCCCAAGTCACCTCCCCCCAGCTCTGTGGGGCTGGGCTTAAACCACGACAGTTTTCCACTCTGTGTTCTACTTCAGTGAGTTTTGCTGTTGTCTCGGGCGCCTGATGCAGATAGACAATGATTTCATGAGAGAGGCCGAGTCATTTTTATCCAGTTATTGGAGGGAACCAGGAGGATGCCTGAGGCAAAGGAGGCAGCGCTGGCAACAGGCACAGAGTAGAGTGGGGATGGGGTTTCACATTCGCCATCACAATGGAAGGAGCTGCAGGTGATGATCTTGGACCCCTATGTCAGTATTTTTTATAGGATTGCTTTATCTAAATTGGATTCTGACCCTATTTGTGAGGAAATGTAGTAGATCAATGACTTTATTCAAGTTTTTCTATATGGGAAATTTTGCAAAGCTTTGTGTGTTTGAGTGGTTGGGGCTTTTTTCCAAATTTCCTGAAAAGAAAAATTCTGTTAACATTTAAATGACTGTTTCCCAAATGGAGTGAATTAAATTAAATGGATATAGTAACTCCTTGCATTCAAATTAGATGTTGGGATTAGGTGAAATTCTATCCAAGTAATAGACGAGATTGTTCATTATTGTCTTGTAACATGATACAAGAAAGAAGGAATGTGAATAACATTTCTTTTCTCAAAGTTGGGTGAGGATCATTTGGGATAAATTAGTTCACTGTAAATTATTCCAAGGTCAGTGTTTCACAGGTCACTTGAAATGCAAGTTGCTTTGCAGCACCTGCAGACCTTGATGTTGTTTGTATGCACACAGGACTGGATGCTGATAATCCAGTTAGATCCTGGTAGCATTCAGTATTTTTTCTTTTTTCCTCTGAATTCTGTAAATGTTACAGCTTGTGACTGGATCTGCAGTCTAATATTGATTTTCTAAAATATATATTTCAGATGTTATTTTCCTCTCTCTCCCTGACTCTTTCATCTCTTTTTAAGAGGATATTTAAGTTGTTGAATTCCCTAACCCAAAGCAGAGCTCTTAGTGTTTAGAGGGGGTGAAGGTGTGAGGGTGCAGCCCAAAGTGTGAGATGCCCCAGATCAGGAGGTAAAGCCATAAAAGGGTCTGGGGGGAGGCTGCTGGGTGAGCCTCGGCTGCGTCATTTCTCAGGGAACAATTGGATACAAAGAACAGCTTTGGGCAGGTAAAGTGGAGGAAGCATTTGGGATGTGTTTGAAGTGTTTTTTGATGACTTGTAATGGTTGTATCTGGGTCTCATGTATCTTTAATCCTCTGGAAAGTTCTGCCTCCTGGTCTGGAGTAGGTAACGTGGAGCAGTTCATATGAGAAAAGCTGGCTCAAAGATGTGTCAAGTTTGCTTAAATGGAATTTGCGTACATTAATTGGTGATGTTTTTTAAAAGGCATGTTAAAAATCCACAAAGAGTTTTAAGTGCTAGAAAATCTCGCAGTAGGTAGATGCTGTAAGTTTTGGCTTACTGGCAGTCAGAGTAACTACTGCACCTGTTTTGTAAAAGTAGACCCCTGAGTAAGGCAGGAGATGCTTAAATCAGAGAGGCAGATGGCAGGCAGTACAGATATGTATGAAAGGATAGAGACTTCTGGGGTCAATGCTTTATTTATTTGTTCGTAATCAGCAGTAAAGGGAAAAAGTGGATGGGATGGGCAGTGAGTGGGCGGTAGCTACAGGTGGTACAAACCCTAGCCTACCAATCTAAGAGGGGTTATAAAAACTGATGTTGTTGTAGCAGTATTTTTTTTTTTTTAATAACATAGGTCATATCTTTTCTTTAATTTTTATTTTCCCCACTGTGTTCTGACTGTCTGTTTTATAACTTCTGCCCGTTTTTCTTATTTTCTGCCATTGTCTGTGGTACTTGGTATGAAGTGCAGCTTATCAACAGCGTGTTTAAATGAGAACGGTAGTGTTTGGAGACAAGGGGTAAATTGTAGAGCATAAATAATGTTACCCTGTGGAAATCACTGGAGCTCTATCCATAGTGCATTGCAGGAGGAACCTGGAAGGGAGTGAAGTCATCTCCTCTATAGAAACAAGCAGCCTTCCTTAGTGTGTCCTATGGGCACATGGATGGCTGCAGCCTGTGTGTGCAAACTGTGTGAATACTTGTGATTCCAACATGTGGCTCACAGGACTAAGTCTCCTTTGGGGAAATGCTCAACTTGCCCATGGTCACAAATGCCTTAAAATCACTGAGGGTGCTGATACTAGTAAGGTTCAATTTTGTATTGGAAGTCTGCTCAGACCCTCAATGAAATTTTCAGCTCAGTTTTCTAGGTTCACGGTTCTCTAATTTTGCTACAAATTGCCGGGGGGGGGGGGGGGGGGTGTTTGTCAGTGATTCTGGAAAAATGCCAGTTGTGTTCAGGTGAACTCAGGTGTGTGAAGTGAGTGCATGTGGTGCTGTTCAGGCTGTTGTGTGCAGTGGGTACAGCCCTGAGAGGGGTCAGAGGGCAGGGGAGGACAGCCAGGTACCAAAGTGCTGCTTGAAATGCACCAGAACAATACACCAAACCTACCAGAATAATCTGGACTTCATTTCAGTATTGAAAGCTGCATCATCTTTTCTTATGCAATCGTGATGGATAAATGAAGGCAGACTTACACCAGCCTTGATACGAAACAACTTCCATGGCTACAGCTCTGGAACATGGCCATGTACAGTCTTTAAAAGTGCTTAGTAAGAATTTGAGCTTTAATCTTGGGGACTGTGGCAGAATCAGTGTGTCCTGGTAGTATCATTCTTTAATTTCCTGATGTAGTGTTTTTCTATAAAGGCTTGGAAGCATTTGTGTGTGAGTGGAATTTTTATGCTCTTTATGCTGTTGGTTATAGCAGAATAATTTTGTAGAATGCATACTCTCTTATTTCTTTAATTTTCTTAGAACATGGTATGATGGTACTTAGGTGTAATTTGAAAAAATAAAAGGTTTTCAGAGCATTCCGTTCAAGAACTCTTACAGGAAATTTTGTGGAAAAGTGAAATATACTGGGAACTGTACTAATCCTTGGACTTGAGAGGAGGATTTTCTTTCCCCCCATTCTCTTCTATATGAAAATACATTTTAATAGTTGCAAAAAGAAAAAAAAAAAAGTTGCTAACCAGAGAAACTGGTGTTTGAGTTTCCTTGTCCTTTTGGACAAGGCTAATCCTCGGTCTGTTCCTGGTTCATAGCAGTGTGTCTCCATTATCTGGGTACCACCAGGCGGTGCTCTGAGGGTTTTCTTGCTTTTACAACCTAAGTGGTGTCAGGGTAGAGCCTTTGCTTAATAGGGCCAGTGAAGTTTGGGATGGTATTGAGCTGGTGGCCAAATAGTTATTCACGCTTGAGCTAGTTTAATGTTTTTTTCTGAAGAGTGACTGACTCTGCCTTCTCCCTTGGCAGTGTGTGTCGATTTGGCTCTTGCAGGTAATGCACTTTATTGTTTTATCTAATAGAAATTCATGTAACTATTGATGATTATTTATCTGTGAATAGCAAAACTTACTCCATAAAGGCAGTAGCAGCTTTCAGCAAGGAGCAGTGCTGTTCCTGTGCACAGCTGCTGAGGTGCCTACTGGCACTCGTGTGGCTGAGGGAGGGGAGCCTGGCACGTGCTCTGGGCCAGGGGACTGGGTTTCTCTGAAAACCATTCTGTTGTATTCCTTAGCTGTTTTGGTTCTTAATGGGTTAAGGAATGCTACAGGAAATACGGGAAAAGTTCTCTCCCAGTCCATTTTGAACCCCTTGATTGATGTAGGGCACTGTCTGGAATAGAGCTGCAGGTCACTGGTTTCTGAGCACAAGTGTGGTTCTGCCTTTTAACTGAGGACCTGTTTGGCTTCCTCCTGCCTTTGTTTTTAAAGACCCTTGGCAGCCCATGTGAGACTATTTGAAAGCCCTCAATTAGAGCTCTTTCCCCCCAGAGACTGCATAGTGACAGGACAAAAGCATTGTTTAAAGGCTGTTCTCATCTTGCAGTATAACTTCTCTTTGGATGTTTCTGTAAGTTCTGCTTGGCTGGTTCAGAGCACATGTCTGGAAGGGGGGGTTTCTTTTCAGGACAAAGAAGAGAAGGCATTATTATTTTCAGACTGCTTGCCATCCATTTTTCAATTTTATCAATTCCTAGGCTAGTGTTTTTGCTAAAAGGAAGAAAAGAATTTCCTGAGCCTCTCAGTGCTTTCTGGCTCCCCTGTGTTCTCCCCGATGTGTTTGAAGTCCTGGAGACCAGACCTCCTTGATGTTGATTTGTAGCTCGTGGGTATGATGATGAAGCAGAATTAGTGTTTTTGTTATTGTTCTGGCTGGTGGACGGGCTGTGAGCCCTGCTGTTCATCCCTGAACGTGCTCAGAGCAGCACTGCCCAAGGTCACACGTGGGCTGTGCAGGGTGTCCCAGCACCAGGGGGGCAGCTCAAACCTGCTCTCAGCCCATTTAAAGAAAACAGAATAAAGACAGTCAAAACAACACAAGAGGAACTGAGATAGTATTTCTTGTTTTAACCAAAAGTGGGGAGTCTCCTGATCAATTCACATTTTTCAAATCATGGTTCCTATCTCAATTGCAAGGATGTATCAGAACAGATAGGAATGGACCCAAAAATGAAGATCTGGCAATGGATTTGTAAAGGGCATGTTTCTTCTAAGTCATTGTTCTCAGAGTCACTGTTGTTAACATGATGTACAGGTAATGGCCAGTGGGGCTTCATGATTTTTGTTTTCCTGTAGTTCAGCTTATGGAAATGAAAAAAAACCCAACTACCAAACAGAACCAACCAAGGTTTGTATAAAAATAATATCCAGCTTTAAAAGTGAAAGGGCAGTGAGTAATGACTAGCATCTACTTTATTCTTATGGCTAAATTGAAATTGTTGGGGGCAGAAGCTCCCACATAATAATTTCTGTTAATTTAAAGGGACAGCAGCCTGCATTGTTAGTGCTCTGTCCAGTGCTGCTTCACCAGTGAATATTCACATTATGAACTGGAACAAAAAGATGTGAAATTAAGGCCTGCTAGAATCCTCTTCAGGTTTAAATCTAAAAGCTGTTGAAAGTTGCCGTTTATGATTTGGCAGAGAAAGAATTTTATCTTTTCCTCATAGATCCGGACTGTTTGTGGAGAGGGGAGTGTCTGTGTGTGCTGGGGAATCCTTCTGTGTCAGTGACTAAAGCAAGATCAGCCCAGATTCTGCATTCTGCCAGTCTTTGTGCACCACTGTTCTAAAAGAGAATGTCCTACAGCTGCACTGAGAGGCAAAAGTGTATTTTAAAAAATCTGGTTTACCATGGATCACTTCATTTAATTGAAGACAGTAAGAGTTCTGCCTAAGAGCTTAACTAAAAGCAGATTTTAATTATGAAGTGGAAAGTACGTTTGATTTATTTTTTCAATTATTATAGACACCTCAAGGTATCAAAGTGCTTTTCTGAGTATATTTACTCATTGATTGCACTTCAAAAGCCAGGATTAAGGACTTCTACCTTGCTTTTGCTGGCAGGGCATTCATATCCTCACCCAAGCCTGTAAACTGAGCTGCAGTTTCCCTTCTGGCCCTGCTGAAGGAACAAAGCATTTATGTTCTTTAGCTTTGTATTGCTTATTGTTTTCTGAAACAGTTGAGGAAAAGTAGGTGAATGTTGACAGAATCAGGACCAGCTTTGACCTACTTGTGGCATTGTTTCTGATCTCTGTCTTGGGCATGTCACCTTATCATTTTTAAGCTACTGTTTACTCATGTGAAACCTCATCTGAAACATTGAGAACTGACAGGTGTTTGGTAATTTGAATATTAAATGTATATATCATCACTCACACAGTTGTTCCCAAGGAGATTTTGTCACTTACCATATGACCCAGTAAAGGGAATTCTTCTGTAATAATTTTATTTCATCCTGAACTATTGTTTAAAACTTCAGGTTTGAAGTATTTTAGAGTCATTAATTTCATTCCCCTGGAATTGCACCCATGGTAGTGATTCCATCTGTTTTCACAAGGTTTTTGGCAGACTTAGAATAGAGAAACATATATTAGGATTTTTGTGCCAGTTCATGGAGATCACTTAAAGCTAAATACAGCTGTGAAGTGTGGTGGTCAAAAGAGAGTCCTGCAATTCAGACCTTGGCATTTCTGTGGATGGACATGTGAAACCAAACCAACTGCATTGTAGCACATCAGTTAATTTGGTTTATAACAATCCAGCCTGATTTTCTTCTGGTGGGAAGAGGGAGAGGCACACTTTCCTTGAAGATCTTGTAATATTTTAAACAGTTTTGTGAGATGACATTTTGTGGGTAAGTTTTAGAAGGGGGAAAAGGCTTACGATCACTGGAGCTGTGCTGCCTCCAGCACCTGGTACAGGTCACCTGGCCCTGGCACCAAGACATGAACAGGGTTGGCTGGCTTACCTGAAGATTCAGATTTTGCAAATTTTATAGTATTTCAGACATCTGAATAGTACCCAAACGACCTTTCATAGAAATGCATCAGTTACGTGTTCTGCTGTTGCAGACACGAAAGAATTTTGAGCAGTCTTGTCCCACTCTCAGCAGGCTGTTCACTCAAAGGTGCCGTTCACCTCTCCACTTTAGTGTGTCACTCCAATGTCTCTGGATTTCTGAAATTGCCTTTTGAATCTATTGCAAAGGAGTGGTTATGGCTCCAGTGTAATTGAGACTGTCAAGGAAATTGGTGGAATTTTTACAGCACCGTGAGACTTGATGGTATGTGACAGAGGATCATTCACTTCACTGGTCCATGGTAATGGGAGACTGATGTGTCTTTAAACGCTCCAGTAATAAATAGAAGACTGATTTTTACGTTGGTTTTTTCCCTTCTTTTTTGCAAGGCTGTGGGTCTTTCTTAAATCTTCATTAACATGCACTAAAATATAAAGCACTTCTTTAATGTTCCAAAAATATCCCATCTGAGACATCTTCTAGACTTTTGGACTGTAGAGGTTATGAATTTATTTATTTCACATTTATGTTTTGACATGTCCCTTCTGTTCCTACAGTAATTCAGAGAAGGAGTAACTGGGCAGGGTTGGGCACATAGAAATCTTTACATAGAAAAAAATTGCAGCAGTTTGCAATAATTTACATGAGTAAGATGTGCAAAGGAAGCCTTAGGAAAGCTGATGTGAAATGCCTTGTGTGCAGCTCCAAGGACACAGCTGTTAAAGTGGTTGTGCCTTTTCCCACCATTGTCAGACAGCCCACAGGATGATCCTGAGCTGCCATTCTGGAAAAAGCTGCACTGACAGAACTCGTGTCAGATGTGCTGCTCCTTTGGCTCTCAGCTTTAGTTCGCTCAGCAGCAGAGCAATTGAGACATTTCTGCTTGGTGTTTACTTTGGCCGTTGTGAAGTATTGGGTTTGGGAGCTACAGCATCTTACAGGCTTAGTGTGTATTTTAAGTAATATTTTAAAGTTTGGTGATTCTAATATCCATGCCTGTGCAAGACAAATAAAATACTGTTATCTAAAATAATTTCTGGTAAAGAGGATGGAAGAGAAAGTGTTAATTATGAAGCATTCTGGGTTTCAATCTGTGTTCTGTATTTTTGTAGAATACAGAATTCCTTTGAATAAGGAATGGGTGGAGTAAGTTGAAAGTTGAAAGGTCAGTAAATAAGATTTGCCTCTTTCAGCTAAAAACCTTGATGAATGTTCATGGATTTATCATCACTACAGAATTTGGGGAGATTTATGAATTACTGCTATTTATATTAAGTTGAAAGGTACTCTCAGCCTCATACATATACACATATTTATTTGTGTATTTGTATACAAATACATCAAAGTCCTGAGGCTTAATCCTTAACCAACAGATGTAGATATCTCCCTTGGTGGAAGCCGGGAACACTTTAGTGTAATTGCTTTGAAGTACTGAGTTTCAAATATTTGTTGTACACTTTGGTTTGAATCCTCTTCTGATTTTCTCCTGTGTCAGGAAACAGCCAAACATGATGGTGTTGAAAAAAGGAACTGCTGAAATAGGACAGATGTCCCCTGGAAGTGTTGAGGTATTGATTGGGATGGGGTGCCGAGCTGCTTCCCAGGGATGGGCCTTTTACCACCACTGTCAGACAGCCTAAAGGATGTCAGTGTGCCTCCAGCCGAGTGAGGAGGCAGAAGGGAGTTCAGTCACCATTTTCTATTGTTTTGTTCTGCCCTTGTCTGGGGAGATTGGTGCAAGGAGGGAAAAGCTGCTGGAGAGGCAGAGGTGCTGGGATGTTGCTGCAGGAAGCGAGGTATCAGTCAGGAATATGACCAGAGACCTTATTAACCTACTTTGCTCTGGAGGTGCAGAAATCCTCCAGGAACTGTGCCAAGGCCTGGAGGCTTGCTGGACGTGAAGAAGAAGGTTTCTCATCTGGGTTTTTCTTGGTTGGCTGGTGGAAATGGGAATAGAGGTCAGTGAATTGGGGCAGGAATGTGCATGTAATAGTGGTATAAATGTGAAAAATAAAGAAGAAAGAACTGTAAAAATACATGGAGCTTTATGTGTTTATTTGGCACATTACTTATTTGTGAACGTCACAGACCTTACAGAGCTGTGCCATTGGCTGAAAAAAAAAGAATTAAAAATGGAATTAAAAGTGTATCTGAATAAATGTCATGTAGTGTAGTAATTTATTGTAGCTGAGGTTCATATAGGCAGTTGAGAAGTGAATAAAATGGTCTGAAGCACAGTCAGAAAATTTTGTGTAAATGGGGAAATAAATTTGATTTGGAAAGCAGTTTCAATTTTAAGCTTCCATGAAGGAAGACAAATTAAACATTTTTAAAGATATTAACTATAACTGTATCCCTTTAATTTTCACTCCTTTCTTGTAGGATTCTCTGAATCACTTTTTGTTCAAGGAGACAGAATTCTTGCAGTAATCAGTTTTGCTTTTAGCTCTGATTTGTAAAGAATGAGTGATAATGGCACACATGCTGGAGGGTGTGATTAGAACAAACGTTAAAAGGCTTTTTTAGGACATCGATGGTTGGAAAAGGAGCTCTGGAGAGGTCTGCGTTTAGCAGGAGGGAATAAAGCACACCTTTGAAGTCGCTTAACCCTTTCCCATAAAATACCTGTTAGTGGAAATGAAATCTGGATGTTTTTTTCAGGCTCAAGAGAAAGTTCTACATGAAATCTGTTAGCTTGCATTCAGTCAGTTCTTTCCCTGAACAGATCCTATACCACTAAAAAGACCAGCTCCTGAGGCTATGTGTTAGAAAGACTTGGCTGTTTGGAGTAACTTACAGGTTTTTTGAAGTGCCTTTGGGTATTTTTTGATTACTTTACAGTATTCCGTGGAGAATGTTGAGAAAACTTAATGAAATGCTGAGAATGCACATTGGTAGTCAGTTAATTAAATTGTCTTTTTGTGTAATCTTCTTAAGTATCTTACTTTCTGTTCAGTGCCTTTCCAACAAACACAAATTGTTGTTCGTATGCAGATTCCTGTATGCAGAACCTACCTTACTTGCCAAAATATTAAGGAAATATTTAGCAGGTGGAGTATATTTTTATAGGTCTCAGAAGTCTAACAGTACAAGAAGTTTTTGCTTTTGTCTGTGAACACCTTCACCCAACTTTTGTAAACCCTATCAAGCCTGCCCAGGGCTTCTTGTCAGGTGATCTGTTGTGTCAATGAGCACTCCTGCAGCTGATCCCCAGGGATGGGTGAAACAAGGAACTGTCTGACTTGGCTTCTCTGCCTCAAAGTTAAATCCAAGTGAAATCAAAGTTTTGCTCACTAGTATCTCCTTAGCTATCTTTTTTCAGTTTGCTTTCATATCATATCCCTTAAAGACTTTATATTTTTTTTAACCCACTGTAAATATTTCATTTTAGGATCTTTGAAGTGTTGCCAGCTGGAGGCTGCTACAGAGCAGTAGTGACCTGAAAATCATTAGCAGCACATCCAGTGCTTAAATAGCTCAAAAAATAACAGCTGTTCTTTTTGATAATGTCTTTTAACAATGAAACCTTATTTTTCCATGCTTGTGTGCTAAAAATTCTGCTGTCACTAACAACTCTGCCTCAGTGTTTCAGACTCTTCTGTGGTGCAGCTACTGTGACTTTTTGTAGGCAATGATTTACTGCAGGTTTTGGAAATTTTTTTAAGTCCCCAAACTGCTGCCATGAATAGGTGGCCACAGGTGTCTGTGTTTGGGTTCCTCGGGGTCAGCAGGTGTGTAGTGTAGCTCTCAGGTGAGCTGAGGAGAGCTCTGCTGTGCCTTATCTCTGAGCTATGGCTCTGGCTGGGGCCTGGCTGCAGGATCCTCCTCTGGTCAGTGCCTTCCTCACTCCCTGGGGAGTCCTCCCCGATTCCATGTGCTTCCTTCCCTTCAGCCTCCGTGGTGCTGTGGCTGTCAGGGCTCTTGATTCCCGGTTTTGCTGCTCCTGGGTGACGACAGGCCTCGTGCTGTAAGTTTGGAGCAGCCTTCCAGAGAGCTCTGGTCACGGCAGCGAAGTGAAGAGGACTGAGCATTGCTGTGCTGCAATATTTTCCTCCTTTTCCTAACGAATCTGTGGGTGGCTTTTCCTTTAAAAATTATAGCTGAAATGATTATGAATATCTCTTTTGAACGAGATTGTATCAGCTTTTGCATCTCTCAGACAATGTGTGTACAGCCAGAGGGTAAAACCCATTATAATGCCACGCTAATTGCTTGAGTGTGTGTGCTAAAACTCTCGTGTTATGAGAAATCCAACCAAAACAAAACCTCGCTCCTGATGATCCCATTCCCACCAGGGCTGGAGGGGAGCCCAGGTCACCCCGCTGGCAGGACAGGGTGCACAGGGGTCTGTGACACACAGCACGCTCCTGACTGCACACGCAGGGAAAACAGACTCGTTTGAAATTAGAAAATCAGGGTCCTCACATCAGGAATCCAGTTATCTATGAGGAGGCTCTGCTGGTTCTCTGCATTCACTGCTGGGGTGAGGCACCTCTGGAGAAAGAGTCCATGTGTTACCCAAGAGCCCTCAAAAAGAGATTAATCCCACCGCTCCCTCTCCTTATTCACTTGCAGAGGCAGTGTGACTGACTGAGATCCTCTCTGACTTATGCCTGGGCTGCCATTGTTCCTGAACAAGCGTCTGTCTGTCCTGCCTTTGTCTGGAGCTGTTCCCTGCTCGCTGTGTCACGGTGCCAGCACAGCTGTTTGGGGCCAGCCTGAGCTGCAGCAGCCCCTGCCTGGGTCAGGAACGCCACACTCGCACTATGGGCTGGAAAACTGACTTTCAGGCTACTAAAGTCAGACAAAACCATTTAGCATTTGAATAATTTAACTTCCATTAGGAATTGTCACAGAGCTTTAAAGTGCGTTTTATGTGCGTTGGTGAACCCTGGCTGGTCAGGAGCGGTGTGGGACATGGGCTGCAGTCTATGATGGGGGAAAATGCTGCTGTCAGTAGGCAAGGTCACCAGAGAGCCTGGAACATCACCTTTGTCCTGTCTCCCTGGTGTTTGAGTCTTTATAATGGTAAATTGCTAAAACAGCTGCTTTGCTTAAAAACTCAGCCTGTGTAGATGCATTTCCTTTTTTTTCCTTCAGTAAGACATCTGTTGCTAAGTCCACAAATATATATTGGATTATTTTCTTAAGGATTTCACACTTAAGTGCTTATTTTCCTTACCTCTCCCCTCTGCTACCCAACAGTCCATTAAATGTTGTGGATCAGTTTTTTCCACATTTTGGTAGGGCTCAGTGCCTGGCAGTGACTTTACAGAGAACAGAGGCTGTTCTCATGGCCTGTGCTTGTGTGCAAATTTTATGTACCTAATCAAGCATTTCCCAGATAAGAGATTTGATAAGTGCACAGCCTCTCCCTGCCTTCCACTTCAGTCTCGGGAATCTTGTGGGTTTGTGAGCTTTTCTGAAGGATTTTTAATATCATCCCATGCTCAAGTGTATTTTGAAATATACCAAAATGTGATTGATTGCGATACCATGTACTGAAAAAGTGGCATATTGGTATCACGTGCCCTTGAGTATGAGCTGTGCTGTTTGTTTTAAAGTGGGACATCAAATATGCCTGGGTGAGCAGCTGAAACGCTTGTGGGATCAGGTCACTTACATATCTCAGAGTACGGCTTGTTGGAAAAGCCTGTGTGATTAAGAGTCAAGCAACTGAGGAAGAAAGTTCACTGACTAATAAGAAAAATTTGCAGAGTAATCCTGTTAAATTCCCTCCCTTCTGGTAAGTCCTGATGTAAATTTACAGATACTCTTTCTAAATGTGAAGGAAGGTTTGTTTCCCGGGTAGAACAAACTCCACCAGCAGTTTCCCACACCACCCCAAGAACATTCTTTCATTATCTTGCTCCTGTGTAATAATTGCACGGAACAGTCACAAACTTGTTTTTCTACCAGTTGAAACTACAGAACAATGTGTATGCCTTGACCTGGATTCAGGGAGAGAAAAAGTCACTGTTGGCGTAGACTCCACCTTGAACATTTGCCATCAACATGGCAGAGAGTTGCTAAAGGCTTATAATGCGTAATTGAAACGGCTGAATGCCTGCAAGGATTCTTTGAGATAAGGATTGTCTTTGAAAACATTTTAACTAGAGGTCTGGATTGTGTCATTAATCTCTTCTGTAGTCCTATTACTTTTTTAAATTGTATTATTTCTGGTGTGATTAGCCTGCAAAGTAAATAGAAGGTGCAGGTTTTGTAAAGTATCTTTCTTCTTAATGTGTTTTATGTCAGACTATTTTAAAATCTTTTTATGTAGTTCTCCAATATAGCAAGACGTGCATACATTATGTATAATCAGCAGAACAAAAGGGTTTCTGATGGCAGGAGAGTGGCCTTGCTGCAGTTGGATGCATTTTGTTCCTGTGCTGGCCCCAGGGTTGGTCTCCTCCTGTCCCTCACCTGCTGTGACTGTGATCTGCTCCCCAAAACGTCCTTGCCCTTTGCCCCAGCTGTGTGCTGCCCAGCTCCCCCTCTGTCACTCCAGGGATGGGGGCTCGGGGTGACTCTCCTCAGGGTGTTTGGTGCTGGATCTCCTGGCTCGGGGTTGCTGTTCCTGTGGCACTCCTAAAGGCATGGTTAGAGCTCAGCTATCTGCCTTGATACAAGATGTATTAATTCATTTTTTGCCCCATACCTAGCTATAAATTTTTGCTAAGTTATTTTTGGTTTGAATCTTGGTCTCTGATCTCTGTATCCCCAGCTACAGTCCACATTTGGTAAGTGGACCCTTAGAGGCTTCAGCAGTGTGCTGGAAGCGCAGCAGTGCCTGTGCTGGGTGATGGATGGCTCCTGCCCACCAGCCCTGTGCTGCGGGGTTCACCCGTGCTGGAATGTCCTCACAACGCAGGGCAGGGAATTCAAATGTGTTCTTCTGAGAAGCAGCAGTAAGTAAAGCTGCCTTTCTAGCTGTTCTCTCAATTAGCTCCTAGGAGATTTTCCTGCTTTTCTAGTTTCTCCTGGGGATAGGTGACCCGATAGCATATTGCTATAAATAATTATTTTACTAGTATCAAAGTAGGTACTGTACACAAACACAAAACAACGTTTTCAGCATATTTTTTTGGATGCTGTAAATACCAGGTTTTCAGACAGACAGTTTCCTTTCTTCCTTTCTTGTTTCTGTTCTTTGGAATGCAGGCCTGACAGTTCTGATCTTTAGAACTTGGATTGTTAGTTTGGTGCTGCCCCTCAAACTGAAATTGCTGGTGACTGGTACAGAGCTCCCAGCCCAAGGCAGGGAGGTGAGGGGCAGGCTGACATTGCTGCTGCTGTGGAGGAAAGAGCAGAGGAATTGCTTTCCAGATGGATACTGCAGGGATCATCACTTGTTTGTAAAAGTGGGTTATTTAAAAGAAAAAAGGAACTGGCCTTAAGTGTGAATGCCACAGGAACCCCACTGAACTCCTTCCTCTCTGTGAGACTAGGAAAAGACTCTTCACCCAAACTAATTGTTATTGTGTGGAAACATTTGGAAGAACAGAGCAGCCACAGCAGGCCTGGCACAGCAGAGGTGAACTTCAACAGCTCTGCACGTGTTCAGCTCTTTTTGGTTTTTAAAAGGGGTCCCGCAGATAGTAAAAATCAGCATTGGTAGATCTGTGGTAGCTATCAACTTAAACTGTAGTTTTGTTATTTAATTAAAGACACCCGCTTTATCAAACCTTTCCCTCTGCCCAGCAGGGCTGCACAGCAGCTCCGTGCATGGGAAGAGGCTGAGAATTCACAGTACTGATGGTACTGCAAGGTACAAAGTGCCAGCAGTTCCTCAAAGGCTTCCTTCTCCTGCTCAGCAGCAGGAGAATCCCAGAAATCAGGAAATCTGGGCTCAAAACTTTAGACTCTGCCTTCAGTCAGCAAGAAAAGCATGGGCATCCATTCATATTTTTAGGGGTAGTGGCTGAAAGGATTTTCAGGTGTTCAGCAACTGCTGTCCTGTGAGCTGGAGTTCTGCAGTTCTCCTGCCCTTTCTCACCACTTGAAGCAAGAGGCAGAAGTCCTGGAGAAAACAGGAAATGCATCATGGATTAAAAGACCTTTTCATATTTTTTTTTTGCTGTGTTTCTTACCGCAGAAATAGTATGATATCACTGTTCCCAAGTTCCCTCTTGCCCCTTGTTTAAAATACAAATTTGCAGGGCTGTTAACAGGTGTCTGGCTGAGGTGTTGGGACTGACTTTGGGTTGGTTGAATTGGGTTGAAATCAGATGTAGTACTTGGGAGTGAGGTAGATACCTTAACGCTCCAGTCTAATTTTTTATTCAGATATTTAAAACATGGACCTGAGGCACAAGAAGCTACCTTGCATGTCTGCTGTTGAGGAGTCACATGAGAGAGAAAAGCCAGCAATTTTTTAAGGACAAATGTAGTTATCAGGGTGCATAGCTGGATGTGGATTCTTCTGTGGGTTCAACACTGCACTGAGATTGAAGTTATTTTGGTCATCTCAGTAAAAATATGCATATACTCTGTTCTGTAGTGAAACTCACCTTAAAAACCGGGATTGGGAATTGAGGCACCATAATCTCCTTGCTCTAGTTTTATGGTTCTCATTATAAAATTCTATTTTCAGAATCCAATTATTTTAAATTAAAATACTTGCCATGTGCAAAGCACCTTATAATTCCTGAGCTACTGTACTTGCATTCCATAAGTTGTGTGGGAGAAAGACTAATATCATGCCTGTTTTACGTTTGTGGAAACTTAGATACCACGTGCTGTTGCTTCTCCAGATGTGAGTGGTTTGGTGATAGACCAATAAATAGTCTTTCACTTGCCAGTGTTCTGTCAGAACAGCTTTTTTACATCTTTTACCCTCTTTGGAGAGGAAGAAGTGAGCAATAGATCTGATAAAATCTGATCTGGGCAACTGAGAGAATGTTTTAACGAGGTCTTTTTGGGAGGTGAAGGCGGAGTTGATCCTGACATCCACTCCAGGTGTTGATGTCTTGATGAGCTCAGTGTGTGGCACTGCTGGGCTGGGGTGTGTGCTCCATCCAGGGAACGGTCACATCTGTGTGACACAGGTTCTGCAGCTCAGTGCCCTCACATTAATGCTTTTTTCCCTAGAAATGTCTTCACCTTGTTTTGGCTCACTGAGTTGAGAACGATAAGAAACTTTAAAATACTGATTTCTTCTTTAGAAAAACTGTCTAACAGGAGTATGTGATGTTCTTTATCTTTTGTTCTGTAGGTCAGTAACAGATCCACGAGATGGAAAGAGAGTTGCACTCAAAAAGATGCCCAACGTCTTCCAAAATTTGGTCTCTTGTAAAAGGGTCTTCCGGGAGCTGAAGATGTTATGTTTTTTTAAGCATGACAATGTAAGTAAATTCTAGGTAATCTTGAGATCTTTGAAAAAACCTAAATGTAAAAAGGAGCCCTCTGTAACAGAGGTGTGTTTTGGTTTAAGTTACAGAATATCTAAAATGCTTTAAGAGCTCTCTGATTTTACAGGGATCAGATTTTCTGGAAACTCAGATATTACTGTTACAAACAGTATAAAAATGAAACTATCAAGAATCTAAGGATACTCATGATTTCCCCTCCAAGTGTTTGCAAACAATCAGTACCCTTCTGCCCAGTCTTATTTCATGTTTTAGGTCAATGTCAGGCTGCACAGAGCTGTGTCAGCTGGACACTGTTCCTTCTGAGCTGTTCTGTACTCCATGGTCCTGTCCCCTTTGTTGGTCCTCTCCCAAATCTGCTTTAGGTACAGTCAGATTAAATTAAAACATTTAAACACTATTTGGGTTGATCCATGAAGTTTGAAGTACATCTGAAGTTTGGGTGCTTCACCCAAATGTCATGAACATTCCTAGGATAGGATCAAAATGACCACACCAAGGAGTATCTTTTTCGGTGAGAGGATATGAATTCTCTGCTGCTGCTTTTCTGCATTTTTTCTTCCTTTTGCTTTTTCTACCACCGAGCTGCTTATGCAGAATGGGAACAACTTTGGGGTTTGCAATTCCCATGTGGAAGTGGTGAATCACAAAAGTCTGAAAGACTAAAGGCAGAACAAAGTGTAGTATGTTCTGCTTTTACATTTCTCTGCTGGAATTACTTATTTCAGAGATGTTAGGTTCATACATATTGTAAAGAAATCACTTTTTATTGGATAGATAAATTTGTGCTTTCAAACTGCTACTCAAACAGGTGGGAAAAAATTATTGAGTTAAAAAAGAGAGAGAACGTACAGAATATCTGACATGGTGGGTTATTAAATTTTTATACCTGGGGGGACAGAACATTGGTCTGTGGGGTAGAATAAAACGAAGCCATGTGAGAAACATGCAGCCTGTCTTTTTGAAAGGGATTTGGTTTTGTTCAACTGGAATAGGCCTTGATCTTGTGTGGTGTTTTCTAGGTACTCTCTGCCCTCGACATCCTCCAGCCTCCACACATCGACTATTTTGAAGAAATGTATCCTAAATATAAAAATAGAACACTTAATTGAGGTAGATGTGATTTTCATTAGCTTAGAAACTGCCAGTAGTTGGTGTAATCAATGAAATGGAACCATAAACACCTTGAGCCTGCATGTGGACAGGACAGTTTGATGTCAAGAAGTGAACCTGTAGCATCCAGAGCTCCGAGGTGGTGTTGGGGGTGGGATGGTGCAGGACTGAACTGAGCCTCGGATCCCACGAGTGTGTGCAGGGAGTGTGGGATTGACCAGCAGGCCCTGCTGCTGCTCACGGGGATTCCTCCAGAATCTCTTATTGAAAACTACATCCAGTAATTAATCTCCTTTCAGTTATTAGTACTTGAAAAGACTTTGTGGTGATTTCAGAGAATTCTGCCTTCACATGCTTTGAAACCTTGACTTATCAGAGAGGCTTCAGTGGTCTGGCAGGGCTGTGGCTTTCCTTAGTCAGCTCTGTCCTGGTCCAGAGCACATTGCCCAGAGCTCTGTCCCACAGATATTCTGAGTCACTGATGTACAGGTACAAGCTGCCTATGGGGAACTGTGTTCTAGCAGTGAATTTGAGGGAAAAACTTAATGTGAGTGTCATGTTTTGGTTTGGTCTTTTTTCCTTTTCAAACTTGGCTCGGGCTGTCTTCTAGTCATGAAGTAGGGAATTTCTGCTTTCTGAAATACTGAAAAGTGAATCCCTGAGCGGGGAGGGCTCTGACTCTCGTGGGAGAAGTTCTTTGCCACTCCTGTGGTTAGACTTGGGCAGGTTGGGTTTTGTTGCTGGTGGGTCTTAGCTACTTTTTTGTATGACCCACTTTGCAATTAATGGGTGGGAAATTGTCATTATTTTTAGGTAACCTGAACTTTTGAAATATGGTTTGATCTATTTATATAATACCTTGGATTGATTGGCGAAGAAAGTAGGTGTAGTCAACGTGGTGATTTTAACCAAAGTACAGCACAATTTGCTGGTGGATAAACATTACTTAGTTGAAAATGTTGCTGTGCTGTACTGGAGCTCTTTCATTTGAGTTTAGATAAAGCCTTAAAATTCTGCTTTGATATTTCTTTCACATGAAGAGCATATAAGTAGTCTTCAAAAACTGGATTTTGGTTATGTGCACTAGTTCAATGCCCTCATTTAGAACAAGTCATATGAGTTATAAATCAGATCTAGGTTAAGGATTACTCCTTCCGTGTTATTGTACAATCAAGAATATTTAAATGGGATAAGCTTATTTTTATGAGCTTAGCTACTGCCAAGTTTTGAATATAAAACCAAAATGCTAGTTTTCTTCATGGCTAACTGACTTCTAAGTCATTCTGAGTAGTATTCTATAGGGCTATCTTTTTTCATATTTTTGTTAATTTCTTGACTCTAATAGAAGACTATTGCTTTGTGTAGTCTTCTTTG
This sequence comes from Poecile atricapillus, assembly GCF_030490865.1. NCBI lineage: Eukaryota > Metazoa > Chordata > Aves > Passeriformes > Paridae > Poecile > Poecile atricapillus. Next base: position 1,478,400 of record NC_081269.1, on the reverse strand, counting down.
TCCTTTCTTTTCAAATAATTTCGATAAGTGCACTTAGGACCCCTTAAAGTCCTTAAAAGAATGAATTAGTAAATGTTTTGATTTATATACCCATTTTTAGTTGGATGTGTTTCTAGTTACTGTAGTGTAAGGAGAACTTACTTGGGATTGGTTTGAAGAAGATCAGGTAAAGATGTTCCATATTTGGGGGTGTAGCTGTCAAAGCTTCTTTTGTTGATCCACTAGTAGAGTTCCTAAAGATATCTTAGGGTTGTTCCAGTTTTACAGTAGGACATGTTGAACAGTGATAAAAGTGTAAAGGGCTGGAGTTGGTACTGAGTGATTTCCTTTGTTCTTTCCAAAGAGTTGTAGTGCCCTTTTTGGGGAAAGAAATGTAATAAAAGAATGACTAAAATGATATGAATGATGTGTTGCAAATGAGCTGGTAGAGTTCATCTCAATTATTCAGTGTTTCATAGGTACCAGCAGGAATTGCAGAGTGTATTTTTTAAGGAGAACTAATTATAAAACCACCTTAAAAGTTTAATGATAAATTAAAAGATTTCTTAGGAAATGTGATGAATATAGGAATTTTAATCTAGTGAGATTTTTGTTTGAGGATGAAAATTCCTGGCAAACACTCAGATTAAGACAAAATTTGAATTAATAATGAGGTTTTTGGTTGAAAATCTTTGTGGCTATTTTGAATGGTACAGGTATTGATGTTTTTGCCAATATCACCTAGTGCAAAAATGAATGATTAATAGCTCTTTTTTCCAGTTACAAAATCTTCCACGGGTGATCGTAATACTGAATTCAGCAACTGCATACCTATGGATGTTCTTTAAGAACTATCCAGAGTTTCTCTAGTAACTTTCTGAAAACTTTGCCCATTAAAGTGAGTATCAGAACTGCTGAAAAGTCACCACTTTTCAGGGGTGGGTTCTGGAAAAGGTTTGATAGCAATAGCAGCTAAGCTGTGTAGTGAGTTTCACAGAGGTGAAAGAACTGTTTTCTGTGGATTATGGGGTAGTTCCCTCATATCTGTGGGGCGGAGAAGGGTGGGGAGAGGTGAGGTGGGCTGCTGCAGGCAGTGAGGGTCAGTGCCTGCCATGCTGTCCCAGCAGCATGTGCTCGCCCTGGGAGAGGTTTTCCTTCTGATCCAGCACTGTGGTGAGTTCCCCTGGGCCAGCACCCAAAGCAGCTGGGCACAGACTGCCAGGATTACTCCTGAGACCCTAGAATTGGGGTTTGAGGGGTGCAGATAAAGCACAGTTCAAGCCGTGATGAGAGTGCCACATCACCAAGGGCACTCCGTCCCTTTCTAATGTTTATTTGTCGCTTTATAAAATTTACCAACTCAGCAGGTCCCAGCCAGCAGAGCAAGTCAAGTTATTTTGTGCTGCGCGTTTGCTCTGATAAGTACTCTGAAGCAAATTGGTACATTTGTAGATCTAATTTTATACAGCTACTTAACTAATTACTGCTGTCAGGAGCAATTTCTCTCCGGTAGCAGCGCTGGGTAGCGGTGGCGGCCGCCCCACGGCCGTGGCCCGGCAGTTCTGGTTTGTAGAAGAGCAGCCTGCAGGCAGCAGGGTGAGGAGGGGGCTGCAGTCCCGGGCTGTTTGTTGTGCTGGCTGTCCCAGTGGTGCAGAGGGTCCCAGCAGAGCACAGGCTGTCCCCGCGGAGCCTCGGCGTGCGCCGCTTGCGTCCCCCGTGCAATTATCCCTGGCGATAATCAGCTCGCTGTGCCGGGGTTAATGGCACCTCCCAGCCCTGCCAAGGGCTTTATTTAATGCGCCCCAGACCTGGAGTGGTGCAGGTGCCATTTCAGGCCCTCATTTAATTTAAGCTGCTTTAGTTGGCATGGCAACTAGTTGAGACATCTGGGAGACATTATGCTCGGGATTGAGATTTAGGAGGATTTGTGGCATAGCAAAACAAAAATCTTATCGTAATAAAGTGCAGAGTAATGCTTTTGGGTTTTTAAAAATATTTTGCATTAAATTGAACGTAAATAATAAGGTAAACTGCAAATTTTAAAAGTCTGGTATAAATATTTAAAAGGGTCTTTGCTAAGGGAAAAGAAAAATTAGAGTGCTACAAATTATGGTGCTGCAGGGTTGGGTTTTTTCTTTATGAATTCTTTATGAATGCAATTTTAATACTTTTTTCCACAAAAAGTTGGAGATATTTAATTTATAAAATGAGTTTTTGTGTGGTGTTCCGTTGGCAGATGAGCCCTTTGGCCAACAGGGATTTGGCTGGAGAGGGTTTGTAGAGCAACAGATGAAAGCAGAGCATTGACTGGGTATAGATGAAAGAAAATGAACATTCAATACCTAGCTGTATCAGTTAACGTGGGGCAAATGTGTTTTACCTTCTTCAGCCACAAATGTGATAATAGCAGAGACTTCTGTTTCAAATGTGACTGGCTAAACTAAGCTTTTAAAGCTAGTTAATGTTTTTAATTACTGCTTGTAGTGCCCCCAGGATTTACTGTGATGATTTCTTCGTGTGTTGTTGTTGTCCCACAGGCAGGACATTGTCAGGATGGTCTCCATCCCTGGTGCAGCTTTTACCCTATTTCACTGCTTTTGAAAGCTCCTGGACACACACAGGCCCCTCTGGGAGCCACCTCCCCTCAGTCTCAGTTGGAATTTGCCTTTCAGTAACTTTGTACAAGGACCTTCATGCAAACTGCAATGGACTAATTTTCTTTCGCAAGCCATTTTTTACTTTCATTCCTCTAAGAATTTGACCTCTGAAGCAGCTTTCTTTTTAACTCGATAGTTCTGACCTGTAAGAGCTCAAGTAAGCAGGAGTTAGTGAATGTTTCGAGAGATTCTGTGCCTGTTCTGCTTTTCCTTAACCACTAAACTGCAGATACGTTGTCACTGAGTTGATGCAGAGTGACCTCCATAAGATTATCGTCTCTCCTCAGCCACTCAGCTCGGATCATGTCAAAGTTTTTCTTTACCAGATTTTAAGAGGTAATTTTTCTGCTTCTAAATTTATTGAAAACTATGTCATAGAAATTTTTTTTTTTTCTTAATGTTTGCTTTCAAGACATTCTCATCTTGAATAAGTTTCCTGGAGGAACTTCTTTTAATTTCATATTTGAATAAATACCAAGCATGAATTATTGTAGCTACAAGAGCATTCTTCCTTAAAACATTGTCAGGGAAAGAAAAGTCATGCTTTTAGAATCAAGGAACAGAAAGGACCCTAGGCTGAACCAGATGGGTAAATATGTGTGATTATATCCACTTAAGGTAAAAATTGTTACTGAAAAACAGAGCAGTAAGAGGTCTGAAAATTCCAGTGTGGGGATTAGCAGAGTATCCATGCCATAATCAGAGAGATGATGTTTTGCTTTTGATTTGTTGTTTGTTGGATTTTTGGGGGGAGGGGGTCTTTATAAAAAGACTACCAAATTCCTTTTTCTGCTTATTTTATATACTCCAAAATTTTATCCTGTCATTAAGTGACTGAGTGTGCACTAGTGGCTGGGAATTACTCACAAAAACTGAGGCACAGGCAAAGTCTTTGCTGATCAGGAGTTGCCAGACCTTCTGGGAAAATGCTGTCAGCCTTCCTTTAAAAGTGAAAAAACCCCCTTATTTTAATTTCCTTTAATATTTCAGGTCTGAAATATCTACATTCTGCTGGCATTTTACATCGAGACATTAAACCAGGGAACCTACTCGTGAACAGCAACTGTGTCCTTAAGGTGCTGCTTACATTTATTGAAGATGTTTGTGTGTGTATGTTGTTAATTTTTAAACAAAAAACATTCAATGTGAACGCTTTTTCTGAAAGTTTGTGTAAATGGGAAAAAATCCTACAGTTTTTTTAAAAAGTAGAAATGCAGGAACCATTTGTCTTTCCCCTTTTCTCCCTCTCACATCTCTGACAGCAAGAGAGTGGCAGTTCCTGAGCTGGACGTGGGTGGGATCTCCTGTGCCTGGTAGGGCAGGGGGTGCTTGGAGTGCCTCAGTGTCCCTGTGCTCCTCAGGGGAAGACCAAATGCCTGAGGTCCTTCCATTGACCTTGGGTATATGGAATTTTGAAGGACTGAGGTGTGTTGTACAGCTGTGCCGAGCACAAAAAATCAGTGTTGTTTACAGGGATTTGCGAAGAATTCTAATTGGCAAAGTTTGGTCTCTTTTCTGAACACTTCTGGTTCAAGACATTTTTAACAATTCTCCAAGCCCAAATGAGTAGAGCCAAATCTTTAATATTTTGAGACATGTCATGAGCAAATGAAGTTTGTTTGAGTTGAAATGCTCCATACCCAGAGGTTGGGTTTTTTGTAGTGCAAATCTTTTTAGTCTTTCAGATTATAAATATTAGAATGCCAACTTAAAATATACTGTGATTTCAAATCAAATTGTAGGAAGTTTAAATGTCAGTGGAACAAAGCAATGTAATTTCCTCCTGTCCCCTCTCCCCTGACTTACGCGGTTGCAGCAGATTATCTGATGTATTTAAATGCTGGTTGGGGATTCCCTGCCTCCTTCCCAGAAGGTTGCCTATTTGACATGCAGAAGGTGTTTTGGTTATTTTAATTTTTTTATTTACCTTCTCAATTTAGATTTGTGATTTTGGATTGGCCAGGGTGGAAGAGTTAGACGAATCGCGGCACATGACTCAGGAAGTTGTCACTCAGTATTACCGCGCTCCGGAGATCCTGATGGGCAGCCGGCACTACAGCAATGCCATCGACATCTGGTCTGTTGGCTGCATCTTTGCAGAGCTGCTTGGCAGAAGGATATTGTTCCAGGCACAGAGTCCCATCCAGCAGGTATCCATCATCACCTCTCCCTGCCAGCACTCCCTGCCACACCTGCTCCTGGAGGCAGTGGTGCACTCAGGGGAGACCTGCAGGGGCTGGAGTGTGCCCAGGGCAGGGAATGGAGCTGGGAAGGGGCTGGAGCCCCAGGAGAGGCTGATGGAGCTGCAAAGGGGCTCAGCCTGGAGAAAAGGAGTTCAGGAGGGACCTTCTGGCTCTGCACAACTCCCTGACTGGAGGGGACAGCCAGGGGGGTCGGGCTCTGCTCCCAGGGAACAGGGACAGGATGTTAATTTGTGTTAGCCTGGGAATATGCTGCTGTAGTGGAATGCATCCCCTGTCTGAGCTGTGTCCTGTGTGCTCTGTCATGCAGCTGGATCTGATCACAGACCTGCTGGGCACACCGTCGCTGGAGGCGATGAGGACAGCTTGTGAAGGCGCCAAGGCACACATACTCAGGGGTCCTCATAAACAGGTACTGCCAGGGCTGGCTCCGGCCACCCAGCCCCACCAGGCAGGGCTTCCTCTGGGCAGGACTCAGGCTTTCACATCCTCACTAAATTTCCATGGCCTGCTGGTTGAAAATACTCAGCTTGGATGCTTGGTCTCAGATCTGTCTGTGCCTGGGAGTGGGACTGAGTTAACCACAGGTGGTTGTGGTGCTCAGGGGTGGCGTTGATGTGTGGTGAGTCTGACTGCTGTGGAGACAAGGGGGCTTTTCACTAGTCAGGGGCATTCCTGGCTTTTGCCCTGCGGGTATTGGTGGTCTGGATGACCCAGATGAAAGTTCTCTCTTCTTGAGGTGACAGTGTTTTGATAGCTACTCTGAATGAAGATGTTAAATTTAAGTTTTAGTACTGGCAAGGGACATCAATTAAAATTGACAGTACAATTCAAAAAGCCCTGGAGGGTTACTGCACTTCCAGGATCAGGAGTGTTAGAATTGCCCAGAGCCAAGGGAAGAACCTCCAGTGCCCCAAGCCCAGAGGGTGAGCTGGGTCTCAGCACACCTGAGCTCAGAACTGAACTGCTCAGGAAGGCCCAACAAGAGGCTGAAAGCTGAGACATAGCATTCCACACAACTGGAGTAAAAGTTAGTTGTAAAAAAGACACCAAACCAAAGGAAAAAGGCAGGATGGAGTGATTGTGCTGACTGGGCAATAAAAAGGGCAAATGCAATATAGTGTTAACAGATACAAAGAAATGCTTGTGCAGACATCTCTAGTGCAGGGCAAAGGCTCTGTGGCCCTCCAATAGGGTCATTTTATGATTGCTAACAAAATTAACAAAAATACTGGCCTGTGCTTGCTCCAGTAGTTCAGTTTGCATCATTATTTTCTGCATGTTGAAGTAATTTCTCATGTCTGCTCACTACAATAGTAGTTACCATAGAAATGAGTATTGCATCTGCTTTATTATTGACATGTGGGAGTTCTGCCTCCCTGACACTTTGGATCCACTACATAAAGTTGTCGCTGTTCCATTTCATGACAGGATTTTTTAATTTGAGCATTAATAATAGGAGGATTTCCTTCAGATTTTCTCTACCAGTTTTAAGTCAAGTATATTTTTCTGCTATCGTGCTAGAAGAGTTGTGACTCCTAAACCCAGTGTCTTATGACCCACAGGATGGTGGGAATCCTAAAAAGCAACTGAAGTGAAATGGTATAAAAAGTTTCCACTACAGATCTAATGTCCTGTAGCCACAAATTTGTAAGAAATACACTCTGAGTTAGTTCTGTGTGTGTTGGGGAAAACAATGCTCCTTCTCCATGGTGTGCCATGGGATCTGGTGTGCTCATTGCACCTTGGAACCAGGGGATGTGGATCATCCAGGTACTTTTGTTTTCAACTTGAAGCACACTTCATGTTTGAGTGCAAATTCCTGCCTTTTCAGGTTCTGAAATGGAGGTTTTGCTGGTTGTAAATGGTTAAATGTTACTGATTCTCTAATTAGACTAATAGGGAGAGAAACCCAAGTTAGAAACAGGCGATTGCTTTGTCACACCAACTATTTTTACTCGCCGTAGGTGAGCACAGTGGGAGAGAGGGGTGAGGCATTTTGCTGCTCTGTGTAAAAATAGATTAATGCGAGAAGTTTCTGATTAAACCCCCCCTACCTCACTGTGTGCTGGCAAAATGGGTATCTACATACTCCCTAGACTTTGTCAGTTTGGTATTTAAAAGTTCAAGTGAATTGTGCCCCTGGCAGCCCCAGGGTGAATGATCTGTCCCTGTCCCTGCTGACCCCTTTCCCAAAGGAAAACATGTGAGTCTGTCCCCTGCCTGTTGAGGTCCCTCCTGCTGTGGGAGAGCAAGCCAGGAGGAGGAAAGTTACCAAACACTGCAGCTTTATGTCCCATAGGCTGCCCTGGGAAACCAGGGCTGGGAAGTGCTCAGGGCTCTGTGGGGCAGTTCAGGGTTAACTTTGACTGATGTCACTGTGGAGGTGTAATTCTTATTTATACTGGGAAATTTACAGCTACCGTGACATCCAGTACAGTCCTTCTGTCACTGTCAGTCAGTTGTGGATTGCCTGGGCAAGGAAAAGCAAAGAAATCCATAATTTGGGAGGGACTGAGATTAAAAAATTAATAATGGAGTTAATCAAACCCCAGAGCAGCTACAGCTGGGAGTGGTGTCTCTATAGAAAATACATAAATAAAAGCAGGTTTTTCTAGGGATTACATCGGAACTAAGGGAAACAGTGATAAATTAGACCTTTATTACCGTTGCTGGGCTTTGTAATGGGGATCGTTGTCATGCTGGAAAGTGTTGGGTCCCACTTGCCCCTTTAACAAGGAGTTTGTCCTTGCTGACTGTGGAATAGCATGTGTGGGAGCAGGGTTTTCCTGCTGATGGATCTGACAGGACACTCTGTGCTTCTCTTCCTCCCATTCCCCCTACAGCCATCCCTTCCTGTCCTGTATACACTCTCCAGTCAAGCTACACATGAAGCAGTTCATCTCCTTTGCAGGATGTTGGTCTTTGATCCAGTAAGTAGGACTGAAAATCATCTCTTACACTTCTGGTTTGAACAGTTTTTGTTGTCTGGTGCTTAAATTTAAGTGTTTGAAGTCAGGGACTGCTGGTTTCCTTCTACTGGCATTGCAGTACTTTTGGTCCATAAAAAATGTAAAAATATTGTACAATTGGCCAATCAGTTCCCCCTGGAATGGGGGTTTCACGTTTCAAACTGAGTGGTCCTGGGAAGGAAGCTCCGGCAGTGGGAAGGATGAGGCTGTGCATGAGTCATGCTCTTTTCCGAGCTGGGTGTAGGTAGCAGAACATCAGTTACTTTGATGCAGTTCTAATTAGGGATACGGGGGTGTTCCTGGTCTTGCAACACACAAAAATTCCTCCTGCATCCCCAATCACAGAACAGGATCATTTTTCCACTGAGCATCTGTTTTTCTAATAAAAATGTGCTGCTGTGGATTTTGGATTTCATTTCTTGGGACATTGTAGAGAATTGTCACGAGAAAATCTGATATTGGAATCGATAATCTTAATTATTTCATTCCCAAAGAATCCCCCCAACACTGCAAATGTAAAACAGAGTGCCTGCAGTGCAAAGGAGGAGGCTGGGGGTTGATGAAGCATTTAGAGGCACTGCCTTTGGAGTGTATTTTTTTAAAACCTTAAGATTGCTTTGCTGAACAGAACCATGGAAATGTTAAACTATAACCAAATTTTTTTTTAAAAAAAATCCTTTCTGACTCCCTCAACACTTAGAATGCTGTTTTTCCCATCTTGTTTTGATTTATTGCAGGAGTCATAATTGTAAGGTTATCTGGAGAAAAAAAATGCGTTGAAAAGCATGTTCCTACAAGCCATGTGGTGGCTGTGAGTGGGGAGGTCGGTGCCACCCAGCCAGGCTGGTTCGTGGGCCTCAGCTCCCCTCTAGTGGCAGCTCCGGCAGTGCCTGACACAAGCCCCTCCTTTCACACCACTGTGGGTTTATAAAACAACTGAGCATTAATCGATGAGTAGTTTCAATACCTCTGAAAATACCCTCACTCTTGCTCTCTTCCCTTTCCTTGCTGTTGCCAGTCCAAAAGGATATCTGCTAAGGATGCCTTAGCTCACCCCTACCTGGACGAGGGGCGGTTGCGGTACCACACCTGTATGTGCAAATGTTGTTTCTCCACTTCGACTGGCAGAGTTTATACCAGTGATTTTGAACCCATCACTAATCCCAAATTCGATGACACTTTTGAGAAGAACCTCAGTTCTGTTCGGCAGGTTAAAGGTGAGCAGGAGTTAACCTTGCATGTGCCGTTGTCGCCCTGCAGCAGGGGGGACATGAGATGGAGTTGGGATTTGTGCTCTGGATCCACACAGTGACCCCGGTGCTGGTTTCTTTTAGGTATTTTTCCATAGTAGACACTGGAAATTTCTTTTCACCAAAAGAACAGAATTGTAAGTGTTCTGAGATAAGGCAATGGTGCAAGCACAAGCTGACCTGCACAAATCTGTGGGTTTCAAACCTCACCAGTGCCCATCCCTGGTGCCCTGTTCCTGAGCCTTTTGCTGAGGGATGGCCCTGGGGGAAGGGGAACTCACTGTGTGGCATTTTGGGGCTGTGAGGTGTGACCTCCACAGCTGTCCTGCAGAAAGGGGCAGCAGCAGCCAGGAGCTGAAGCTGAGCAGTCAGATTTAGGGAAGCTGGAGCTCTTATCCTCACTAAAATGTACTCTTAATAAGAGAAGATCTGTTTCCCTCCAGTGTTGACATTGCATTTTACTGAAGCCAGAAGTGTTAATGCTGTGTTGTTTTGTATTTTTCTCCTGTGTACAGAAATAATTCATCAGTTCATTTTGGAACAGCAGAAAGGAAACAGAGTGCCTCTCTGCATCAACCCTCAGTCTGCTGCTTTTAAGAGCTTTATTAGGTAACTGTATGTAATCACATCTGATATTAATTCCCATTTATTACTAGTACAGAACTCACACATCCAGAATGTTTTAGGTTTTCAGTTCCTGAGAGTAGGAAGGGCCCCATAGATAAAATCATTGTGAACTGTTTTTGTGAATTCTTCTAGAATTTAAGTAAAACGTGCAAGAGTTTCAAGTAATGTTTTTGTGCGAAAGAACAGAAGTCAGACTGAAACTGAAATTGGGAAGGTTGGGTAGTTTTGATTGTAGAGCTGCATGGTGAAGGCGCCAGAAGCAGCGACTGAGGGCAGGTAAAGGAATGTTTGCAGTCAGTGCTGGTGGCTGTTGGCAGGCTCGGGTTGGCTTTGGGGTTTTGCTGTCCCCGGGCTGTTGGGTCCCCCTGAGCAGCAGGGCTGTGGCTGTGAGCCCTGCGAGCGAGCTCTGATGTCTGTGTCCCCCATGCAGCTCCACGGTCGCCCAGCCCTCCGAGATGCCGCCGTCGCCGCTGGTGTGGGAGTGACCGGAGCACCCCGTACTACTGAAGATGTAATGTAGCTTTCCACTGGAGTCTGGGATTTGCAATTCTGGAGGTTAATCATGCTTGTACTGTAATTTTACTAATGAAGTTTTAAATTAACAACCACTACTTGTACAATATGAATAATACTTAGAAATGTACTAGACTTTTAATCTTGTAAAGTGGTTGTGCTTTTAGACGAAAATATTTTACCCAGAGTTGCACGTGTTTTATGAATTCTAGTGCAGCTGTGATGGCTCAGCTCAGAACAAACAGAATTGAACCAAATTCGGGGAGGTTTTTGGTTTTTTTATTTTATTTTATTTTTTCCCTTTTTTTTATTGAAGTGAGATTGTACAAACAGATAGACATACATTTTGATATTGAGCCATTCCTGAAGATTTTGGGTTTTCTAAAACTAAGGAATACAGAAAACTTGACTGCGACCAATCATGAAGTCCCTTTGGGTGGCTGTGGCCATGGGAAGTGGCCATGTCCCCTAATGCCCAACCCTATAAATAGCTTCTCACTAGAGCTGTGATGGTGATGTGTGCTGTTCTAAAATCAAATGTTGTGAGTAGAGAGAATGAGTTTGTGACTAGGAGAGACTAAACTTCTGTTTCCTTACCCAGTATAAATATATATATATATTTAATCTATTTTTATTAGAAGTTTTTCTGCTCTTTCTTACATAAAACCCCCCCGCATGCATCTTCTATGTGTGTAAATAATTCCATTTATGGGCTAATTTCAGAGATCCCTGACATCCTTGCTGTATAGAGAGAAACTAGCTTGCACATTTTAGGTCTGTGAAATTTTGTGAGAACTTTTTCCTGCACTGGACAGTTGAGAGAAAAAAAAAAAAAAAGAAAAGGACAAAAAAAAAGCACATAGGGAATTCTGTTAATTGTGTTCGTGTCTTTAGGCAAAGCTGTGGAAGTCTTGAAATGTCACAGTAGTAAATAACTTTTATTACTTTTTGGCTAATTCTTTTTCTGTTGGAACACTGAATTCTGTGCATATGTATATATGAACACAAATTGAAGGCCTCTACCTCCTGGAGTATACAACTTGGTTTGTTTACCTCCACATGATTTTTTTTTTTTTTAAGTTTAGTGTGGAGACTTGAAACTTGAATGTCCCTTCCAACTTTTGTATTTAAAACAAGACTAGAAAATTGAAGACTGTTTTTCACCTGTACAAAGGAATACTAAAAGGTGGTCTTAAAATTTGAGCCTTGGTCTGGAGAGAAACCATGGTGTTTGTTATGGACAATTAACTGTTAAAGTTATTGTAAGTTATCTGTATTTAGCAGAGTATTTTCAACAAGAGTGATCTGAGCTGGAATTGGAGACTATTAGTAAGTTATGTTTGGAAGTTTTAACTTCAATGAAGTAATTATTTGCTGTGAAAGAGACAAACATTGAATAACTGAACAAAGATGGTGCAATATCTTTGTTTTTTATGAGGCTCCTCAGAATAAAACCAACTGAAGCATTTCAATTCACTTGAATGAGAAACGTGTTTAATTATCGAGCCCCAGAAGACACTGGTATGAAAGGTAAAATCTCAGAGGTTGGTCAGTTAATGTGGCACACTTGCTGGTCACTTTGTAAAATGTAGATTTGGAGTACAGTGGTGAAAACATTAAATGTGACATTTGAAAACGCGGTGCTGGTGTCATTCTTTCCTGCCTGCTCTCCCCGGGGCTGCTCGGTCTGGGTGAGGTTTCCCCTTCTCCCCCCGGTGTAACGGGCCGGGAGGTGCCGGTCCCGCTTGGGGCGGATCCTGCAGCGCTGGCGTCTCCCGGGGGCACCGGGACCCCGCTCAGCAACGGGGGAATCGGAGCCTGCCATGCCCGGCCGGGCTGGACCGGGACCCGGGCAGCGCTTGGGCTCTGGAACTCGGGATCGACGCGTCCGGGGAAGAAAGGGCTTGGCCCGAGGTGCGGGACCAAGGGGGACAAGAGCCGGGCTGGCGGGGGCGGGCTGCCGGTACCGCCGGATAAAGGAGAAAGAGCGGGGACAGAACGGGAAAAGGGAAAGAACGGGGAAAGAACGGGGAAAGGGGAAAAAGGGGGAAAGGCGCGGGGGCGGGGCCGGGGGTCGGTGGGCGGGGCCATGCCGGGCGGGGCCAGACCGGGCGGGGTCGGTGGGCGGGGCCAGACCGGGCGGGGTCGGTGGGCGGGTCCAGACTGGGCGGGGTCGGTGGGCGGGGCCAGGCCAGGCGGGGTCGCGGGACGTGGCCGCTGGCGGGCGCGGCGGGGGCGGGGCCAGCGCGGGGGGCGGGGCCGAGCGCGGCGATGGCGGCGGCTCCGAGGTGGCGGGAGCGGCTCTTCGCCCTCTATTTCCTCTCGCACATCCCGATCACGGCGCTCATCGACCTCCAGCCGCTGCTGCCCACCGGGATCGCGCCGCGGGCCGTGAGTGGGGCCGGGGAGCGCGCCGGGGCTCGGGCCGGGGCTCGTTCCGCGAATGCGTGCGGTGCATCCGCCGGTTCGGTGGGGCCAGGGGCGGCCTTCGGCGAATCTCGTGTGTGGAGACGCCGGGGGGGCGAGAGAAAGTGCGGTGAATGTGTGGAAGAGCGTCTGGAAGCGAAGCGCTGCTGATGCCCACGGGATGAGTCACAGCCGGGTCATTCATTGGGGAGGAGCGGGAACGGAATGGGAATGGGAACGGGAATGGGAGAGGGAACGGGAATGGGAGAGGAGGGAACGGGAGAGGGAAACGGGAACGGGAGAGGGAAGCTTCATCCGCGCGTTCGGGCTGTGGCTGATGCTGATGCTGCTGCTGGAAGCCGTGGCCGGGATGCGGCCGCTCCGTGTCCCCGTCCCGGGGAGGCCCCCGGGGAACGGGTGCGGGGTCACTGCTCCCCCCGGGAATGGCAGGGGGGATGTTCCTCTGCCCAGAGCGGGCTGAGGGTGTTTCACAAATGCCACAAGGACATCCTTTCCCTGGGAATGGCCTCGCTGTCCCGCTGTCGCCCTCGGCACCGGCGCCCTGAGGCTGCGGCAGAGCGGGGCCGGCGCCACGTGCTCGGGACGTGGCTCCTGCGGCCCCGGCCATTCTCCCATCCCGAGTTTTCCTCAAATTCCTGCCAAAAACGCAACAGGGAATTGTTGCCGCTGCAGGAGCACGCCTGCCAACGGCCGAATTTATTAGTAAAAGTCTTTGGTTTGCTGGGTTTTGAACAAAATCATGGAAGAAAATGAACATCATAAAATCAATTAAAATAACGGTTGGGTGGCAGATAATTAGTTCAGCCCTCATCGTCAGGGTGCGGTTGGCTGTCACCTCCTGTTTGAGCTTTACAACTGGTGATTTGGTTTTTGCCATCGGAATTGCTTGTAGGAGTACTCCAGTATAGGAACCTTTTAAAATTAATAGTTAACCAGCAGATCTCAATGCATATCTCTCAGGTCAAAGTCCAACGTACAGCCATGCTGGAGTTTACATTTCTGTCAGGGAAACCAATTGCAACGGACAGAGCCCAAATCCTGGTGCTGAGTTGTTCCCCTGCAGCAGCCCCGAGGAGCCCCCAGCCCTGCTCAGGACCAGGGACTCCCACCCTGCTGGCCTCATCCCATTGAGAATCACAAGCTTTGCCCTGCAGTGGTGGATGCTCAGTGACTGACTGTTGTTTTGGGTTTTTTCAGCTGACAGACCTGTTGCAGCAGTATGCAACTGCCTTCAGGGACCCCATGATGCTGCAGCCCCCAGAGTGGTTCAAGGCATTCATCTACTGTGAAGCTTTTCTCCAGCTGCCCTTCTTTCCCATCGCTGCCTACGCCTTCCTGAAAGGTGGGGGGAAAACAGGGTGATTGAGGACGTATCCTGGGGGCATTTTTGTAGGACACCGCCTGCTGCTGCAGCAGAGAATGTTTCCCTATCATGATTAGGGGGTTTGAGGGGTGTACTGTGGAGGGCCGGGCTGCTAGGGCCCACACGAGTGTTCTACCTGAGAAAGCAGCACAGAATAAAGTTTGTCAGGAACAAAACCTTGTAACTACAGGCCCTTGTCAGGTGCAGCCATTTGTGTAACCAGCATCAGCATTTGACATCTGGCTAATTTCCAGGGCAGCTAAAGGTCTGGGTCAAGCCTGTGTACTCCTTTTGTTACTTTAAAACTATTGGGATCACCCCTTTGTTCTAAATTGCTATTGGGGAGAGAAATTTCCTTGGTTCCTACTAGTACTGAGGGTTTTTTCTGCTCCCTATTCAATCTGAGTGATGGTTTACCCTGGCAGAGAGGCAGCAGTCAGTGTTCTGTCACAAGCCTCAGAATTCTGGTTGTTTCAAAATACTTAAATATTGTTTCCTTTTTGCATCTGCAGGTGGCTGCAGATGGATCAGGACTCCTTCCATTATCTACTCCACCCATGTAGCCACCACTCTGTTTGCCATCCTGGCTCACATCCTGTTCCACGACTTCTCCAAGTCAGAGCACGCGGGCCCTCAGACGCTGCGCGAGCGCCTGGTGCTGCTCTCCATCTACCTGCCCTACCTGCTGATCCCTCTGCTGCTCCTGTTCACCATGCTCTGCAACCCCCACTACAAACACGTGGAGAAGAGGAAAAGGAAGTAGCCGGCTCTGAAGGCGTACACACCACACCTGTGCTGCATTTGGTTCCGACCCTACGCTGGCGGAGTCCTCTGGGACAAACGTCTCCCTCGTGTTGGCTGCAGTGGCTCTTCCCCGAGCCCTGGCTGCTGCAAGAAAAAATGGAATTGGCTGGAGTGCACAGCCCTGCTTTGACCACACACTGATCTGGCAGGGGCCTGGGCCAGCCTGGGGTTGGGTCTGTGCAAGGCCCCTCTCCCAGGAAAATGGACTTTTAACCCTTTGATGTGTAACTCAGAGGGAACACACACACATTCACTCACTCACTCACTCACTCACTCACTCACTCACTCACTCACTCACTCACTCACTCACTCACTCACTCACACTCTGCAGCTGATACTGTTCTTCCAAGGTCCCTTTTTCCAAGATGACTGCTTGGAAACCACTCAAATAGGAAATATGTCTTCCAACCACATATTTTGAAGAATTCCCTACCCATTACACACAGATTTGCAAAGCTGTTCTTCTGAAGCATTTCAAATCATATCATGGTTGTTAACTTCCTTGCCCCTTCCTTTAAAATTTCCACTGCCTTTGCTCTGCTTAATTTTGAATAATTATAAATGTCTGATTAATGATAAATGTGCCAAAATGTGGATTTATGAATGCTTAAAGTTACCCTTGACAACCAGGAGTACTGCCTAGAGGATTCTGAAGTACTTCAGAAATTGTAACCAAGGAGTTGGAAATTTCTTTCTTCCCTAAAATCACTTCTGGTATGGAAATAAATAACTAAACGCATTAAACTGCATTCAGTCTTCTTCAAGGAATGGCTGAAGGAACTTACAGTGACCACTAGAGTTCACAGAGTAAATCCAAGCATAAATTACAACTACAGGTAGAAGTTCAGTGGTTTGGGGTTGGTTTTGGTCTGGAGCCTGGTGAGGTGACGGGCCCCATGAAGCTGCTCTAGCACTACTGGTACGTTTTAGACTTCACTGTGTAAAGTTGAAGCTTTCCCCAGGCTTTGGAAAGGGCAACATTTCCATACTGAAGTGCTACAGACATACACAAAATATATCTATTTGCACTTCAACATGAGGCTTGAGTTCACACCTGTGTTAGATATATATAGTTTGTGCACTCCTGGTGTCACTGACACTTGGAATGGTTTCCCTCATCAGCCTGGTGTTCCATCCTAATAATGCCCACAAAAGGATTCAGCTCTCAGATTACAACACTCCTGAATGGACATTCCCGAGGAACAGTTCAAAGTTCTTAATTCTCATGTAGTTTCTGCTTTTTTGTGTCTGTAATGTGTCCATTCTGGAAATCACACATTTCTGGGATTTTTTTCTAATTCTATAGAAAAAGTAACAGGCAATATAGATCCGATACTGCTGTTTGTGTCTAAGCTCTTACGCTGAAAAATAACAGAGCACTAGCAACTAATTCTGGTACAGCCGGACAGTCTGAGAACAATAATTTATTTTCTGATTTCTATGAAAGAGCTCTAGAGTTCAAAAAGAGACACAACAAAGCACCAGTAGCATTAATTCAACTGTAATTTGAATTAGAACTACTGACTGTACAAAACTGGTATAAAATCAAAGGCCAGGACAGTCTGTGCAGCTGGGAGCAGTCAGCCCTCCTTATTGCCACAGTACCCTCAAACTGAGGTACAGCCCCTCTGTTGTACAAACCATCTGCACTCCTGCACAGTGGAAATTGCATATTTCTGAAATTCTCAAGATTCTGGAATGGTCAACTTTCCATGTGAGCTGGTTTTTATCTTAAAATCCTCTATTTCTGGAAAATGAACTGGTCGATGAATTCGTTCTGGTCCGCTTCGATTTTGCAGAGAGTCTCGTACTCGACCCGGTACCTGCAAGACAGAACAGAGGGTCCAGGACCCCCATGTGTGTGAGGTGGGTCAGGGCAGCCCCCTGGGAGGTGGGAGGGGAGCTGGGCTGTGTGTGTCACCTGTAAGCAGCAGCTGCCTGAGTCACACTGAGCACCTCTAAAGGACCTTTATCAGCCAGACACAAGGCTGTTGCAGATGTCTTTTGCATTCTGCACTGCCCTAGTTTGTGCTGCCTCTGTTCAGCCCTGAAGTCCTCAGGGATGACCCTTCTTTGGTTCTCTGCAGGGCCTGAAGGTAACCCCATGGCTTTGTTCCAGTGTGCTCTGGCCAGGACACACCTTTGATGCAGGTGTGGCTGTCTGAACCAGCCAAGGGTCCCACAGCACAGGCAGTCAGCCCTGTGTCTGCCCCGAGCCTTCCCAGCCTGCACAACACCCCAAACACTGAACACAAAACTCACCTTTCCAGCTGCATCTTTTTCTCAGCTATCAAAGCCTGGAGCTGCTGCTCCTGAGCCTCTCTCTGCTTTGCGATGGACTTCAGCAGGTTCCTTGCCCCGATGGCCTGACAGGACAAGGCAGGGATGTGTGGAGAGTTTTGGGTTAACTCCTTTAGCCCCTTTCCCTCCCAACAGGTTGACTGTGAGGCGTTTCAGCCATGCCAGCAATCAGGGAGGGTGATGCTGTCTCCTGAGGGGGGGGTGGGACTGGCCCCCAGTCCCTGTGGGGCTGGGTAGGGGTGAGGCCTCCGAGGCTTCCCCCAAACTGGAGGAACACAGTCAGTGACTCCTCTGGACACACACACTGGGCACTGGTCCTACAGCCAGAAAAACTCAGGCTACCAGAGGCCTCTCCTGCCTCTGGAGGACAAGTTCTACCAAGATGGAGTGATTAAAAAACACACATTCTGTTTCTGTGCAGAAATATAGACAGGCAGGGAGAGCAGGACTGGTACACATGGGAGTTATGTGATACTGTCATAGGCTTCATTAATTCATTAATCATTATATTAATTATAGTATTAAGATCAATTCTAAAGGCCCAGTTAATCCCAGGGGAATGCCAGCAGGATGCTGACAGAGAATCGTCCTTCTGCTGTAGAGGGAGGGAGGGAACGAGAGGGCTCACACAGGGCAGTGCACACGAGAAGCCAGCAATTAACTGCACAGTACCTTCATCTTCTCATTTTCTGCAGCTTTGGCCAGTTGATCAACGAGCTCGATCAAGCTGCCCACTATTTTCTGGAATTCTGCTGTTTCTGTAAAGAAAAAAAATCGTGAAGTGATACCCAGAACTGCCCTAAAGAGATCGAATGGTCCCGCTTTGTCGTATCGTTTTTAGACGCAGCTGTACGTTTAAGTTTACAGTAAACAGCCACGTAGTAAGATTTGGTTGGAATCAGATGAGAGGGGCGAGGGAAGGCCCGAGGTGTCCGAGAGGCGCTCGGTGCCCGGCCCGGCCCGCGGGACTCACTGTCCACGAAGGCCCGGCACTCCTCGCGGAGCTGCGCCGTCTGCGCCGCCACCTCGGGCTCCAGCACCCGCAGCTTGTTCAGCTCGTCAAAGTGGAGCCCCGCCGCGCCCAACGCCGCCTGTGCCATAGCCGAGCCGAGCCGAGCCGGGCTCAGCGGGCACCGCCGGGCTCCGGCTCCTCCGGCCCCGCCTCCGCCAGCGCTGCGCCCGCCGGGAGCCGCGGAAACTCTTCCGGGCCAGCGGTTCCCGGGTCGTGCCGGGCCTGAGCCGCTGCTGCAGGTGAGTGAGTGAGGATGGGCCCTGTGCGGGGCCGGGAGCGGAGCCGACTCTGTTGGCTGCCCCGGTGGCTGGGGCGGATGGAGCCTGTCCCAGGCCGTGCCGCCGTTCGCGGGGCTCGGGCGGAGCGGGGCCGCCGCCCGGGCTGTGCCCGCCGTGTATCCACGGCACGGCCGGGCCCGGGCCCTGCCCGGGATGCCAGGCGGGTTCCCGTTCTCCCACGGTACCCTCGGGTTCCCCTGGCTCCCCCCGAGCCGTTTGGGTCGCTCCTTTTCCCGGGGCGCTGAGCGGGGGCGGCTCCCGTTGCGGGGCCATTGTTCCGCAGCCCGTCCTGCCTCCCACGCAGAGAGGAAGGAAGGCACGGGAAGGGATGTAGGGAATTTTCGGTCCTATCAAAGGGGGTAATTAAATATCTCGTGGCTGTTTGCAGCAGAGGCCTCGCAGCTCCTCATTGACCCCTTAGAGGAGCTGGCGCTGGCTCCTGCCCGCGCTGGCTGGGCTGGGATTTAGCTTAGCTCGCGTTTCGCTTCGTTCTTCGGTCAGAGCAGTGAGAAACTGCCTGGAGGGACGGAACTGGCCGCGAACTCCTCTGAGGAGCTCGGTCGGACCGGCTGCATTCCTGTCTCCTCAGGTTCGGTCTGGCTGCTGTTACAAACACTCCACTGTTCTCAAAGGGGGATTTTGAGGGTTTAAAGCAAGGCAGGCCATCAGTGACAAACAGTGGCATACGTAGTGGGGAGTCTTGTTTATTTTCTTTTCAAATTTGAACTACGTTCACTCGTCAGGGCTCCAGGATGGATGAGGGATAGTTTTGAATGAGTTACCAGAAAATAGAACCTTGCGATCCATCTTTCAGTGTTGAGGCCTTTGAAGAGACATTTATTTATGTCTCCAGTTAAAAGTCAAACGCACACACACCGCGGCTGAAGGAGGGGCAGGAAGCTCTTTCAGGGCTTTTCAGCTGGCCTCAAACGGAGCTGGGTTCTTTTGGGAAGCCGAGGGGGAGCTGAATTCCAGCAGCATTTGAGCCTGGCCCTCAGGCTGTGTGGTGTTCGCAGTGTCGGCCGGAGATACAATAGCAGGAAGTCGGAAGTTTCAGGTGCATCAGAAATGTGACGCGGCGATAACTCGGCTGCATGAATTGTCTGAGAAATATCTGAGTCGTGTTTTGTCAGGACGTGTGTAGTTGTGTCCTTAGGAAGCGTCTCTTCCGCAGGGTGACATCCACGTCTGTGTGTGGAGTGGCCGTGGGGCATCGTGCCGGCCCCACACGCGGTGCTGCCCCCGAGGTGATGCTGGCCCCTGCCCCGCCGTCCGGGCCCGCTGAGGCGTGACCGCGGCACCACGGCCCGGCCCACGCGCTGCAGGGTGATCATCTACCTCCAGAAGGACATGTCGGGGGACACCTGCCTGGGGAGCGCCCTGTGCCCGGCCGCGGGCCACAAGCCCAAGGCCGGCGGGCTCAAGGGCAGCAGCCTGGGGAACAAGTACGTGCGGCTCAACGTCGGCGGCTCCCTGTACTACACCACGGTGCAGGTGCTCACCAGGCACGACACCATGCTCAAAGCCATGTTCAGCGGCAGGATGGAGGTGCTTACCGACAAGGAAGGTAAGGAAACAGCTTTTACTGCTGACAGTTTTGTAAAACAGCTGGGGTTTGTTGGTGGTTTTACACGGTTAAGGATGTAGAAAATGATGTATGCCAAAAATCACTTGGAACATTAGGCAGGCAAGTCCTTTTGGTGGTAGCAATCCTTTGGCTTTATAGAAATACCTGTTTTTGTTACTCAAATGAACTGGGAAAGGACTGGTGCTCTTTCCTGCCCTCACAGCAGGTTGGTGGTGGTGTTGTAAAGACTGAACAGTCTGTGGGTTGGCATTTCTGTCACATCGAGCAGTGGCATTATTCAGAACTACACACATAGGGAGGGATGTGGAGTTTTCAACTTTGAGGCTCAGAATAGCCTGCCTTGCTTTGTTGAGAAATCTTTTTTCCCCCTTCTCTTGAGCAGTATGTTTCAGTAGTGGCTCATGGTGCTGTGACACTGTTTAGGGATCAGTCAGGCAGTGTGTCACCTCCAGCTGGGCACAGGATATTTTAAATCCCCGATACATTATAAAGGGCAGAACAGGCAGCTTTGTGTAAGTGCCTCAGCCTGAATGGAAAACAGGAATCATGTTCTGATAGCTCCAGCTGGAGAGTCCAGCAGGGCTTTAGCTTACTTTCCTAGATTGTTTTCTATACCTAGATTCCAAAATAACACCTATTTTTCCTGTCTTCCACTTTATGGAAAAGGGTTTGGCATTGTACTGAGCCTTGTGCGTGCATGCATCCTCCACTGCTGTTGTTTGGCAGCAATCAGACATCCTGTTTCCTTAGGGAATGTGACTTCAGGGATTTTGTAAAATTGCAAGAATTCGTCAGTTTGCTGCTGTTTCCTCTTCATCCCCTCTGTGCTTCCTCCTGATCTGTCTTTCTTTGCTTCTGTTTGGGGACTGAACAGCTTTTCCCCCACACTGGGTTTGCTGGGCTGATCTGCCTTTTAGTATCTTCAGAACATTTCTCTCTCTTTTTAGCTCCAAACAGCAGCAGCAGATGTGTTTGGAGAGCTGCCAAATCCTCCTTGTTAGGCCACAGAACTTACATCTAAAATCTACCTGTTGCAAACATTGGTGAATTCTTTCTTCTGTCCTTCCTTGGCTCTCAGAGGTTTGTGACTGCCCAGCATCACAGTGTAGCACTGCAGTTGAGTCTCTGCAGCAACCTCAGCACGTTCTGCTGGAAGCTGAGTGGTTTTACCTTGCTTTTGAGGTGTGGGAAAGAAGTGGGAACATCTGGGCAGTACCAGTGGGGCTCCACTGTCAGCTTCTGTTCTGGCACCAGCTTCAGTTTGCTCAAAGTCAGTAGGGACTTCCAGTGGGTGAAAGGGGAGAAGCGTCCTGAGCAGTGTCAGGAAACCTCAGTGTTGTTTAATCTCTTCAGGGAGCTTTTTATAGCCTCTAGTGTTGAGGTGACTGAAATGTGTGGTTATTTTTCAGGCTGGATCCTTATAGACCGTTGTGGGAAGCACTTCGGAACAATTTTAAACTATCTCAGAGATGACACTATTGCACTTCCAAAACACAGGCAGGAGATCAAAGCATTGATGGCAGAAGCCAAATACTATCTCATCCAGGGCTTAGTGGACATGTGCCAAGCAGCTCTGCAGGTAAGAACAGAAGTAGCCTGTGAAGTGTTTCATGGGTGTTTTGCTTATAAAATTTAATTAAGACAACTTGAGAGATTTATTTCATGGCCTTAGAGATGGTACCAAGTCTGAGGTGTGCAAGGTATTTTTGAAATACTGTTCAGTAAATAGTGAGGGATGTGGGGACACAGCCTGTCTTGCCCATGCTTGGTTTTTGCTCTGTGTCCCGAGGGCTGGCTCATGTTGGTGACATGCTGTTCTGCCAAGCATTCAGTTCACTGTGGCCGATGCTCTTCTGTGCAGTGGTTTGAGTTAATTAAAACTACTCCAGACTCCTTCTATCCTTTTGTTCAAGAAAAGATGGAATAATAAGCCCACTTAAACCAAGTATGACTAGACCTTGTCCTCGCTGTGGCTGAGGACATCCCCCTGCATCCCACTATTTCAATTACTGCTGCCTTCCGGGGATAGGAAATCTCTGCTGTGATTCTGGGTTGCAGATCAAGATAAGCTGTGTGGTTACTGTAGCAACCCAGGGCTTTCCCTGTACATCACATCATTTGGGAACATGGCTGGAGGGGCTGAAGGAGGCAGCAGCACCAATGTCAGCTTTAGCATTTCTCTTATTTCCTCTCTTTCTTCTTTCATTAAAACAGGACAAGAAAGACTTGTATGAGCCTGTCTGCAGCATCCCTATAATCACCTCTCCAAAAGAAGAGGAGAGACTGATAGAGTCATCAATGAAAGTAACTGCTCTTATCAACTGTGGATTTTTGCTAAATGTATTGAAGCACAGAACTTAACTTTTCTTTTCTCTCACTCCCAACAGCCTGTTGTTAAACTGCTGTATAATAGAAGCAACAATAAATACTCCTACACCAGGTATGTCCCTTCTTTTTCCCCCTCACTTTAGTGGGAAAGTTTCTCTTTGACTACGGGAATGGAAGATGATGATGGATGATCTAACTTGGCTTATTTTGGTTTGTTTTGGGTTTTGACAACTGTATCTTGCTTTGAAAAGTAATTAAGGCCCTCCATTGCATGTCCCTTAATAAAATTTAGTTTTTTAAATAGTGGACTCACCCTGACCGTGTATCTGTGGTGTGCAGGATGCAGAGCACATGGCCCTTCCAGCACACACTGACTCTGGACTTCTGCTGTCATCAAGCCAGAGAACTGCAGTGAAGTGGGGTTTGATCATCTCGAGCGTGGATAGTTGATGTAATGGTTTGGGACATTGTGCTGTCCTTAGTAATTGTGTAAGTTGACCTCTAAAGGCTGGTGTGTTTGCTCATGGGGTCAGAGCAGTGTATTTGTATCTGAAATGGGCTATTACCCCTCTTTTCTTGGCAGCACGCGGCAGTGAGTCACTACTTATTTGTATTCTGCAGTTGGATCAGTGCTGAAAGCTGGCAGAACAGGCAGAGATGGCTGCCTGAAAAGCCCTGTTCCTGCTTCTGTTGCTGTGTTTCAGTAACTCAGATGACAACTTGCTGAAGAACATCGAGCTGTTTGACAAGCTGTCCCTGCGGTTCAATGGCAGAGTGCTGTTCATCAAGGATGTGATCGGGGACGAGATCTGCTGCTGGTCCTTCTATGGGCAGGGCCGCAAGCTGGCCGAGGTCTGCTGCACCTCCATCGTCTATGCCACCGAGAAGAAGCAAACCAAGGTAATGGAGCTTCACCTGCCCGTGCTACAGCTTGGAAACAGTCGTGGTTAGCTTGATGAGTGTACGGAGTTTCTCTAACTTCAGGAGTTAACTTGTAATTTGCAGTGGTGGCGCTGAGGTTACCGGGGTCCAACATTGAGAATCAGAGATGCTGTATTCTCTTCTAGTGCAATCTAAACGATTAGCTGAGGGAGGTGACCTGGTGATGGGAGTAACCCTCTACCAGAAATTTTTTATTGTCTTTATAATGTGTGGGTTTATGGCTCAGTACTTTTTCACGTGTGGGTGTATGTTCCAGTTGTTATCCTGGATGGATGAGGAGCAGGACATGTGCTGTCTTTTGTAGGTTGAATTCCCTGAGGCACGAATTTATGAGGAAACACTAAATGTCTTGTTGTACGAGACGCCCCGTGTCCCGGATAACTCGCTGCTGGAGGCCACGAGCCGCAGCCGGAGCCAGGCCTCGCACAGCGAGGATGACGAGGGCTTTGAGCTGCGCGACCGCGTGCGCCGCATCCACGTCAAGAGATACAGCACCTACGATGACCGCCAGCTCGGCCACTAGTGTGTCCCTGCAGCAGGGCCTGCTCCAGCCTTCATCCTTGGACAGGAGGGAAGGAGCCCCTGGACTCTGGCATTGATCTTCACGGGGTGCCCCGGCTCCCTAGAGCAGCAAACGGGGATTTGTGTGCACAAAGCAGCACTGAAGGCCAAGGGCTTGGAGAACTGAGGCGTGCACCTTGTGCTTTACCTGCAGGCTGGCCCCTCTTCCTGCTGGGGAGGGGGGATTTGGAGCACTGGTTCTCAGTCTGTGGTTGCTCTTTCCTATCTAATGATTTGCCAGTTTTCCCCTTGCTGTGAGCAGAACTGCTCTTCCTGAGTGAGGTGGCATGGTTTGAAAAGCTCTTTCCAGACAGCTCCTCTTTCAGGGCTTTGTATCATGGAACTTACAGTTATTAAATCAAGATACTGAAGAGAGAACTTGAATGTGGCTGCACTTAGCAGACACTACATGGGATAAGCCCCAGGAGAAGCATTTGGCTGGCCAGTCAGCTGCACCTGTGCTCTCCCACCCCTGTCCCCAGAACACCTGCAAAGGTTTGAGTTCCAGGACAGTGTCTTTAAAACTCATTGATTCCAAGGAAAGCCTCTTCCAAAGTGATAAGAATCAAGTCATCAGCCTCCCCATGTGAAAAATGGAAATCTCTGAAAATGTAAATGTGTAGGTAATGTCCTGGATGAGGGGGAAATAGGTATGGTGAGGGAAGAAACCTGAAGTAAGCAAACTTGAGCAGATTGTGGCAGTGTTGCCCTGGTTGCATCTTGTCACACTGAAATCCTGTTTATACAAACAAGGGCAACCTGGGGAATTGGTTTCCTCCTGTGGCCTAAAAGTGCTATTTAATGTTAAATTTCTCAAGCAGCAGGGGAAAAGTCACAGTGCCTGGAGAAGTACAGGCTAAACAGTGTTTTCTAAGGCTAGAACATGTGAATTCAAGTTCTGTGTTCTGAATCCCTTCTTGAGTGTAGAAGTTGAAGAAGAAAAACAGCTGTGAAAATATTGTTCTAGCTTGGAATTGCGAGAGGCTTTGGGCACAGGAGAGAGGTGGCTTATACTGGATTTTAAACTGGAATAATCACTTTTATTTTGAGTGCTTGGCTGGGTGTTAACTCTACAGGACACTTCAGGAGGTGGGAATCAAGTCTGCTCTGCAAATTTGGAAATTTCTGGAAATTTTCTGGAAACAGTTTCAAGCTTAGTATGAAAAGCCATTATTGTGTTTTTAAGCATTTGCTTGTATGTTTGAGCCGTAGGTAGCAGTTTTGTGACTGTCATTCATGGTTATTCCTGCTGGCTGCCCACTGCCAGGGGTATGTTGGATATGGTCCACAGCTGCTTTTTGTGTTCCTGTGTCATACTTGATCACAAAGCTCCAGATTCCACATTGGTCAGTCCTGATCTGCTTTGACCAGTGCCAGATCTACCTGTAAGATTTGAAGAAAATTACTGCAAAAGCCTGACAAGAAAATAATCCCCAATTAATGCAGGGAGTTCATAAAGATAATAGAGATGTAGATGGTTTGGGAGTAACAGAAACAGGGGAGGGGACAAAAATTATTTGCACTCATTTATGTTTTTGAAAATTAAGTGGTTGTGGGTTGGTAAGAAAACACTATCATATTTTAGGATTTTTCTTGCCTCTACATGTGGCAGGATTCACTTCATTCTCCTCACATTCTGGAAGCTGCATTGCACAGGGATGCACTTGTCTATTTGTGAAAGGCCTCTTGAAATTTCTAATAAACCTAACAACCTCTTTTATTCTGCTTTCTGTAAGTTTTTGTTTTCCAGCTGGCTATTCTGTCGTGCCAGGGAAAATACAGCTGAGATTAGTTACAACAAAAATTCTTCTCTAATTCTGCTAGAGTGTGATGTGGATTTTTAAATTTTTTTCCCTCCACTGATGCTGTTTAATTTGAAGGCACCAGCAGAGGCTGCCGTGATGGGGTCTTTGTGCTACATTTAATAGCTTCAAGTTATTAACTTTTGCTTTTTCTGTCTCGTAACAAAGGCTGATGCCATTTAAAAAACACATGTGGCACTTCTGTTTCTTGGCAAATGATTTATATTGTTTTTTTCTTGTCACTATTGTAGTGAATGTTAACAGAGTAAGTGATGCTGATAGACTTGCAAAACTGCATTTAAATGAAGTTATAAGCAGAAAAAATGTCATATTTGCATTTATTTTTTTCTGGGGAGGACAGGTATGGGAGTGAGTGTGTGAAAGAGAACATCGGAGCTGTGTGCTACTCCAGAGGCTTTCTTAACTCAGAGGATTCATTAACAAAACGGATCCAACTTGTGAATTATTACACTGTAGTAAGCAGAGAAAAGCCTGTGTTTTGGTTTAGTTTTCCTTTCCCTACTTCCCACAGCCAAAAAGTAGTAGTAATTTCTGATTTGAATTTAGATTAATTAACCTGGGAGGCAAACAGTTTTGAGAACCATCTGGGTTGTGAGAATCTTTTACCAAGTGCAAAGGATCTTGGCAGTTGTGGAATGTGGAGTATCAGTAGGAACTGCCAGCAGTTATAAATGTGTTTAAAATACGTGCAGATATCCTTTTCATTTCTCTGTGGTTTCTCCTGTGTCCTGTTTGTCTGAAACTGCTCGAGCACATGGTGTCACTGAATCTCCCTTGCCCCAAAATTGTGCCCTGGGGTTGTCCAATCTCTGTCCCACCAGTTTCTGATCATTTTGAGTGCTGGAGTTGTGATGTAACACATGCTTTGTATTCTCACCTTAATCAGTCTTTGTGTAATTGAAGGCTATTAATTATTGTGACAGGGATGTTCTAGACATTCTAGAGCATGAATTTACAGCCTGCTGTAGTGCAGAAGCAGCAGCAGCGAGCAGGATGATGCAGTTTAAAGGCAGCATTGGTGGGTTTGCAGTGAGCTCTCCAAGGATCCTCTCTGCTCAAATTGAGCTCAAATTAAGCACAGATTAAGACAATACAGGTTTCGTTTGTCTTCAAGTTGAGACTTGTACTGGCTTCCACCCAGACCGTCCCCATTGGGTCCATCAACGATGTGCGTGGGAATTTGGAGTAGCCTTTGGGAGAAAAAAGAGCTTTTTTGCCCTACTTGTAGGGTGTGAATTGTAACTATGTGAATTGAAGCTTCATTCTTAGAGGACTAGCTGTCCTCCTCACTCCTAAATTTAGTCAAACCTTTGTACATTCAGGCACTGCCTTGGCAGATGGAGGGAGAGAATGGGAACCTTTCCCTGGCAGCTGTGCCCAGCCCGGTGCCAGAGGGCTGCAGGGTGATTCCCAGTCCTGTGCCCTGGCAGCAGCCTCGGTCCCTGTGCAGGGAAGGAGGGAGGCCCGGTGGCCGGAGCAGCTGCTGGGAAGGAGCTCTCTGGGTCGGTGTTAATGAGGCAGCAGAGGCCGAGGACGGAGCTCTGCAGGGCTCAGCTCCAGCCGCTGGTCAATGCCGAGACAAGTCACTGCCTTGCCTTCACCTTGGCATCTTGTGCTTTAACAGCAGACATTTGTCCTGCTGAAATGTTCCACTCCAGTGACTTTTATCTTTTGCACTTCTTGGGTAAAACAGAAAATAAGTGATGGACAGAGAGGGTGTTGGAGGGGCCGTGCTGTCACCTAGAGCTGCATTTGACTGGGCATTGCTTACTGTGAGCTTGGTTTGATTTTGTTCTTCTTGAGGTTTTTCATTTTCAGACAGAATTCTCTCCAGGCAATACTGGAGATCTACCTGAACTGGATGGGTCTGCCCAGCAGCCCCTGCCTTACACACTTAGGTTGTGTTCTGTGACAATCCATGGCGTTCAGTCCTCACAGCCGCCTTCCCCCCGGGTGTGGGAGAGCTCAGGTGTGCCTGGAAGGTGAGTCCAGCTCTGTCCCTTCCTCAGGGCCAGGGCAGGCTCTGTTTTCTGTATGTGTCACTTCTCATCCAGTGGAACGGTAGTAGGACACTCCCCTACCTCACAGGGTGGCTGACGCTTAATTTGTTTATTAAGAGTAAAGGATTCTTTTGGATTTCTATGGTATTTTCTATCCAGAGGATAGAAAATATGATTGCTGATCTTGTCTAAACTGACATTCTGTGATCAAGTTATTTTCTTAGAGATTCAGTCTTTGTTTTATTTTCATGTCTTTTAAGGGTCAGTTTTACAAAGTACCTAGTTAATGCAGTAATTATTTGTTGAGTAAAGTGTTTCACCAGTGCATTAAATGGAAATAGAACACTAATTTTTAATAAAGTGTTATATTTTGTCTTCCGTGATTTTTCTCCAGCATCATAACTTTTTATTATTGCAGTTGATCTCTTTTGTTCCGTGTTGCCGTTGTGATCCCCACGGAGGATTTGGGGCTGGAGTTCCCGGACCAGGACCGGCAGCGGAGTGGAGGATCCGTGTCCCGCTGTCTCCCCGGATCGCTGGATCCGTGTCCCCCCCGCCCCCGTGTGTCCCCCCCACCCCGTGTCCCTCACCCCGTGTCCCCCCCCCGTGTGTCCCCCCCCCGTGTGTCCCCCCCCCCGTGTGTCCCCCCCCCGTGTGTCCCCCCCCCCGTGTGTCCCCCCCCCCGTGTGTCCCCCCCCCCGTGTGTCCCCCCCCCCGTGTGTCCCCCCCCGTGTGTCCCCCCCCCGTGTGTCCCCCCCCCCGTGTGTCCCCCCCCCCGTGTGTCCCCCCCCGTGTGTCCCCCCCCCCGTGTGTCCCCCCCCCGTGTGTCCCCCCCCCGTGTCTCCCCCCCCGTGTGTCTCCCCCCCCCCGTGTCCCCCCCCGCCCCTCGAGCCGCGCGCGCCTCTGTCCGCACACGGCGCCCCCTCGCGGCCGGGCGGCGCCTCCGCCCCGCCCGCTGACGTCACGCCGCGGTGAAGATGGCGGCGGGCCCGGGTCGGGAGCTGTGAGCGCCCCGGGCCCGCCAACATGAGCTGCTCGGCGGACGCCGTGAAGGACAAGCTGCTGTGGAACGTGAAGAAGGAGGTGAGGGCGGGTGAGGGTCTGGGGCTGTGCGGCGGGCAGAGCCCCGCAGTCCGGGGTCCGTGCCCCGCGGGGGGAACGCCCTGAGGCCCGGCGGGGCCGGGTCCCCCGGGCGGGGAACGGGCTGTGCCCGGGGCCGAGCACGCGGATCTGTCCCGGCGCCGCTCGGCCGGGCTGGCGGGGCGGTGCTGCGCCGGGAGAAGCTCGGTGCTCTTTTTCCCCCGGGCGCACCTGGAGCAGGGATGCCGCTGGCGGGGCTGCTGCTGCGGCAGGAGGCTGACATCGGTTCCCGCTCTCTTTTCCGGGGTTTGTGTTTCCCGTAGTACTCGTTTTTAATAACTTTTTCCTTAGCTGTGAGCTTTAGAGGAGAAGGGGGGGAAATCGCGGATAAAAAATGTATTCCTGAGGTGTCCGTGGATGAGCCGAGCTGGCTCCCGGGTGCCAGAGCCCTGGAAGGCTAGGAAGGGTTAATTTGGGTGGTTGTTCCTGCACACACCCGTGTGACATTCCCGGGCTGGGGCAGTCGGAGCCGTGTGTGCATAAACAGCCCACCCACCCCCCGCGCCTGAGCGTTTGGGCTGGTGGCACTTGGTCCTCGCACGGTGCTCCTTGTCCGGCCGGAGGTGCTCCTTGGTCGGCAGGCGCTCCGTACCTGGCGGGAGGCGCTCCTTGCCGAGCCGGAGGTGCTCGGCAGGACGGACGGAGTGTTCGCTGCGATGGCATCGCGCTGGAGCAGCTCCTGCCGCAGATGAAGGCTCCTACCGGGTTCGGAGGAGGTGCCCGTGATGTGCACAAGCGCTGGACCATGGGCACCTCTGCCGCGCACTCCAGGTGGGGCTCCCTGCGGCCACCTCTCCCCATGCACACAAATATTGTATTTTGTGTTTTTGTGGCACTGGCTGTGGTGTAGTTGCCGGTGTTACACAGCAGTGAAGTGAAGATGTAATGTTTTATCCATGATAGCAGTAGCAAGTATTTTAAACAGGTACCTGTCCTCCTGTTCCTTCCCCTCCCCAGTTAACTGCTGGGGAAGTCCAGGAGCCCTCAAAGTTCAGATGAAAAGTTGTTGTTATGGCCAAGGTTCCTGAGCCTGACTCCCCTGTCTGGTACTCATTAATGCTGGAATCAGAACACATCAGGTGTTGCAGTCAGCGTGGGATGTGTGCAAGGGGCAGAGCAGGGACAGACACGCCAAGGACAGTCTTGTATGTGCAGCAGTGGGACTGTGTCCCAGGATGACCCAGCCAGCAGCTGGCTCTGGGCAGGTGATAGCTGCTGAATGCTGCCAGGAACCTGCCACTTCGATTAGAAACTTGTGCTTGAGCTAGAACCTTTGAGCTGAGGCAGTGTAAGGGTTTATTTAGAACTGGGTGCAGTTGCTCTCCTGAGTAGCACTTAAATATATAAATAAATCTGATAAATGTTTTCCAAGTGTGAACATTGCAATCTTGTGCTAATGCATGAGATGCAAAGTGAAATGGATTTTTATGATCCAAGCTGGCTCAAGATGAAGAGAAGTAGTGTGTAATTAAAAAATCTGAGGCTAATTTGCTTTTAAAGTCTCTAAAATGTTTTTAATTGGACTCTGGTTTTTAAATGACTTGAGTAATGTTTGAAAGTGTTATTTGTACCTTCTGTGTCATCTGTATTTTTGATTTGTCTCTGATTTGTTTTTTCTTTCTCCAAATCCTCACCAATGCTCTTTTAAAGCACTTACAGTGGCTTGGCTTTTTAGGGGTTGGCCAGAGCTTTCCAGCCTGAAATAGCCATGAGAGCCTTTGTTGATTATAAGCAAGTTGAGTTAACACCCTCACCTGTGTCCTCACAGACCTGTGGAAGGGCCCCTGTCTGTGCTCACAGTAAGAAAATGGCTCAGGAGGAAGTTGGAGACACTGAGATGGAGATTTTATTTGTCTTCAATAATCAATTGACAGAGGCAGGAACTGAACACAAGCCACTAGTAACCACCCACCAGATGATGCTGCCCTTAATGACTGTAATTAACTTTTTCCAATAGAATTTTCAACCTCAATTTTTATCATGTGTGACTTCACACAGCCGCTTCTGCCTGCTTGCTGTGTGGTGGGGGCTTGCTGGGAAAACCTCACTCCATGTCCATGTCTGTTCTCAGAGCCCTGGTTCCCCTCCCTTGTCCTTTAAACCCAGACTATTTCCTGTTGAATGGTTTTCCCATAAGCTCAATAGCCAAAGGAGTTCATAGGCAGCAGATTCTTTCTGTGGGCTGTTCCACCAAGCCTGTTAAAATTCAGTTTTCTTTGCAAAGTATAGAACACTCATCTCCAAAGTCACTTGGTGCAAAGTGTTTAGTTTATTTTGCCTCAGTCTCTCGGCTAAAACTTCTGCATTTTTCCTTTGGGAAATTGAACGCTGTTTGCTTTTCCTCAGATGGATTTTCAGTTCCCATTGGTAGGGAATGTATTTTGTTGGCTCTCACAGAAGGAAGACGTGTAATCTGTTTAGAAAATGTAACTGCTGGGATTCATGCTGAGGCCGCTTGGAAGTTCACGTTTCAAGCATTTATCTCTCTCTGCAGGAAAATCTGTTGTGACAAGCAGACTCATAAAACAGGCTTTTTTCTCTGGCCATTTCCATTTGCCTCCTGAAATGGAGGGTTTTGCCATTTCTGGATTTAAACAGTACTTTCTAGCTGTGAAGCAAACAGGATAACAATAACCTTAGCAGTTCTACACTGAACGATTTCAGAGCACTTCAGAAACTCGATTGCTCAACTTGTAGCTGAAATGTAAGGACTTCTGAGCAGAAGTGCAATAGTTATCTAACAGCTTTTATTACACTACCAGGCTTTCATCAGGAGTAAGTCACTGCAGCAGGAGCTGTCAATAAAGGAGATGAGAAGTAGCTGCACAAGCTGAAGAAAGCATGGATGCTGGACATTAGGTTTTCTCCTTTGAGGAAAAAATGCTGTAGGCTTTAACTGTGTTTCTGGTTATTGCGGTGTGTTATGGACATTCTTCTTTACCATTTTTAAAGTTTCCTTATGACAAAACTTTTAAAAAAAATAAACATAAAGGCATTTCTCTTGTGCATTTCCTGAGTGAAGCTTAATAAACAATCCATGTATTATGATGTATGTTTGATGTTTGACTGCTTCTGAAAGTTTTGGCCCTTGTAGGATATGGGAGAAGGTCAGAGCAGTGATCCATTAGAACACACTGCAAATGCTGAGCAGCTTCTCTTTGAGGAGTTTGCTTTGCTTTAGATCTGTATAATGTATAGATTTTCTGTGCTCCTCAAGCGCTGAGCTCTTTCCTTGGGTGGGCAGAGCTTTCCTGTCCCGGCCCTGGGGTGGTTGGCAGATGTGTGCCCCCGGAGCCTGGCACTGTTCCAGGGCGAGCAGGTGTCCCTGGCCAGGGCTGATGCAGTTCCTGCTGCAGCTGCTCCAGGGACAGGCGTGCAGCCTGCTTCAGATGTGAGGCTCCTGTGTTCTGCAGGGGAGGCACAGAGAGCAGCAGGACGTTTCCAGGGCTGGGGCAGGAGCCACTGTCGCTGTTGGCCCCAGCGCTCCCTCCCACCTGCACAGGCTTCTCTCCAGGCTCTGGGAGCAGCCCTGGCCCAGCTGGAGGCTGCAGCCCTCCATCCCTTGCACAAACACAGGTGTAGGCCGGCTGATTCCGTCCCTGTGGGGGTAGATGGGTGGCTGTGGGGGCAGCTGGTGATGCTTCTGTTAATGAGATTAATTTGCAGTTTGGTCAGGTCTGCTAGTAGCTGCCAGTGGGTGTGTGTGGAGGCTTGTGCTCAAAAAGCTCTATTGTCAAGTGCCTCCCGAAATCAGAGACAAAGCAGCAGAATTCCCTATGAAGAGCTGTGCAATATTGCAAGGGAATAAAGGAAATAAGCAAAAAAAAAAAAAAAAGCTTGTGTTCTGTCTCATCAGAAACACTTGCTTTAGCTCCTTGCCTGAAGCATCCATGAATTACGTGGTGGTGAGGGATGACGTGGGATTGAAGAACACTGCATTCCAGCTTTTGAATCTTCTCATATCCTGTCTATGCCTTAAAAATGTTTTCTAATAACACTCAGTCACTCTCCAGAAAATGCACAGAGCTTGCATGGCATCTGGTGGCAGTGTGGAACACACAGAGTGTCTGGTCTGAGAGTCCTGAAAGAGTCCTTAGCTCTGGAGTCCGGATGGTGCTGCTCTAGAAAAGTAGGGTTGATTCTTGAATCTGAAACTCTTTTCTTTCTCAGCTTTTATACACTTAAAATTTTTGTTGACTGGGATGTAAATAACATCCTGAGCTGATTGGGGTGTGCCTGCAAAATGTGTGGTAGCAATGAATTGGCTGCTGAGCACTTGAGGTTTTGCTCCTCGAAACAACTCTTCTTCCTCCCTGTTGTTAGGATTTGAATTCCAGTTACTGTTGTCTGGGATGCTGAGACTGATTTCATGGTCCTGAAGGTGCTCAGAGTTGCTTTTTGTCAGTAGTATATCAGCCCTTTCCTTGGATCAATAAAACTGTGCCAAAGGGATTGCTGAGTACATGGGATAATCCAGATGTGAGAGCCCATTCATGAGACCTCCTCACACCTCTGCTTCTTCCCTGGTACCCTCTTACTCCTCCACCTTCAGCTGTGAGGTCCTAAGTTCTAACAGCCATGTGAAACACCACAGGAAAGAAACACATTGTCTGGCTCAAAGTTTATGCTGTCAGGCCTCAGGTGTGAGCAGTGAGCCAGGTTTTTTAAAGTGCAAAAGGCTTGTTTCGAAGTCCTCAGCTATAAAACATGTTCTACTTTCAAAGCCTCTTACATGTTTGCTTTTTCCCCTCCGATGTTTTCTTTGCAACTCAGTGGGCTCCTGTTTGATAAGAAGCACAAATTCTGGAGGAGCAACTTGATGCAGAATTTGAAGTGAGGCAAATGCCATGTGTTGAAAGGCTCGTGCAGCAAGTGCCAGAGCTGCAGCCTGCTGCCAGCCGGGCTGGGGGTGTAGGAGTGGGCACAGAGGCCCCAAGATGATTACTGGAGGGAGGATGTTTAATTACAGCACCCAGAATTGGTCTCGCAGATTGTCTTGCTGGAGGAGGAAGCCCTCCAAACCAGATAAGACACCTCCACAGGCAGCTGCAGGGCCCAGCTGTCGATGGAGCACTGCACCTGTGGCTTCTCCTGATCCAGTTCTGAGTGGAAAAGCTCAAAACCGTGGGACCTATCAGTGCCATGAAGTGGTACCCAGTTAGCTCTAAATGTTTGAAGAAGAGTGTCTTCTTGACATGGTTAAGTCTTCTGCCATGGTAGCACTTACTCTCGTATATTGAAAGTGAATTGGTATATGTTTAGTCAGAGTGTCATAACCCAGTAATTGTAGCTCTCAGATGAGAGAAGTCAAAGATGATGGTTGATTTGTATATGTAAGAGAGAAAGCTCCCCATGGCCAGGAGGAAATGAGTGTCTGATAAATGAGTTGGTGATGAGCTGGCAACCATTGAGGTTTCATGTGGTGTCAGGCTGAGGAAGCCATTGGGGAGGAATCACTGGCAGATGAACGGAGGGTGACTACAGGCTCATGCCAAGAGCCTCATTGGAAGAATTGTCTGTTTCTTTTTTAATTTTTGAAAGTCAGTAATTTGCAGTGATTTCCCTCTGGAGCTTGACACATCTTGAGCCCTGAAACTGGAAAGGAACTTTGTTTTAAACCATTAAAAAGTGTGATAAGTGTAATTTTATTTGCTACAATTGTTAAATCGTGTCTTGAAGTAAAAACTGAAGCCACTGCCTTCTCTGTAGGTGCTGTAATAATTTTGTATACTGTCTGGTGCAACAGAGCATCGAAGGCATAATTTGTAATTGCTGTGGCATATTCCATGCTTCCCAGGCAGGGGAAAGGTGGCCCTGAACCTCTCTGAGAATGTGTGCTTGTGTCGCTCAGGGATGCACTGTGCTTGAAAAAGAGCAGAATGGCACAAGTGGAAATGGGACGTAGCAATGCAATCTGAGCAGAAGAGACTGTGTTAAGGCCGAGGATGAATCATGTAAAAAGTCTTTCACAGCTGTTTGGAACTTACACTGGAGAAGTTCTTTGGAGAGTACTGTGGGCACGCTGAAATCTGCCTTTTATGAGGCACACCCCAAATAGACCTGTCCTTGTTCTGCCAGAGGTTTCCTCATGCCATGATAAACCCCTCAGGTTTGTTTGTGCTTTCCCTCCTTTAATCCATTCTTCCCTGCAAAATGTGATGTGAGGGAGTTGTTAGTCTGTTGATGAGGGGAAAGGGGCAAGCAGTGGTTGAAACTGAAACTCCCAAGTGCTGTGCTGATTTTATTGGGATCATACAATCATTTCTCTCTATTCATTTTAGGTAAAGCAGATCATGGAAGAAGCTGTCACCCGGAAATTTGTACATGAAGACAGCAGTCACATCATCGCCTTATGTGGTAAATGTCACACGGAGGAGGTCACACTCCCTAACCTTACTTTTCCTCTAGATATTTATTTTCTCTGCTGTCAGAGGTAAATGCAGGGATTTAGCTATTAGAAATCATGGTGTTCAGGCCCATTTCACCTCTGTATTTGCTAGATGTGTGTTTATATTACAAATTGTAAAGTAACTCTTAATAAACTGTCCTTATCCAAGTACCCAGCCAAGATGACAGGTGGCCTTGCTGCAGGCTGGCTGTGTGTTCCAGGGAGCTCCCAGTGTGGTCTGCCTGGTCTCTGTTCCTGGAATCCTGGCCTGGAAGCTGTGCTGCATTGTTGGTGTAATGGGCGGTGGGGTGGCAGCTATTTCTGTTAGACTCTGCTTGGCCAAAATTAGGAATACTTTAGAGTCTTCATACTTCTCTTGTCCTCCTACTGTGATTCCAGTTGGTTTTGTGTTCTGAATTATTCATGGTCTGAAGAACTAGTAAGTCTGTGCTGAGCTACCTCATTATTGCCCAGCAATCCTACCTGTCCTAAGGCAGGACTCCAGCCCGCTGCTGCTTTGAACGGAGGCCTCAATTAACTCTAAACCAGAAGAAGGTGAAGCTGCATGTTCTGTTTTTACTTTGGCTGATTGAATGGAGAAACCCTTCCAGCAGATTTGGCTAACAGCTCCTGGCTGATGCTCTCTTGTGTGTGCAGTTCTCTTCCCTCCCCCATTCCAGTTTCATGTGACTCTTCAAGAGGTTTTTCCCTTCTATTTAAAATTAGATTGGTTCAGTACATGAGTCATTTTTGGTGAATCTTCGTTATAAATATAGAATTCTTGTGAATCATTTTACTCTCCTGCTAGGCTGAGTTTAGCAAGAGTCTCTAAAATACATGATGACTGATTTCAGGGTCTCTCTGCATCAGTAGCTGAACAGTTCTTAGCTGCCCTAGGTCTAGATGGCTGAAGGTGCCAGTTAAATAGCATGTGCCCCTTGTCCTGGAGGAACTGCTCCATCCTGTGCTACCCTTGCTGGCCTGGTGCCTCTGTGCAGGTCAGCTGTGCTAATCCAGAAGGAGGGATTTGTAACCACAAGGACTCTGCTCCAGTCTGTGGTCTCTGCCTGGGTGCTCTGGGAGAGGAAAGCAGTGCTGATGTTTTCATCCTTGTGGAGAAGCAGTGAGTGCAGGAGATTCTGTATTTGTTCCCGACCCAGTGTAAAACCAACCTAAGTTACATCCCAGGAGCTCTGTCATCCCCTCTGATTTCTAGGAGGTCTGGCTCTGTGGTTCAGAGCCACAGCAGCTCCTTTTGGCCTGTGGCTGATGTGTGCCATTGTGGGACAAGATTCTGAATTCCTTTGGGCTGTGGTTGCTGTGGGAGAGTTGCACTGCTGCTGTGGGGCCAGTTAGCGCTGCAGGTGTCTCGGAGCACCTGCAGTGGCCAGCGCTCTGCTGGGAGCTGGCTGTGGCTGTTTGCAGCCTGGCTTCTGGGACAGGTTTCCTTGGGAACGGAGCTGCTCCATGACGTGGGGCTGGCGAGCTTCTGCCTCCTGCCCCTCCTGCCCAGCCTGCCTTCTGCCAGGAGCACTGGCCTGCCTGCTCGCTTCTACAGCTGAGGGAAAAGGGGAAGGCAGAGGAGCAGAGAACAATCTCTGCTGCTGCAGTTACCTGAAGTGTATTTACAGGGGTTCCAGTTCAGTGCATCACACCTACAGTGTTTGTCCAAGAGCTGCCTGCAGTTTGCTAAGCCTTTTCTGTGTGGCTGCCCATCTTTAGTCTGACAGTAATATGCTGCTTGAAGCAATTAAAAAACTTAAGTGAGCTTAATACTGCAAACAGGGTTTATTCATAAATGCCTCAGACACGGTTACTGAAATGATCTCTACATTTTCAGTATCTAGTTTGAAACGAGTCTCAGTAGTTTGTTCTCTTTGAATAATATTTTGAACGTATTAAATGAAGTAATCCTGAATTCTCCATGCTATAAAATAATTGTCATAGAATTCTGGTGGCTTATGGAGAGTTGGTGTGTGTCACAATCAAAATATATGTTGTTTAGGTGTAAATCCATCATGCCAGCTTGGCAGAGGGAATATACTTATTGTGTTTTGGGGAAAGGTTAGAAGTAAATGTGAGTAAAAATGGTAACTTGGGCACTGTTAAACATGCAGAATTTGGCTTTTCAATGAGATTTCAGTTCAAATTAAGGAAGGAATGAACTCTACAAAAAGGTTTTTTTGGCCTGAAGAATAAACCTGTGACCAGTAATTAAACCTGTTAATTAAAATATGCAGAATCCCTTTGTGGCTGAACTGAAAAGGCCAGTTCTGATTTGAGATCCATAATGGTATTTAATGTTGTGCTTGTGGCTTCTTGTAAACCGTGTTTGAGGACGGCAGTGCATGTGTCCCTTGGGATGTGAGGAGAGGAGGGAGCTGAGGGACTGCACTGCTGTTCCTGGGGGATGCTGTGTAGTCCTGGGTGGTTTTATGGCAGGGGCATCACCAGGTGCTTTCCTGTTCCTGAATCTGAACTCAAATCCTGTAAGACATTGAGGCTCTTCTATCAAAGAAAACAAGAAAATTCCCATCTTCTTTTTGTTTTCTTGATGCTTTGTAGCTTTTTTGGTATACTTTGGATACCTGACATGTGCTGTTTCTTCCCATCTTCAGTTACTGATATTTAATTTACCACCAGTGTTGGTTACAGTCCTTCACTTCACGGGTCTAGACCAGACTTACAGAAGAGAAATGCTTTTCCCCTTTTGAACCCAAGAAGAAAATTTGCTGTTTCTGGGTATTACATTACTGCTCTATTCTGACAGATTTGTTGAGGATCTTTGCTGCAGACCCTGCAATTCCAGGTGCAGAGAAGAGCAGAGAGCCTCTCCTAGAGGAGCGGAGGAAGCTTGGCTGGCTCAGCCCTAGGGGATGAGCCGTTCCGTTGATTTAGCTGCATTAACCTCAACTTCTTATTTTTTCATTCCCATTATGCATATTGCTTTTCTTCTCTTATTAACTGCTGAAAATTACTGTTTTTTTTCTGAGCGATGCTATGTTTAAATAACGCAGATCTTAAAAAGAGCTAAACAAAACCATGTCATGATCTGTCCGGTCATACTCTGGGAAAGGGTTTGACTGCAGAGCTGGATCTGGATATTAACTGAAGGTGTTTGTATGGGATCTGTGACTGTGTTTAGTCATGTGTGCAGCCCTTCAAACAAAAGAAGGATGTGGTGCCTGCCTGGCAGAGCTTGGAAGACAATGAATTCCCATTAGTAAGCAGTCCTTGGTGCTGTCTCTGTGTGAATAATGCATCAGAGAGGTGGCCTGAGGCGGACATCTTCCGACCCAGAGAGAGGGGACACTCTGAGCACAGCCAAGTGCTGGCTTGCCCCACTGCCAGTCCAGCCTTCTCTGAAAGCTGAGCAGCCTGTGAACCCTTTGGTGCTTCTAGACAGGGTGCTTGGGGAGGTCCATGCACAAACAGATCCATGCAGCAGCCATGCAGTGCCATGAGCACCCTTGGCCAGCTCTGCAGGGTCTATCCTTCTGTGTGGGTGACTTCCAGGTCTAGAAGCACAGGTGCCAGGTGCTAGGGGAGTTATTGTACTACTTCTTCTCAGTACAGTTTCTCTTGTGTGCTCCTGTAAGTTGTACAGCAGCTCTTTCAGCTTCCCTGCATTTCCTTTGATCAGAAAGGCTCAGATACAGTCCTAACTTGTGCCAGGTCAGAGCCTGACTCCATGGCTGCTTTGGTGAAGCACTCCTGAGCTGGCATTTGTGTCTTACCATGGTGCTTCTGCTCTCAAGCTTCTGCAGTGTCTGTGTACATCAGGACTGCATGAGCGTTTATGGTTCTTAGAAACAGAGCAAGGAGAGCTATCACCCAGAGTGCTTCTGAGATGTCTGTGCTTCAGGCTGTAATTCCACACTTGAGATCTGATGTGTGGGCCCCATTTCCATCCATTGCAGTTTCCTTTGGCAGAGCCCTGGGACATCTAGGCTTGGATAATCATCAGTGTAAGATGTTTCCTTCTTCAAAATCAAGTAGAGGGAATTGTTCTTTGAAATAGCTCTGTGTCACTGAGTATCTGTTCACAGCAAAAGGACTGGTGTGTTCTGAGAATCAGAGTGGCTCTTGGGTCCTCTTCACAGTTTAGAGCCAATCCAGTGTATGACAGGATTGTCATTAATGGATGTGCAAAACACTTACTAAGACTGGACTTTTATCAAACAGTTCGACAGTTTCTTCCCAGCTTCCTAAGGCAGATGAGTGTTGCTGTTGAACACGAAATAAGTCACACAGACACAGCTCAAGGTATGATGAAGGAAAGAGAGACTTTATTTCTTCTCTCACAATTTATAGGTTTCTGACCACGGCCAGGGGTTGGATGGTCAGGATAACACTTTCCCAACCTCACTGGCCGTGAGAGACGTCCATCAAAAGATGTGTAACAGAACGAATGTATACATATCTATGTTTACAGTTACTGCCCTGGGAAAGTCTTTAGAAACTGTGTCAACAAGCTCAAAAAGCTGCGTTTTTGGGGTGACAGATGAGTACTCCATTCATTCTGGAGGTGGGAGGTAGTAGGAAAGCACTTATATGGCTGGACTTTCTGGAGCCATGTAGTTGAGATCTGATAAGGTCTGAAATTTTAGGGCCTTACATGTCTGTAGGAGCACAAAGAGCTTCAGCTGAGGTCATGGATCAGTCTCCATCCACGCTGGCAGTGGAAAACCAGGAATCCTTGGAACATGAATGTAGCTGAAGACTCCTGGAGAGCAGATATCCGGGGTCATTTGGCATGGATTGGGGTTTGAGCTGTAGGAGTGCCCAGCAGTGCTGGTTTTCAGTCTCACTGCTAATCACCCCAGGGTTAGCCACAGCAGTTGGCTTAGTTGTGAGGCTATTTCCTTCACTGGTCTTAGGATGACTTGTTATCTCATTTTGCACAAAGTTAATTGTGTTTGAAAGAAAACACAATTTTGTTCCCATCATTTTCAGCTGGAATGACAGCATTCCAATTCTTCTGAAAATCAGCCCCATTAGGAAGACATGTCATATGCTTTGGGGTTTTTAGCTGATTACCTTGAGGCTTCTAAATAACACTGTGTTCAGATTTGACAGAAAACAAAGAATTCAGTTTCCTCTCTTTTTTCCTTAGCTTACAGAAATGTAACTTCTGTATAAACAGATTAAGGAATCAATTCCCAACCTGACAGTTTATCATCTTAATTCTTTTGGCTTTCTACCCTTGGCATTGATATTTTAAAAAAATTAAGATAATCTGCTATGGAAACGCAGATCTCTCACAAACAAAACAAAGTCTCCCTGCATTACTGCTCCTGTTTGGGAAACAAACATTTTCAATGATGAATAATGCTTAAAAAATAGTTTACAGAGATACTACCTCAACTGATAAATACATTAACCCAGAGAGTGTACCAGAGATAATCATAACTGGGGGGAGGCAAATATTTTTTCATGCACATTTAGAAGGTTTTTGATTGTGCTCCAAAGATGATGCTTAAATTAATGAGTGGTGTGCTTTAGTGGGGAGGAAAAAAACAGAGTGAATATTAGCTCTGATGTGAAATGAAACAGTTTTTGAACTGCATGTGTTTTTAGTTTGAGAAGTGAAATAAAATCTCTTGTGCTTTTTAGAGAACTCTGCTAAACATTTTGCTTTGATCCTGGGCTATCAAACTGAATCATTTTCAATATTTAGAGAAACTTCAGTAATTTTGATTTGCCCTTAACAGTGTTTAATGAAAGCCCTTCTGTTTTCTGAAGGTTGCTGAGAACTTTGAAGCTTAATGATCATGATTTTAAAGAGGAGCAGTCACCAAATTTCAACCCTGAAGTTTCCCAGCCACTTGAGAACTGAGAATGGGAATTGTCCATTGAGATACTTTTTTTATTTTCTAGGGAGTTTTTGAACATAAGATGTTCTGTGGCACAGCCCAACACAAGCACGCTGAGTATGGGTGAACAAGGGTGAGGGAGCAGGTTTGGGTGTCTTGTCTGTAGTCCCTTGCTGTCAGCTGGCACTCAGTGCCAGTGTCTCCCCTGCTTGGCATGTCCAAGTGACACAGCAGGCTGGAACTTGGCAAGAAACTGGGTTTCAAACTGGGCAGATCTGTGATCAGCAGGATAAAGCAACAGCAGCTGGAGATCATGAGCATCTGATGGCTTCTTTATCATCCTCCTCTTTTCACTTGTTTTTAATTTCTTCAGCCTCATGAATTCAATTCCCTGTGCACAGTTTCCATGAAAACAAGGTATTTAGCTGCAGTATTTCTTCCTGTCTAAGGAAAAATCTCATCTGCTAAGTACACCCATAAATAATCCTTCCATGGGCCTTCTTTTCTCTGCTTACCACCCTTCCAGCCCCAGAACTCTCATTTCACAGTCCATTAAGTCATGTCAGAATTTTCGTAGAGGCAGAAAAGGACAGAACCAAACTTGTTCACCTGACCCTGGAAGAAGTAGCTGTGGTGAAGTCATAAAAAAGTGACATTTTCTGAAGCTTGGTGGGCACTGCGATTATTTGAACTGTAAATCAATAATATATCTGCACTTAATTAAATTCAGCAGTGAATACTGCAGAGAATGTTCCTCAGAACTGTCTGGAGTTAATGAATTTTCAGATGGCTGCTGTCAACTGAGCCATACAAGGGAATTACCTGAGCTGTACTGATTTATTCCCAGTGCAGAGCTGTTCTTCCATTCTGTGTGTGATGAATTGCTGCCTCTTCATCTGATCAGCTTTTGTTCGTGTTTGTTGTAGGTACAGTGACAATGGGCAGGCTGGGGATCACACTGGGCTGTGCAGCAGTTACTGACCTGAGTGCACATGCACTTGTAGCCAAAAGCACGTGTACATGTGTGCAAACTACCTGGGTGTGCACACAACCACCCACCGGTTCTTTCTTACTGATGTTACCAGGTTCTCCACAAACAGCTAAATCTTCTATTTTTAGATCTTCTTAGAGTATCAGATTCCAAAAGGGGAAAAATGGTTCATTTTCCCAGAAATGAGTAAATAACCCTATTTCCCTGTCCTAAAGGTTGTTGTACTATAATCCCTGAAATAGTTTGTGTTGTCTCTTTAGGCAGTAGTCTGAGCTGTGCAGTTTGTAACTCCTAGGGATCACCTGGTTTTGGTTAATCAAAAAGCACCAAGGTCCTCTCATGTCTTTTAAAAGCTTCTGCAGCTTGAGGTGACTCTTCTGCCAGTTTGTTGAGAATGTATTATGTTTCCCCTCTGATAGAGCTTGGCTGTGGGTGATGCTGGCAAGGTGCAGTGAGATCAGTGCCTGCCTTGGACACAGAGCCAAAGGAAAGCCCTGGGGGCTCTGCCAGGGAGCTGTGCTTGCTGTGCTGTGCCATTCCTCTGCTGTGGCTGGAGGGATCCCTTCCTGCTGTCCTGTGCCACCAGGGTGGCATCCACACGGTCCCCTGGGTTGGAATGGGATGGCATCTGTGTCACAAGATGTGTTGCTGCCCTGCTTGGATGTTTTGTAGTTTAACTGGATAAAAGCCACGGTGTATTTGCAAGCACATTCAGATCGAGTCAGATGTGAATGTATTCCAGCTGTTCTGGAATAATTCTTGTAGAAGGAGCCTGGAGAGAAGAGTGCTGACAGCCAGTGCTGTTAGTCTCAGTCTGGGGGTGAAGTGTAGGAGAGTTAAGTGACCTGAGGGTCACACAGGCTGGGATGTAATCTGTCCCCCAATCAAATACACAGAACTGGACATGCATAATCTCTTGTCTGGTGGAAAATACATTTTGAGGCAATCCAGCAGCAAATTCCAGTGATTCCAATGACCCCTATGAGTGTGTTATAGGCAGCTGGGGACTCACCCAAGTTCTTGTGATGAGAAATGTGACAGTGGTATAATTAAATACTGGGGCTCTAGGGACGGTCACTGGGGAAATTGCCCTCAGTGGCAGCTGCAGCATTTATTAATAATTAAAGCTATGCCTGCTGTGCTTTTCACTAAATTTGTTTCATTAATATTTTATTGTTTTAAAGAAATAAAAAAAAAGTGGTGAAGGTGGAAAGAGAGCCTGTTTCCTAAGCAACAGCAATGCACTTTGCAGTTATTTTTAAAGGCAAGTTGCTTCATTTAAGATTTGGAATCGAATTGGTGCATTGCTCC
The DNA here is from genome assembly GCF_030490865.1 of Poecile atricapillus. Lineage (NCBI taxonomy): Eukaryota > Metazoa > Chordata > Aves > Passeriformes > Paridae > Poecile > Poecile atricapillus. The sequence goes on along the minus strand of NC_081269.1, from coordinate 1,435,128 downwards.
AGGCATCTGGAAAGCTGCTTTTGTTTTTTCTTTATTTCTAATTGAAAGACAGAGCAAAATAATTGCTGGGTTAAGAGCTGCTGTGATGGTTGCTAGACAGGAGCTAGACTGTGCTGTGAGGAACTTCCCGATGCTGTCATGGCTCTGTGTTCCCCCGCGTGTCATGTCCCCTGTGTGTCACAGCTCCGTGTTCCCCCGTGTGTCACAGCTCTGTGTCATGTCCCCCGTGTGTCACAACTCCATGTCCCCCTGTGTGTCATGGCTCCAGAAGTCCAGTCCCCCTGGCTGCAGACATGGCCAGCACGGGGCTCCTGCTGTCAGAGCAGGGCTGTGCCAGCCCAGGTGTGCTCCATGCTCCTGTGTCTGTGCCAGTGCCGCCAGCGTGGGAAGAGGACTGGCCCTGCTCTCGGTGGCTGTGTCTGATGGCACTGGGCAGGCCGGAGTGTGCCAGAGCTGAGGCCACGGGCACTGCCCCATTGTGCCCTGAGGCAGCTCAGGCTGGCTCTGGCTGCCCCTGGGGTGGGGCTCCTCAGGGTTCAGCAGGCAGGAGGTGTTTCTGTGTGCCCCCCAGTCTGGCCTGGGGCTCAGGTTAGTTTTCAGGGCCCAAACAGTGAGGACAGGTCTTTTTCAGATGCAGGCTTTCAGGTGTTAAGGGATTTGGAGCCTTCAAGTACAATAAGGAGAGGTGTTTCCAGGAAATGCTCAGCACCTGACAGTGTTGGGCGTAAAGCGCAACAAAACACTGCCTTCTCTGAAAAAGAGCGGCAGTGTCAGAGCAGATGGAGTGCCATGTGTTCCTGGAACCAGTGTTCAAGTGGCAGGGGAGCGGCGCTGTCCCGATGGGCTGCCTGCTGCCACCCGGCACAGGAGAACCCTGCTCAGCACTGCACTCAGAGCCCTGTGAGGGCTGTCCTGCCCTGCCCTGGGCACACCCCGGGCATACAGAGCTGGCTCTTTTCCCTTGCCTGTGAATGAATTGGTCTGTTCTCTTTCATCCCTTTGTATGACTCTGTGAGTCATCTGCAGTCTCACTTCAGAAGCTGATAGACAAGGAAGGCTTATTTTTTGTTTTGATTGTTTTGTGGTTTTTTTTTGAAATTTGTATTTCTCATTTCCTTTCCCTGCAGCAGGTTACATGAGAGCTGGATAGATTTCTGCTGCAGTCTTGTGAGGCTGGCATAGTGCAGTGTTTTACCAGTGGCCATCAGGGCATGTTAGTGTGGTTCTGTGTGGCACATGTAAAGTGGGGTGAAAATACTTAGAGAGATTCCAGTTCATTTATATACTGCCATTACCTGTACTTTACAAGGTGCTTGTAGTTGCAGATTAGACACATACTCATGTAATCTGATTCTGAGTTCCTGTCTGTCCCCCCTGCTCTGTTGGTGACCCACACTTGCCCAGGGGCCGTGAGCAGGTGATGCTGGCTGAGCAGGAGGCAGTGGGAGCAGTAACGCTCTGTCCCCTTCCCGCAGGTGTGGTGGAGGCGTGTCTCCTGCACATGCTGAAGCGCAGGGCTGCTGGCTTCCTGCGCACCGACAAGGTGGCCGCGCTCTTCACCAAGGTGGGCAAGACCTGTGCCATAGCTGGAGACGTGTGCAAGAAGGTGCAGGAATTGCAGCAGCAGGTGGAGAGCAGGTGAGGCTGAGGACTGATTATCAGCCAGGTGGATGCAGTGTGTGTGTGCAGCGTGGTGGGACACAGACTGCCCCGTGCGTGCACAGGGGTCTGTCTCGGCCATGGCCTTGTCTTGTCAGTGGCTGTAGATGTTTGTGTTTGATCAAACTAGCAGTGAGCAAAGGGACAGAGATGGGGAACTGGGGCTTTGGTGCTTCATTTTGCTTCTCAGTACAGCAGAGGAGCACATTCAGCCCACAAACAGCAACAGAAGTGACTGATTACTGGTGATTTCAGAGAGGGCTCACAGGTTATGGTGGACCAGCTTGGGCTGTTGGTGGGAAGGGAGGGGATGAAAGGAGGAACTCAAGAACAGACATACTGGAAAAGCTGTTTTGGCATGCTCCTGCCAAACCAGGAATAAATTTGTTGGTATCATAGCAGAAACAGTTAAATTAGTGGATATGAAGAATGATGGGAAGAAGGATGTTACAGGAAAACTGTTCAGTACGTACTGGACTTAAGCACAACAGAATCCTGAAGTCAAGGACTTGAGGTTACTGAAAGTCTTAGACTTCTTGCTGGTGGTGAGTAGCAAAGTTAAAATTTTCCATGTGGTTCTGTAGATGGACTCACAGTGCATGAGTGCCTTGTCCTATAAGCTCATGACAAGAGCATTTTTAATCCTGTTTGTAGGCACTGCTGAACCCTAAGAGCTCTTTGCACATCCTAGGAACTGTTAGCCTCCAATCAATTTGCTGTAAGAAGGGCTTTGCTGAGAGAGTTTGCCTTCAATTATGGAGTTATTTAAATTAGCACTTATATTTCTGTGTAATTTTCTGACATTTATCTTTATTAGACTTGTAATTGTCAGACTTTGTTGTGTAGTTTTTGACTGATATATACCTATTTTTGATCTATTTTTAATTGTGCCTACTCATACAGAGAGGGAATTTATTAATTTTAGTTTTTTAAATGTTGGGAAGAAGGATGCTTTCTACTGAAAATTCACCAGCTTCTCTCCTGGTTAAGAGCCCACACAAACACCCCTCAACCACCAGAGAACTTGGGCTGTGTACTCTAACAGAGAGGAGCAAATGAACTTAAGTTCTGTGGTTTCTCTAGACAAATTTTGTCTTTTTTTCAGCTATTAACAACCACAAAATTTAAGTGCTGTAGAAAATATGCACAGCAAAGACACTATTGGGAAATACTGCAGGGGGTGGACTCGCTCTGCTGGATGTATGAAATGAGACAGAAGGGCTGTAACAGCATAACTGTTCCTGAGGCTGTGGCTTAAGAAAAGCCCTGTTTAGGATGCAACTAAACACACCCAAATTGTTCTGCTGTCAGTGGTGTCACTCGTCTTCCTTGCCTGTGGGCGTGCTGACATTGCCTCCTGTAGGACTTGGGACCCTGTCAATGTGGAGGGGAATTACAGATCTCACCCAAACCACCCCTAACAAGTGTATTAACTCTATGTAACTGAACAGTTTCCTGAAAGGAAACCCAGGTGCTGGCAAAGAACCTGAAAATGTCAGGGTTTCTTTCTTCATTGAGGCAAAATGGGACCTTCTTCTATTTCAAGGGCGAATTTATCTGGAAAAGACATTCAGAGGATTCCTGTTCCCCTCAGCCCAGGGCAGTGTGTGGAGAGCCAAGGCACATGTCCCTGTGCTTTACAGCCACCTTTCTCCTGCAGCTCCACTGTGTTACCCGATGCAGGAGGATGGGTTTCACTGGATGATGGAGCTGTCATCAAACAGTGCAAATTCTGACTACTTTTATTTTTATCACCTTTTGCAGGAAAAATCAGCCAAATGGGCAGGAACCCCTCAAAAGGCAGGGCTCAACCACAAGCAAAACACCTGTCCTGACACCTCAGGCCATCAAGCACATCTGGGTTCGGACAGCCTTGATTGAGAAGGTGCTGGACAAGATTGTGCAGTACATTGTTGACAACTGCAGGTAAGGAAAGTAGCAGAAGCACGGGGATTTGTTGGACTTTTAGGTGTCTGCAGCAAGGGATTTCATCAAAAGTCTTCAGCAAACCCCTGTCATGCAGGCTTCTGGTAAGATGAAAACCAGTTACATAGGCATTTAAAAAAAATGTACTATAGTTTTTCATCACTGACAGTATTTCAGGCTTACAAAAAAGCATTAACAGGCATTCAGCTTTCCAGAAATCAGCTACAAACCTAACTTCAAGTGTATTAGGTGCCCATATTCTAATGGGACCTAGATCTTAGTGGAATAGAAATGTGTTCTAATAGATCATGAGTTGAAAATAATCCTTTGGAACTTTAAAATGTCAGAGAGGAAAATGCCTTTTCTAAATGAAAGAAAGGAGATTAGAACAGGAGGAGCTAGTGACATAAAACCTTAGGGCTATGAAAACAGGTTCTTTGAATCATGTTTCCTTTTTAGAAAAATTAAACTTTGTGTAAAGTGAGTGTCTTCCCTTGTAAAGCCAAAGATCATCAGTGCTCTATGGATGTATTCCCCACAGACTCGTTAAGAGGCAAAGATGAGTCCTTTCTGTTCTGTTCTTGCTTCCTGCTGCCCAGCATCAGCTGTGGTTTGCCAAGGAGTGGCTCTTAACTCCTACCCTTCCTGCCCTCCCCTAACCCATGATACTGAACGCTTAATGGGACAGACTGAGAACAGTCTCCCATAAAAAGAGAAAGGAGGGGACCCTGAATCTTGCTGTGGTCCCAGAAAGGCAGTTTGTTGGCAGGGGTGCTCTTCTTCTGCCCTGGCAATACATTCTTGTTCATCCAAAGCCAATGGGTCTGAACAAGGATGAGAACTAAGGGCAAAGCAGCTTGTTTTCACAGTATTTTCCAAGTTTGTGTTACTGTTTTCCTTGTCATCAGCTTTACTTTCATGATGTATCTTGCCACTAAAAGCAACAGAATGTAAGAAAGGTCTTTGTGCTGTTCAAGCAAACTGTTGCTCTGGGATATGTAACACCAGCTTGGATTTTATGAGCTGTGTACAGAAGAGACAGAGGGAGGGTTGGCCATGTCCCAGAGACACAGTTAATGAAAGCATTTTAGTCCACTGTCTCGGTGTCTGCAGATACATGGGCACAAGGGGTTTTAATTTCTTTTCCATGTAATCCACAAGAGACACATCAGGGGAGTTTGCTCTCAGTTGTTCCATCACTGTGTGTTGTCGGTATTCACCTCACTGCCTTCCCCATACTTTCAGATAAGTTAGAATCAGGTCCTTCATTGCAGGTGTGTGATTTTGAGAACCTGACTTGGTGAATAAAATAAACCTTTTCGTGAGGCTTTTGTGTCATAACTGTTCAAATGCTCCATGTTAGCATCCTTCAGCTCTTCTGTTCTGGAGGAGGAGCAGGTGCTTTAGAGTTTGAGCCCCATCTAGTGAACAGACCACAGAGGACAGCGGCAATCAAGAGCTGTGGGTGTTTGAATTTTTTGGCTGCGTGGTTTTGCAAAGCAGCTTTGCCTGCTGGAATGGCAAGACTTCGGGGTCATTGCAAGAGCAATGTAGTAGTTCACTATTCTTCACAGTTCTTCAAGATGATTCCTCAAAGATGGAAGAGATGTTTAAGAATGTGTGGATTGTTTTGCCTCTGTGGAAAATGGACAAAATTGCTTGCAGAGAACTATTGTTTGTTCCCATATTGCAATTCTGCCCAAAGCCCCAAATCAAATATACTGGGTAAACACACTGAGCACAAGGCAAGCTCCTGCTTCTCTGAGCTCAGCTGAAAAATAGATGAGACGGAATGAGCATATCGAGAGGCCCATTGTATTACACCTGTAGCTAAACCTAAGCTTTGAAATGGTTCATACCAACAAATGTTTTTAACTGGGCTCTGATCTTTTATTTCTAGTAAATACTATGAAAAGGAAGCTTTACTGGCAGATCCTGTTTGTGGCCCAATACTGGCTTCTCTGTTAGGTGAGTTCTTGCAAAGTTACTTCTTATGCTGAAGAAAATAAATAGTTTCTTAAAGCATTTTGCATTATGATAGTGTTACAAGAGGTGAATTTTATATCTTGCATGTAACTATTTATAATAGAGCAACAGTGAAGATGTTTTGTTGCTTACAAGACCAGAGGAGACTGATCATCTGGTTTTATTAGTAATTGTAGTAATTGTAGTAGTAATTGTATTAGTAATTAGTTGGATCAGAAAGCGGAATGGAAATGGATTTTTCCTGAATGCTTGCTGGCAGTTTGTGACTGCTAATGCTGCTGTGGCAGGGTACTGTGTCCTACAGGAACACTCTTATACAGCCCTGGCTAATAGGAGTGATACATTATGATATTGTTGTCTGTTTGTGGGCTGATCCTGTAGGATCGGTGACCATTAATATTCACTTGGTTTGAGAAGGAAGTCTCACCTTCAGTGCTCAGACAGCAGGATAGCACTGGGTATGTCTCTGAACAGACTCAGAAAGTTTCTCCCTTGGTCTCTTTTCCTAGTTGGACCTTGTGCCCTGGAGTACACCAAGCTAAAGACAGCTGACCACTACTGGACAGACCCTTCGGCCGACGAGCTGGTGCAGCGGCACCGGATCCATGGCACACACGGCCGCCAGGACTCCCCCTCCAAGCGCCCAGCCCTGGGAGTAGGTATTTACTCTGTACCTGTTTCTGAGTTAGGGACAGGCTGATAATAAAAACAGCCTCATCAGGGAGATACCTGAATCAGGAACAGGAACCCTTTATTCTCTCTTCTCTAATGGAGCATTATCACAGATTACAAGTCCATTTGGGCCACAATGTCCTCTTTATCTGTATGTAGAAAAGTTTGAGATCCAGCACTAAACTCTGGCTTTTGATGGTTGTGATCTGACCAGGTAGTTCACAAGAAATTCTGAGCTGCCATGGTCAGGGCTGAGTTAAGAGTCCAGGTGATTTCTCTGCAAGCCCTGCTGGCTGCGGCACTCTCTAGAGGCTGAGTTCCTGTGATGTGCCCTGCCTGACCTGCCCTGGCTGTGTTGTAGATCCGGAAGCGCCATTCCAGTGGCAGCACGTCGGAAGATCGCTTTGCTGCTTCGGCACGGGAGTACGTGGAGTCCCTGCACCAGAATTCCCGAACACACCTTCTCTATGGCAAAAACAACGTCCTGGTGCAGCCGGTGAGTGCCTGCAGCTTGGGGCTGTGGCTGGGGCAGAGCTCAGACCTGTCAAGGGGTCGCTGCTCTGTTCTCAGCACAGCGCTGCCTTCTTCTTGGCTCTCCTGTGCTGGGGGTAGGTTTGACATGTGACAAATGCTTTTACTGCCTGACCACTGTCAATGAGCAGTGGGCCTTTAGGCAGGAACAAACATACTGGCCTGTATTTCATAAATCTGCTGACTGTGTTGTGGTTTTTCTCCTCTTTCTAGTAGCAATATTGCATACCAGTACTTTTGCTGGGTTTCCTGCATCACTTGCCACATACTGCAGCTTTGGAACTTGCATGGCATAGAAAGACTGGAACGTATATTTTTATGCAGATATTTTGTGCACTTGAGTCACCTGGGTTGTTTGTTTGTTACTTCTGTGAACAGAAAGATGACTTGGAGGCAATTCCTGGGTATCTTTCCCTTCATCAATCAGCAGATAGTTTGACATTGAAATGGACTCCAAACCAGCTGATGAATGGAACCCTTGGAGATTCAGAACTGGAGAAAAGGTATTAGTTGCATTCAGGAAAGATGGGAAGTACTGTGTAACCTGTTGGGGGGCACCAGGAAAGAGGAAGGGGAGGGGAAGAGGAAAGCAGAGGTTGTACAAACTGGTACCAGAATATCCACTGTGGAGAAACTAGCTTTCCTTTGACGTTTACTTGACTAATAATTTACTTTAATTGGCCAGATTTAATAAGCAGTTATTAACTTAGCAGAGTCTTTCTATCAGGTGCTTGAAACTGCAAGCATTCCTGAATATGGAAAAGACAATGTTTCTGCACTTTCCTTCCCTCTTAGTGTTTACTGGGACTACGCATTGATTGTGCCACTGAGCCAGATCGTCTGCATCCACTGCCATCAGCAACGTAAGCATAACCCTTAAGCATATATTCCTTAACAATACAGAACAGGGAGAGCCACTTGGGTGATTACTTTTCCTCCCTCAGTGTCAGGAGCACCTCTGACTAGTTCTGGCCATGTGGGAGTGAGTGTTAAAATCTCCAGTCCCAGCAGATAGAAGATGACAACTGTATGAGGCTTTCATAGTTTGCCTGTGTCTTGGGTTTCTTTAGGACTAGAGGGCTGATATCATCCTTAGATCACACTGTGCCTTACAAAAGTTTATTTAGCTAGAGATGATCCCCGATAAAGTTTACTTAGAAGGTAAGAGCGGAAAATTGAGGCTCTTATGTAACAGTGTGGACTCCCCTTGTCCTCCTTGCAGCAGAAAGCAGATGGACATTAGTGCTGGTGAGTCAGGATGGGACTCAGAGGCCTCCGCTGCACTTCCCCCAAGGAGGGCACCTCCTCGCCTTCCTGTCCTGTCTGGAAAATGGGCTCCTACCCCGTGGCCAGCTGGAGCCCCCGCTGTGGTCCCAGCAGGGCAAGGTACTGCTTTTTCTGGTGAGCTCTTGGGTGAGGCTGGTGTTGGTATCTCTGCTCCACAGGGCCTGCGCACTGACTTCCAGCTGCTTTATGGTAAAGTAGGATGCAAAATAACTCCATTTAGTCCAGTTTGTTTCTTATACACGTGATCTATAAAAATTGTTCATACCTTCACTGAACAAATAGCTGGAGTCTGCTGTTGCATCAAGATACAAGCCCACACAATAGGAGTGAGACTCAGATGGACTGGACAGAGCTGCTGCCAGAGGCTTGTGGTGCCCAGCTCCTATGGATTACAAGAAAAGGCTGGTTTATAGCACAAAGAAAAAGTAGTATTATATACCCCTAAACCACCAGCTGTATATGACTCCACTGTTTTCCCCCTCACCTCCTCCCAGCATTGAAAGTTTGGCGATTTAAGATGCCACAGGTCTGCGGTACTTAGTTTGTTGTTCTCTGTTAGTCACTCATAGCTGAATGTATGGAATTATTGTTTTCTCTAGGGCAAGGTGTTTCCAAAGCTTCGAAAACGGAACAGCAACAAGTCAGTGGACCTGGAGGAGATGCCAGCTGAGGACACATCCACGGACTATGTCTTCAGAATTATCTATCCTGGACACAAGCACGATAACAGTAAGTGCCTTTGTTCTGCTTTGTTTAAAAAAAAACAAACAAAACAAATGAAAAATCAAATCAGGCATCTGAGAAAATCTTGAAGTAATACCCTGGGACATACATGCAGGTGATGAGCCACATCTTTTTAAGGGGGTAAAAAAAAAAACCAAACCTCTAATAAATTTCACTGGGAGATAGTTGTGATCAACAGGTACAGCTTAGATTTCCTTAATGCAGTGAAACTTGCTATCTTAGTGGAAATGGAGTTGAGGTGGGGAATTTTATATTTTCTCTGTGTTTAACAGAGGAAGTTTTTAAAATACTCCCCTGGGCTTGCAAACTGAGTCTGAAACAAAAAAGATTGCTTGACTAGCCAAGAGCAGTTTTGCTCCTGAAGTGAGGATATTTTTACTGGCCACAACGCTTGCTCATAATGTTGTTATTAGGGAAAAAACCCAACCATAAACTCTGAAAAGTACCCCAAGAACTCCCTGGGCTAAGTTTTCCTGGCTTGGAAGCAGAAACTTAACAATGGATAAACAAAGGTCCTTCCAAGGAAACGAAACGAATTCCCAAGCACCAAACCACCTCATGTCATCAGTGAATACAAATTCCTTACATGCAAGAAGGCATTTGAGCTGGTTCTCAAACAGCATGTTCAGTTTTATTCCCATTGGTAAAGAAGCAAGAATTTCCTGAGAAGATCAGACCTTAAAGTTTACAGGGGATTTGGAGTTACTGCTCATACTGGGACTTACTGCAGCTGAGAAAGCAGGAGTCTCCTCTGCAGCCTCCTGACCCCAGGCCTGGGCCACAGTGCTGGCTGGGCTTTGTCAGGCTCCTGGGCTGGCACAGGTAAGTCCATGCACACACCAGCAAAGCACCTGGTGGAGGAGCTGCAGAGCCCAGGGCTCATGGGGCAGGAGCTGCAGGTCCTGTGCCAGGCAGGAACTCTGCCTGTCTGCAGAGCCACACACAGCTGGGAGCGAGGGTTTGCTGTCCAGATGCATCTGGCACAGGTTTCAGAGAAGGGGCCACAGCATTGCTAGGGGCACAGTGAAGGACAGAAGCTAGCTGGAGACTAGAATTCCTGTGGAGCTTTGCTCAAAAGCATGCCCAGCTGCTGCAGGCTGGCTTGGGGATCTTTCTCCCTTGCCATGGTGTGCCACATGTGCTCTCAGCCTGTGCACACTCAAAGGCTGGCCTGAGTTTGGTGGAGCATGCTTTGTTTCTGTAAGAAACTCAGTTTTCACACCCATTTACAAGAGCTTGTGCCCTCAAGCAGAGGGCAGGATTCAGGTCCTTTGTCTTTGCTGACCATGTCCTTTTGAGCTTTCCCACAGCACTGAGTTCTTTCTTCTTATGCTCCTCTTTCACTATTTTCTTTGAGCAGTAACTATTAACTACCACCACTTAGCTGCCAGCCGCTCTACCTCTGTTGACGATGATGAGGAGGAGGAAGATAAGCTACACGCAATGCTATCAATGATCTGCTCTCGGAACCTCACAGCTCCTAATAGGATGAAAGGTTTTTATCCTCCTCCCCCTGTGTCCCAGAGCTCTCTTGCAGCTCCTTCCACTGATGCATACAACAGTGTTGGCATTATTACAGAGAAAGACATTTCACTCACGCCATGAGATCTGGAGATGGAGGTGACTGTGTAGAGAGGCTGGGAATGGGCTCACAGCCTGTGGGGAGTGGGAGCAGCATCTTCCCTCTCCCTTGATGTGTGTGCTGCTGAGCAGCAAACCTCCTCTCCTCTGGGGCTTCCTGCCCCACCTTCATAAAGGCTGGATACTGGAGCAGGTTCTCAGGAGAGAAGGAGGGAGTGTAACAGCTTTGTGTTCTCACAGATGAGGTAGCAGAGTATGCAGAGAAGGCTGTGTGGAGATGCAGTGCCTGTCTGGGGTCGGTGATTTCATTCCACTTGCATCCATAGGCTGGGTGGGCTTCAGAGGATCAGCTGTGAGCTCCACCACCCACAAATTTGTCATCTATTTCTTCATATTATTTAAGCTGGTATTCTCAAGATGCATGTGCATTTGGCATCCAGCAGTTTAGCTCTGAATTCTGAGAAGTCCTTGCTTTTATACCCCGGACTGGTGGGACTGACTGCAAGAGACAATAATTGGCCTCCATCTCTGTACAATGCTGAAGTTCTGGGTTGGACAGGGTAGGAACAGGTGTTCAAGGAGAGCCTCAATTCTTCTAGGCTGCCCATGCACTTATCCCAAGGGAGCAGCCCCTGGAAATTGATAAAGCCCAACCCAAGTTAATAAAGAGTTCTTGGAAGGTATGGATAGAAAGAAGTTCCAAAAATAGTGCTCCCCTTGGAAAAAGATGCTGTTTCAGGAAGTTTCAGTGTCCTAACTGATTGTGCTTGGATATGGGCAAAAATGCGAAGAATGTTCAATTGCCACATACACATTAAGCATAAGGCACACAATTTAGTCTTTAGTCAGTTGATAGAACTTGTAAGTTATGCCACTAGAATGGCTGTCAGGTGTCTGCTTTTGGTTATTTAATCTTGAAGGGGATGGTAGAGTTAGGGATGTATCTGGGAATAGCCTGGCTGGGCTGCTGTCTTCTCCAGCAGCCCCATCCCATAATGACAACACTGTTGTAGCAGGTTTGCCAGCCATCTGCTTTGACATTTTGCAACATGCTCGACTTTTGCATGTAGCTGAAGTTACAGATAACACCACTACAATTAAATAAAAGATGCTGTTCACTCTAATTCTTCACTAATTCAGGTACCTTTCATCTGAATCTTTAGGTTCTGTGGGGTTCTTTCCTTGTTTCTCTAAAAAACAGAATAAAAAATTAAAACTGAAAAGACCAATTTTCCTGTCTACAGAGGGGAGGCAAAAACTAATGATCTAAAAATGTTTATCCAGTGGTTTTTATTTGAACCCAATAAGAAGCTGCAATAAAGACTGGGTCGTTCAGCTCCTTCCTGAAGAATTAAGGTGAAGAGCATTTTTGCATCACACTTTGTTTTGTGAAATGAAACACACATGACTGCTTCCGCATGAGCCTGTGCTTTTTCTGTTAACAAATGGGTTTACTCCATGCCTCCCTCACCTCTGCCCACTTTCTAATAGGCACTCCTAAAATGCTTTGTGCTACCTTGATTTAAAATGCATGAGATGGTTTGGAATTGCCCCCTCCCCCAACCACTCAACAAATACCTGTTTTAAAAGCACAGCCCAGGGGACTGGATTTTGCTTGTAACTGTTAATCTAGTGGCATACTTTATGACATACATTATTGTATTTGCCTTAATTTTAATCATGGGTGAGCTGAAAGGCCAGTTATTTATTATAAAGCAAAAGCCCCACGAGTTCAAATGCCAGCTGGGAAGGCTGAAGAGCTGAAGCCAAGCTTTCTGAAGGGAGTTGCTGGTTTTTTAAGTTGCCTTTCTGAAGCTGATTAAAAAGGCAAATAGACTGGTGGAGCAGGGATAACTCAGGAAGCTGCATGGTACAGTTGGATCAGATACTTCTGTAGAGAGTATTCTTTTATGAGTATAGTGTGGGCATTAGCAGGACTGGAACTGTCCTTCTGTGCTAAGTATTTTAGGATCTGGTTCTGAAGAGGAAAGCATCATCTTCTGAAAGTAACTGACTCAGTTTGCCTTAATTTCTTTCATTCTCCAGCTTTCACTCTGGCTGGACCAGCAGTTCCATGGCTGATTCCAGGAACTGCAAAATGAAATCCTGAGGCCTGAATTAAATAGAAGGTTGGGCTAGATGATCTCTTCTGGCCATAAATAACATTTCCATAGTATTACACAAGAACCAGTTGAGTTGTTACTGCAGCACCCTTTTCTCTAATCTCTTGAAACATGAACTGGGATGTGCATGGGCAAGAGAGGTGCAAATGGTGAAGGAGCTTGGCTTCCTGGGAAAGGACCCTGCACAGCATGCTGCAGGTCCAGAGCAGTGATTCTGAGGATGCCACTCTCCTGTTTCTGGAACCGAGGTTCAGAGCCTGTTGAGAAGTGATGCATGAACCATCAGGATGCACAGGTGGAGGAGGGGAAGAGAAGGGAAAAGGCTGATGTCCTTCTGTCTTTGGTTTTTCCACAGATACCAGTGAGATGATAGAGATGCAAGGCTTTGGGGCAAACCTGCTGTCATGGCAGCTGGAGCACTGCAGCCAGGGCTCCTCCTGTGTCTCCTGTTCCATGGGCAGCTCTCCCTACGACATTCCCAGCTGCTGCAACTGCATCCACGACCGGTGAGCAAGCTGTGCAGACAGCTTATCTGGGACTGTGTGCATGCCACAGGTAAAAGCAGGAAGGTTTGAGTGGTTGCAGCACTCAAGACAAACAGTTACAATTTTCAAGTAACAGTTTTCAAGTAGTTTCTAACATAAAAAGATGAGTTTGGCAGCAAGAAATTTAGTTTATTAAAACTAACCTGTTAAACTATGCTCAAGTCACATTTTGATAGAAAAATTGTATCTAGTTCTTTTGCCTTGTGTAAAATACTTCAGCTCTGGGAATGTTATCTTTAACAAGTCATTAACAGTTGGATGAAGGGCAACAGTTCAATTTGACACAGACTTCTACAGTGCACCTGCAGCAATTGTGGCTGTGTGCCAGGGGGAAATCTGTCTGGGGCCAAAGTGTTGTTGGGGGAAATGCTTTAATAAGTGGAGTTTGCTCTTACTGCTCCTTTAATTAAATAAGTCTTGGTGCAGAGAAATAATTGCTGTGTGTAGAACACAGGGATCAGCATGAAATTTCTGATGCTCTCTGTCCTCACCACCTGCTCTTGTCCTGTTGATGCCTCTCACAGAACTCCACTAAAGATGTTGTGTGAAAGCATGAAGAGGCAGATCATTTCCAGAGCTTTTTATGGATGTAAGTGAAACTTCTTGTATCTGGCCCATGTGGTATCCACATGCTTATCTAAATAACGTGGATGTTGCTGGTCTGTGTCTGATCTGTTTAACATTTGGCTCTGCTGTAGTTGCTCATTCTCACACAGTGCAGAGCGAGTTCAGTGCAGGCACGACTGTTCCTGGGGCTCCAGTGCCCCTCAGGCAGGGCTGTGGCTGAGCTGGCCCTCGGTGTCCCCGCAGGGCTGGCGCACTGCCGACACCTGTCCACGGTGCGCACGCACCTCTCGGCGCTGGTCAACCACAGCATTGTGCCCCCCGCCAGCCCCGCCAGCGCCGCCGCCGGCCTCACCACGGAGGTGTGGAGCAAGTACCAGAAGGACATGAAGGTCAGTGACACGTCCCCTTCATGTTGGTGTGCTCCACATGCTGCTGCATGGGGCAGGGATCACCTGCACTGACTCCAAAAAATGCTAAAGGTGTTCGACCACAGCTCACTTCTCAGCTAGTGAGAGAGTCAGTTCATAGAATCTCTTCTCTCCTTTGCTTCTCTGTTGATGGCAAAGATATAAATTGGTATCAAAGCAACTGATCTGTTCAAATTTATATTATTTTCATGGACGGCATGACAGCCTGCATTAGACTGGATTTCAGCTAAGGCCCTAAAGGCTTGAATCAAGCTGCAGAGATTATTTAGTGTCCTGCATGTATTTCACTGTCTCTGTACCCAGTGTGAAGCTTCTCTGCGTGTACCTGAGTCAAATACAGATGTATTGCCTTCAACACCTCTTTCTCCTGGCCACTATAGAACTACAAGGAACTGGAATTACTAAGAAGAGTTTACTATGGTGGGGTCCAGCATGAGATTCGGAAGGAAGTGTGGCCATTCTTGTTAGGTCACTACAAATTTGGCATGGCCAAGAAGGAGATGGACCAGGTAAGCCATAGCTTCTGTGGAATCCGAGTTATGTTTGCAGAGTAGGTTTTGTTTTCTGAATAGCAACTGTTGGTCTTTATTACTGTGTAATATTCCTAAGGGAAAAACACTACTGAAAACATTAGTAACATATACTAGCAGAGGGGTTTTGATACCATGTTTTAATGTTTGAATGTCACTAAATGAGAGTTCTTTCTTTCTTCAAGTCAGGGAACCTGCATTCAGCTCTGCCTGTGGCATATACATGCCCTGAGCATACCCTGTGTCCACAAATTTGTCACTTAGAAAATGGGGAGACATTGACAGTTGGATGGGAATTTTCCACACCCCTCCTTTTATATGGTGTGTTAGCTGAATTATACTTCAGACAGCTCCTTGAAATAACTACCTTTTCTCCATGGTACTGCATCTGCATGCATGGACTTCTGCTGGAGCTGGGAACAGCCCACATGGACTCTCTGGAGTTACTGTGTGGTGGTAAAACATTGCTTTTCTGTGACATCACCCAAAGATTGGCTGAACTGGATGGAACAGTAATGAGGTTTGGCCTGGAATATAATTAACATGTTAATCTGCTTTTCAGTTAGTGTTATTACCAGGGACATAGCACTCATGCAGTAGCTGATTCTGTCCTCAATTAAATTGATAAGAAGCGGTTTATATATCAAAACATTTGGCATTTGCTAACTCCCAATTACTTTACATGCCAAAGGAGTAATTTATATCCTTGTGAGCACCTGCAGAGCAGAAGGGCAG
Organism: Poecile atricapillus; assembly: GCF_030490865.1. NCBI lineage: Eukaryota > Metazoa > Chordata > Aves > Passeriformes > Paridae > Poecile > Poecile atricapillus. The sequence continues at coordinate 1,419,814 of NC_081269.1, read as the reverse complement.
CTTGACCTTGAGCCTTGCCAGGGACAAATCTGTGTCTTGCAAATGGGGTACTTTATAAACATCTCCCTTTTTACTAAACATTGCTGTGGCAATTTGAGCTGTCTTCCAATAATCTTTAAAAGCCAGTTCTGAACACAGATGGAGAAGGAGAGCCCTTCACTGTTCAAACTGGGTCACAGTCCAGATTTTCCACCCTGAATTCAGTCATCTCAGTAGATGTTTAGTATAGATTTCCTGGCTGTAGTGTGTACATCAAGAATGTTTTACTGAGCACTGCTCCATTCTTTTTTTAATCTCAGATTTTCAAGAAAGGCAGGATATTGGAGGTTTCTTGCATAGATTGCATTTTGTTGTGTCTGATCTCCACACCTATATGAACTATCAGATTTATGGTCCATGTGCAGAAATAAAAGGTATGTCTAGAAATTAACAAAAAGACACAGATGATTAGTTTTTAGAGTGGGAGATGTGAAGCCATCTCTCAGGGATGCTAGTCCCATCTTGAAAGGGCAATTGCATTTGTACAGCTAGAGCATAGGAGATTTTGCAAGAAGAGATAAATACTGGAGTCTTTATGATAGGAATTACAGTAAATTCATACAGAGATGTTACAAGATAGAAAAGATCTTATCTGCAGAACACAGGATCCTAGAGAAGAATTTTCTCCCTGAGTTTGTACCCTACTCTAACCCAGGAGTACTCTGAACTTACCTGGAATTGTAATGAGCTACTCAACACCAATAGTAAACAAGAGTAATAACTGGCTCCTCAAAGGAATGGGTTGTTGGAGACTGAAGCTTATACTGAATGTAGGAGTCTGTTAAATGAGTGACATGAAAACAGTCACAACACCTGCACGTACAGGAAACTCGTGTCCTTAAATGAAGTCACTGAAGGTGATTTATCATCTTTGTCTTCTGAAGGTATTTTTGCACTCCCAGATGTGGCTGTCCTCCAGCCCTCCACTAACTGTAGTATTTTATGATTTATGACTCGACAGCTACCTCAAGTGACAAACAGCCTGCAGCTCTTAGCATGAATGCTCGGGTAGCAGCTCAGCCAGCCGAGTGCAGAGCCTGGAGCCAGCTCACAATTGTGGTTTCTCTTCAGCTCTTGACAAGTGACAGAGTAGTAAAATTGCTACATGTCCCTTAATAGCTCAAGGGGGTTTCTGTGGCTGTCTTTCAAAAGCCACCAGTGACAAAGATCTGTTTTATTCCTGTGGTGCCCAGTGTGGATAGATTTGGCCATGCACAGTGCAGCCACAGGATGGGGCTGTGGGAGCTGGGATTCCAGAGTTTCTCCCAGGATCTGACTGTACAGGCTGGTGTCTATAAACTTGTGACCTGGAATTCTTCACAAGGGCTACCTTAGAGCTGGAACAGAGGAGTTGGAAGAAGTGTGATGGAATTAGGGATGACGCAGGTAGAGGCAGCGCTTGCTCTGTAGATTGCACCTGACTTCTGTGTGAGGTTTCACATGGCATCTTTTGTTCTGTCCCAGGTCACGGTCACAGTGGCACAATGCTTTGATAGTGTATGCACCTGCTTATATGGATCCCTTCTGGTGCCTACAGTGTTATTAATTCCCTGCATTTAATACCCAATACCTGACTACTGCTCTCCAGTCACAGGGATGTGCTGCTTCAGCAAAAGGGCCTTGGCATCCTTTGGGCTTTCAGTCTGAGACCCTGCACCTGCCTTAGACCTCTTCCTCCTGTTTCCTCCCTGTGTCAATGCCTTCTGGCAAGGAGGGTAGCGTCTCAGGATCTGTCTCTGTCTGCAGGTGGATGCAGACATTGCTCTGAGGTACCAGAAGGTGATGGCTGAGTGGAAGGCCTGCGAGGTCATTGTGAAGCAACGAGAGAAGGAGTCACATTCAGCCACGCTGGCCAAGTTTTCGTCAGGCAGCAGCATTGACAGCCACGTCCAGCGGCTCATCCACAGGGACTCCACCATCAGCAATGATGTAGGTATTCCCTTCCACTCACCATCTGGAGTGGGCAGTGCTCAGCATTTGCAGAGGTGCAGCCCCAGGAGGCAGAGATAAAGGTTAGCACAGCTCCTGAATCCTGGGTAGAGATTGGAGCTGTGGTGTCTCTTTGTTAGAGTGAAAAGCAGGTCTGAATTTTGGATAGTCTACAGCTGTTCTTAGGCAGGACAGGTTCTTAGAGTCTAAAGGGCTCTAAGGTTCACCTACGAAGGCAGATCCCCTCTCATCAGAGGAACAGCTCTCCAGATCTCTTCCTTGTAGGTGCTGTAGTCAGGCCCAGCACAGAGAAATTATCACTGCTATTGAAGCACGTTTGGTTTTGCACATCACAGGTGTTCATATCTGTGGATGAAACTGACTCAGTGGAGCAGGAGCCCAAGGGCCAGGAGGACCCCACACTGACAGCAGTGCCGGCCCCCGTGGCCGTGGAGTTCGACTCACCCGACTCGGGTCTGCCGTCCTCCAGGAACTACTCGGTGGCCTCGGGCATCCTGTCCAGCATTGATGACGGGCAGAGCGGCTCCTTCGAGGATGGGGCTGAGGAAGAAGCCAGCCCTGAGGCGGGAAGGACTGAGCCAGGCACACCCCGCGTGCAGAGAGCCAAGCCAGGGGTGCTGCAGTCGCAGGACTCCATCTCAGAGGAGCAGCTGTGTTCCCAGGGGGATTATTTAGTGGATGTCGCCTCTGTCTGCGCTGCGTCCTACACAGTAGGTCGCAACCGAAGTACCATCATCTCTGCACAGAATTGCTTTTTTAGCAAACACTGGTACTTTTTCAGATAGGATTTAATGAGAGAGAGTCCCAAACTGAAACTACAGCTGGTGGGATCATAACTGAGGACTTTTGTATCCAAATCCCTTCATTTGGATTTTGAGCTGGATTGGAAATAAGGCAGCAAGAAACATTTAGGTGTGTTTTTAAGCAGGAGGGCAAGACAGCCAGTGTGGTACATTTCTAGCAGTTAGAACTTTCTGGGGCCTGGGGGTGTGGACAACATACTGCTTGTCAGATTCTAGTGTTATTTAAAACAAGTTTAAACCTCCATCTAGTCAGATTGAACCACAACCTAAATCTAGATTCAAGATGCCACTACCTCTGTTACTCTTGCTGTCTTACAGCAGCATAGTTTCTCCTTCTCTCTGCTGAAGTTATTTAGCTGGAAATAGCCATTTAGAAATAGTAGAGGTTTAGCACATTTCCCAGTGAAAACAAATGTGTTTTACCTGGCCTTTTTGACAGTAATTAAGTATTACAATACCCTCATCTGCTCAGAGGATAATTGTACTGTTTCTGGTTTGGTGATTCTCAGAGCAAATCTGCACAGAGTCCTGGGAATGCTGTAAAGTTTGCAGATCTAACTAAAACTTCTCTGTTCTAGATAGAGTTGTTGGACACTGTTGCCTTAAATTTGCACAGAATTGATAAAGATGTCCAGAGATGTGATCGGAATTACTGGTATTTTACTGCTGAGAACCTGGAGAAGCTCCGAAATGTCATGTGCAGGTAATGAGCTTGTAAACCCAACTACTTTCACATTTCTGCCAATCCATAAGATAATTGATAAACTATAATAATATGCAAATAGCAGTCAATAACAATTCTCACTAATGAATTTAAAACAACTTGCCAGAAGGAGGAACAGGCAGGATGGCAGGTTAGAGCATAGGTCCGAGTTTGGAATGCAGATTTGAGACAATTTCTCAAGTGAAAGACCCTATTATAGAGAACTGTTCTCTGAATGTACTCTGAGGTTTGGGTTTCTCCTGATCAGGATGATACCTCCATGCTCAGAGGGCCACTTTATCCAGGCAGCAAACAGTAAAGGGTTGTGAAATACTCTGGGAAGTGTCAGAAGGTTCTGAGATTTGCACCTTCAGCAGCTGCTTAGGATTTGATCTCACATATGGAATCAGCCTTCAATACAAGGATTTCTTCTTTCCACAGCTATGTCTGGGAGCACCTAGAAGTTGGTTATGTCCAAGGAATGTGTGACCTCCTGGCTCCTTTGATGGTTATTCTTGACAATGGTAGGAAGGGGCTTCCTTTGGGACATGCTGGTATCCTTAGTGAGGTCTTTCCTTAGAAATGCTGTTTCAGAAGGGAAAAATTTCTACATTAACCAGGGCTAGGTCACCAGCAAAATCAAACCTGTAGCTTGTGATTTGTGTTTTTTCCACCTGTGGCTGTTGAAATGGCTCACGTTAGTGTCTTGGGGCTGCCGTGTCACTCACTGACTTCCAGATTAAATTTTACCAAAGTTAGTAAAATTACTGTGTTCTGGCAGTTCCTGATGCTGAAAAGTCAGCTGCAGGCTGGATTCTTTGAAACATAACCAGTGAAAGTGATCCAGAGTTGGGAACCAACCTCTCTTTCATCTAAATCCTGGGATTCAGAGAACAGCAATAGGGGAAGACCCTGTTTTTCCCAAGCCCTGCAGTTCCATTATTTTTGTTCAAGAAGTCCCACAATTGCCAGTACTGAATATCTGCCTTGTCCCTGCAGATCAGCTGGCCTACAGCTGCTTCAGCCACCTGATGAAGAGGATGAGCCAGAACTTCCCCAATGGAGGTGCTATGGACATGCACTTTGCCAACATGCGGTCCCTTATCCAGGTGAGTCTGCTTTAAGGGTGTCTGAAAGAAGACAAGGCTGTGGCAGAGGCTCAGTGAAGGGCAAGAGCTCCAAGGAGTGGGGTTCAGGCCTGACTTCAGAGCTGGGCAGGAGTTGTAAGTGGATTTGTAGAGTTACAGCCTGAGAGCAGAGGTGGAGATGGACATTTGCCACTTGTTGAAAATCAGTGGGATCTTCACCTTGTTCCTTGGCGCTTTAAAGTCATGGTGAAGATCAACTGTGACTCCTCAGCTCAGCACTGAGTCAGGGCACCAAGGTCACAGCACTGGCACCCACAGCAAAGGGCTGTTTCTGTGCTGAGCAGCTGCTCTGACCATGGGATGAAGAGCAGAGTGGGAGTCCAGTGCTTCTGACCTTGGATGCTTTCCGACCACATTCTGACAGCTGATGTTTTCCATTCTAGATTCTGGACTCGGAACTTTTTGAATTGATGCACCAGAACGGAGATTACACTCATTTTTACTTCTGCTATCGCTGGTTCCTGCTTGACTTTAAAAGAGGTAATAATGTTCTGTGCCTGTAGTTTAGAGTTGTGTAGAACTGTAACAGCTCTTTGTTTTGGTATGAGTGTCTGTCAGGATGGTCAGTGGCAGCTGGGATCACTGGGGAGTTTGTAGTCAGGAGGGGTAATACAGCTCTGAGATGAAACAGCACTGGAATGAGTCCAGGCTTAGAAAGGAGAGTTGCAAATTCCTGATGATGTGATTGAAGCCAAGTTCCTGCCCAGTGCAAATGCCTGGTTGCTCAAGAAGGTGATCCCACTCCTCTGTAAGCTTTGATACCTCCTGTCTCATCCCTGTGGTAACAAGGAGCTGCTCAGCAGTAGCTCAGGAGCTGCTGTACTTTCAGTGAGGCACCTTGTATGGTGTGGGAGCACCCCTGGATCCCAGGATCCTTGTACAAACACACTCCAGCAGAGTGTTGGTGCTGACAGGCCCACTGCAAAGCCAAGATACCCCTGGACACACGGTCAGACCTGCAGCCTGTCACATAGCCCTGTAGAACACCCGGGCCTCCTGTGCTGCTCTCACATGGTCACTGTGGTTCAGGTACCTTCCTGGGCTTGGCTCTGCACCACCCCACCTCTAGGCTGTGGTAATTGTTCTTTAAGCCAGCCTGTGCCTCACGTGCACAAGGGACAGGAGTTGGCTGGAGGAGAGGGGGAGAGGAAAAGGAGGAGTCTTCAGGTTTTGTTCATGTCTGAATAAGGCCTGTAGACATTGGTGAGAGAGGAGGGACATGGTCAGTTGAATAATCAGATGCTCTTGTAATGTTTATTCCCATTCAGAATTGTTGTACGAGGATGTATTTACAGTGTGGGAAGTTATTTGGGCAGCAAAGCACATCTCTTCAGAACATTTTGTCCTTTTCATTGCCTTAGCACTTGTGGAAGTTTATCGAGAGATTATCCGTGATAACAACATGGACTTCACTGATATCATCAAGTTTTTTAATGGTAAGAGCCATTGTGATAAAAAGTAATGAGACTTTGCTCCTTCTCCCTTCCTGAGACTGTCTGGTGCAGTTCTTGTTGTGACAAATCCCTGCTCATTTTAAGCTCTGAGTCTCAGTGCCGGGTCTTGCAGCACAAGGGATCCATCCACACCTTTAATTCTCCAAAACCAACTCCCTGCAATGCTCTGGGGTTGCTGCTTGTTATAGTAATTAATTAATGCTAATGCTACATGAATATCAGTGCCAGGGCAGGAAGGTGGTGCTGACAGTAAAGATGTTTGTCTGTGTGTCTTAGAAATGGCTGAGCACCACGATGCTGCGGAGATCCTGAGGATAGCCAGAGACCTTGTCTACAAAGTGCAAACACTGATTGAGAACAAGTGACCATGGACAGGCTGTCCCTGGGGCTTCGCTGTCAGCCACTGGATGGAGCATTCCTTGCACTGTAATTCCAAATGGTGTTTTAATTGCATCTTCCATGTAATGTAATAAATAGTGAGGAGATGGTAACAGACTTTTAAAACTCGAACTTTCCCTTCACCAGATGAGATTGATGTTTGATAGTCCTTGTTACACTCACTTTGTATTTCTAGACAAAACCTTTTTGCATTCTCTATTTCCCTCTCTAGAAGACATCTGTTCTACATCTTTGTGATGTTGAAAGGGGGGATCTGACAAACTGCAACATTTCTATTTTGACTTACTGCACCTGTAAAGCCTGGATGCACCTTGTGTGCTCTGCCAGAAGCTGCTATGGAGGCAAGGTTGCCAGCACTGGACTGGGTCCTTGGAGGAGCACGGTCCTGGACTCACTGTCTTTGCCTTGAACATGGAAGAGAATGTGTCTGAGCTTATGTTGCTAAAACATTTGGGTTTGTATTTAGCAGTGACTAAAGCTGATAAGGTTCCTGCTGGGAGAATGGCCTTAACCTAAATGCCACAGGTCATGGGAGCAGTGATGGAGCTCATGAGCTAAAACACCAGTCTGGCCTTGGCTGACTGGCTCACACTGCTCAGTCTTCATGGCCCACACAGCCCTGCCTTTGTCTTGCTTTGCAAACTGACCCTGTGACCACTGCCAGCTGCCAGACCCTGCTCTGTGTTGCTCAGGTAAGCAGCTCCAGCCCATGGACAGGACCCTGCTCATACTGGCAGCTCCTGCTCCTTGTGCTGTGCAGAGCCGTGGATTCACATCCCATGGGGAGCAGATGGCAGCACCCAGCCTCCCCTAGATCCCTCACTTCACCCTCCTCCTCCCTGCCCTGCAGAGCTTTCAGGGGCGTGTCCCCATGGGGTCCCACAAACCAGGATCTCTGCAAACAGGATCAGCCCCTGCCAGGTGAGGAAGCTGGAATTGCTGGAGGGCTCTGAGTTGCTGCTGCAGCCCCTGCTCAGCTGTGGAGCCCTCAGTGAGCTCCAGGACGGTCTGTGGCGGGGCTGGGGGGAACGGGGCTCCCACCAGCACTGCTGGGCTCTGCTGGGGCTGCTGGCCTCCTCTGCACTGCACGGGGTAGGACTCTCAGCTCTGCTCTACTTGCTCTCCCCAGGTGCCTGTTGCTGCTAAGTGAAAGTGTATCTCTGGGCCAGCCAGAGGGAGGGAGGATGGAGGTTCTTGTTCACGGAGTCAACTGCAGATTCCACGGGTACTTATGACCCATTCTCCCGGCACAGAAAGTCCCACAGCCCTTGCTCCCATCCATCCCTGCTCCCGTCCCTGCTCCCATCCCTGCTCCCATCCCTGCTTCTGGCTCTGTACAGGCCTGAGCCCATCCCCAGTCCCAGCAGTGCCCAACCTCTGCAGCCCTTTGGCTGCTCTGCAGTTCCAGAAGTGCTCCAGGTGTGTCTGTCGGTTCACTTGAAAACTGAAAAAGTATTTTTTAAAAGAATGAGAAGAGTGAGAAAAACCTGCACCTCCCAGAGCCCGGGGAGTGATGGATGTACAGATAATACTGCACTATTTTCCTTTGGTATGTTGGGAATGTTCTGTACAGCTGTTTCACACAAACCCAATCAGTGAACTTTGCTGTATTTGTTAGAACATTCTGTCTGATTGGATTTTATCAATGTTATGTATTATTTTTGTTGGGAGCAAACTCTTCTCTTTATTGCTCAATTATTTATGTTTAAATGTAACTTATGAATAAATACTTATCGTCAAGGCATCCTGTGGAGCTCTTTGGGAGCAATTTCTCTCCCCCCAAGGTGATTCCAGCAACGTAACAGGGATGAGGCTGTCTGGGAGGATAGGGAAAGATGTAATTAATGTTTCTCTGATGAGCTGCATGGGCTGTAGTGCTAAAGGCAATAAATAGGTCACCATTAAGTAGACTCCTGAGGTCTCTTAAATTACTTTAAGGGCAGCTTTCATGTACGCAGTGGCTGAGCCTGAGCCAGCCCAGCCCAGGAACAGAAGTAGGCTTATGGTAAGTGTCAAAGAGTTTCATCCTGAAATTTTAGGCCTGATTGTGCTGCAGCTGTATTGAATCCAGCTGAGCTGCTGGACTTCCAGGAGAGATCCTCCTCCATCATTCCCAGTCCTTGTTCAAACCCCTTCAACTCCTCTGGCTACATCTCCTCTGCAGCAGGGATGGTTTCTCCTCAGTCTCACCTGGCTGCTTCTGGCAGTTTTTGCAGAGATGTTCCAGGTTTTTAGGCTAAATAGGTCTGGAGATGAATCCCTGGGGAATTACAGAACATTTCCCCATTCCACCATAAAAAAGCCCAACAAAAGCGTGTGTGTGCTGGGGTGGGTGCAGCCATTCCTCAGCCACTGCTCGTTACAGCTGCTAATCAGGTATTTATCCCTATCAACAAGGATCAGTCCTTTATAAAGTGCATCCAAAGCCATACTGGCCTAAATAAACTTCCAGTGTCCTTGTGTCCTCTGTGTTCACCTGTCTACATGGTGGGACTGGGGTGGGCAGGGCACCTGAGCACCACAGCTGGGGTTACAGCTGGTTCTTGTCCCTCTGTCCTTCCCACACATCTGCCACAATTTCCGTTGCGCAGTCTCAGTTATTTTTAATGCAGTTATTTAGACTCGTGGTGTTCCCTCCCAGCCCCTCTGCCTGAGCCTACCCTGGGGTCCAGCCCCACCCCCTGACCTGCTGCCCCAAGGCCACCGAGGGGTGTGACTTGCCGGGAGCTGGATGACCATTTGCATCCATCGAGTCTGCTGCCGGAGACAAGGCAGTGGGAGAAGCTGGCACTCGGCCTCCAGCATCTGCAGGAGAGGGCAGTTCCACGTGAGGCAGGTCCGGCCGGGCTGTTCAGCCCATCCCTGCTCACCCCAACCCACGGCACAGGGAGACCCTGACGGGGCTGCCCAACAGGAGAGTCCCAGCAGGAGGGTCCTGGCGCGATGCTGCTCCACTGGGCCCCGGTGGGGCTGCTGGGAGCCCTCTGCCCTGCAGTGGGGCCAGGATGGGCTCCTCAGCAGAAGGGCACAGGATAGGGCACTGTTTTCCAATTTCTCAGAGATTCCCGAAGCTGCAAAGGCTTTGCTTTTCCCCTGCACAGCACCGCTGGATCCAGACACACACACGGCCCTCAGGAAGCTCTGCCTGGCCCGGGTGAGCTCCAGCCCCGCGGATCTGTGATGCACCTGGAGTGGCTGCGGTGGCTCCGGAGGGAGGGAAGGCATTGCTTTTGGAACTGGGAAATCACAAAGTGAGGGATCTGCATGCAAAGCATAGGGAAGCAAATGCAGAAACCTGTTTCCGATTTCAGTGCATGTTTATTTCAGTTTTATATTTATTTCAGGCAAGTGCTTATTACATGGATATCATTCATGTTGGATACCTAAATTCTGGAGCATGAAGAGCCAGTATTGTACAGCTGAATAGTAAAAATACAATATGTACAAAATTAGTTGCTTTTTCACATAGCAGATGTATCCAAACACATAAAAATCTTTACAGTCTAGAGTTTGTCAATATTCAGTATTTCAGTAAATTGGTAACACAGTGACACGTCCTCACTGTAAACACAGACCGCACCTGCCCAGGTGAGCGTGACATGGGGGTCCTGTGAGGTGCAGGGGAGGGATGGGGGCTCCAGGCCAGCGACGGCAGCGACTGGGCTCAGTCAGCAGCTCCAGTGACGCATTCCTAACACGGGGAGCACAGCCAGCTAAAGTAAATAAATGCTTTAGGCAGGAGGGAGGGAGGTCACATGCAGTGACAGAGCAGGGGGTCCCTACTCCCACCACGGCTCCTCACCCAGCAATGCCCAGGCTGGGACCTGACCAGAAGCCAATACATCATTGGGTGGTTGCAGTCAGTCCCTGATTTCTCGCTCTGCCAAGCCCCACCACACTTTTGGCTCAGGGTGTTAAGGCGTATCCATAAGGCATTTGCACCGGGATCCCGCGGGCAGCACGCGGCCAGCGCGGCTCCGGCCGGAGCGTTCCCGACAGCCGGCACAGGCAGCACCGCAGCCAGCGCGGGCCTGTGCCTGCCACAGCAACACAGCCTCGGGGAGGATGGGCCTGCCTGCCAGCCAGCCAGGGAAAATCTCACAACAGAGATGCGCTGGGAGCCCGGGGCATTTCACTGGTGAGCCGTGGTGGCTTCTGCACCAGCGCTCCGTCACACTCAAATTCCTATTCACAGCACAAGGAATGTGGTGAGTCAATGGGCTTCATCCAGAGCTAGAGCAGAACCAGCCATGCTGTCCTGATGAGAAGCACCATGACATCCCACAGCCCATTCCCACCAAATCCCAGCATGGAACAGCCCTGTCCCACACTGACAGTGCAGGGACAGAGGCGAGTGGGGCCTTCCTTCGCTGTTCAGCAGCCCCAGGCAAGGAGTGAGCCAGCCTGAGAACAGCCAAACACAACCTCTGCCAAGACTGCACCCACCCAGTGCTGGGCTAGGGCTGGTGTTTTAATAGTTCAAGTTTGGATTATCAAGTTCTGTATAAAGGGACAGAAAGAAGCCATGACTGAGTCTATCCACAGCCTATTTTCCTTAACACTAAACATCCACTTCTAACAACTGATGTTTCACTCAAGGAGGAAATAACCTAAAGATAAGTGTTATAATCCATTTTAATCTGTCCCAAACGATAACAAGGGATGTAAAACAGGCCAGAAGTATGAGGGTTTTCCTCTCCACACGCCCATAGCTTTTAGAATCAAAATAAGACTGGAATGAACAACTGTTCAGAAAAAAACATGCCAAGTCTCAGAGGAGCCTCACCTGTGAGTGCTCAGAGCTGCTCACCTCCACACCAGCTCCATGAGCCTTCTGCAGCAGCCACGTATCTAACTAAGCTAATTAAGCAAGTGCCTGAACACCAAGACAGGCTGAGCCAAAGTCCTGTTCAGGTAAACAGAGGTCAACTGGTTCATCTGGCTAAGGCTGTTCACCCCACTGGGACACTGGATTCCCATCACAGAAAGCAAAAGGGCCAAACAAGCATGTCATCACATGGGGAAAAGGACACTTTCCCCCCCGACCCCTGGCACATAGGAGGTCTCCAGAGCCCCTTGTACCCACCCAACCTGGAACAGTTCTCTTTTTTCTTTAAATGCAAAAAACGCCCTCAGGATGCAAACCAGTCCAAAGAGACACAGGCTACATACAAAAACCAGACACAATAAGCCTTGCATTGCATGTCTACAAGAATCTACCAGGCGTGCGCACAGACAACCACACCGACACCGACACAGCAGCGACACCTCACCTCCACCTAAACCACCCAAAGGCATTTTTTTTGTTTCTTTTGTTACAGAAGGCCACTCTGAAATAAAACAAAGGAAAAAAAGACAAGGAGCCCAAGAGCAGCAGCAGCAGCCAGCTCAGTGGGATGAGGAATGCTCCGGCCATGCTGTGGATGCCTGGAGAGCAGAGGCCTCTGCAAAGGGCTGTTCCCTCTGTCCAGTTCTGCTCAAAAAACCAAAACCCAGCTGTGCCAGTGGCCAGGGGCCCAGTGGTGGCACTGGAGCCCTTCTGGCCGTCGGCACTCAACACTCAACCCCAGCACGGACAGACAGATGGACACACACACGTACGTGCTGAACAACCTCGACAGCAGCAGTTTGGCTCCAGCCCTCATTTCCCCACATGAAATGTGGGTGACCAGCTGCCCCCACGTGCCCCCAGGGACACACAGCCCCGCTGCCTCTCAGATCTCACGCAAGCAACTGCAGAGAACGTGGGAAATCAGATCACTTCCCTTCCTAAGATAAACTATACAGATCTGACTAATTTTTACTGGTGAGGTCAGGAATACATTCCTGTATCTGAAGTGTCAGCATTAAGAGCTCTTTTCAGGATCATTTTAAAGTAGCAGTTTGGGTTCTTTGCCCTCTGCCTGCACCTCTCTGGCAGAGGAGCTGGAAGTGGCTTTGGCAGGCGCCAGGGCTGCTGCGGGCAGGCTCAGCCCAGCATGAGGTTTCCCAGGGCACCAAGCCATGCTGGGGGTCTGTGCCCACACATCTGCCCAGCTGCAAACACCTCTGGCCGTGCTGGCTGAGCTCCAAGCACAGGTCCAGCTCCTGAGCAGCACTTGGCTGTCGGCAGCAGGACATGGAGCGTGCGGGCTGCAAGGGCACCTGCCCTCAGCAGAACCATCTCCACTGACCAACAGGCTCTGAGCCAGGTGTGACAGGACAGAAAATCCTCACAAACTACCATTTGCTATTCTATTGTTTTTCTATTATTTCTGTGGCATGGTTACAATAACTAATATTATTCAACAACAGAAGAGATTTCTTGTAAACTTCATATTTATTGATTTTTTTGGGGGGGGGACGACAAATCAGATCTTATGAATCCCCAAGTGTACATATATATTTATATATAGCTTTCTCCATAGGGAAAACATATATCAAAGGAGGAGAGACATTCCTAAAGTGCCCCTTGTCATACAGTACTGAATGGGATTTCTAAGAGCATCAGTGTAAATCCAAAGTTTCTGAGCAGGAATAACAGAGGTGGAAAAGGAAGGGCTGTGGCTGCTCTTCTTCCCACAGAACAGAGAGAAGTTCGCTGACTTTAAAAAACCGAAAAAAAAATCCCAAAGAAATGTTTCTGGTAGCCCTGAAAAAGGCAGACAATAACAGGGGTACACACAACATTTAGAGCAGCTCCCAGGCTAGCCAAGGGGGATGTTCCTAATGGGGAGACCAACATCCATGAAGCGAATCGGACAGACAGACAGCATGGCACAACTCCAAGGAGAAAGAAAAACTGGCCAAGACTGGGCAAGGCAGGGCCACCCTTGGATCTAAACCATACGGGAGCAGAAGATGAGGTCAGCAGCACCCCTGTCCTTACAGCACAGGCCAATAACCCAGCAGAAAGCTCATCTACCTGAGGCTCAGCCAATGCTCCTGCCCTCAGCCCATTCTCAACCTGGCCCCTCCCTCAATGAGGAGAATTCATTATTTTGTGAGTTGGAACAGTAAGAAAAGGCAGAAACACATGACCTCCCTCTCCTGACGCTGCTGCATACTCCTGAGGAGGGAGGTGACCTGGTTGCACACACTCAGAGCTCAGGAGTTTCTGATGAGAAGCTGACCTGATACCCAACCCTGTCTCAAATCCTGGCTCACAACAGCCTCCTTGGGAAAGGACCTGCAGGGACAAAGGACAACCAAGTCTTGGCAATCCTGGGAATCCCCCAGTGTTAACAGTGCACTAAATGAGAATAAACAATCTGCTTAAATGGGGTTTTAGGAAAAGAAATCCTTCAAGGTTTATCCATTCTGCAGAAGCTGTGCTGGCAGTACAGCCAAGAGCTTTCTGAACTCAAGGATGCATGAAAGAAAAATAGAACAAGTGGTAACTGGGGCTTTATAAACAGACTTCACACAATTCCCAGCAACACCTGCTCAAAAGGCACAATCACCCCCGACCTCCGAAGTAATTTCTGCTGCCTCCAGACCAGTTTTAAGTGGGGACAGTATGGAACAGGCAGATGTTCTCAATTACACCCCTGACACTCTTCACACCAGTCCTCAACAGGCTTATTAAGTTGTGCTAGAGTTAACAGGTGTTTTGGGCAGAGTATGGACGCTGTTTTCCTGCAGGACACCTCAGCCCCACACTGGATGCAGCCTGTAGCATGGTGAGGTGCTCAGCCACCCCCTCCTCCTCTCCCACAGCTCCTGGGTAGATGTGGGACCGTCCTCCCATCCTGCCCTAGGAGAATGGCTGCTGGCTACAGCAGCATTTTGCCTGCAGTAAGGACTGTGGAATACTTGTTTTAAAAAGAGAGGAAGACAGAATGGAGATCATTCACAGCAGTTACTACACACACAGTGCAAGGACCAGAACATTCAGCGAGCAGCACAACAGCATTCCTCCTCTCCTGGCTCTCTGGGATTTGCCACTGATCTCAGACAGGTCTGCCCCAACCACTGGGAAGGAGAACAGGAGGGTCCTGAGGGATGAGGGTTCTTTGGTGCACATCTCACTGTCAGACACAAGCTCTCACACTGATCTTCCTGCAGCAAACCCTTATCCTGCATAAGAAGAGACTGCTTCCTTGCCAAAGGGAACAAAGCTGCTTGAACTACCTGCACTCTGGAAGGGAACCACATCCCCTTTTATCCCTTTCCAAACCCACTGGCTCCCACACCAAAGCGTGCTCAGGACAGAACAAACTAACAAACATTAACCCATGCAGCAAATCTACCTCATTTCTCTTGGTCTTCTCGTCCCAGGTTCCATTCACCAGGCCACAGAAATGCCCTGCAAGCTGCCAGCACAATGTGCCTCTGCCAAACAACAAACCCAAGAAACCTGGGGTGGCTTGGACCGGCAGGAGGGACCCTGACCGGGGCCATGCCACGCACAGAGATCTGCAAAACCAATTATTGCATCAGTAAACCAAGCCAGACAAAATACAAATGCCCCCGAAAACATCCAAACAAAGCACTGCCAATCATTAAAATAATAAAAACCAGTATTTTTTTTGACATAACTATAAAAAATCAAGTAATTTATAAAATGGCAACAAACCAAGTCTGGTTGTGTATTCTTTTTCCTTTTATTAGACAGGACAGAGAATTTCCTTAAAATCCCATAACAAGTCACAGTGATTTTAGATGGTTTTTGAAATGTAATATATTGATGGGAAATACCTTTAATATGGTTTGACTCGTGGTTTGTTGTTGGGTTTTTTTTTGTCACTGTACTCTGGTCCACCAAACCATCTATCCTATAGTTTCTTATTTAGAGAGGACACTCTGTCTTCTTCCTCCAAAAATTAATTTTGTCTCATAATCCTGCAAAATAATCAACCTTACAAAAGGCCTTCAAATGTTATATTTATATATATATGTATATACATATATATATACACACACATACACACATATATATAAATATAGACTTCTATGATTTTTTTCCCATTCTACGCAATGTCTCAATAAAGAGATCAGCAATTTTTATTCTACAAAGAAGCAACACATAAGAGGGCAAAATTAAAGTCTTAAGAACATCATATCCATAGTTCACTCATTACACATAAAAGGAAAAAAAATCACCATGAACAACTGTCTTTGAAGTTTCTCAGATGAGCGGCTCTGAGCGCGGAGCGGCCCCGTCCCGGCGGCAGGCAGGCACCGGGCGGCTGGGACAGCCCAGCCCCACCACTCCCGGCATTCCCGTGCTTCCTCCCGCCGAGCCGCACGTGGTTGGAATGTATGGAGTTTCCTTAGGAAAGGTTCCCAACAAAGACCTCGCCACTGGACCGTCCCCTCTAGGCCAGTTTCAGCGTGCTCACCGGGAATGACGGCATGGTCACCATAGTCACTGGGTTTAGGACCGTCTGCCCGACCAGCTGCGGGTGATGGACAACTTGGGTTCCCACGGCTGGCTTGGCCATCACGGCCGGCTGGCCCAGGCTCGTGGTGCCGTTCACTTGCTGGTGCGAGATGGTGTGAGCGATGTGGCTCACAACGGGCTGGCTGACGGCCACGGGCTGGGGGTAGATGGGCAGCTGTGGGCCCAGGTGGGCCATGTGGTTGATGGTGGCTGGGTGCACAGTGATGTGGCCGATGGGCTGAGCAGCAGTGGTGAGTTGCACGGGGCTGGATGTAGAAGGTGCAATGTGAGCAATGTGCTTGGTCTGTGGACCCTGAATGACGTGGTTGACAGTCTGGATGACCGAGGCGTGGGTGGTGGCCGTGTGGGCGATAACAGTCGATTGCACGGTCGAGGCCGCCACGATGTGAGTCTGTGCAGGAACGATCGCCTGCGGCGGAACCAGTGCTTGTGTCTGGAGGGAGGGCTGGGCATGGGGCTTCTGCTGGATGGACACGTGTGGGGGCAGGACCGTGGGGAGGGGGGGAGCAGCACTGGGGGGGACGGCTTTCAGCAGCTCTGGGTGCTGGCGCTGGGTGAGTTTTGGTAATGAGTTCACTGGCCTGTCATCTTCCATATCTTCATCCATGTTGTCTTCACCCTCTGCAAAACATGAAAGGAAGAAACTCCCATAAAAAAGCAAGCAGAGCGTGAACTGGTCCAATGAGCCTCCCTAAAAGGCAGTATTGGCAGAAGAGTCGTGCAGGAGGCATCACTGAGCTACAGGCTGGTGGCACAGTGGCACGGCACAGCATGATGGCACGGCACAGCCCTCTCCTTGCTGCCTGTGGGCCAAGGACGTGGAGCCAGGCAGGTGTGAGAGCTCAAAGACCCAGCTACAGCAGGGTGCTCCCAACAGGCTGAGAGGTCTCACTGGGCAGGCAAGGGGAGCACCATGAGCAGAGGCTGACAGAATGCACTTGGCTGAGCTGAAGTGGGATCCTTCTGGGAAAAAGAACAGCGTTTCGTTTCCTGGCCAGTTGTTCCACCAATCAGCACCACTCCTTCTGCTCCCAGAGAAGGAAAGAAATAGCCATGGAGAAACATGGCAGCAAGTCTCTCATCTGGACTCTCAATGGACCCTTGTCCAGTCCAGGAATTAAGGAAGCAAAACAGGAACATACTAGCCCTGAGATCAGGAAGACAAGCCCAGCATCCTGCACTGCCTGTTCTAGTGCCAGCCATACAGCAAAGAATAAAAATCTCAGAAGACACAGAAGCAGCAGGAACACCAGAGACACTTCCCCTTCACTAGCTCTGGGCAGCAGCAGGTTGATGTGGCTGCTTTAACCAGAGGACACTGCAGAGGGAACAGCTGGCACTTCCAACGACAAAGCAATGCTACTCCCAACTTCCATCAGGCTATACCTGGAGCCTGCTCCTACGATCAGAGGTGATGAGCCTGAAAAAACTCAGGTTTTCCCTTCCCAGAACCTGCAATATCATCTGCCTGGCTTGCCAAGAGCAAATGCTAACTTGAAGGAACTGCTGTGAATGTTATGCACTGTTATAGCCTCCATGTCTCTGGAAAGCTCTATGTCCACAGACTGCCTATTCTTCCTGCTGCAGATCCCTGGTGTGGAAAGAAGCACACACTCTCCTATCTCACAGAAACTTCTCACTAGAACCACACGTCAGGTATCCATTAGTGTCATTTCATCTGCACTGTGGATCCTCCTCACGCAATGTGAAGACTCATTAAGTTGTTCACACACTCAGGTGATTCTCCCTACACCAAAACCTTCTTCTGTATGTGCTGAACACCCTCCCACATCCACACAAATACACCAGAATGCCCACTTCTAACGAGGAGGGCTGCAGAGCTGTGCAAGGAAAAAGCTAAGTTTGGAAAGCAGGGATTTATCTCCACAATGAGGTTGGATGTGCAAACCCACACTTTGTATCTACTCGACATCGATGCACAAGTTTCAGTTTACTTCACATGAGCAGCAGTGTGTTATTAACAACATCAATTATTACAAACACTCCAAAACCTTTTACTTTATTCTGAATGTAAAGAAACCCTGATGCCGCTAAATGAAGATCCCCACCACCCCAGTGTAGCTGTGTCAATGACCTTCTGTGATGATTACAAAAAAAGAGAAAAATTATGAGTACCTGATGCTGTCGAGGTAGATGCCTGGTCATCCTCTGGCTGAACTGTCTGTCGAATAATTCTGTCAATCTCCAAGACATCCATCCACTGGCTCAACTCGTTCTTCAGCTCTGCCAGGCGCTGCTGGGTAGCGATCTTCTCTCTCGCCAGCCGCTCCATCTCGTGCTCGTATTCCTTTTCCTTCCTCTTTAAAGTCTAAAGTCAGAGAAAAGAAAAATAAATATAATGAGAACAAAGACAAGAATAATCTACACTAATCTGGTCACTCCCATGTCCACAGCTCATTATTTTATATTGTCAGTTATGCTGGTGTAATATGTGTTCAGCTATATTTATACCTTCCAAATTGGGGCAGAAAGGGAAGGACAAGATCTGGCACATAATGTATTGTTCTAGTTGAAGGCTTTCTACTTTCTGAGGGAAAACTGATAAACCCCCAAAACTGAAATGCTCAGAAGGAAAGAAAAAGCCTAAGCGCTGATGAGCTTCTGAGCAACACACAACACACCCCACACCAAGAGCTCCTGACCTAGGGAGGATCCACATTACCATGGTGGATGGTAGAACCAACCACCCCCTGCATCACAGGGAAACTCCGAGGTCAAACAGGAAGGAAGGGAGCACGTTGTCCTCTCCTGCTAATGCCCCCTTGGCGCTGGGAACCGCCACATCCCATCCAGGTCAGGGGAGCTGCTGCATCGGTCAGCACAATACACAGAAATACCCTACACTGGCCAGCACTACTGCTGGGAAATACAAACCACACACACCTGAGGGGGATCAACTATTCCAAGGCCTGTTCTATGAGTTTTTAAGGCAGTGTAGCACTGCACACTGCACTGGGAGACTTGGTCCCCCAGCCCAGGGCCACATTTACTGCATGCAAAAAAGAGAAAAAATCAGGTGAAATCTGTAAAAATACATACAGACTGTCCATTTTCTGAAGTTAAGTTTCACCACTGGGAATTTAAATCCCACACGCTTCTGAAAATACCAGCCACACAGAGCCCACAAAGATACTCCTATTCTCTCGCTGCTGGCAAGCACTGAGCTCAAAAGCAAACCCCACACCTGGCAGAGGACCAGGCTCATGGTTTGCTTAACACATCTCTTTATTTCTCTCTCAGGTTCTCCAGAATGAGTACAATCAGAGCCTGTCCTCACACCTTTCAATAGTTCTGATGGTGTTGTAGCTCTCAGGTTTGCTGGGAAGGACCTTAAAGCCTGTTCAGCCAGCCTTTAATGCAGCCTAAGGCAACAAAGATTAGGGAGCTCCTGCCACTACCTTTGTCCTGGTAATAACAATAAAGGAAATATTTTTAAAAGAGCCAAACAATGTGTGTTAGCAGGGCACAACCACTGCAGGGTGACAATGGAGACAGCTCATCTCTCCCCAGATCAGCTAAAAGCTCCTCAAAACAGAGGGTTTTCAAACAAAGGGGGCAGTTCTTTCTCTCCTGCTGTTGCTCAAGCCAAAGCAGGCAGCAGATAGACCAACACCACAATCCCACTGCTCTGTCCTGGGCAAGCCCAGCAGACCTACAGTCACTGCAGGGAGGCAGCCATGGGGACAGCCAGGAAGGATGGCTGGGGACCCCTGGAATCCTGGCTCTGCACCAGTCCTGACCTGTAGCCCAGGGATTCCCACGAGGCTGAGGCCCAAATCCACAGGCTGGTTTTAAAGTCTCTTTTCTATCGAGTGCAGCCAAAGCATTTGACCTGACCCAGAAAAGTCATGTGCTGTGTGTGCTCTGATCCCCTTGCAAAGGGTCATGGTGGGACGAGCCATGCAGGGGAAGGTGAAGGTGACCAGGAAGGTGCATGCTCCTGGATCAGGTTTCAGCATGCGAGACTTGCATGTAACTTGTCTGAATGTCTTCTGCTCACCATGTCATCAGGAAAGGCAAGCAGAAGAAAGGCTGAGCTAAACCTGCTGTGCAAACATGAGCCCAGCCCCTCTCTGCAGCATCTCCCCAAAGCTGCTCTCCACGCAGTGCACGAGAGGACAGAACAGGAACAGCTCTCCAGGAGGAGCAGGCGCCAAGTCCCCGCAGCAGCCTCCGCACCCGCAGTGGGCACAGCACACGCATATTCAAGTAGATTTGGCTTCATTCCCTGCTCTGAGAGTACACTCCCAGCACTGGGGGAAAGCACTACCACCAAGTATGAGCAGGGCAGCTGGTAATTAGTTACAAACTTTTAATTACTGGGAAGGCAGGCAAACCCTTAGCAAGCACCAAGAGGAGTCTCCCAGCCAGGAGAGCCAGGGAGTTCACTATGTCACTCTGCAGGCACTCCACAGGCTCTGGGACGTGGCACTGGTCCAAGCTCAGCCCTGTGGGCTCTGCCTCCCTCAGTGCCAGCACTCTCAGCCCTTGACTGGGTGCCAGCTCCCGGCAGCCCCTCACTGGATCTGCATCTCCTCCCAGCCCCAGCATGGCTGGGCATTCTCCAAGGGGAGCTGCTGGGGAGGCTGGAGCAGCAGATGGACTGGAGGCACCGGTAATCTTTCAAAACCTATTCTTGGTAAAGACAGGTCTCCAGGCTGAGCCGCTCTGGCATAATAATGAACTGGGTGGGATTAACTGGAGCCCTCTTCCCTCTCCTTTGAGCTCCCCTCCAAGGGCTGCCCCACTCTGCAGGTATGCGTGGGTGCGGTGCCCCCAGGCTCCGCAGGGACTTCGAGTGTGCCCTGCACTGGGAGCTAAGCCTGGGACTTGCAGAAACGAGCACTCTTCGACGGACAGGGAGTAGGGACCCTTTGTGGCTCTCACCACGGCAGCCGGTGTGGATGGAGCAGCCACGCATCTCCCCGCGTGCCCCCCGACCATGGCACTGGCACCTCAGGGACACACAGCTCTCCGGCATCCACCTCCCGACAGATCATTTTCTGCAAATCATCCTGCCCACATCAGGTGCCAGGATTTCCCATCAGTCAACAGAAAGTCCAGTGACAGCCAGCCCTTAGTCATTGGGACTGTGGTCACTGACCTGCCCCTGCACATCAAAACCTTTAGATATACCCACTGATCCCCAGGATGTTCTCCTAAAACAGCAGTTTTTGTCAGCACTATCACCATGGATCTCATGCAATAAAAAACCAAACAATATAAAGTAATATTTAACACACAGACACTTTTCCCCAAAGCCAAGCCTTTGCAATTTTCCAGCAGAATGGGCATGTAATGGTAGCACTGAAAAGGGCAGAGGGGACCTTAAAACTACAAGTAACATAGTAATTGAGAATTAAATTTTTATAAAAAAAAATTCATACCGATGCCCAACGACCTTTCCTTTTAGTTGTGAAATTTCATTAAGGCAGAGGCCTGGGGTAGGGTTAGGAGCTGCCACCTGACCCACCTCCACAGCCACTGGCAAGGACCATGGCAAGGGTTCACATCTGGTGCTGGCACCTTGGATGACAGCTGCTTGCCAAGATCCTGAAGGACACACGTATAACCTGGCTCATGAAATACTGATCCTGTTTCTCCACAGCAGAAAAATCATTGAAGTTACTTGCATTCCTGTTTTCCCACTTCCTCAGGGAAAAGCCAGGCTGGGCTGGCCCAAGGAAGGCCAGGCACACCCCTCGAGCTCTGCTCTGTTTGCAGAGGGCAGCCCAAAGCTGGGGGTGGCACCTTACTGAGCCCACCCCATCCCACACTGCTCTCTGCAAGCATCAGGCTCCAGCACAGACCCTCCTTCTTACGTCTGTGTCTCCATCATTGTAACATTTCTTTTTTTCATGCTAAGCAGTTGGGAACCCTGGTTGCCCAGGCAACTGTTACACTGCAGTGTGAGGAACCTACAGGAGCTACGACTTCAGAACTCTTTTATGTTTTGCTCTTAAAAAAAATTGCACATGAGCATCACTTAAAAGAGTAGATCCTGGCCCAGCTAAAGTGGAAGCTCAGCTACCCTAGGAAGAAATCATGGATTTCCTCACACTCTTGTGAATCCATCTATGGTTTTTGATGCTTGGGAAGTATTGCAAATCAGCTCCTGGCTCTGATGAAACACCAGAACACTCTCAGCTCTGCTGAGCTGAAGCTGAGTGAGCCCTCTGCAGCAGAGCAAGGGCCTGTTCCTCCCCTGCCAGGCAGGGGCTGCTCCCTGTGCAGGTGGAAGCAGTGACAAGGACACAAGGGCAATGGTGAGTCCCTTCATCTTTTATTTAAACACCAGCAAACAAATTAAAATCCACATGTGGGTTTGCTTTTGCTCTCTTGGAGTATCTGATTTTCCTCCTTTACCTGTCAGCTCCTTGGCAGCCTTTATCGACCTGGAGTTTTGAAGCGAGACCAGACAGCTGCAGTGACAGCAAAGGCCTGACAATTCCAGTGGTAACTCTTCCCCACTTTGTGCCCACTATCCTGGCTGCTTTGGAGCCACTATTTGGTCCTTGTGTGCATCTCCCTGCTATTATTTGGTAAACAAACCATACACCAATTCCTGCTCTCCTTGTGTAGCAACAGTCATTTGTCACTGCAAAGAATTTTCCATTTTATAGTTGTCTGTAATTAAATTGCTCATTCTCATGTCAAGACTGGAAATAATGCCCCCAACGCCTTCCCTACGCCTGCCTCAGGAATCTTGCCAGCCCTGCGGCTGGCATTAGTGAGGTTTGAAAGGCCTTATTACACTGCTCCCCTCATAAACATTTTATTAGCAGTTTAAAAACACACTTTCAATTATGAGCTTTTCTAAAGTATATTTCAGCTCTTTTCTTCTCTTGCATGGCATTTGCTGATTGAAAAGACCTCATCAATGAGCAATCAGGAGAGCGATTTGCAATTTTGAGCCAGGTTCTTTAACTTTCTGCTCTGGGGATCACAGCTGGTGCCAGAGAGTGGGACATGCTGAGCCAGGGGGGTCCTGAGCTGCCACTGACCTGCAGGGCCTCCGGAACAGGCCAGACCAGCTGGTCAGGCTCTTCACTGCTGCACAGAACTTTGATTCCTATATGTAAGGATCCTATGTGTAATATCCTAGGAAAAGGATCTTATTCTCGCTGGGACTGCCATGGTGCAGGAGATTCACAGCAGGAGCAAGATTCCACCAGCCTGACTCCAAAATGTTCCAGCCAGGACCAGAGGGGTGCTGGGGAACAAGCTATCCCCACAGAGCCCCAAACAGAACCCAAATAACCCCAGCTGCCAAAATGCCACTGGCCAAGGCACCACGCTCACCTGTAGGATTTGGAGATTTTCCATCACTTCTATCAATTCTGGGCATTCCTACTTCAAATGGTGCTGAACTGTCTACGTTCCTCAGCTGCCACAAGCAGTTTGTCCACAGCACAGCACCGACACCAACCACACTCCCCAAGCTCACCCAAGCTGCTGTGATGCAGCAGGGCCTGCAGAGGGAAGGCGAGGAGCCAGTTCTCCCATCTCCAACCAGTGTCCCCAGCCTCTGCAGCCAGTTCTCCCATCTCCAACCAGTGTCCCCAGCCTCTGCAGCCAGTTCTCCCATCTCCAACCAGTGTCCCCAGCCTCTGCAGCCACTGCCAAGGTGACAGCCCTGCCAGACTCTGCCCTGCCCCTGCCCGCAGACCCAGGCCCACCCCCGTCGATGCCAACCAGCCCCTCTGTCTGCAAGAAGCAGCCGTGTGTGAACCCCGGCTGGTTGCCAGGGGAACCAAAGCCATGGTTTCCATGGCAACTGCTTCATTCTGCCAGCTTTCGGAGATGAGATCCCGCAGCGATGCCGGATGTGCTGGCCTGGTACCACCAACAGCAAAATACAGGTGGGGCACAAGGGCACCACCACAGCCTGACGTCACCGCTGTGCTGCAGCCACGCTGGCACTGCCACCACCCACAGCCACACAGCCTGTGCCACAGGAGCCTCTGCTCAGCACAGGACCACAGTCTCGCCTTCCCAAACACAAACTTTTTAACCCAAAGCCCAAAGACACTAACAGACCGTGCTCAGCACCAGGAGAATGGGGCGAGGGTCTCACCATGCCCAGTTCCCAGGGGCCTGCGAGAGGGGACAGCCTGTGTGCAAATGGCAAGGAGGCACAGGACAAGGTCTTCAGGCTCCCAGTGTTCACGCCCCAGCTTCAGCCTCCCAAGATCTCAAACTTCACACCAGGATCAAAAGGTACACCTGCAAGGTGAAGCAGAGACTGCCCCTCGCTCCCCATCAGTGTGACCCGTGCACCAGCAGCCAGGCCATGGGTGCTTGCCAGCAGCCTCGTGACCCAGCTCTCCCACGTGCTCCAGCCCGAGCGAGGACAGCAGCCAAGGAGCACTGCTGGCTGGGGAGGTGACCTCACTCTCACACAGGCTTGGGGGAAGGAGCCTGTCTGTGTTGCACTGCATGGGCTGCAACACATCACACAGGCTGCAATACATCATACAGGCTGCACTGCATGGGCTGCACTGTACCACACAGGCTGCACAGCACTTTTTGGGCAGGTCCCAGTGGGGTGGGCACCATTCACCACTGCTCAACCTGGCTGCCAGGGTAGGGATGAACTTCTAGACAGAAATACTTGCCAGAATAAGAAATCTGCCTGGAGCAGAGCAATCATGGAAAATGAGAACGTGCATTGGTATTTACATTTATCATTTCACATTGATAAGTGCACTTCAGGCTCCTGATAAAAAAAGACACCAGGCCATAATCTGTGATCAAAACTAGGGCTGGAACGTGGCTGTTTTCACCAACCTGTCAGAGTCAGCCTCCTGAAGCACCATGTGCTGGACAAAGTACAAACAGTCACTGGGGCAGAGGGGAGGAACAATCCAAATCAGGAAGACAAAAACTTAAATTCAAAAAAAATAAACAGTGAGCAAACAAAAAAAAAACCAACAAAAATTAAACAAAACAAAACAACAGCAAAAGACCCAAACAAACTCAAAAACAAACAAACAAAAAAAGATAGCAAACAACTGGAACCCACAGTACAACAAAGCAGGGAAAAGCTGAGCCATGCCCAGGCCAGTCACTGACCCCATGCTGGTTGCCATCAGGTAAGCAGATCTGGTTTAATTCCTTGATATGACTCACAAGGACACAAGAAATTCAATTTCAAAATAATTGAAGTATGACTTACAATCACTTGGTGTAAAGTTTAGTCACGTCTTTTGCTTTTCCTATTTTTATTTTTTAACCAGTCTCTGTTGTTAAGGAAACAAATGAGACATTTCTTACAATTCCAGTGGATTCCAGTGAATTCCACAGAAGACCCTGTGGTGTGTTTGTTACTTAGAAAATGATCCCAAACAAATTAAAATAACTTGCAAAATTAAAATTTCTGATTGTTTACTCTCAAATTTAATTCTGCAGCACTTAAATTTAAAAAAAAATTGAAATGAAAAAAATATTGCAGGAAATATGCTTTTGAGATTGTGTCATCATTTTCTGCAAACAGAAATGAAGCATGCTGAATCTCAAGAAGGGATTACTATTAACAACATGACTGCTGGATGCAGGACCCCAAAGCTCTTCTCCAGCCTTTGTGATGACGCATGGACAGCAGCTCCAGAGGGCAAGAGGCAGATTTATGCCTTGGAGCCACAGCCAGAGTTGTCTGCTGGGGATGAGAAGATTTCCAAGCAGACACATTATCCCTGCATCCACTTGCTGCAGTGCTTCCGTGTTTTCCTTACAGGCGTCTCAGAGCAGCTGCTGCAGGAGCCAAGGCAGAGTTCTGGACGGGTCCTGGGTGCAGCCTTCCCTCTGTTCCCATTCCTACACTAGGGCTCAGCCAACAGGCACAAGGCACAGGTAAGCTGCATGCCTGAAGGGACCCTGTGCAGGGAGCAGGGAAGTGAGGCCTTCTCTTGGAAGAGGACACCTCCCAAAACAGTTCTGGCAGATGGTGGCAGCCCCAAGAGCCAAGGGCTCTGACAGAACCACTCCCTCACACCACAGCAGCAGGTCTGAGGTCCTGGTGACTCAGGGAATGGTGGCATCCTCCTGCACCACCTCTCCTTCCTGTTTCCCCATCATCTAAGGAGATCAGTGCCACTTACATCCCAGCAGCTCCACCCATGGCCCACAGAGCACATCTGGGTCACCAGAGGACTTCTCTCCATCCATCTCCCTCATTGTCAGGGCCATGGTGGCAGCGGGAGGACACAAAACCCAGCTGTTAAACACACACCGACTCCAGCACCTGTGTGAGGACATGAGGCAGAACTGGGTGGAAACCTCAGTCTGTGCTGGAGGGCCTGGGTGTGCACTGCTGCTGGCACAGCAGCCCTGGCACTCACACTGCCCCTGCTGCTCACCAGGTTGGGCCAGGGCTGGAGCTCCTCTTCTGGCCTGAGTGGCTGCCTTTGCTTTGTTTGGGGCTTTTGCGGTGCTTCAAAGGCAGGCGACTTCTGCGGTGTCACACATAAAATAGAGCCCACACAACCAAGCTGTAATTAGCACTACTCTCATTAGGGCCCATCACTCTCCCCTCCCATGCCAGCTCTGACAGCAGGTGGCAACCAGAACAAGCAACAGCCCCCAAACACACAGCAGCATTCCCAAACCCTGTGCCATAACCCACTGACAGGCTGGTTTGGTTTTTACAACCCTGAGTGCTTCCTCAAACTACTACTTAGATGACAGCAGTGGAGCAGGTGTGGATTCTCTGACAATTACAAACACATTGACAGATTTACAGCTCCATTCACCCTTTCCAAACTCTCATGTACAAGTAATGAGTGAGATACTTTAAAAAAAACCAAACACCATCCCTCTTGGCAATGGTTAAGAAATACCTCCAATCACTCAACAAGGTCCAAATGCTGGACATTTTTAATCACTATTACAGGACATACTTTGTGGCCAAGCCTGCAAATAAAAATGCCCTGATGGCTCCCTGGATGAGCCTCCCTGCAGACAGGTCCTGCTGCAGCTGGAGGAACAGCAGGGAATTAAACACTGTTTTTCTGAAGGTCTTCTTTCTCATCACTTTCTGAAATCTACAGATGACACCACATTGCATGACCATAGCCTATGGATGCTGGAGGCCTTCATTACTGGCACTGAGACTCAGGCTAATTAGACAAGATAGAATCAGTAGATCAGGTCAGGTAAACAACATGAAGCAGCACAGCTTGGCATGTGAATGGTGCTCACATGAGGGAGGCACGGCAGGTACTGATGGACCCAACTCTTACCAGAAGAGTTTTACAAAAGGTGAGTATATTCACCTGATAGCTGGCAAAGAATAAGAAAGTAACAGTTACAGCCATCCTCATCAAGGTGGGGAACCTAACAGAATTCAACAGCACGGTTTGGTTTATGCGTTTTGATCAATAATCCAGTCACAACAGTGACTGATTGTAAATAAGTTCTGGTCTCTAACCACAACCATTGTCAGACCTGTGGGTTTGTGTCTGCAGTCCAGCACCTCCAGCACCAGGATGTGTCAAGGCTGCAGGGCCCTCTGCACCCATCAACATCCAAATCTCAAATCAAGCACTGCTATGGGATCCAAAAATCCACTGTTCTTGTTCTGGTCCTCTACATGCAGACAGGGATGATTGTGCTCAGGCACCAGTGAAATGACCAATAGATAAACTAAAAGACAAAGAGATACTGTGAATCTTAAAAGGAAAATTTAATCAACATAAAACTGGTATCTGGTCTGTCCATATGTCCACAAGATCAGCTTAAAAAGGGCTTCACAAAGGATTTTTACATGCACTACTTAGGCATCCTTGGATAGTACTTTGGATTCGTTCTACCCTGAAGGGCGTCAAATCTGTTAATTATTGTTGGCATGAATAGGAAACAATATCATTCTTAAGTGCACAACTGTTACTTCAGGCAGTTTGAGAAGCCAAGGGATAGGAGGCAAGGATAAACAATTTAAGCATCAAAAATGATTGGCAGTAGTGGTGAATACAGGTAAATCATAAGGAAATTTCACCCTTGTTGCCCCTTCCCAAGGTAGTAATGACCAATTTGCCATACTATAAATCCTCAGTTCAGCACAGCTATGTTTTGTCTCTAACACCACAAGCAGGGCTGCCAGAGGACTTCTGTGAACTTGCAAGCAAAGTCTGTTCCAGAAACAGCCAAAACTGCTCTGTAGGACCACAGAGCTGCCACCACAGCAGTCCCCAGTGCCTCTGCCATACCCAAGCAGCAAGTCCAGGGGTTGGGATCACAGTAATGCCTTGCTTCCACACCTTCCAAAGACATTTACTCTTTGCCTTTTGCATGCCCTGGGAAGCTCAGCTGCATCTCTGATTTTGAAAGCACATTGTTATTTAGTCAGCATTTCAGGTGTACTGGGGAAACTGGCCAACAAGCAGGACCTGCAGCACAGCCCAAGACTGATGGGTTGGGTTGGCTGTGTGCCAGATGTCCCAGTGTTACCTGGTGAGCAAATCACCTGGGTGTCATCTGACACTAAATGTACAATAGAAAATAACTCCTGAAATGGGAGGGCATTCAGGTGCCACAGCGACAGGCACAGTTTGAGAACAGAGTAGCAGCTTTGCTTAAGGGCTTCAGCTAGCTTCCAAAAAAGATGATTCCATTTCCTACAGGGAAGGAATCCTCCAGAGAGAATCAAATCCAGCCCAGCTGCATGGGCTGCGAGCCATGTCTGCCTTGTGCCAGGGCTCCCTGCTGCCCCTTCCCCGGCACAGGCAGGGTGCAGAGGGGCTCTGGGGAGGACAGGCCTGTCCTCTACCTGGGGACACTGCTCAGGAGCAAGCCAGGGGACATGGCTCTGCTCTCTCAAAGCAAACAGCATTTTATTCTCACTGTGTTTTTTTCCACATCGCTCCATGCATCTTACAAACTTCCCAGAGGTCTCCAGCACTTTCACTCAGGTTTTGTAGTCAGGAAAGTGAAGAACAAGAGCCAAGGCAGCCCATGTAACAAACAGACTTGGTTGGAGATGTGTGCTGGGGTCTGGAGCCTGGTCTGCTGCTGGACCTGCTGGGACACCCTCCTCAGCTGAGAGCTGCAGCACAACAGCCCACACTGCCTCAAGCTGAATCACCAGCTAAAGAGATTATTAACTTCCAGCTGCGTTGGGCCCCATTTCCTTTGTGCAACCGTGTGCTTAATTGCAAATTCTAATTTACTGCTGCAGAGCACAAGCCCAGGTCCAAGGATAAATTAAAATGACGGCTGTATGGGAAGTTCAGAATTTAACTTTCTAACTTACCTGATTTGATGCAGATACAAATATTTAAATCTAGCCAAGGAAACAAACAGCCTGTTTCTAAGAAGTTCCAGCTGGGAAGGGGGTAAAGAAGGATTTAGTAGGAAGAGAGGCTGCAACAATCAGCGTACTGTCACAGTCCCTGCAGGAGCAGAACAGCCGCTGTGCAGAGCTTTGGCCAGCGCTGTGCTCCTCCCCTGAGAAGCTCATTTGGATTTGAGTTTTTTTGGCTTTTTTTTCCCCTTTAGTGAAAAACTACTCTGCTATCCTGAAAGTAAGAGCTATTACTTTGAAATCTCTTTTGTAGAATTTCCCTGCTCTCTTTTGAAGGGAAACACCGAGCCTGTGAGTGAAACACACGGAGCCCGGCACATGATCAGTGGCCATCCTCACACTGATAGATGTTATTTTTGTTGAAACAGATCAAACCTAAATTCAAACTGCAGTAAAAAAAAAAATTTAAAAGTCGATTTTTGTTTCTGAATGCTGAAATTTCAAATCAGATTTCTAATAATCTGGGTTTTTTTCATACAAATACACAGGGCTCAAGTTTTTAGCACAATTGAATCCTGTGACTGAGTCACAGACTCTGGCGCTGCCAAGGGAAACAGCGCTCAGGATACTCCCTGAGCAGCTGCCAGAGAGGATGAGGAGGAGAAGGCAAGGAGGTTACACAACGTCACAGGCTGTGCCGTGTCACTGCCATGGGGCAGCGAGCCAGCCCTGCGCGGGCTCTGGGTCAGCGCCAGCACCGGCTCAGCCCCGCCGCGCCAGCGAGGCCTTGTGCTCGCCATGTGCTCCCCACACACATGTGGGTAAACGCTGCTGCGACCCAAGGTCACCCTGACCTCCTCCTCTGCCATGCCAGGCCAGCACCCACTGCAGGCCAGCTGACCAGCCACTCCTCCTGCTGCTGACCGATGAACAGCCATGGACAGCACCCTGACCCACAGACAGCCATGGACAGCACCCTGACCCACAGACAGCCATGGACAGCACCCTGACCCACAGACAGCAACAAACAGCACCCTGACCCACAGACAGCCATGGACAGCACCCTGACCCACAGACAGCCATAAACAGCACCCTGACCCACCGACAGCCATGGACAGCACCCTGACCCACAGACAGCAACAAACAGCACCCTGACCCACAGACAGCAACAAACAGCACCCTGACCCACAGACAGCAACAAACAGCACACTGACCCACAGACAGCCATAAACAGCACACTGACCCACAGACAGCCATAAACAGCACACTGACCCACAGACAGCCATAAACAGCACCCTGACCCACAGACAGCCACAGACAGCACCCTGACCCACAGACAGCAACAAACAGCACCCTGACCCACAGACAGCCATAAACAGCACACTGACCCACAGACAGCACCCTGACCCACGGATAGCCACAAACACCACTGACCCACAGACAGCCACAAACAGCATACTGACCCACAGACAGCACCCTAACCCATGGACAGCACCCTGACCCACGGACAGCCACAGGCAGGATTGCACCCCCCAGACTGGCCATCAGAGAGGTTCCTCCTGCAAACCACAACATCAGCCTGACAAAATCCAACGAAAGGCTCAGATCTTCTCTAAAGCCCATCAGGCTTTGATACAACCACACATCCAAAAACCACTTTTTTGAGCAACACGGAGAGTGGCTGGGTACAGTCAGCCCAAATCAAAGTCTCTCTGAGGGAAGTTGTTGGTGAAAACCAAGAGAAGGGCTGAACTGATCTAACTCTAAGGCATTACTGATTCTCCAAAACAAAGCTGAAGTGAGTAATCAATGTCCAGCCCTCCTAAACACCAGAGTGAAATGGTGTTTGAGAGTGACTGATGAAAAATGGGAAGTGAGAAAAAATTATGTTTTACTGTGGACAAGTCCACTGTGATCAATCCTCAGCATCATTTATTCAAATCAAAATATACAAGACATACATGCAGCAACTCTTTCAGTTTCCAGATGAATTTTAACTGCATTACGTGCTACTGATTTCACATTCACAGGGGACATGTAAAACTGTTTCTTTTGTGCCAACATTAACTACTTTCACAAACATTAAACAAGCAAACAGTAACACTTATTTCCCTCCAGCTATAAACACAACTGATTTTACCTGTGCTTTCTCCCAGACTCACTCCTGGTGGTGCCCCATCCACCTGCAGCTTCATGCTGCAACCTCAGATCCAGGCTTTCCTTGCCTCCAAGCAAATGACTTGCACTCACATGTCCATCTCATTAAAACTTTGAGATATACCCTATCTCTACAGAAATCTGTCTTTTGGTTAAGCAAACAGAAAACGTCCCCAAACCATACATATTAAAATTCACTTGAGCCCAAAAGGAGCAACTGAAGTTCACCCAGCCTGGATCTCTAAAATCATCTGAATTATCAGCTCCCTGCCATGACCACTGCTGGTAAGGATGATTTGTGGTTAGCTTGGAACCTCTAGAAGAGGAATTTCTCTCCCATTTTCCTCTGCACTGCCACGTCAGCCGTGGTCTCTGCACATACCTGGATGTATCGCAAGGCACTCCTGAGGACACTGAGGTTTGAGGTCTTCTTGTCATCTACGTTGGGGATGTTGCGCTTTAACGTCTCAAAGCACTCTTTCAAATGTGCACGTCTAAAGAAAACAGAGGTGGGTTGTCAGCTGCCAGGAGACACACCAGAAACCAATTCCACCAGAGGGGAGAGCTTAACTGGGGCCTCAATCCAGCAAAGCACCTGCACCTGTGCATAGCAGCCCCCAGCACAGCACGCTCACGGCTCAGCCAGCTCACCCCAGCAGAGACTGTGCCTGGGGTCTATCCTACTAGGAACGCTGTGCAGCCTTAAACAAAATATCTCATCTCACTGGACTGGTGCTTTCACTGTCACCATACTTCCAATTTAGCTAGTCAGGCTTATAGGAGTCTTGGGTCAGAAACTGATGTTTATTCTGTATTCGCATTATACACTGACCCCTGATTTGGGGTATTTTACTCCTTTTAAATCAAAAGAGAGTCATGCTGTTATGCACTGTTATTGCTTTTCAGGATCAGGGCTTTGCAGGGTGGTTGGGATGCAATGATGCAGTTAAACAGAACATATTGGGAAGCAAGAAATGCAGAACTGAGCTATAAGAATGCCAAGCAATACTGCAAGATTCACTAAAAGTCACTAAGCATTTTATTCAGGTTATCTGTTTAAAAAACAAGAAAACAAACAAACAAAAACCCGCCAAAGCCAAACAAATATTGACAGACAATAGGCAAAAAAAAGAGGGGAATTACAATTAAAAAACCCAAACCCCTGGCTTTCTACGCACCTGTTCTTCTCCAATTTATTATGTACTTCCCTGGTCCCAACCCTGTAACCCAAACAGAACAAAAATCAGCTCAGTGTCAGGTTGAAAACTCCTGCCTTGCACCTGTGCTTGCAGCAGTGTCTATATGTCAAGATGCAAAAGCAGCAGAGGTGTTCAGATATCACTGGTTTAACATTAAGTACATATGCATTTCTGCATATCCTGTTTCAAGACAAACTCCACACTTTACATGTGCATCAGATGAACTAAGCATTGTGGGCATAATGCACAGAAGATACAAATAGGTGTGATGTGTGTGTATATATGCAGACACAGCTACTACCAACAACAGCGAAAGACAGAGAGTATGAATTTTAAGTATTTGTTCAGACCCAGAGAGCCCAGATTCTGACCTGGGTCTGATCTATGCTTACATTCCAGTGGGAAAAGGTTTGTGCAGTTCCAAATTCAAGTGTATGGGATTGGGCCGACACTTCCAACTGCTTTGGGTTTTTACCGCGCATGAAACAACACAGCTGAGGATAAACATGGAATGAAGCAATACAGGAATTCTCCAGTCACTGCTCAAGGAAAACCCAGAGTGAGTTTCTGGTTTTGAGGTTTGAGTCCACCCACTCCCTGAATCAGACATATATTTTTAGGAAAAGCCCAACAAATACATGTTATCTCAGTATTTCTGTTACAACAGTGATAAGGTACATTAGCACATGTGGAGATCTCAAGTATCTTTCATATACTGTGCAAAGTAATTATTTGCCTTTGACTGAAAATACAGAACAGTGAGGTAATCATATTTAATAAATTGTCACAAATATTTGACAGCATTTTCCCATGAAACACAGGCTGAAAAAGACATCTTTTCTGTGCTTATGGAGCAATTCTGGGGGGACACAGAGGTGATGCTGTGCTCCACACTGGCACCACAGCCCCCCAGCTTCCAGGGGCCAAGCTCAGCCTGACAGCACAGCAGCAGTTTGTGGGTACACTCACAACCACCCCACAGCCCAGGCAGCCAAACCTGTGCAGCCTGCCCCAGTACCTCGGTGCCAGCAGAAACCTCCACAGCTCCCTGAACCCACACAATGTCAGTGACAGGGTCTCTTGATTAGTGCGCAGACTGACAGACCCTTCCTGCAGCAGACAGGCTCTGAAGATCCCAATCTTACTAGAGGAATTACACTGGCATTTTACCAAAGCCTTTATCTTCACAAACTCCTATCTGCATTACTTTTGCTGTTTCTTTCTATGCATCTTGGGATCGCTACATCCCAATGGACACTATGAACCTTTTTTCTGTTCACTGTACATCTCCTCCAGCCCCCATGGGATTCACACACCGTCTCCAACACCAGTGCCAAGAGACATCCCCCTGCTGCAGGCAGCCAGAATAGGCAGAGGCCTAGACAGCAAAGCCAGGAGGGAAGACTGAACAGATCCAGGTCACTTATGCTGCAGGAAAACTGAGGGGCCAAAGAAAACAGGTAAAACTGCAGTGAAGAAGGGAATGGTTTGTTCTCCCAGTCCACAAGCAGTAATACCAGACTCCCTGTTGGGATACTGTGGTCTGTAAACAACTACCTACAGAGAAGGCAAGGTCTCCAGCAGCCAAAGTCCTTAAGAACAAGCCAAACACTAACCTGGAGGAACATCAGAGCCGTAAGTCCTGTCAGAGCATGAGGGCAGACCAAATAGCCTTCAGCCCCTTCCAGATGCAAGATTCTGAGCAAGCAGGAGGCCCTTAGCACTTACAGCACTGAGAAACTGAAACAACAACTAGGGTGATCTCTGTCCTCAGAATAACATCTCCCAGATCCCATTCCAGTTTTCAAGAAAGCTCCCACAAGCAGCAGTGCACTTTGATTTCCCTGACCAGTATAAGCAGAGATCTTTTGCCGAATATAACAAGATACCACTTGAGATCAGACAGGCAGTGCTGGGACTTGCTTCCTAACACAGTATTGGCCAAGAAAAAAAAAAAATTATACAGAATTTTACAGTGTGGAGCAAGGGAGGAAAATAAAAACCTGTCAAACTAAAAAACCTCCACAGCCATTAAATATCCATAGGTCTCAATGTTTCTGATCTGATAACACTTTGCACGAGCAGCATCCGCTCTGGAGAGATGCAGCTTTGCTTGGTCCCTCCTGGACACATCCCCACACAGTGCACTCACCCTCCAATTCTCTTCTTGAGCTCGATGGGTTTCATGTCGTCTGCCGGCGCCAGCTTGAGAGCACCGAGCGGCGCAGGCGCAGCTGCCGGGTGCTGCAGGGGCTGGATGGGCTGTGGGACCACATGGTGCTGGGAGATGGCCAGCACCGGTGCCGTGTAGTGCTGCAGCTGCTTGGGGCTGCCCGCCGGCGGGGTCGCGGCTTTCCCGTCCGGCAGGTGTGGGCCCGGTGGCCGCTGGATCACTGGTGCCACCGACGGCGCCTCCTTGGGCACCCCGGGACTGCTCACCAGGGGCTGGTGGCGTTGCACAAGCGGTGGCGACAGGGCGGTCTGGGCTGCTTGCTGGGGGGAACTGGTGACAACAGGGATGGGAATGACTGAAATGGGAGCTGCCAGGGGTGGGGGTGGCAGGGGCACCGGGCCCGGCGGGGAGATGGGCACCAGCAGTTCGCTCCGGGGCTCCTCTGGGGATAGGGCGCTGTTGGCCCGGGGCACGCTGGCCTTGCCTGCCTTCTTCTGCTCCTGCTCCCTCTCCAGGCAGAGCTTCTCATGCTTCTCATTCTCCTCTGAAAGAGAAACACGCACAGTGAGCAATGGCACTTCCCTGACCTTCCCTGGGTGCAGCCAACAACCAGCACAGGGCAGGATCCTTAAGTTAAAATACCCTGGTTTTATACTCTCCTGAGTAAATCCCAGCTCAGTGGACACTGCACTGATACAAACGCATCAGGGCACCTCTTTACTGCTGTGGATTTTAATCAAATTCTTACACTTGGCTTTGATGTGTGTACGTTCCTATATGTTTTTAGAACACCACACAGAGTAAATGAAATCTGTGTGGCCGGACTAGCAAAATAAACCTCATCAAACGCAATCCAGGTCTCTGGCTTTAATTGCGTGAAAATGGCACAAACAGAATTTATTTATACAAGTCCTGTGGCGCCAGTGGCCCTGGCATCTAGACATCGTGCAGCCTTAATCAAATATCTCCAAACCCACCATCGGTAAGGCTCAGCAGTTCCTGCTCCTGACAACCTCTCAGAAGCCGCAACGAAAAGTGGTGCAGCAACCTCTTCACAGTAACATACAAATATTTGGAAAATAAAGCCTTATTTTATCAAGGGAGGGATGCAGACAGTTGGGTGTTCTGTATTATATAGTCACCAATATCAGGTAATTCAGAGGAAGCTCTAAGAAACATTCCAACCAAGCCTCTCCCAGGAGAAGCTTGGGCTCAACTGAAACACTGAAGTCAGAATGTGTATTTAGAAAATTAGAGAGAAGAGCACGTATACTGCCACCTGGAATTACCAGGTTATCCTGGTAATACCCCAGCGATCTTCAAGAGAATCTGTATGGAACATAACAAGTGGAACAAGGGCAAAGGGCCCCACCAAGCACAGAGCTGCTCAGCCCTTGCCATCCCCGAGGGGCCCTGACACTACTGGCATACTTTCTAACCCATCTCTTGATTTTGAGGAGCGTAGTGCAAAAACTACAAAGAGCAACAAAGGGAACAAAACTTTTATTCCAGATTCTGAATGCCCTTTGGTACGTGTGACTGCACAGCAACACCGACCCAGATTCAGCTGACACAATTTCCTGAAGTTCAGCTGCAGCAACAGCCCAAACACACCCCAACCTCCCTCAGGAGCGCAGGAGCCAGCTCAAGCAGCCAGCTGCCAAGGTAAACACTGTCCTGAGCCCACACATGGAGAACCCACCCTCTGGATCAAGCTCTAGCACTGGGGCTGCAGCCCCAGTCTCTGACCCTGCAGCACTCACAAAAGCACCACATGAAATTCTGTCATGAGGAAGGATTTCACATCCATACAGCCCTCTTCCCAGGGCTGCCCGAGACTCAAATCCAAAGTTTTCATTCAACTTCTGCAGCACAATTAGGGGGTGAGTGAGCAAAAGATCTGATTCCAGAACAGGAGGGAGGTTGCTTAAACAGCAGCTGAACCTTAAAGCTGCATTTCTCTGTATCTTCTCAAAATATTTCAGGGTATTATCAACAGTTTCTTAAAGAAAGAAGTGAAGCAGCACAGGGTGACAAAACCTCCAGCAGGAATCCCCTGATGCAAACACAAATCTTAGCTACTGACAATTTTGGAGTGGTTCAGTTGAACAACATTAATAACTAATAAAGAAAAGCCCTTTGTCTGCAGATCTTTTGCTCCACTTTGCTGCTGGTTTGCAGCCAGAGCTAGTGCAATGGCCCTGGCACAGGGTGCAGGAGGAAACCCAGCCCCGAGGACCTGCTGACTCACGGTGTTCCCTGAGCACGTCCAGCCTCAGGGACAGAGAGCACGGCCAGAGGCTGACCAGCACCGCCTTCCCAGGCACACACCACACCAAAGCCCACACAGCTTCCATCCAGGCTTCACACTGCACTGAGACTGAGAGGAGGGAACAGCAAAGGAGTCATTAATGGGAAGCCCCGGCAGTGCCAGGGTCTGGTGAGGACAGCAGGACCTGCCCAAGCTGCTGGAGGTGGCACTGCCACAGTGGAGCAGAGCATCCAGCCAGGACACCCGAGATGTGCACCTGCGGGAGCAGGAGTGGCATGGAACTCTACCATCAGCAACACTCATCAGGAGAGGGAGAGAACAGGGAAGCAAGGTTAGAGCAGGCATTACTGATCAGAAGTATTTATATAAATGTCTCTGGAAGCAGGTGCAGCCCTCAGGTTGCTGACAACCTGCCAGCAAGGCCTTTGGTGTTGCTCCCTTGAGCTAAAGAGTTTATTTCAAGGCTCACTGAAGAGCCACTCTCCTCTTGGGTCTGACTTACCTACAGGTGGAAAGGATCCATGCTCTCAGCCCCAGGAAAAGGACTGGAGGGCCCTGAGCCACCTCTTTGGACAGAAACTCTTCCACTGGGTGGTGAAGATCTGTCTCCTGCTTGCTTTGCACTCACACCCTGCACACAAACCAAAGACATCCTTTGAAGAAAGTCCCCCAAGCTCTATGTTTTCCCATATGAAAGAAGCTCACCCGTGTTTGGTCACATACAGTTCAAGGACGGGTGATCAGCACGCTGTGTGCTCAGACGTGCCAGACGCATGCAAGGCTCATTCCTTCCCTTGTGGCACACTCAGCACAGGAGCTCCTGCAAGCCCATACACAGAAAGCAGCCAAGGCTCAGGGCATCTCCTTGGGCAAGAGGATAACTGAATCCAGAGGCGCACCTCAAAATTACGTGTAATTTCCACTCACTCTTCACACTCTTATCGAGGGGACTGAAGATAGAACAAACCATGAGAGTGAACCAGTCCTGAGAACCCCGGGGGGTCTGAACCACAGCCCAAGCATGAGGGGTCCTGGAATCCCACCCTGCCCACACCACTCTGCTTGCCAGCAGGTTCACATGGCAAGAGCAGGCACCCCAGGTCCCTGGCCATGCCACCTGGGCAGTGACAGCAACACCGGCTGCCATGGGACAATAGCAAATCCTGTCCTGGGAGGACACAGAAACAGGGTCTGCACCCCTGTCCGGCAGTCTGGTGCTATTTTAGGGCCTTGATGGTCCAGGAGTACACAGTACCAGGCACTCTTTGTTACCTAATAATCTGCTGCATTTAAATATATCTTGTCCCTTTTGCCTGCCCTGGAAATGCCACCCATCTGTCACAGGCACTGCTGCCAGCACCACCCAGGAAGCAGCGGGCAGAGCTGCATACACCCTCAGGCTGGCAGCGTGGGCCTGCAGCAGCCAGGACATGACCGGAGCTGCCAGAACCATGCTGGAGGAGCAGGCCTTAAGGGACCTCAGTGCCCTTTGAGTGCTCCTACCTTTCACTAGAAACACTGTCAGTAAGAAGAGTTTATCAAGAGTATGTGCCTTTGCATAGCCAAGCATCCTACCTCTGTGTGTGCTCAGTGGAGAACATCTCTAACTCCAGGAACAGTGAGGCAGTTCTGTGCTGTCATTTTCTGAATGGTCTGAAGTGCTTTTCTGAATCATTCAACACTTCTGGGAGCTTATCCTGCATACCTAGAACTGCTACATCCCTGGAGAGGAGTGCCCCAGGTCTCACACCGGATATGCAGGAGTGTCACCCTAAGGAGTCACTCCAGGCACCTACCAGGAAAGTGCTGGGTACAGAGTCTCCAGGTATTTACTATTCCCAAGGCTGCCCTGGAGGGGGGCAGTCATGCCAAGAAGAAGGGCAGGCTGGAGCCTGGAGGTTGGTTTCTGCTTCTGCAGGTCCCTGGCTCTGCAGGGGAGAACCAGGAAGGGGGATGTAAGAACAGTCAGCAGAACTGGAGCCCAGCAAAGCTCAGCATCAGCCAAGCAAGCTCTGAGTCACAGCAAATGCTGCTGACACCAGAGGCTGCAGCACATAGCCACAGGCACTTCCAGCCCCTTGGAACAAGCTTGCGGGACTGAGAATCCTTTGAAATCAGGAACCTTTTCTGACTCCTGAATTTTGGCTGACAACAGCACAAGCCCCACTTTTCTCTCCCATCTTAGCTAAAACTTCAGTTTGGCATCCACCCCTTGGCACCATTGTTTCCTCACCAGCAACGCAGCTTCCCAAAGCCCTCAGGGCTCCTGCCATGCCCTCAGCAGAGAGCTGGCTTCCAGGCATGCTGCCACTTCCACACACTGCTGCTCTCAGTGCTGTGTCCAGACTGCAGCCTGAAACCAAACCGTGTCCCCTCCTCCTCACACGCACTGGGCCTTACCAACACCTCACAGACCAATTCAACTGTATTTTAGGAGCGCACTGTTTAGAAGTTCACAATACACTCCAGAGGACCAAGAGCTAAGCCAGTCTACCTGGGGTCAGTTTCAGGGGTTCAGAGACCCCTACCCCCACCTGACACTGTCCCTGCTGGGTGACCTTGCCGCACTGCCACTGCTGTCACATGCTCACAGCTAATGTGCAGATTGGGTCACCATTCACTGCTAACAACCACAATACTCACATCTCCACCTTCTCAGCCAGAGGATGATACCTGTATATCATATCTCTAAAGGCAAAGGAAAATCAGCTGTTATGTGAGCTACTCCTCCTTAACACCAACCAGTACAGACCATTAGTGAAACCAGTGACCTTGGTATCCAAACCTGAAATCAGTTAAGAAAAATGACAAGGTGATCCTCGTGCCTGATAAGATCTAGGGAGCACACACTTTATTAGTACTTTATGGAAACACATGGTTTACAAGGAAACATTTACTTTCAACAAAACCATCACAGCTTCTGGAACACAGTAGGGAAAGACCCTCAAGAAATCTTGAAGTAGTTCATCTTCTAAGCCCCAAAGAAGAATCAGTGATAACAAAATTAATACCTGGCAGACATTTCTAAAAACAGCTTCTCCAGTCTCTACAGATAATTTACACTATGCTTTAATAAGCTATTCCAGTACTTAAATTAAATCCTGAATCAGCTCCAGAGTAATTTTAGCTGCATTTTAGTTACAACCAACTCTTTGTGGACAGAAGAAAGAAAGAAAGGATGAGGATTTAGCAGCACTACAAAGGAAAACAGATCAAAACTGCTAAAAAAATAAAACCATCATGAAGAGCCTCATGTCTGCAGAAACCCCAGGACCATCACATTGCCAGGATGCTGAGCATGCCACTGCCATGGCTGCAGCAGCACAGCCTGGCGGGCTGGAGGGATGTACAACTCCAGTTGTAACTTTTTGTGGAATTTGGGATAAAGTACAGGAAAGCACTGGCTCTGACAGGCCAAGTGGGCACCAACAGCACATGCTGACTCTGCCCTACCATCCAAGGACCTTCACCTGGGCGACCAAGCAGGTGAGATGTCCTAGACAAGACAGGCCTGTTCTTTTCCACCAGGCATTGGCATCTGGGAGACAGAGAGACAAAGTAATGCACTCTGACAGAAAGCATGTATTTCTGTCAGCTCAACAGCTTCTGTGTCACAGTTCAGAGCAAAAAGTGGCAGGACCCAACCCACCTGCTCCCACGCACATGAGGACACTACTGTCCCTGCTTCTGGCCCAGAGACAGAGGAACATGATGTGCCTAAAACATACAGGTTGGAAAAGAACAATAAGCATGAATTAACTTAATAAACATTATTATAAACAAACAGTATTATAAATAATATACATAAACTATGTATCCTTAAAACAGACCAAAAAGGCCGCAGATGCGCCCTCAGAAGAAACTGAGACCCGACTGCATCCATTGATGGCAAGTGCTCTGGAAGCTGCTTTGTGTCATGTGTTACAGCTCACATGTTACACAGCCTGCACAGTGTGTGTGTTACACAGCCTGCACAGTGTGTGTTACACAGCCTGCACACACAGTGTGTGTTACACAGCCTGCACAGTGTGTGTTATACAGCCTGCACACACAGTGTGTGTTACACAGCCTGCACAGTGTGTGTGTTACACAGCCTGCACAGTGTGTTACACAGCCAGCACACAGTGTGTTACACAGCCTGCAGTGTGTGTTACACAGCCTGCACACACAGTGTGTGTGTTACATAGCCTGTACACAGTGTGTGTTACACAGCCTGCACAGTGTGTGTGTTATACAGCCAGCACACAGTGTGTGTGTTACACAGCCTGCACAGTGTGTGTGTTATACAGCCAGCACACACAGTGTGTGTTACACAGCCTGTACACAGTGTGTGTTACACAGCCTGCACAGTGTGTGTGTTACACATCCTGCACAGTGTGTGTGTTACACAGCCAGCACACACAGTGTGTGTTACACAGCCTGTACACAGTGTGTGTTACACAGCCTGCACAGTGTGTGTTACACAGCCTGCACAGTGTGTGTGTTACACAGCCTGCACAGTGTGTGTGTTACATAGCCTGCACAGTGTGTGTTACACAGCCTGCACAGTGTGTGTTATACAGCCTGCACACAGTGTGTTACACAGCCAGCACACACAGTGTGTGTTACACAGCCTGCACAGTGTGTGTTACACAGCCTGTACACAGTGTGTGTTACACAGCCTGTACACAGTGTGTGTTACACAGCCTGCACAGTGTGTGTGTTACACAGCCAGCACACACAGTGTGTGTTACACAGCCTGTACACAGTGTGTGTTACACAGCCTGCACAGTGTGTGTTATACAGCCTGCACACAGTGTGTTACACAGCCAGCACACACAGTGTGTGTTACACAGCCTGCACACACAGTGTGTGTTACACAGCCAGCACACACAGTGTGTGTTACACAGCCTGCACACACAGTGTGTGTTACACAGCCTGCACAGTGTGTGTGTTACACAGCCTGCACACACAGTGTGTGTTACACAGCCAGCACACACAGTGTGTGTTACACAGCCTGCACACAGTGTGTTACACAGCCAGCACACACAGTGTGTGTTACACAGCCAGCACACACAGTGTGTGTTACACGGCCTGCACACACAGTGTGTGTTACACAGCCTGCACAGTGTGTGTTACACAGCCTGCACAGTGTGTGTGTTACACAGCCTGCACACACAGTGTGTGTTACACAGCCTGCACACACAGTGTGTTACACAACCAGCACACACAGTGTGTGTTACACAACCAGCACACACAGTGTGTGTTACACAGCCTGCACAGTGTGTGTTACACAGCCTGCACAGTGTGTGTGTTACACAGCCTGCACACACAGTGTGTGTTACACAGCCTGCACACACAGTGTGTTACACAACCAGCACACACAGTGTGTGTTACACAACCAGCACACACAGTGTGTGTTACACAGCCTGCACAGTGTGTGTTACACAGCCTGCACACACAGTGTGTGTGTTACACAGCTTGCACACACAGTGTGTGTGTGTTACACAGCCTGCACACACAGTGTGTGTTACACAGCCTGCACAGTGTGCTATACAGTCTGTACACACAGTGTGTGTGTTATACAGCATGCACACACACTCATGCTGCCTGTTACACAGCCTGCAAGGGAGCACAGACAGGTGAAATGAGTTCAGTGAATCATGGCAAAACTGGATCTGGCAGATAACAGCCAGCCTCTTAGGTAAGCATGTTTGCTCCAGGTAACATTCCTCAATCCTGTGATGAGAACAAGGGTTCACTACTGCACCTTCATCCCAGGGCTGCACCAGGAGTTGTTTCTACAGGCTGCTCACTCTAGCCAGCTTTCTTCTGAAGGAAATGAATGGAAATGTGCAATTACCATTTAGAACCCTAATTCCATATTTGAAAAAGAGAGAAGAATCAAGGGTATCTCCCCATCAAAACAGGGAGTCACCACCATCACCTGAACTGGCTGCATCAATATCCCTGAAATCCCATGACAATTATCCTTGCCACCCCCAAAATTCAGACATTGCTGTGTCACAGAGCAAGGCTCTTCCTAAAGTCAAAGTCTAATTGTCAGAATAAGCATGTCACTATGGCACTGTTGTCCTTGGAACTGCAGTGCAGTTCTCCTGTACCTGGAAGCCTCTGGAAATAGATAAACTCACACAGTGTGTTGGGAGGTGCTTTAACCACCCTGAAAGAAACCCAGGCAGGCGTGCTGCCTATAGAAGCCAGTGGGGCCAAGGCTGAGGCCACACACCCCCGGAGATGCTCAGGACCTGTGTGTCCAGCCTCGTGAGGCAGAAGCCAGAGGCGGACAAAAAGCCCTACAAAGTTTCTGGAGATGCATTCCAACATTATACTGATGAGATCTGTTGAAAGACAACAGTGAGAGACCACACTGAGCACAGCACTGAGACACTGCCCAGCCAAGGATGCTGGGTCTGAGCAGGCTCTCCCCCTCACCTACTGGCACAAGGAAGGTGGCCCCAACACCAAAGGAAACGTTTTTGGCTACCACACATGGTTATCACTGCCAGGCAATTAAGCATTCCCAAATGGCAGGCAGGTGAGAGGGAAAAGCCCAGAACTGTGCTTCCTGCAGGGTCACTGCCTGCAGCACTCAGGAAAGGAATGGTGTGAATGAACTGTGCAGCATCGAGAGAGCAGCAAACACAAGCTGGACAGTCACAGATGAGTATATATGGAAAAAACCCTAAGAAAACAAGTATCAGTTACTTTCAATTATAAAGAAATTTGTTTTTCTTAGATCATGAAACATTCTTGGATTAACCTAAATTCAAAGAAACCAGCACTCTCTAATTCAAGTCATATGTCTCTGGAGCTTGCACATAACAGAGAAGGAACCCCAGGCTATGGGTCTGTGCCCATGTAAATGAGTGTTTACATGCCTGGGAGGCACATGCTTACAGCAAAAGGGTTACAGCAGCAGCAGGCACTGCTGTCAGCTGCAGACTCAGCAGCCCTTAGATGAGTTCAGTATATATTTTTTAATGCTGTTCCCAAAATGGATTGATTTTTCAGGCCATACTGAACCCCTGGAGTTCCACAGTGTAATAGTGTAGCACAGACCCTAACACTTTTCAGAACACAAGATTTCAGGGGGCAGAAGAGGAAGAAGGCAAGGCAAGGAAGCCAACCCAGTCCTTACTCATTACTCCCCAGTTTTTCCCAGTTGTTCCTCTGTTTGTGCTCTCCTCTGACATCTTCCTGCCACCCAAAGGTCACTGCAGTGCTCCTCCCTCCCGTGCCACAGTCTTCCTGGTGTTCAGACTTCCCTGAAGTGGCCACGTTTGCACTGACGCTGCTGGTCCTGCCACCAGCCCAGCCCTTACGTGTCTGTGCAGCACACACGCTGACTGTGCCCCCCAGCAGCACCCGGAGCCCGGGGCACGCTCATGGCAGCAGCTCCGCCTGCAGCGGCCTTTGTGTAACACCACATCCCCACACATCCCTGTGAGCTGCTCCCGCAGCTGAGAAACCTGCATAAAGTCTTGTCTTTGCTGTGTTACCCTGCCCATATACCCTGCTCAGCAGTAATTCCTGCCTCAGAAGTTGTCCAGTACAACAAGCCAGGCCCCTCCTGCTCCTCTGTGACCCAGATCGCAG
The DNA here is from genome assembly GCF_030490865.1 of Poecile atricapillus. Lineage (NCBI taxonomy): Eukaryota > Metazoa > Chordata > Aves > Passeriformes > Paridae > Poecile > Poecile atricapillus. The sequence continues at coordinate 1,375,272 of NC_081269.1, read as the reverse complement.
CCGGTCGGACCCATTCACGAGATGCTCCCAACAGCGCGGGGCAGGCGGGTGGCAGTGGAAGTTATGTCCCGGCAGCAGGGGACAAACCAACAGCCTGTAGAGGTCGAGCCCCGGGTGTTTTACTGCTGTACACTGAGCACAGCCGCCACCTGTAAGGCCGGAGCGGGTACCAGCGCAGGGCTGACGGTGCCAAGGGGACTGTTCCGGCTGGGAAACAGCACCGGAGCTGTCACCCACCCGGCGGTGAGCGCGGACCGGGCGGCCCCTGCCGTCTGCAAATCCTGGGGTGTGCTCCGGGCTCGGGAATCCTCCCGGCCCTGCGCGGCCCCTCATCAGCGCATCCCCCGTCTGCTGCGTGACTCATCACCGACACAATGGGCGGCGGCACAAAGCGCCTCTCCCGCGGCTCCGCCCGAGTCTCCGCGCCGGGGCCGCCACGGGAGCGGGGCCTGCGCCGCTGTCCTGCAGCTAGGCCCGGGCGGCAGCCCCTCCGCGCCCGGCGCTGCTGCGCGGCCCCCGGGGCACGGATCGCCGCTGCCGGAGGGCCGGAACCGCCGCACCGCCAGGGCGGCGCGGGGGGAGCGGGGCCAGCGGGCGAGGGGCGGCTCCGCCGGGGGCACCGCGGGGCTCCCCCGTCCCTTCCCGGCGCCCCGGGCGGGCCCCGCAGCCCTGGAGGGGCCCGCGCGGGGCGGGGCCGCGCGCACGTGGTGGCGGGCGGGGCCGAGCGAGTGACGCGCCAGGCCCCGCCCTCCCGCCGGCCGGGGACACGCAGCGCGCGGGGCGGGGGCGGGAGCGGGGCCCGCCGGGGCAGCCCCGCCCGCACTGAGCCCCCGTCGCGCTGTCCCCGAATCCCCCCCGTGCCCTGACACTGCCCCGCCCGGCCCGAGCTTCCCCGGGCCGGATCCCGCCGGCAGCGCAAAGCCCGCGCCGCTGCACCCCCCCAACGCTTCCTGGTGCCACTGCCCGCGTAGCCCCCGGCCAGCCGGGGCTGTCAGGCGCGGCCCCGCGAGGCGCGGGCGGCTGGTCACTCACCACGTGCGGTCTGCTGCTGCTGCGCCTGCCACTCCAGGAACCGCGCCGCCTCCAGCAGCGTCTCGATGCTCATGGCGCGGGCCCGGCCGCCGCCGCCGCCGCCGCCGCCGCCCGGAGCGCGGGCCCGCCCCGCCCGCGCCGCCCCGGGCTCGCCCCGCCGGCCGCAGCGCTGGCGACAAGATGGCGGGTGGCAACAGAAACACAACAGGCGGGCGCTGGCGCGGCCCCGCTACTACGCGGCGGGCGGCGCCAAGACGTGGAGTGGAGTTAGGGGCGCCGCCCGGACGGGACGGGGCGCGGCGGGACGCGGCGGCCGGCCCGGGCTGGGGACGCGCGGACTCGGCCCCGCAGCGCCGCCGGTGGCGCGGGACGGGCGCCGCCCGGGCCGGGGACGCGCGGACTCGGCCGCGGAGAGCCGCCGGTAGCGCGGGGCGGGCAGGCCCCGGGACGGGCAATGGGCGCGAGACGCGGCGGCAGCTACTCCGGTCCGGCGATGGCGTAATCCGGGCGCCGCGTTTTGCGGGCGGCGCTCCCCCCGCAGTGCGCTCGCGGCCCGGGGCGCGCTGTCAGCGCGCGCGGACCAATGGGCGCGCAGCACAACACGCGTGCTGCCCTCCACATGGGCGCCCCGCGCCGCCGCGCGCCTTAAAGGGGCCGCGCTCGCCGCACCCCGCGCACGTGCGGGCCTGGCGCCTCCGGCGGGTCTTCCCCGGGCCAGCACCGACAGCACCGACAGCACCGACAGCACCGACAACACCGACAACACCGACAGCACCGTGCCGAACGCGTGGCCCGGGGCAGCGGCCGCTGCGCGATCCGGGCCCCGCCCGGCACGGCGCGTCCGCGGGATGGACTCGGCCCCGCTGTGCCCCCGCAGGGCTCCCAAGTTTGGCCCATCCTTGCAGAAACTTCCCGAGCTGTCCCGGGCACGGGCTGCGGCTCCGTGCGGCCGAGGGCGCTGTCGTGTCCTACCCCGGGGACTGCGTCGGGAAGGGAAAAGTCGAACCCTTTTTATGGATAACAGCAGGGAAAAAGGGGAGCCCGTTGGAAACGGTCAGCACACGCAGTGCCTGCTTCCCGGGAAACACCTCACACTGCCGCTGCCTACGCTCAACTTGAGCAACGTTTTCCTTTATACGGCCCCTTTGTCAGTAGCTTGCAAAACTAAGTTGAACTTCAATTATCCACAAGGAAATTTTCCAGTCTAAGTATCTACCTCTGATTGACTTCTGGTTTTTGGAAAATAGACTGGTTAGAAAAAACAGTGCTTCTCATGGAAGGAATGAGATTGAAAAACCCACAGATTTTCATTTGAGAATTTTCATTCAACCTAGAAACATTAAGGAATTTACCAACTGGAAACTACCCTGAGGAATGGCCACTGAAGGGGGCAAGCCCAAATCCTTGTGAGATGGCCTGTACTGGTTTGTGGAGCTTGGGGCTGACTCTAAAGGTGCTTCTGTTTCCCACCACCCATGCTGGGCAGTCAGGACGATATCTCGTCCTTGTTCAGCGTGTGACTGGCGACCTCATGCACTGCACGTTCATCTGATCCTCCTCTGCAGATGCAAGGAGTCATTTCCTCTTGGGCTTTGCCATGAACTCATCCCTGCGTTATCAGAATTCCTCACAACAATAATGAGGGTAGTGTCATCATGCATGAGCAGAAGATGTAGACAACTATGAGCAGAAGAGGTAGCTAAAATGGAGATGTAAATGAAGTCTGGCCAAAAGAACTCACCTGGGGTGCCTTTGGGCATGTGTAGCTCATGGAGGGACAAGCTCATTTCTCATGGAACTTTTCAGCTGCTTTCCAATCATCTCTGCAAACTGCCTCACCAGCTCCTCCCAGCTCCCGCAATGAATGAAGTTTACCACCAGGAATGCGTTCCATCAGCCAGCCCAGTTCCCCAGAGCAGCCACCCGGGCTGTGTGCTGAGCTCACAGCAGCAGGAGCATCACTGAGCGTCACACAATGCACGTGGCCTTAGGGAGCTCAGTAAGAGCTACTCTAGGGCTGACTGAATCTGACTTCTCTGAGTTCTTCCCTTTGTAGCCTGGACATATTCAGGTGTATTTTGCATGTGTTATGTGTGACTGTATATGTCAGATTCAAAAACCGTGTTGTCTGATGCCAGCAGAGGAGCTGAGGATGGCCCAACACCTGGCAAACATAGGTGCATGCTGCAGGACTGTCACTCCACAGGGCTTAGACTGCTCAGCTGGCACTTCAAAACGCTGGACATCCTGACAACAAGGTGCTTTGGACTTCTGTCAGAGGGGAGCACACAGCTGGGACAAGCGCTTTGCAGTCCAAGCTTCTGGTGTCAGCTGCAGTGTTGCAGAGCAGATCTGTGTATGCAAGTGCAAGGTGCAGTGGCCGCAGGTTCCATCTCCAAGCAGCTCTCTCTGTGATCCTACAAACCATTGGGGTTTACAGTGCTCTTCTAGACAGACTTGGTTTGAAGAAGGAATTGCTATTCTGCCATCAGACTTGCTGTACGAACTGCACCTCCTACCCCAAGCCCTGCCTGCAGTGCTACAGCCCAGAGACCTGCTGGCCCTGCACCCTGCAAGGGCTGCACACCCTGGGGTTTTAGTGGGTGAGACAAAAGTCCCAAACAAGACAACAAATTGAGTCGTTAGAGGAGGTTATGAAGCATGGTAGAGGCAGGGCTCTGACTCACTGAGGGTGCTTGATTGAACACAGCTTTTGAAAGAAATGTTTTCAGGTGCCATACAATAGTTTAGTCCTGTGCTGGGTTAATTCTAAAACATTCCTCCTTCTGCCTGCTCACATCTTTTGCAACACTAATCTCCAAGGAGAGTTGTTTGTTTTGAAACCTTGAGCTCTGTGGGCTCTTGATTGCTAAGCTGGCTCCTAGCTTTGGCAGTTCACAGTGGAAATCAGTGTCATTAAACATTCATATCTGAGCAATGTTTCCTGATTAAATTTATTTATTGCAAATTTTTGGACCTGGCTGATGGAGAAGCTTGGGTACACATCTAGAATCCATCGACTGTATATTCCTCTGCCTCTGGAGGGCTTCATGGAAGGGATTTTGCTGAATCATTTGACACTGTTACTGGGGACAGGGATAAACCAGAATACTTACATTACCGGAATATGTTATCTGAGTTGACTTTGTGAACACTTTAGGGACAGTGTTTAAAACTTTGCATATGTGTTAGAAGTACCAAGAGGTCCAATTACTACCCCATTATATTCCACAGTTGGGAAGAGCAGGCACTGGGCTACCTCCACAGCCCTGCCAGACGCAGACCTCAGGGGCTCAGGACACCAAGAGGCAGAGTGGCTTGGTCTGAAGTCAGAGCTGTCCTTCCCCTCAGGCTGCCCAGCCTCGAGGAATCTGCTCGGGGTTATGCTGGTTCTCCTCACCTGGGCTACTCCTGACAACGACCCATGGACAGGAATCTCTTCTTGAGAAAGAGATTCACTCCTGAGCAGGTGGCACTGCAGGTGGCACTGCTGGAGCTGCCACACCCAGCCCTGCACTGGGTACAGGGGCCTATTCAGTTTCCATCTGTGGTTTTAAAACTTTCAGTCGAACCCTTTGACTGATTTTTTTTTATCTTCTCTAAATATTAGATGTAACTTATGAGAATTTAGACCTGGAGTTGTCGCTCCATTGGGAATGGCGAGAGGCACAACACAGACTATTGTGGGTTGAACAGGAGAGAGCCTAAGGTTTATTACCTCAGATCTTCTTTTATAGACCGATATGCAAAAGTACAGAAAGTTAAAACTCTTATTGGTTAGTGAACTAACACATCACCATCATTGGTCAGTGGGATACACCACACCTCGACCTTCTCTTGCAAGAAAACAAGAAACTGACAAACAGCATCTGCAAGGCTGTCTCACCTATCTCTGAGGATTATTTAATTCCTCCTTGTGATTTCCCAGGCCACTTTCTCAGGTGAGACTGAGAAAGTTATGTGGCCTGCTATTCCACAGGCACTGTGCTCCCTGCTTTTGCTCAGTTAGCATCCATACGGAGTCACTGGATATATGACTGCCTAACGCTTTGTCTCCTGCTTAAATACTTTGTTGCTCAGGGCCTAAATTACGACTGAACATAAATGATTAAATGAATGTTAATTCTCCCTTTTCAGGCTTCACACTAAATAAGAAATCCCCCCAACTGTGCTGACATGAAAGCAGGAGTTTATCTCAATATTTTCATTCTGAAATTCAAGCACTGAATGCAGAAAAATCCACAAGGGTGAAAATAATTAGTGCTGTTTCTTACTGAATCATTCTGACTTTCTCTGTAATCCTTTTATTTAGGGTTTTAATGATGAATAAATTCTTATTGTAAATATTTAATCATGGAGAGTGGTTAAGCAGGACATGTGTGATGAACAGGTCTCACACAGATCTGCTGATATGGCTGAAAACATTCCTCCCACAGCAGCACAACATCCACCCTGGGACAGCGCTGACACCGGATTCATGGGGTCTCAGACACTCCCCACTCCTGCTTTAATGTAGTAATCCCCATACTGGTCCAGGAACTTCAGCACTACAAAAGGACAGTTTATATTACGCCAATAATATGTAATTCATAATATTTCTACTATAATAGCACACGCTGCTACAGATGAACTCAGGGGATCCCAAACTCTTGTTGGGCTCTCAGAGCTCACACCCGGGGCTGGCTTTTCCTGGCACGCTGCTGCATCCTGTGGTTTTCATTTGTGCAATCCAGGTTTGAGCTCCAGATGGGGCTGGTGTGGAAACACAGGGCAGTATCAGCTGTGCAGTTCTCTCAGCAGGTAAGAACCTGACCTTGTGCGGTTTGCAACAGCACAGGGAAACTGCAGCAAGCATGGGCTGCCCTCAGCTGCAGAACACGCTGCTGAGCTGCTGAGGAATGGGGGAGGGAAAGGTCCATCCAAAGTCCATAGGCTGCAGGCTGAGGTCTCCCAGGTCTGGAGCAATGGCTGACGGAGTCACAAACACCAAACACATCACCACAGTCTGCTGCAAATATGGTCTGTGACTAAAATACCAATGTATTTGTTTGGAATGATAGAATTTAATGTACAGAATACACAGAGAAACAATACTTCTCTCCTAAGAATTGGAATGGCCACTGCAAGGCTTGGAGTCACTTTTTGACTGCATTAAAAGCCGTGCCAAGTGATGCAAGTGGAGACGACAGCTACCGAGCGGTTTTGACCCGACCGTGTTCTCTGCGTAAATGAACGGCCGCGACAGGGCTGGGTGCGCTGAGAGCCCGGGGTGGCACTGGGTGCGCTCGGGGCAGGGCTGGGAGAATCCAGGGTAGCGCTGACACCCCCGGGATAGGGCTGACACCCCCGGGACAGGGCTGACAGCCCCGGGACAGGGCTGACAGCCCCGGGACAGCGCTGACACACCCGGGACAGGGCTGACAGCCCCGGGACAGCGCTGACACCCCCGGGACAGCGCTGACACCCCCGGGACAGCGCTGACAGCCCCGGGACAGCGCTGACACCCCCGGGACAGGGCTGACAGCCCCGGGACAGGGCTGACAGCCCCGGGACAGCGCTGACACGCCCGGGACAGCGCTGACACACCCGGGACAGGGCTGGGCTCCCGTTCCCGAGCCGGTGTCCGGGGCTGCCGCTCTCCAGCTCCGGGCCCGGGGCTTCCTGGCACTCCCGGCAGCCGCCGGCAGAGGGAGCCCCGCGCAGCCGCATCCCGGCACCGATCCCGCACCGGCCCCGGCACCGATCCCGCAGCGGTCCCGCAGCAGTTCCCCAGGGTCAGCCGTCTGATGGATGGAGCTGCTGTATTTAAGGAAGATTATTGCAGGGCTGCCGAATAGCGGCATTCGGAGGCGCCTGGAGCAGCGTTTGGCAGCGCCAGGCTGCTCTCCAGGGAGGCTGTGACCTCCGAGGGATGCAGGAACTGGGCTACAGAAAATAGGAGGGAAAATATTTGCTGCTCCCTGCAAGTTCTTTTAAATTGAAGACTCGGCAAAAGAACACTTAACAGACGTTTCTTGCCTTTGATGACTTAACCAAAGCTGACCCAGTGCAAGGGGAAAATGGACACGTTCTGCTCTGTTTGCTACAGTCAGTAAAGATGTAGAATATTAAAAATAAAATGAAGTTGTTAGAAAAATTACAAACCTATCACGAGTGTCTGAGCATGGCTTAAAACCACACAGGAGTGTAGTAAGCTCTTCAGAGGCAGTCTCTGCACAAGGACAGTACAAACACCAGCTAAATTCTGTGCTAATATCCACTTTTATTTTTAAATGTATTCTACAATATACATGTGAAAAATAGAAGTGCTTGAATGGCATGAGCCAATTCAATTTGATAAAAGGTCTGAAAAAGGGTTTTATTTAGATTTATGATAAACAGCTTCATGGTTCATAAAAAGACAATTTTCCTTTAGGTGTTTCTGTGCACTCATGCTTGTATCAAACAATTGGATATCATAATATTCCATGTAAAATGGAATGATAGCAAAAGCATGTTTTAAGGAACAGTAGCTCTAAAAATCCTGATTTGTGCTTGCAGTGGGACAACATTCCTGGACACTTTAAAATAAAATCTCAGGAACAAAATTATGTTAGAAATTACCTGCCTTTTTAAAAGCAGATACTAAGATGTAAGAGAGTTGATAGTTTGGCTGTATCCTACCACAGTCGTCTGTGTCTCTGGGAAGGGCTGGGGCCCTCACAGCCACAGTCTGGTTTAGGAGGCAACATGCACATAAATTATTCAGCACTCTCAAATCTAAAAATCAATGCTATATGCTGTGTAATCCAGCTTAATGTAACAGCCAGAAAACCCATTTATGAGCAATTTTAGAATAGGTTTTTCCACAAAACCTCAAGGCTGCAATAGCAACAGGGAACAAGAGGCAGGAGGCTCTGCCCCTCCATGTAACACACAGGTACCCATGTACCATTCTGCAGGTGACAGCAGAGGGCTGCCTGCATCCTGACCTCCCCTCACAGGGTAACAAACAAGGAGCTCTATGTCAAACGGTGACAAAGTCTTTTACCCTGTTCTTTCTCCCTGGAGTAGCAGTTCTGCTGCAGCTGCAGCCCTCACACACCTTGGAGTCATTCAGAGGCCTGGGGGCTGCACCTCCATGACCAGCATCGGTCGCAGCTGCGACAAACAGACACCAACAGTAAATTCATTTACATTCCCTCCAGTACCAAGCACTCTATCAGGCCTTCAATAATTAATACTCTAGCTTATGATGTACCTTTCACCCCAGGACCTCAAAGCACTCTGCAGTGCGTGAGGATGGATTTTTATTTTGCTGGAATAAATAGGGTAGAGAAAGATTAACTGATTGACCAAGGTCATGCTGCGTTAACATTTTATTTCTGCTCTAGCCTTTAACTAGATAGCTACGGTGACCTTGGAAAGCTGGAAGAAAACTGCATTTTAAAACTAACAATGTGAGGATAATCTCCCCTAAAGTGTACCATATGTTTGTGATTAGGCAAAAGAAAAAGCATCAGAAGAATTGCCGGTCGTGCGAGTGTTTGCAGTGTTCTCTAGGGTATAATAGCTGGGAATGTCAGTGGAGCCTGAGGGAAGTGGATGCAAAGCTCCCCTCCATCTCAAGGAAAAATGGCTGCTCAGCATCCCTGGGCTCTGCTGGAAAATAGAGCTTGGTTATCCAGGAGTTTCTCAATTAGAACAGCTGAGGTGATGAGGTGCTGAGGAACCAACATGTTCTGCTCTGGCTGGCTCCGTGCTCTGCACGTGCGTCCACTCTTCCCGCTGAGCTGTGCCCTTGCCAGCTCTGATTTCCCCTACAGGAACCAACTCCAGCAACATCTCCTTTGGGCCTCTCTGGTAATTTTATCCCATTGGCACTCATAAGCTTACCGAAGGTGTGTGCTTATGGCACAGACATAAGCTGGGCTGTTATCCTCTTGTAATGAAGATAAACTTAACTCCTTGCCAATGTACTCTCAAGGGGATGAGAATGTTGTCACATTGGATTGTCTTTTCTTGTGGCCCTAAATTGATGCTGTGAAGTCACACCAGTCACAAACTCTGACCAGAAGCCCTCAGACAAGAGCTCTGGGCTTCAAGAAAGGAGCACTTGACTTGGCACAGAAAGAAAACAATCTTTTTTCTTCACGGCTCCCCCAGAAGTGAGTCAGTAGGCCTGACGAACAGAAAACACAAGTTGCCATAGAAACTCGCATGCTTTCCACCAGGCGGAGAAACAATGTAGGCCAATATTTCTGCTTAGCTGGCTCCTGCCCTGGCTGCTCCTGCCCGCTGCAGCCCGGGGCTCCATCAGTAACTTGCAGTTATTTTGCCCCCAACTGCACCAGGCCCTTTCTCCACCACCTCGGGAATGCACACGCAAGGACAGGGACAGCACAGCTGCTGAGCCAGCACCAGGCTAACAAAAGGAAGACTGTCCACTTCCATTCTATTTTTACTGTATTTATTTGTGACTCACTTCTAAGGGAAAAACCCCCCTAAACACAGCAGACCTTTGAAACTGCGTTTGAGCACAGGCTACTGTAAATCCAGTACCCAGTTTTGCCCACTGGATAGAATTTGCCAGGTTCTTGGAGCCCAGGATAACACAGCCATGAAACAGCAGACAGCTGAGCCCATGCCAGCCCTATGCCCTGTGCCAAGCACTGGTTCCATCTGGGGCAGTTAAAGGAATGTGACCAAAATGATGGAGAAAGCCTTCTCCTCTGGAATAGAGCCATAACCCAGACACCAGCATGGAGAGGATATTTGTCAGTTCAGCTCAGTGGTCTCCAGAAAATGTACAATCAGGTTTAATAATTTAATAATTTAAACTAGCTGCCAGTGGTTAATGAATGGGCTCAGGATTGCGACAGCTGGAGAGACAGGTGGTGAGTGGTAACACCTCTTTTCTGAAAGGGCTTTTGGTTTGAGGGCAGAAGGGAGCATCTCAGTTTGGAAGTGATCTATGTTGTTTGGGCAGTGATTTGACTGTTTGGTTTAATATCATTTCAAATCTCTCCAGGTAAAGAGAGTTTAACGCAATTATCTACTGATTGTGAATTAAGACATACCCATAACACCCAAATTCCTATAATACATTTACTTTAAGACATCCTAGCAGGAAAAGGTTTCTTTCTGCTGTAAAATATTGAGTGAAAGAAAAATAGAGAATGAATGGAACTGTTTTACTCTTTAAAAAATGGCAATAGAGGGCAGTCCAGCCATACTCCTCCCTGGCTGCTGGAGTCCAGCAGCCCCACCATGCCCAGCAGCTTCTCAGAGCTGCCAGGGCTTGTGAAGAGCTCCAGAGGGCATGAGGAACCTGCTTCCAGAGTGACACCTGGCTTTATTCCTGGATCTGCTGTGGCCTTGGGAAAGGGACTCCACACCCTTATTGTTTGAAGAACACAACTCGTTTGAGGCTGTTTGTTTTTTTCTACCTTGAAAGCCTGTTTTCCTTGACAAAATCTGCCTGTTTCAGTGGTGACACTAATGTCCCCCCATTTTTTAATAGTTACTGCAACATAGCTAGCTAATAATCACTGGGTTTATTTTACATACCTGCTTTGGGAGAGCAAGGGTCAGTAAAACTTATTTTACAGCTAAAAGTCACTTCATTTTAACAAAAGTAGAACAAAATTCAGGAGAAACTTTGAGATGTTTTCACAGGGGAAGCAAGAGTCTAATTCTGTGGCTGCCACTGCTGGATTCAGTATGTGGGGCACTTCCCGCTGGGAAGGAATGAGTAAGATAGTGTAGAGTTAAAAAAATAAAAGTCCTAAACTTACTAGAAAATGAGAACTTGAGACTGTGTTAAAAGTCAACAATAATTTCTAGGTCAAAAGTTTGCAAACACGAAACCTAACTCTGCAAACAGGATCATTTGGTGAGCTGCTGCTCACAGGGAAACTCACAATTGCCTTCAGTCCCTTGTGTGTTGGCTGAAGCCATTCTGACACTCAGCCTTAGAAGTGGAGTTTGTCCTTTGGAAACTATAAAAAAGTCTTTAAAAATATGCAAATCATGCAGAATTACAGCTGGAAAATCCTTCATTCAGAAGAAAAGCCAACCCTTCTCTTAGTGGATCTAAAATGCAGGAGGAAGATGATCCCTGAGCCCATCAGCTCCAGCTGAGCACAGCCAGGACTGCAACCTCGAGGGCTAAAGCCATGGCTGAGCCTGCTCCTGAAACTGAGGCAGACCTAGATTATTTCACTGCTTCCCACTATGGCCCAAGAAAAAAGAAGTTTAGGGTAAGAAGTGAACATCCTCTCTCCATCTTGATCTCTCTGCCTATGACAATGTATTACTTCTCACTGAAATAACCTATGAAGTTCAAAGATTTTTGTTTGACTAGAATTCAGTTTTTGTAAGAGCAGATGTAGAAAGTAGATGCAGAATGTAGGCACACTGGATTTGTACCTACATTGAAAGAAACAGTCTGAAAGAAGAAATTTTCTGTTCAGGAATAAGTAGTAGGTAACCAACTTCCCAGTATGTTGAATCTTAATGTTTCTCTCCATACTGAAGATACCGGAGCTCCTGTGTACAGAGGTTTACATGTTGAAAGGAAGAGAGTTAATTGGTGAGTGATCAAAGATTTCTGCCTGGTAATTTACAATCATTCCAGGGCAGGATTCCTGTGGAGAGAAAAAGCAGGCATGAGTAGGATGCTAAATGATGGAAAGGTCCTATGGAGGCAGATATATATTCACCCAAATCTGTAAAAATGCAACAATCTCCTAAGAATTATAAATCTGCTTTTCTGCAGAGGACCCCCAGGGTCAGCACTGTACATCCTCTGTACCACAAAAATGGAGAATAATCAAGACTTCTCCCTCCTTTCTGTGCTTCCAGTGCCAGCCATTGTGTTACCTCTTCTTTCCATGCCTGAGTTTTTGAGCCCCTCTGCTTGCCAGTACCAGGTGAATGATTTTAATAGATGAGTTGCATGAGTGAAACTACTTGCATACAGCAACCTGCAAAAGAATGACTCCCCGAGCCCACCACTGCCATCAGAGCCCTCTTAACCCTAGACACACACTGCCATGGTCACCAGCCTCCACAAGGATGGAAACACTGCTCCTTGGAAAGCACTTGGCGATTTTAATCCTGCAGATGCTCATTACTCACCACAGTTACTTTTACAGAAGTGACGAAACTAATGAAGATTGGTGATTAAAGGAAATTCTTCACACTTGAAGGATCAGATAAACAGTGCAGATATCAGTGTCCCTTGCTGGAAGGTGATTTCCACCCAGCTGGTGCTCCCACATCGAATGGGGAGGAGGGAAGGCTGCTGCCAGCAGCTGGTGAGCTGCAGGATTCAGCTCTGGATAATTCTGCAGGCCTGACCCTAAGGGCGAGCTTCTACATCCCATTCCATTTGGGACAAAAAGTGATAGACGGCATCTTCACAGCTCTAAGACTCCACATGTACATCTGTACGGCAGGGAGAGCAGCAGCTGCTGCCTTCACTGAGCGCTGTGAGCTGGGTCATGCGAGCACGGCCGGCGCTGGGATGGAACCACGAACGAACTCCCGCTTCTCTCAGGTCAGGTAACGAGGAGCCACCTCTGCTCAGCCCTGGGCTGAACAATGCTGGGCCTCTCCAAACACTCGCACAGCCTCTGCCAGGTGTGAGCCCACACCCTGCCCGAGCAGGCAGGTACGGGGCTGTCACTCCTCCGCGTTCCCCGCACAGAGATTTGCCCGCGGTCAGAGCCCGGAGCGTCCCAAACCTGGGTTTTCCTGCATCGCCTCCCTGCATGGCCAGCCCCTGCTCTCTATTCCCACACCATGCTGAAAGCAGATGTCTCGTCTGCTGCATGCCTGCTGGATTTAACTGTCCGTGTTCTGTGTACCAAATTGTCTTTACACTATAAAGAATTGAAAAGAAATGTTTTATACTACTGGAAGGTGTGCTGTGCTAGTGATTTCAACTGGTTTTTACAACCCCTGATAATTTTTTTCTCCCACTTTCTCACAATTTGAAAGCTCAATTAATTTTGAGCTACAACTCTGTCTATCATTTCAACCACATGTGGCAGAGTGAGAACTCATGCGAGATAATGGTTAATTTTTGGTATCTTCTGCTGCCTAATGACAGGTGTGCTGTCCTAAATAATTAGCTTTCAAAAAGGGATCCCCTTAACCCTTCTCTGAAACTGAGTAGTGATCTCGGTTTTACTTCATTAAGCTCTTGACAACTCAATGTACTCACATCTGTTACTGTTTGGTAGTTTGATTCCAAGAACACAAATTGCTTCAAGAACTGGCAACAAATTCATTCAAGCTCATGATGCAGATCAAAATCCATCTGTTTACTAATCAAAAGCCATATTTTAATCGTAGTACAGCAGTGGTGTCAGCAATATCCCAACTTAGACCTTCTCTCTGCCCTAAACGTGATAGGTAGAATTCCTCCTGTAAGATGCATTTATTTTAATTGGATGTTTAAATGCATCCAGGAATTCTGGAGTCTGATATTCCAGCCCTTGCCTACAGGATTTGATCAATGTGCTTGCCCTGAACAATGTTATCACACATTTTGTACCTACAGGCTGAACCTGAAAGTCTGTTACATCAGTCACTTCTGATATGATTCTAAATTAGAACAAGAGAGGAAAACAATGTGATGAATCAAAATTTAACTTGGGTTTCCAATTATTTGTTTTATGGACTAAAATCCTTTGCCTACCACAGCCATGATAAATCTCACTAATGTCTATGAAAGTCCACCTGTGCTCAGGTGTCTAGGAGAGATGAACTGAGGAACTGCAGCTTCATAATTCCCAAAATATGGAGAATAGCCCATGCTCTATCTGGCCAAACCCCACAAGCTCCAGCCATATGACACCACCACAGCATTGGCTGGGCCTGGACCTTGGCAGAGGAGCTGCTGCTTTGGAGCCTCCTCAGGTGCAGCGCTGGTAAGAGCAGTCCTGCTGAATGGCCACGGGCATGGGAGCGGCTCTTGGGAGAAGCACGGCCCTCCCGGGAGCCAGGGACCCTGCAGGGCTGTCAGCTCTGCCTCCACAAGGGAGAACACACATCAACCATGAGTACCTCAGTGAGCAAATCTTTCCATTGAGCTCTTGCAGGTTGTGGTGCTAGCTGGAATTTTGCTAAAGCCTCTCTAGAGCTCTCTGGGTGCAATGACTTGCAGCAGTGATGCCACCAGTGAATTCCTGACGCAGTGAAAATCCAAGAAATTTTGATGCTAATTATAGATTTCACCCATTATTTTCTCTACTATATGGTAAATCAGTGAGATCTCAGTTTATTCCTATGTGGAACGAAATGCCTAAGGGATTTTACAAGCTGGTTAACCCATGACCACTACATTAAGGCTCCAAAACAAATGTAGCCCATTTGCTCAGGGATGACAGATTAATAAATTGTTCCACCTCATTATCCCTGTAATTCCTGATGGCATCACTTGGAGGAAGTCTGGCAAATGACACCGGCCGAAGGTCAGTGCTCCTTTTTCAAAAACCTTATAAACCTTATAAGATTATAAACCTTAATACAAACATAAATGATTCAGTGGATTTATGAAAAGGCAGTAGAAGTCCTAGGTCAGGTTCAAACCATGCTTACCAGTGTAAGGATAGAGCCCATGCTGTGGAGCCCTGTGCTGGTGTGAGCACATTTCTGACTCTTCTTGTGGTGCCTGTCCCTGGCTGTGCTGGTGCTGCCCCAGGCTGGTGGCCAGGGAGCAGGTCCTGCTCCTGGGCTGCTCCAGAGCCACAACACCAACGGGCTGGCTCCCAAGTCCTTCCTCTGGCTGGAACGTCAATTCAAAATATTAGAGAGGATGAACAGGAGCTTAGATAGAGTTCTGCAATGCCAAAGCCATGAATCAGGATGAGGACTTTCTCGAGCCAAGCTCTAAATAGTGCCTCATTTTAAGCTTCTGTGCTTTGCAATGTCCCTAATAATCTTCCAGCCTGCAGGGTCAGATTTGCAAGTTTCTGTCAACAACTGCAAAAATGAATAAAATATTTAAAGTAACAAAACTCATGCCTGCAGGGGTGAAGGAAAAGGTGAATATTATGGAAGATGTGATGAAATTATGAGACCTGGAAGCTATGAAATGTAACTTTTAATGTACAAAGATGGGACCAGCTACAAACATGCAGAGGTTTGTATATTGATTAGTCTTGGCAGGGAAGCTCATAAACCCAGAAGGAAATAGGAGGAAAGTTGTGGCTCAAAATAATTCCTCTTGATGGTGACAGCCATGCATTTTCTATGTAAGCATGTGTAAACTTACTGGATAATATGTAGACTAGAGCAGGCCGGAAAAAACTACATCCCTAAGCAAAAATACTCCTTTTAGGAATTTCTTCAACATCTGTGGAAATAGGTGAAGATCTCCTAACCTGTAGAGTGAACAATTTGAAAAGGGTTATGAAGAGAGCTGAATCCCACAGTGTGAACAGAGCAGCACAGCCAGATCCTGAGCAGCACATGGGCTTCCAGGCCAGCATTATGCATGGAACTGGAAAAGCTTTTTGCTTCCAGAGGAACAAATAAAAACTATACAAACACATGAGTCAAGACTGTCTCATGTACTAAACTTGACAAGGAGCACAAAATAATCTTAAACCAGCCAAAAACAGTGTGTGAGGAATTCCCCTTATCAAGGGAAGCCATATTGGTGAAGTAGGGCAGAGGTCTAGGATGCTCTGATGGGTATAAAAAAGGAAGGAAATGTGAAAAAGGAGACTTTACTTAGATAAAAAAATTGCTGAAAAGTTCCTGTCAGGATATAAACCAAAGCTGTTCTTTGTCATGCACACATGGAGATCTGTGAACTCAGACAGTTGAGGCAGGAGCTTTGGTCTCCCACCCTGTCCCAACAGGGTTTGGATACAGGGAATCTGGTCCTGGCTGTGTAGGCAGCATTGCTTGTGGATGGAGCTGCTGGGGTGACTGCAGCAGCCTATTACCCAGTTATAGTCTGGTTTGCTACTACAGAATGGATGAAATTGATAAAAAATTAAAAGTTCCTGTGAGTAAAGATGCCAAGCAGAAACAAACATGAATTTTGTTTGGCAGCAAACAGCAAACACTCTGTCACTAAAGCACCTGGCATTTAAAATGTTGATGTTTGTATCTTTGAATATTTTAAGCAGGAAGAACTGTTCTGGAGAAAGGATTATAGTAGGGAAGGAACTATAACCATCAGCCTCAGCCATATTAGATTAATTCATAATGTCACTTCACTGACAAATTACTCATATTTCACCTCTCTTTTTTCTAAAGGTCTTTAATTCTCCCTCTGCAAAGGAATGTTATTTTTGCTGTTCAATTACATTTCAACTATTCAATCAGACTCAGCTCTATATAAATCTATATAAACATATGGATCCTTGTTTCAGATTCCCTTGCTCAGCTTTTACTTCATGAAGAGAAGAGCTGTGTGCCAAGGTCACAACTGATTAATCTTGACCCATGAACCTTGAAGAATAAAATCTTACTATAAATGTATTACTCTACATAGTAGAAGCAAATGTACTCTGTATCCATGACAAATAATGAACTCATTTTTCTGGCTTTACTCTTTAGTTGCCAATTAAGCACTTAAATACAAGGGCTGTTAATTCTTTTGATAAATGATGTGCCTACAAAAACAATGAAATCCTTTGACTTTTGAGCACATGTGATGAAGGTGTCTTCTCATCAGGTATTTTGGGAATAGATGCATTACCAATGCTTGTGGATGCTCGGGATGGAGCTGCCACAGCCACACTACACCCCTGTGACACAGACAGTATTTACAAGTGTATGTGTTTAAGACATCTAGTGATATTGTGGCAATATTTCTGTATTACTGGCACTATGAATATTTTAACATATATTTTTGGTATGTTTGTTAGAAATTGGGCCAAAAGACAGAGGCAAGTGGAGTTATTTTTAAAAAAAAAAAAGTTAGCTAAATGGATACTGCTATGGAAATTGAATTATACAGTAAATAAAAACAAATAAATAAAACCAAAACTTTGAGAGGAAAACCAACAAAAAAGACAACATCTACATTCAGGTCAGCCTTACAAAGCACGTTTCTCATTGTGCCTGCAGTTCACTGACAGGCTCTTAGAAGAAAATGAAGTACAGTGCAGAACAGGCCTCATAGCACTGGCACTTTTATGTTAATCAGGAAACAGCAAAGTCAAAACAAATTTACCAGCACTTCTTCTTACTGCAACCAGGACATCTCCAGTTGTGATAATGAAATTAGCTGTGCTCGATGGACACTATGGAATCATTTCCACAGTACATTAAGACAGGTTCACATGGGTGTTTGCAGCAGGTGATTCCATATTGCTCACAGATCCGAGGCCCCATGCAAGCAAAAACACGGTAAATCTATTTTTATCTTTAATCATTCATTTGGAAGCACTGACGGGCACACTAGGGACTCCTGTCTAAAATTAGTTCTGTTCATGCTGGAAGCAACCATTTATTCTATCGGGCTATTTGTATGCTTAGTGTCAGAAGACTTCTGGGAGCTGTTCCTGGTTTTGTGTGAGTTTTCTCTGAAATACCCTAGTTTGTTCCTGGAACGTGGCATTGCTGTTGTAATTACCATCCTAAAGCTCTATGAATTGTATGTCACTAAGACCTCTGTTAACTGTCAGAGCACAAACAAAACACAAATGTCTCTCTGGAAGCTGAGCAGTAAGAGAGGAGGATTGTCGCCCTGAAAACTCAGCTTTTTGAGCTTGCTGACATGGTTTTCTAAAGACTTTCCCAGGACAGTAACTATAAACATAGATATGTGTACATTCTTTCTGTTACACGTCTTGTGATGGACATCTCTCATGGCCAGTGCAGTGAGAAAGTGTTATCCTGACCATCCAATCCCTGGCCGTGGTCAGAAGCCTCTAAATCCTGGGAGGAAAAACAAACTCTCTCTTCTCTTCACCACACCTCGACCTGTGTCCGCGTGATCTGTTCATCTTCAGCGGTAACAGAGGATGGCTGCAGTTTGCCATCAGGAGGGGTGCAGCAGCCATCCCAAAGAGCAGTGAATGATCCTCCCCCTGTGACATGCCCATGGCCCAGGGGTCTGCCTGTGCAATGGTAGCTCCAGGGGCTGCCTTTGGGACCGGGGCCAGTAGCAAATAACATCTTAGTAATAAACAAATTCTGTGATCTGCGTTCATATACTCTGATCAGATGTTTTAGGAGCACAGAGAAACCCCAGCCCTGTTTATGATACTGCATTACCAGTTCTAGTCAGCTCTTCTGTTTTGGTTTTCTTTTCTTCTGAAGGCTTTAGGAGGACTCAGGGGCACATGAAACAGTATTTCCACATCTTTGCTGCTGCTGCAGCCCTGCTTGTTCCCCAGTGCCCAGGCAGCTCTCATAACAGCCATCAGCTTTGTTCATGCCTGAAGACCTTACAGCGTCAGTGAGACTTGTTTACAGAGATAAAAGGGGGTTTTAGAACCAGGAGACAATCTATGGCTAAAGCCACCACCACCACAGGAGAACTCACAACAATCCCTCGTGCAGATGCTGCAGCTCTTCCCAAGAGAACAAGTGGCAAGGTGGAATGGGTTTGGCTGTCACACAAGTCTTTAGAGTGGCATATTACATATTCCCTCTAAAGTCCATGTGATTGAAGTCACTATGACTGATCCCTTCGGCCGCTCCATTCGGAGCGATTGTTCCCGTGCTTGGGTCGCTCAGCCACTGGATGTCACTGTTAGGCTGAACACATAAACGCAAACGGCATTTGTTTGGCATTAGAAAATGTTTAGAGACATGAAATTATGTTTAAACATCATCGGGATGAAACCGAATGCACTGCAGGGGGATCGTTTCTCTAGATGCTGAAAGCATTTGCTCAGGTCTCACACTTGTGACAAATTTATAGTGTAAGAAGTGGCTGATTTAATAAGGGTTCTTTCCTCTCTTTTGGTGACTCATTCATGAAGCTGATAGCAACTGGTGTGCTCTGAGTTCTACTCGTCTCCTGGCAGCAATTCGTGTCCTGAGCCATTCGGTGATTGCCAAGCAGAGCCCGGCTTCTGCCCGGCTCCCCCGGGCCAGCCCTGGCTGAGTGTTCCTGGGATGAAGAGCCCATCCCGGCCCGGCTCCCTGTCTCCCTCACATGGACAGCCCGGCACAGCATTCCAGAGTCAGCTGCCTCAAGCACAGACACCTTGAGAGCTTCATTTCCAAGTCTGGTTCTCTCTGTTTAAACTGTCCAGAGTCCCAGTGACACGAAACATTCAGAACAGGAGCTTTTACGATACCCTCTTGAGTTAGGAGAGGAGAAAGGGAAACTTTTATTACTTTTCTCCTAAAATCTTCAAGTATCAAATAACAAAGTACCAAAAGTAAAGATAATCTCATATTCTTCTTTGTAGGGTTAAACCTAGAAGAGCCATTTCTTCAAAGGGTTAGAAAAGATGCTTTGGCCAAGTGACTGTAGGGTGTGAGCACAGCCTGCCAGAATGAGCATAACATCAGGGAACACGTACAAGGTAATGGAGAATCCATCCTTGGAGAAGGCAAAGAGTGTAAAATGAACATGGAAAATACGGAAAATAATAGTAATAAAAGCAATAATGATAATAAATAATCCAGCTCTATGCTAAATGCTCCTTGTGCTGCAGGAAAGCCTCAGCACCCAGGAAGCCCCTCACAGCAGCTCCAAGCAGTCGATGCCACCTCTGCAAAGCCTGGCGTGCTCAGCCTTGTCACTACTGTGAGCCACGTCTGGCTGCTCCTGATGGTCACTGACAGACAACAAGAACAGGCCTCCTTCAAACACAAATATTTGAAGAAAAGTCATCTGAAGCAATTTTACAAATAAGGATGACTGAATTGTTTTACAATTATTTTAAATAATTATTTAAAATAATGACATTGCTCTGAACCAATACTGTAATTTTAACACAGATATAATCACTGTCAATGACATTAAGAGCTTGTCTACAGACAAATTGCATTGCTCTGGTTATAATGGGATTGTTGAAGCTCAGCAAATCCCCAAATCCAGGTATGGCTGAAATCACAGAAAAGGAAGCCAAAGAAGTATACCAAACCCCTTGACCTTTTTAGGCTTACATTGGCATGGCTTTTTCAGGCAAAAGAACTCCTAACTAACCAAAAAGATTGAATTTGAACAGAAGCAAGTGATACACCATCCTGAAACATGGAACTATGATGGAAGCAATGCTGAAATTTTCATACATTTAAGCTTGAACAGATCTAGAAGTCCTGGCTACTGAAGTTAATGATGAAATTCCCCCTTACTTTAGTGAGAACAGCAGAGCTCAGAGCAGTAACTGCTTGTACCAGCCTCCAAAGCTGAAAACTAGAAATGAGAAGTGGCCTAAATATTCAAAAATTACTTAGTGACTGTTAGTGAGTCTATTTTTGAGTGGGTAACTGCAGACTCCTCAAAGAAACTTGATCACCAGAGGTGAAGCTTTAACACGGCAGCACCTTTTAATGGATTTCAGTTTGAGGCACATTGAACCACTAATCACTTCAGTGAAAAATTGGGTCAGAGTTAGCCCCATCTTCCCCAAAGTGCTGCAAAAGTATATTTAAGTGTATGCATTTATATATAATTTTGTATTCTGCTTAGAAGACATGGCAAAGTATAGTGCTGAAATCCTTTTCGATGATGTTTACTAAGGGACAGCAATAAAAACACCATCCACAGGGCCTTTTTTTGCTAAGTCCTCTTTCAGCCCTGTTCTCAATAGATAATAAAATCTGTATTTATTAGGGAGTCCAAACCCCCTCTACAATTCCTAATGCAATAGCCAGAGACAGTGATATTTTGTACCTGTTAATTAGCAGGTTACGTGAAGTAAGCAAATGCTTTGATATGTTATTTATGGTTGCACAGACCTGTAAATAAGAAAAATGGGATAAATAAAGGTGTATTATTTTCCACTGATACTTCCAAAGTGCTTCATTGTGTTTTACCATAAGTTCCTATTTGTAGGCTTAAACCAAGGGCAGTTAGTGAACGGCCCCTTGGTCAGCGTGGCTCTGTGGACAGTGCTGGCCATGGAGCCCAGGCTGGCTGGGAGCACAAGCTGTGCTCTTGTGTTGCTTAAGCAGCAGCCTGTTAGGGTTCCATTTCACGTGTTGTTCATCACTAATGCCTAAAGGTGACACGCTCCCTAAACAGGCCTGCTGCAAACAATACCAGATAAGACATAAAAGACATATTGGATTACCCAGTCCATGTCTCCAAATGCAACAGAAATGAATGCCAAGTGCTGTGGGGTTTGTCACTTGCAGCATGCAGCAGCCTTTCCATTATGCATTGTCTGATCCTTTGCCAGACTTTTTCAGGAAAACCAAGTGCTAGGATGAATGGGAAGAGTTTGTCTGGAGGTGACACTGTGGGAGCTGGGAAGGAGGAGGCTGCTGTTCCATTCCTCACTTGCCCTAATGCCCTAACTGGCCCTTCCTTCCTTGTTCTACCCATCTGTCAGATAGTGAAGCTTCCTGCCCGTGCAAGTCTCACAGATAACAATATCACTGTTATTATATTTATTAATTAATCTTAATGCTATAAGTAAATCCAGGACCTCAGAAATGGATTGGTATTTCCCAGATGATAAGAGCTCTTAAAATTATGAGGATTATTGCTGTTCCAGGACTGCTGCAGAAATCATTTGGTGCCAAGAAGGCATTCTGCAGTGGAGGAGAGCTGTTACAAATAACTGCTGTTACAAATAATAGTGTCCTAATTCCCAGTGCAAATATGTTGGTAACAGCTCTACTGACAGTTGGGCTGGGAGAACACTGAAGCAAACCCAACTAGATGAGTTTAATTTCCTTTTGGTTTGGAATTACTCTTTACAGTGCCACTACACAAGTCCACGTGTTGACTTTGAGCTGCCAGCTCCTCAGGGCAAGGTTTAAATTAAGTACTCTTTTTCTTTTTTCTTTCTTTTTTTTTTTAAATCAGGAAACTATATTAATTTCAAGCTTTGTAATCTGCTCCAACCTACTGTTCAAAAATAACAAACAAAAGAATACCCAAAGCTACATCCCCTTTCCCAGCCTCCTATTTAATCAGCCTTGTGGCATATTGGAAAACAGAGCATTTAGTTCCACTTCATTATTATGGGGGTAAAAAGAAAATCTTACAGTCAGGCTTAAAGCATTCAAATACCTGAAGTCATATCCTAATCCGCACAGCACATGGGAATAAAACAGACAGGCAATTTTTGTTTCCTTGGGGCAACACCGTTCATGGTGTCTGGCAGGGGCTCTTTCTCTCATCAGCTCTTTCTGAGCACACTGCCAGGCGTGTCCATCAGGTAATGGGTATGTGGGTGTCATGGGGGGCAACAGAGGGACTGGAGCAAGAAAAGCTGAAATTAGATGTACACAGAGCTTAACATCTAGTTTACACTGAAATTAGCTTGAATCTAGCAGTGCTGTAGTGAAAGCCACCTGCAATCAAAGCAGTTTTACCCTTAATATGTTTTTCAAAATCCTACCTATTGCCTATCCAAGGGCCTGCCCATGGCACAATTTGGGATCACAGGAAAAGAGAGGGCCAGGAGAGGGACGTTATTTTAACCTGGAGAAGACTCTCATCCTCTTGTGGTAGGAATCCCCACAAAACTCTGTGGTGTCGCTGACATTTAGGAACAGGATTCCATGATCCCTGGGATGGCAGCTGACTTGATGACAGCTCAGTTACAGACAGTCATTCTAATTGTCTGGTCCTTCAGCAGGTTCTCAACTGGCATCTGAGAATGTGAAGTCACTGATAAACAAGCCCCATATTACATAAATGACAAAGTGATAATAATCTTTGAAATGATCTGATCATTTGGGTTTCGTTCTTTCACACATTGTTCTCCAACATTCTGAAAAAAATGCATCCCGAATGTAAATACTGTAAAGCCTGATGATGCTGGTAAAAAACATCAATAGAGATTGAAGAATTAATTAAGATAGAAAAACATTATCTGGGGAATGCCCTACCTAGAACTTTCAGTTTTGAAGTATTTGGAGCTGACCATAAATTTCTCTATCTTTTCTCTCTGACCAGGCACTGCCTTCATCAATATGACTGTATTAGTTCCTGCCTTTAGAAAGTGAAAATACCCTTCTGCTGGTCCAAAATGATGGAGCTATTCTAAAAGCAATCATGTTAGAATATAAAGAAGAGGCACAGAGTCATCATTTCTTTATATTTTACAAACATTTAAAGTCAAAACAAGACAAGGAAGCATTTCTGAACCTAGCCACCAATCAAAAGCTTCTCGTTTTAAGTTGTTTTTCAAAATAAATAATTTTCAGGGACTGAAATTGCCCAGCGAGTTCATTGTGTACTGGCCAGAGATTACAGACATGCTTGGGTTGCTGGTGTAGCTGTGGATCAGGCCCCGGTAGAGGCAGAGCCGGTGCACACTGGGGCTCCTGTGTGAGCAGGTCAGTCGGGGATTACTGTGCCCGCTACTGGGCACCTGGCCCAAAAGCTTGGTCTAATGTAGCCTTTTGTCTCTGCAGGTTCCTATCCTGTCTCAAGTTTCCTCGAGAACCTCTCCTCCCTGCGGTGCGCGGCCGAAGGGGCTGATGAACTTCGGGGGCCGGCACGGGCGGGCTGGGCTGGACTGGGCTGGACTGGGCTGGGCTGGGCTGGGCTGGGCTGGGCTGGGCTGGGCTGGGCTGGACTGTGCTGGGATGGGCTGGGCTGGGCTGGGCTGGGCTGGGCTGGGCTGGGCTGGGCTGGGCTGGGCTGGACTGTGCTGGGCTGGGCTGGGCTGGGCTGGGATGGGATGGGCTGGGATGGGATGGGATGGGCTGGGATGGGATGGGCTGGGATGGGATGGGATGGGATGGGATGGGATGGGATGGGATGGGATGGGATGGGATGGGATGGGATGGGATGGGATGGGATGGGATGGGATGGGATGGGATGGGATGGGATGGGATGGGATGGGATGGGATGGGCTGGGCTGGCCTGGACTGGGCTGGGCTGGCTGAGGAGCCACAAGCTGCTCTCCGCAGCCCTGTGTGTGTGCAGGGCACAGAGGGACACGCTGGCTGCGGGGCTGCTACGCGAGGAGAGCCTCATTTAAAATCCAGACACGTAAGCACGGCAGAAAGCCCACCTCCGTGGGATGGCCTGCGAGGGATGCAAAGGGCAGAGATGCCACAGACACGCTCCTCGCAGCGTGGCTGTGCCTATCGCAGCTGCGGCGGAGACGGGGAGGAGGGCGGGTGGGGAAAGGCGCCCGGCCGGCACCGCGCTCGGGGATGGGCACACCGGCATCTGCCGCTGCCCGGGCCTCCCACCTTGCCCACACCGTTTATCCAGCAGCTGGGGGATTTACTCCACCACCACCAGCTCCTAGTCGCTTCTCTTCAGAGCTCATTACGAGGAGTAATTAAATGGTCGTAACGTCCGCAGCCTTAGCCCTATTTAGTAGATAAAGTGGATAATTGAGCACTGTTAGCTCCGTTTTGCCATGGAAACTGGTGAGAGAGGCTAACACAAGGTCACAGGGCCATTCTGAGTCAAATCAGGATCACAGCACATCAGTTACTGCCCCCTTTATCCAAAAATGCTGGGATACTTCGTTGACTTTAAGATGTTATGGATCAAAGCGGCTATTCCTGTCTCATCACTGAGAAATCTAACACAAAGAAGTATTACATGATTTAACAGATAGAGTATTTGAGAACTTGAAATGAGCACTGGAATGTCGTATTCCATCTGCCAAAGGAGATGCCACCCTCTCTTTTAAACACTCTGCTTGTGTAGCTAATTGTCTCATATGCATATTCTTGTACTCATATATAGCAAATCAGTGAGATGTGACCAATCTGATACCTGGCCAGTGAATTTTAAATGTCGTTATTTGTAGCTGCCCAGGTAGAATCACAAGCCCCTGCCATCATTCTGTCAGTGTGTCATGTGTGTAACTGCAGAGACAACTCTGAGATGTTGGCCAGGCCTCTCCCCTGAGAGAACCTTCCCTGTGCTGACCGTGAGTCATGGGGCTGAACCACTGCATCCTGCAGGCTATAAATAGCTCCATTCCTATAAACTATTATCTCACTTGCAGCCAGTACATTTGCTTGATTCTGAAATGTTTATCTTGCCCTAACTGCCAGCCTAAAGGTAGAATGTTATTTTCAGCCTATGAGAAGCTTAAAGAGAGATAAATTTAAAATTTAACTCCCCTTTCCTTTATTTTTTTTTAATACCCTGGTACTTATGCAAGATGCTACAAATGGAAGACTTCTATGTCAGAGTAAAACTGACAAATTTTCTCTGCTTACATGTCTCAACCTGGTTTCTAGGGATTGGAAAATACTTCAGAAATTTTTGGCTTTGCTCATATGGCAGACCAGTAAGGCTTGAGAAGAGACTACATGCACTGCCTCCAGAGAGCCACTACTGTGACAGTGACTGTCCCAACAAACAGCATCATTTGAACAACAACCTCACTGGGCCATTCCATCTTCCAAATCCTGACTGTCCTTCAAAGCTTTCTCGGAAAATCCATTATTATACCCACATGATCACAGTAAACTTTGAATTTTATACCTCCATTTAAAGCTATGGAAAATTTGTGGCAGATGTAAAGGGTGGGAAAAGCAGACCCATCAAATAATGTGTAAATAATGAAGCACATCTTGCATAATCTACTGAGATGAAAAAAAAACATTAAAGGGCAATTGCCTTTACTGAATGTTGAATTAGTGTGAAAAGCAGAATTTTAAAACTGTCCTTATGTCTAAATTCTTGAAGGAGAACTACGTGGAGCATTATTTTGTGCCCAGTGATTCAGGTATAATCAGGCGTGTTCCACCTGTGCCACGATCCCAGTACCAGACACGGGCTAACATTGCCTAAATTGGATCAGTGCTCCAATGCGGTTTTGAAGTTAAATGACCTTGGTAGCTCCTCTCTTGTGTGGAGAGACTCACTGCTCACAGCATAGCATAGCTCTGCTCTGAGCCATGGAGAAAATGCTGGAAAGGGATAACACTGAGACAACCAAAAGATTTAGACAGCTTTACTGCTTAAAAACCACCCCAAAACCAACCAACCAAAACTACTCAAAGCAAAGTCTTGAGAAGCCCAAGCTTTCTAGAGAAATGGAAAGCAGCTGGAGCTGCCATAGGGACCGGACTGGCAGTGTGGTGATGCTCCCTGTCCCCATCGCAGAGGCGCCTCCTCGCTTGGCTCCAAACCAGTGTCATTGTTAATTGGATGCTGAGTGATGGATCTGGCCACCTGGCACCCTGTCTGGCTCCGAGTTCATGATCAACTCACTTGGCAGACTGAGTGGGGAACTGGCCACCTGGCTAATATGGGGGCTACAGACCCTGCCGACGACCACTGCCCTGCTCAGACATTCTCTGACTGTGAATACCAACAGCAACTTCTCTCTTTTGCTGTGTTCACCTCTCCCATCACAACTGGTGTGCTCACAGCCAAACACCCAGCTCATGACACCCTCCTCTCTTTCATTCCCTCTGTCTGCCAGGATGGATAAACACAGAATCCTGCCTTAATTGATAAATGAGAATAAAATGAGCTACTTGCCCTCTCCCCAATTTCCTTGAATTATTCCAAGTTCCCTACCCCCACTCCATCCTGTCTTGCTTCTCACCATCATCCTCAACACTCAACTGATTAAAATGTGTATTAGCTGTTCAGTTGCACAACAATTTTTTGAATGGTGCAGTTTGTTCAGTATTTTTCTAATTAGTAAAAAATACTGATAAATTAGGAATAACATCAAAACAATGAACTGCACAAAAATGCTGTGCAGACTCATGCCTGAAGGCAAGATTCTCCACTTGCCTTGCACCCTGTTCTATTATTAGCACTTGCAAAATCATAGTGAGAAAGGCCACAATTTTGATTTTATTTTTTTACATTCATTTTGCATATATGTAAATTACTCCACAAGAAGCAAGACAAGTGAAAATGAAGAATGAAGTGTACAAAAATAAATCAGTACAAATGTAAATGTTTGTGTCACTCAGTGAAACAACCCAAATTCCATGAAAATTTATTTTACTACAAGATTTAAAGGACTCACTGAAAGTCCTCACATTTTTTTCTTCATTTCCAGCATACCATAAGGAGGCTCCACAGTGGTTTTAAGCTGGTCTGGGGATACAGTAAGTAGTTAATGTCAAGCTCTCACATCCTTTACACATCTTCTAAAAAAAATGTACTTCACTAATCAAATCTTTCCACAGAAATATGACCACTGGTTGGAGCCGGGCTGTATTCATTGGTGTTACTTACTTCTTTAAACCAAAGATTCATTTGTACCTTGAAGGACCTGCTCCAAGTGAATTCAGGGGGGCTTTCCATAAGCTTATAGAAGGTAGAAGAAAGAATTTTAGATATTAAGGCAAGCATGAATGTTAAACTAATCAAGTTGCTGTCTTTACATTATTTTTAACCTTTCTTCAGCTGGACAACTGATTTTCCTGCATCCATGCTGGAGAAGATTTCAGGAAACTCTTACTGCTTTTTAGGGAGCCCTTACCAGCATGAGCATCATCTCTGACTACCTCTGAGCAGCATTTACTATCCTTTACCGTCCTTTACCTGGTGTGCCCCTACCAATCAAATTACTGACAATCTTCACACAAATTTATGGGTGAGTCAGGAACACACATGCCAAACCACAACCACCACCAGCCACTGAAGGAACTTCCCTGCCCTCCAGAGGCTTCTTCCCACAGAGCAGCATCATTCCCCCCTGCAGTAACCACTGCAGTTGTCTCTCAGGTCACTCCAATGCTCCCTTGGGACATTACATTGCTGTGCACCTGGCTCTTAGTGCACCTGCTGACCTCCCTGCATTTCCAGCACCTTCCATGTAGTGTTGGTACCTGCTCCTGGGGACAGTGGCCTGCCACTGCTGGACTACAGAGCCCTCACTGTTAAAGTGACACCAGAAAGGTTCCCGCTTGCTTATTTGATTCCATTCTGGCTTTACAACCACACTTAGCTCCACTTTGCTCCCCCTTATGTCTCAGAGTTCACATAAACACTGGATGGCTAATATTACAAAAAGAAAAAATTGAGCCATTTTAGTTGATTTTCAGTTTCAGGTCTCTAAATGTTGGACTATAAGAGGCTCCCTTATGCTTCCTGACTGTGTCCGAGCTTGAATTTAGGTAGGAGCTCACTGGTACAGACTCCTACATGCACGTTCAGTGAACTCCGCTCTCTCTGAGCTCAGTGCTTTCCATTTTCTGACTGGTGATGCATCCCCCCAGGAAGGACCCACATCATTTTTTAATCTTCAGTGGATAATGGGCTGCTGAACATGTATGATTGCCATTTCCTAGTGTGACATTTAGCACTGCTGGTGTTTCATTTTCCCCATCTCAGATGTCAGTAAAACACTTGTTGCTGTTTGCTAACAGGCTTTGAAGACTTCCAGCTTGGAACAAGGCTGATGGAAGCTGTGGGGCAAGGGATTTATGCAAAACCTCAGCATCTGGCATTATCTTTGGAGAGTATGTGCCCTCTCTCTATTACAGCAGTCCCTGCTGACATTGACCCCAGCTGGAGCTGAGTGCTTGTAAGTCACTCAGTTTTAGTGTCCTGTAAAACACTGTTTTCCCTTAACAGGTCTGGCAGCCCCAGAATAGCTCTGTGCACTTTAATTCATACAGCTTTGAAAGTTATGACAGATAATACTATCAAAGTCTGTTTCTAGAACATAGGGATTAACTTGCCTCATTAAAATGTACACTTTATGCAGAGCAGGACTACCTGAAGAAAACTGTTTTAGCCAGTCCAAAGATACTATGTTCTGTGAGCACTAGGATGATCCCTAGTTGTCCTCTACTTCCCTGTATTCAGATTTTAACAATCTTTTTTTAGATGACTACATAGATATCATAGCACTGAGCACTTTTAAAAACCTAAAATAGACTACATTAGGTTAAAATTCTAGGTAGTAAAGGAACTCGAGAGGAGAGAAACATAATTAACTTGGAGCATGGAAATATTCCCTTGTGGGAAAACCACCCTGAATTAAAAAAGGTGGTTTGTACAAGGTACCTAATGGTGGACCCAGAACCTGTCAGGTTACACACTGAATCTCTCAGGCTGAAAGTAGAAATGCTTTTGGTTTCTTTTCCCCAGAGAATTTGTTCGTAGCCATTTGAAAGTTACTTGATTTCTTGGTTATACCTTTTTCAGTGTTTGGTCTTTTTCTGTCAAGAAAATTAAAAGCTGTGTTGCTGAAATTGCCTACAGTTATCTCTTTGTATTCAAAGAATGCTTCTGAAAGCTCTGCTGGCAAACAGAGCCCAGCTCTGCTCACTTGAAAATAAAAGGTGAAGGTCTCCTGAGCAGATGGACAAGGTAGGAGATGGAGTTTTTCCCAAATTAGTCAATTTTTACTCCTCATAACTTACTTTTTCTTTTCAACTCACTACAGTAACTCTAATTTCTTCCTACTTCTGCAACAGAAGCTCTGTGATCTACAGGAACTGTAAACACAACTGCTCCAGAACCGAGCTCCTACTCTGGCATTCACCAGCAGTGGACAGGCCTGTTCCTACAGACATGCAGGTGGCACAAAGGCAAGTTTTTCAGAACTGTCTGTTGAGTTATTATGGCTGAAAATTTTACAGTCCAGACTCTCATAGTAGTTATTACTGTCTTAACATAATTCAATTGCTTTCTAACAGCCTCACCTAACTCCATTATTCTGGCACATTGTCAATCAGTTGCCCTCTGCAACACTGTCTGGTTTGGTTGTGTTTTTAGTTGTTTTTTTTTTTTTTTCTTTTTTTTGATTATGGTTACATTGAGAACTTAAAAGAAAACAAAGGGTATTTCTTTTAACTGTGCTATGTACCATCAGGCTGATTAATTCTAAGTCATGAGAAAAAAGAATCCTAGGAAATATTGCTATGGCCAAAAATAACCTTGCAAACTCAAGCTCCTTATTTATGCAGTTCTCAGTTTTTATGGACAGGTCAGCATCTCTGGCTGCATTACATCACCTTCCACGGGTCCTTAAAAGAGGCAAACTGGTTGGTTGGTAGATTTTTGAAAAATCACAGAATAGCTGTTGCGGATTATGTGTCCTTCTTTTAGTTCTGGCTCACCTGTGGAATTTTTACCCATTAGTTGCTGGAAAACCCTGACTGCGGGTGCTTGGTGGGTGCTTGAGAAACGCAAAGAGTTCAGCTGGGCCCAATGGGAAAGGGGGGCAGGAAAAGGGGAGGGTGAAGACAGTTTAGCGGCTTCTTCTGCTTCAGAGAAGGACACTTTGCTGGGAGCTGTTGCTGCGGAGAGAAGGGAATTCGCCATCACCCCGACGGAGCTGCTGCTTCTTCTCCTTCCTTTCTTCCTTGGTGGCCTCGCACCCCCTGTCCTGCCGGGACGTGTGGCAGTGCCAGGCACCGCCACGGAGCTGCTGATCCACCTCATCCACCAGCCCAGGATCTCAGCTCATCCCTGCTGTTCCAGCTGAGTGTTTCTCAGAGCCCTGCAGGAGCACCGGGACTGACTGCCCGCCCGAGGGGGTTTGTGAAACAAAGCCTCTCCTCCATCCCTTCCCGTCTCACTGAGAAGGCTGTCACGGGGTCCCTGGTTCTGTTTTCTTGCTAACGCTGTAGTTATTGTTGTTTGTGTGCCTCATTATACACACTAGTAACGAACTGTTATTCCTATCCCCAGATCTCTGCCTGAGAGCCTCTTGATTTCAAAATTATAATAATTTGGAGGGAGGGGGTCTACATTTTCATTCCAAGGGAGGCTCCTGCCCTCCCTAGCAGACACCTGTCTTCCAAAACCGAGACAGTAGCTCTGCAAATACAACATATTGGAAGACTGTACGGATCAGATGTGTTAGACAGAGTTCATATCAAAAGATCTGCTTTATCAGTATGTCAAAAATGTTATGAGATATTTTGTATTGTCTTGTGCCATAAGATGAGAAAATGGTTCTAATCCAATCTCTCCTTCTCAGATCCTGCTTAATAATGAAGAAGATGCCTTAGGAGATAAAGCAGTAAATACAGATAATGCAATGAAGCCTGAAAATGGGGACACAGAAAACTCTCCAGGCCAAATGGAAATCTACTGAGACTTTGTAAATGAAGCAACGAGAAGTTTGTTCCTATATTTCTAAGAATTAGTAAATCATTCTCAATTAGAAATCCTTCTTAATTTCAAATACAGATTGTCATTTTTTATTAACACCATTTCTAACCAAGGATATCATCATGGATTAAAATGAGAACAAACTTAACCTCACAACTGTAATTTTAATAATTCAATTCTGACATCTTGTTCGTAGTTAAGAGTTGTGGATTGCTCCTGCCTAAGTCAGAGGGACTACTGGTGTAAAATAAAGGGTAAACATTGTGAAAATCATGTCCTGTCATCTTCAGAGCCCACTCTCCCAGTCAATAGAAAATTTATTGAACTATGAAACTATTCTCTAAAACATTCTATTACATAACTATAATCTCCTTAAAGTGCAGCACTAACTGGCACCAGCGGAAGTCTTGCCTGCAAACTCTTATGTCACGGTTGGATGATGATTCTTTACCTTCAGGTAAAGTTCCATTTCCTTTTTCATAGAGAGCTCTTAAAACCACAGAACTCAGTCTTTTACCAATTTTTAGGTAATACGCATTAGTTTAATGAAATTTGTTTAGAATTTCCTATTTGGAATGAATACAGAAAGTCCAGTAGAGAGTCAGGGACAATTGATCCTTTCTGAAGCAATTTTAATTAAGTGCATTTTTTAACCTGGCCAAAAATGTCACATCCTAAAATGTATCTTTTTCTAATGATATATATAAACATAATAAGGTCACTGAGGGCACTAAATGATGCTTAGAACAAATAACAGAAGTATACCAAATGTCTGAGAGAGCTTTTCAGCCAACAGAGTGTGGAGACATATCCACTGTTCTCTATAAACATTGCAGACCAGTTGGATGATTAATTCCATCATAGTCATCAAGAGCTTTACCAATGGTTTGGGCAAAGATTTTTCTCCAGTACTTGATAATATTACTTTTATGGTGACATTTACTGAAGCACAGATATAAACAGACTTCATAAACATGAATGCTGGCATTGGAAATGTTTTAGCAAGTATTCAAGAGACATGAAATGATTTTCCCCAAAGGAGTTCTTGAGAGGACAAAGCACAGGACATCACAGTGTATCAGTGTTAAGAATTTGTAACTTATCCAAAAATGGACAGATATTCCTTCTTCCTTCCCTTTCACTCCCTCTTGGGACTCACAGTTGCACCCAGAAGGGATTGACTGCAGCAGCGTTCCTGTCCATGTACCACTGAGCAGACCCTTTCACTGCCTCTGTCCTCCAGAGTTCCCCAAGCTGCATTTCCATTTCCTCGGGCAGCAGCTGCAGCCCCCCAGAGCCACAGCAAGCTCTGTCCCACGCTATGTCTTTGTCTTTGCTATCTGACAAAAATTGTAAATCTCTGGGATTTTCTTCCATTTACAATTTCCAGTACACTTACTAGAAAATACCTACTGCAACAGGTGATGTCTCTAAGTTGTCCTCTTTCAGAACCATTTAAGATAATATTCATTACAACTGTTCTCCAGAGGGAAGCCAGTGGTAAAAGGCAAGCTAAGGTTCCTGTTTCCTGGTGCCATGTGCCATGAGGAGCAGCCATGCAGTGTTTCATCATCAGCCAGCACCACACTGAATCACAGCATCACTAACGTGTGTAATTGCTTGCAGAAAAGTTCAGTTTAAGAATGTGCCAAACATATAATTTCATCAGGGCGTGTGAGTATCCAGCATAGGTTGGTGGTGGTGCATTCTTATGGCCATGATTCACACAGCATTTGAGCCACCTACCTCCTCCTCATCAGGAAGCTGCAATATTCTGTTCTGTTGGAAAGAAACCTGGACTAGCTTTTTTAGAAGTTTATGGGGCTCTCAGCACACATCTATTTCAGCCTCTCAGCCCTCCAGTTAGACCAGTAATATTCATGATGTTGCTGAGAAACAAGAGTGTCTAATCTAATAGACAACTTACATTTTCTAGTAATAACTAATATTCTAAAATGTAAAAAAAATAAAGCTTCGGTATGGCATTTACATTTCCGAATAACTCTACTTGTTGTAAAATGTTGCTGGTTTTAATGGGGGGATATACTGTCAGTTTATTATTTATGTCAGGTTTGTCAGCTAAACAGATTGTAGGTTAGGAAAAGAGCACTCATTTTGCTGTAAGAGGAAATATTTCTGCTCAGGATTATACTGTTGTTTAGAAGACAACATCTTCCCAGTGGGTACTGAGAAGTACAAGGCTCCCTGCATACCTCCGCCTGTAGTGGCAAATCTCCGGTGCAGCATCTGCATAACTTCAGCAGCAAGTCCATCACCCCGCGGGACACGCAGCACCTCGGGCCGGCTCGGCCCGCCCCCGCCGCACCTGCGGAGCACGGGCAGCGGCTGTGTCCCCGCGATGTGACACGAGTGCACGCAGCGGCTGCAATCG
This sequence comes from Poecile atricapillus, assembly GCF_030490865.1. Lineage (NCBI taxonomy): Eukaryota > Metazoa > Chordata > Aves > Passeriformes > Paridae > Poecile > Poecile atricapillus. Next base: position 1,341,736 of record NC_081269.1, on the reverse strand, counting down.
TCCCTTCGGCACAGCCCCAGCTACCGTCCCTGGGTGCCGCGTCCATTCCCCACATCTATCAAGGAATCCCACAATGAATATTTCTCCAATATTCACGGATTGAGTAAATAAAGATAACTTGTTCCATAAAGTTGTGTTTGGAATGCTGCAGCGCCCATGGAGCAGAGGCCACACTTCCCCGATGTTTTACAGTATCTTGAACAACAGATCTGTACTGTAAAAGCAGAATTTAAAGAGCAAGTTGGAATGGATAAGGGATGCTGAGGTACAGCAAGGCTTGTGCTAGAGTCCATCAAACGGCTGAATTGCAGCTGAACTGCAGATGTGCAGCACATCTGGGAGAGCCAGGAGCAATGCATCTGATCCCAAATACCTGCACGGACCTTTGCAGCAGTTTTCTATGTAAATCAGGTACTAATGCCCAAATTATTCTGGTTAGCTACAGGAGTTTATGATGACCTAATCTGCATGTTCAGCTGCAGCATTAACATGAGAACTATGTGCAGCTTCTGCAGGCAAAAGTGCATGCCCCAATTATATTAAAAGGTGGATGTTTTATTATCTCTGCACTACTTTACCATCCTTTTAACTGGATTCTGCAGGTTACTGGCCTTCACTGTAACCCAGAAAAACATTTTGAAGATATAAGAAATAATTCATTAAAACTATTGAATAAAAGTTTTTAAGTAAGCATATTTATCCTTGAATAATATAATTCTCACAAATTTTAAAATTCTGGAAACAGAAAACATATTTTTGTTTGACAATAAACACCTACAATTAAAACTCCTATGTTAAAAAATGTAACAAAGTTATTATAGGCAACATTTTCACAGTCTCACAGAAAAAGGATACTTTTAACATCCCACTCACTTCATGGGGACAGAGAAGGTGAATGTGAGGCTGAGCAGACACCCATTACAAGCTCACAAAAACACAGAGGAACCAGCAGATAACCTGGGACTAGCAAGGGAGCCAGGCCCATGGCGGCCAGGGAACACTGCACCTCCAGGGTGAGCAGTCAGATGTGGATAAGGGCCTGTCAGGGGACACCAGTGGAAACACAACTGATAAGTGGCTGAAATGCTACTTGTACCTGGACTTTCATCCTTTGGCTCTAGGAAAAGAATAAACACATGAGTTTAAAGAAGGAACCGTGTGAAAGCAGTATCATCAGAATAGTATTGGACTGTCAAAGACTATCAAATCAAGATACAAAATCACAACATCATCAACAGTAGATGAAACTCTTTATAAACTCTATGTGATCAGCAGTCCAGGTGAGATGCAGAATGGAATAAAAACAGGCATGGCCACTTCTAGCAGTAAAACAGAAACAAAGAGGAATACTTGCTGAAAATTTACTTTTCATTTCCTTCATACTAAATTAGAAAACGGGCTCACTTCAGTGAAAAATTTTACTGCAACAAGAGAAGACTTTGCATAGGGCCAAGGCTCCCCACACAGGAACCTCAGAGACAGGATTTGTTTATCTTCTTTTTAATGCTATTGAGAATGTCACGTAGAGTGGGACACACAGACTGTCCTCTTCATTATGTTTATAATGTTACATTTATAACGTAGAGGAAAGGCCACGTGAACATTGGGAGTGGGATTTCTGAAACTTTTGCACCTATAAAAACAATGAAGTGGAAAATTTGCATTTCTAGTGTCTTGCTTGAGCCACAGAGAAGTCACTATTCGCTAGTGAATGAAAAGAAGAAAAAATGCTCATTTCTTGTGATTTATCCCAATGACAGGGTTAATGACACAGGTAGACATGCCCATTGACTCATTAAATTGAATTGCAAGACACAGCTAGAAGTTAATTTCCTTTGGTATGTGCTTAGGCACCTTGTAATGACAGTATTTGTGTCACTGGAATTCAGTCCCGACCTAAAACTGCACTGATCTTTCAGTTCAAATCTGTGGAGGCATTTTCATGCAACTCTTTCTCTTCCAGAGCTCTGTGGCTGTAACAGCTCACATCTTTTGTAGGTCAGGCACCGCGACGGACGTGAAACGTGTACATGACTTGGTTGCAGTGGTACACTCACTGCAGGTGCTTTGCTACACAAATATGTACATGTGTAGAATATTAATGACAACTTTCATTCACAGGCAACATATGAATTATCAATGAATCCAGTTTCTGTGTTTAGCAGGAAGCGTGTGGTAAGGGCTGATGGAATGCTTGGAATCATAATCTTGGCTGTAGTAGCTATTGCTGTGTGTGCCACCCCAGATGGCAAAAACTCCCCTGAAGAAGACTGGCTCACACTGCAGCAGAGCTGTGCAAGCTGCAAACACTACCTTTAAGAACATTTTGAGGGGAAAAGTGAAGTTGATATCAGAAGGAGTTGTGGATGTGGATCTGCCTGTCCCCACTGAGGCGCATGGTCTGTGTTTGCTGTTATCAAGGTACATGGTGGCAATCAAGGAAATGATCAAGAAAAATGGGCTCTGAGACTCCTCATGGTTCAGCCATGCTGGCAGCTGGGACTTCTTTCCCATTCTAATATCAAGTAATGATATTATAAGGAAGCCCAGCTGTAAAAGGAGAATAAAATACCAGTGTCCTAAAAATCCCTGGAAAATTCATTAATCTCTGCCAATCAGATTTGGGTAGATGCTAATTATCCCTTGAATACACACTCCAAAATACTTGAAATATTAGAATTTTGAGGCTGTCAAAGCAGTTTTGCCTGCTTTACAAGTAGATGGAAGGAAAGCCAAGCTAAGTTGGGAAACCATTTGAAAGTCTTCCCCTAAATTTCAATCCCCTGTGTTTCTTATGTTATCTATGAAATAACCTTGACAAGTGCCTGTGTGGTGCATGGGGTTTGCACAGCCCTGTCTTGTCTATTGCTGTATAAAAGAAACAAGAGCAAGGGAGGGGCCAAAGCCCAGCACAGGCACAGCTGACACCAGCAGCCTCAGGTGCTCTGGGTACAAACACAGAGGTCCTTTATGTAACTGTTACATTAGTAATCTTCACTGCTACTCGCAGGAGTAACAGATAAGACTGTACAGCTTTAGATTACGAAATTTTCAGTGTCACTTAGTTTCTTTCAGTTTTTGCTATCTAGATAATTTTCCACGTGGAATTACCTCTTCACTTAGGTCAGCACTTCAGAGAGCTGCGTGGCCCCACTCTCAGTGCCGAGCTGCCAGCGCTGGAGGTGGCTGTCGTCACTGTCCCTGGGGCTGCAGGGCTCTGGGATTCCAGGCCAGCAACAGGTTCCCTGGCCAGGTCTCTGCCAGCGCAGCTGCAGTGTCACCGTGCTGGGCTGCGCACAGCTCCTGGGCACGCACCGGTGTCAGGACACCGCGACCGCTGGGGGTTACAGGGCCTCAGAACAACAAAGTGATGGGAGAACTCTGCTGGACAGAGTTGCTTGGCTGTGTTGGTCACACAGGAACTGGGACACGCCGTGCCAAGACTCTGCTGTGTCACCTCTTGTGACCGCATGGGTTAAAGCAGCAGTAGGCTGTGCCTCAGTTTACCATCAGGAACTACCATTTTGAGATACTAAACAATGGACATTTTGAGATTTAACTGAATGGGATTTGTAGATTGTGTGAACATTCAGTTCCCGGTGCAAAGTGCGAATGTTTCTACACTGACCCTGTGAAGGTGCACTGGGAGATGCACAGGGGAGCCCTCAGAGCTCCCGCCACACGGAGGTGATGGACACAAAAGATCTGAACGTTTCTCTCAACTCTGCTGACTCCAGATCTGCGGAGCAAGGTCACTCACTAAAACAGAGCTGTCCCGGGAGGGCATTCCTGGGAAGGGACACTCGCCCGGTGCCTGCGGAAGGCCTGGGGCGATGAGGCGTGCCGGGGGCGATGAGGCGTACCGGTGGCCTCGTCTTCCCGGTGCTCGTTGACACCCAGAGTGCCCAGTGCCGGCATGCCCGATGCCAGCGCTGCTGTGCCCGGTGTTTTCCCGGTGTGCCTGACCTTCGTGGCCCGCGCCCGGGACTCCCGGTGTGTCTCCGGTAAGTACCCGGCACTCCCGGCACTCCCGGTTCTCCCGGTGCGCCCCGGCCGCCCCCTCAGGCGAGCGGCCGCGCAGTGCACGCCGGGAGGCGCGCGCGGCACGCTGGGACACGCTCCCGCGCCTCGGCCGCCCAAGATGGCGGCGGGCGGCCGTCCCCGCCCCCGGCCGCGCATGCGCAGCGCCGCGGCGGCCGCGCCGCTCCCGCCCTCCCTCCCGGCGGCCGCGGCGCCTCTGACAGCGCGGAGCGAGCGGAGCGTCCCCGAGCGCCGGGACCGCGTACCGGGACCCCCGTACCGGGACCGCAACCCCGCACCGGGACCCTGACCCCGCACCGGGACGCCGCGCCGGTGAGTGGGACAGGCGGGTGGCGCCGGCCTCGCGCAGCACAGCGAAGCGGCGGCGCTGGCGGGGCTCGGTAAGGCCGGGGCCCGCCGCCCCCCCGGCCCGCGGGTTGTCCCGGCCCAGGGCCCGAGCCGCTTTCCTCTCCGCTCTCCCCCTCCTCTCCCGCTCCCCGCCCTCGCCCCGCTCCCCCCCTTCTCTCCTCGCTCTCAAAATGGCGGCCGCGCCCGTTGGTGAGGAGGGACCGGGCGGGGCGGGGGGCGGCGGGGGGGCCGGGCCGGTGTTCTCCCCCCGCCTCTGTGTGTGGGGGCTCTGGTGGCCGGGGCGCGGCTCCCGCGCTCCCCGCGGCCCCCGGCCCTGCTCCCGCGGTGACTCTGCAGGAAAACAGGGCCCGACGGGAGCGGCGGGGCGGACGCGGAGCCGCCGCCGGGCCCGTGTCCCCCCCCCTCCCCCCCCCCGCGGGCCGCGCCGCTCCGTCCGTGACTTAGCAAATACCGGGAGGAGGCGATGGACCAGGGTAAATAGCGATAAAATAGCATTCAGGAACGATGGGCCCGGTGTGTGCTCAGAGCATCCCTCCCCGGTTCCTGCCGGGGCTTTCCCCTGTCACCCTCTCCTCGGCCAGGGCCGGGCGTCGGGCGATGGCCCAAATCGCCAGCGCGGCCGAGGCACCGAAAACAAGGCGAGAATTAATAATCCAGGGAAAGGAGTAGGTGTTGTTTCAGAATTTGTTTCGCATCCCCAGTTTTCCTGCAGTGCTCAGCAGGGCAGCAACGATAGGAGGTGGCTCAGACCTTCAGAACCAGCTGCAGTAAAACGGGGGAGGGAGGTCTAATCTCTCCTTCTGGGGGTCGTATCACTGCCTGGATGGCTGCAGGTGCACAGGATTCTCGTGAAAACCTTATAATATTGCTAAAATTCTTTATTAATTGGTACGAGGTTTTGTTTCGGCAGGAGGTTATAGGCAGGCAGAGCTTTTGATAGAAGCTGGGGGGTAGGAGTGGTGCCTCCCTTGAAAAGTTTGGGGTTTGTTCAGTTCTGTGGGCGTGAGATATTTTTTTTGTTGTTGTTGTTTTTGGTTTATTTCTTTAAGGTGGATGCAATTAAACTTGACCTTTAATACCAATAATAATGTGACACCTTCCCTTTCTTTGCCATGGTATCACTCGAACCATTTCTTCGCCGATAGTGGTGCAGCAGTGGGCTTGGTTGGTGCAGGTCAAGTCCTTTCATAATGAATTGCCTACTAAGGATGGGGGAAGGTTAATCTAAGCCATATTAAAAATCTCTAATAAACACCGTTTTTATATAATTAATGTTTGGGCATATTGACCTGGCTAAATGATGTATTTTTGTGGTGATTCTTTTAAGTGTATGTTCCTATGACAGTATTGTTCATGGCATTAGGAGGTGATGGTTAAAGAACCTCCGTTCAGTGATGATCATTTTGTAAATGATTGTGCAGCATTTGGCTGCTTTTCGGGAGAGGGAGGGTCTGCTGTCAGAATGTTATTTGCCCTTAGAGTAATTTTGTCGAATAGGAAAATTATATTGGGGAACTAAACAAAGAAAATATTTTTAAACTGTAAGATGCGTTGCAAATATCCGGCTTGTTCTTGGGCATCTCGTTTTTGTGTGTTTCTGTTGCTGTTCCCATGTTTGTGGATGCTGTGAGCAGCCATTGAGCAGGCAAGAGACTGGGTGGAGTAAGGAGGCAAAGCTGCGAAATGGCTCGATTACCCTTTCAGAGCTTTTTTTTTCCTCCCTTTGCGGGGTGGAGGAATACTAATTGCCGTAACAATGAAGTCTCTTCTTTAGGGAAGAATCTAATGGTGCAGGAAGCTTCGGAAATGAAACAAATCTCACATTCTGTTCTGAGGCTGATTTTTCTGCAGGGTGGATTTTGATTTGTCTGGCAGCGAGAAGTGACCAGTCACTGTTGCAAAGCCGGATTTTTTTTGTCTGATAACCGCTTCAATTTATCCACTTAGATATGCACTTGTTGAATTGATTTTATTTACACTTTAGATAAGAATTACAATTTTTGTGCGGGTGTTTTACACACAGGATTCTCTGGAATCTAGAGAAGCCTCTGTATTGTGGCTTCGTGCTGTTATTTGTTCATGGAACTTCTTGGTTAGAGCGGATTATGGGTGGGCACACAGAAAAGGACAATCCCTGGTTTCTCTGGTGACCACAGTGGAGTGGCTGCTGTCAGTGTACAGACTGGATTGCATTGCCCTTCGTCATGTGCCAAGTCCTTGTAAAATGACATCTCAGGATTTTGGAAGTCCCTCTGAGCACTGTATCTCTGCAAGAGCATTGCTGTCCCCCTTGGGTACTACTGCTTAAAGTTGTGTAGGAAAAGCATTTGAACAAAGGATTTGGGGAATACAACAGGGATTGGAGGAAGCATCTAGGAAGGACTGCCTGTGGAATTGCTCTCCTGTTCCACATGTGCTTCATGGCATTCCCGTCTGATTTTGGTGCTGATTGGAGCAAGTACAGCATTGAACATGGATGGTTCTGAAGCAGGCTGAGGTTTTGCTTTTTCATGGGGATCTCAGTTCTGGAGTGTAGTTGGTGATAGGAGATGGGTACACAAGAAAGAGACTGGTTTCTCTTAGTATGCCCAAAATTAAAATAAGGGGCAGTGGTTTCTGCATTATTTCTAGTTCATTCACTTGGAGTAGATGTTCCAGGATTCAGTGGCTGCATGAGCTAAATACCTGAGTCTAATGCACATCCAGGCTAAGGCCAATGAAGAACCCAGTAAAACATTCTCCATCTTAACAGCTTTTGTTGATTTTTGCCCTTGAAATGATGGCAGTCACTTTTTCTACAGGATTAATTGTTCATTTAGGTTCTACAGAAGCAAAAGGCATCGGCAGTTCCTTTCTGGCTGCTCATGGGCTCTGTCTTGCCTGTCCTGCTGACTCCTGTGCCCTGTCCTAGCTCCCGCACGCCTCCCAGCCTGGGAGCTCCGGTTGTGTCTTTGCTCTCAACTTGCTGTCTATCCAACTTGCTATGGATGGGACAGCTCCAAAATCAACATCTGCTGACTGCCTTATCCAGCACTCCAAGTTTGTCTTCCATGAAAAACTCAGTAGCCAGTGTCCATCATTAATCACAATGTATTTATACTTCTTGTGGAGTATTCTGGGAAAACAATAGGCCCCTCTGCCTCAGGGTAGCTCAGGTATAGACTGCATATGTTAGTAAGTTTTTTTACAGCCCTCTGTAGCTGCCCTGTATTCTTGAACTAGAGGGGTTGGAATTGCCATAATAGGAAGGAGAGTGACATTGGAATAGTTTGGTTTAGGTCAACCTCTCTTCTACTTTGGTGAACTTCAGGCCCATTTTCTAAACTAAAGGCAAAGACTGGCAGAGCAGCTGAAGCGTCCATGAAGTGGGCACTGAAATACTTTTCAGACTGAAAATAAGAACTGTGTAGGCCTAAATTCAGGAAATCAAGAGGACAATAGAAATCCGTAATGATTATTAATAGATAATAATTTCAGATTTCCTATAGGGTGTGGAGGAGTTTCCAGCCTCTAACATGTAATTTGTGATGGCAACTGAAGATCTTTCCCAAGGGTCAGAGCCATGTGTGTTGATAGAATGCTGCTGGGATTCTCCCGTGAGGTTTGTTGCAGAGAAGTCGTTAAATTATGCACTGTCCATACTTTCATATCTGTCAGTGACGTTACAACTGGCTCCTCTTTCTCCCTTTTATAAAAGAGCTTGAGTATCATTGGCAGGACAACCTTACTACTAAAAATGTATTGCATTGGTGAAGGCTTGCCTGGGTTCAGGGGCTTTCTCAGGAGCTACTTTATTACCTGACACAATGGAAATGGGGCTCCTAATGTGGCTTATGAGGGTTTTATTCACGGGTGATGTTGCTTGATCTTTTGATCTGCCTGCCAGAGTAGGCTGCATTTCAAGTTTTTAAAAGTAGACATTCACACTAAGATACAATCCTGACCTGTTTAAAATCAATTTTCAAGTACATAAAGCTGTTTCCTCAGAATTCTTGCTCTGAATTCTGTCCCTGCTAGGGGAGTATGAATGGCTGTGCTCTGTGGGCAGTATTGTGCCACCACTGAGGTGCAGAGGTGTGGTGTGAGCTGTAGCTTTGTCAGCTCAGCTTAATGGTGGGGTCCTGAACCTAGGTCAGGTTAAATGTCTGGTTTTCATGTATTACAGTTATTTTAAAACAAAACTTTTCTTCATTCCTGCTATGTTCTAAGACCTGCTGATGAACAGTACATATTAAAAGCATTAATGATTAATTAATCCTGGTGAGAACCAGGATTTTGTCTGATGAAGAACAAAATTCCAGTTTTACCCTGGAGATGCCAGCTGCTGCTGGCATTAGCCCAACAGATGTGTATTGCTAACCTGTATCTTATCTCAGTTGTTTAAAGAAGGGCGTTTTTCTCTCAGAAGAGGCAGGACGTGGTTGAGGCAATGTTTGTCTCATTCATAATGTTTAAAAGCTTATTCTGTTTTCTTTTTTATTGAGCTCCTGCTCTGTCCTTAAGGGATTAGATAGGTGTGATTTAGACTCTCTCGCTTTTAGTTCACTGTCTTGGAAGCCACCTATCATTTCACTTCCTACTGGCATCTACTGTCAGGAAATTTCAAAGAAAAATATTACTTAGGGAGTAAGTGTATGCTGAACTCCATTTCCTTGAGACTATAAACATACAGTACTTTCAGAACTAATGCTGTGCACAGCATTGTCACACTGGCCAGTACCAAGAGCACTGATGCATGTATAACTATATAAAAAAATAAACATTATTAATTCAAAGTACCTGCTAGTTAATACATTTGGAATTTATTTTCGCCATTTCCTTCTTAATGGCATTGCTTCTGAGTGAGCTCTGCAGCTTGGCTTGGCTGCTTGTGGACTTTGGATAAGGATTTTGATTAAATGAATGTAATAAATACACCTTTGTGGTTGTGATTCTGTTGATTCTGGAAGACTTACCTGATAATTTTTACTCGTAACCACTTGCTGCCTTGAGAAGGTGTTTCCAGAGATGGGACCATCCGTGGTTGAGGTTTGTACGTGGTGCAGCAGTGTCTGTCCTGTAATTTCCTTGGATCCGTTGTTAAGTAGGTCCCTGCTGAGGGAGCTGGTCGAAGGCTGTTCAGAGGCACCTCTTGTTCTGGGGCTGGTTGGTGACTCAGCTGTCACACCTCTTGTGAGGTAGGTGACAGGCTCTGTGGGGTGGTGCTGTACTGGTTTGCATCTGGGATAGCGCAGGGGCATTCATGACTGAGATTATTTATACTTTGCCTCTTGTATCTTTGTTAATTGTTCCTGTTGTGCTCCACAAACCCTAAGTTCTTTTGGTTTAATTAGACAGACAAGCGTTCCCTCCCCACCGCCTCCTGAGATTGCCTCTGCCTTGTTTTTCTGCTTAATACTAAAGCAGAGGTGTTAAGTTTATCCTTCTTTAAGACTAGGGGAAATCAGCTGAAAGCATCTAGGCTGTTTGCTGCAGATAAATGACTGTTTCTTCCATTAAGAAACAACATTGGCAGCTTGTCTTGTGCTGAATTCACCTGCTTTTTGGGGTGAAGAAAGAAATTGGATAAGCAATTTGGTTTGTTTAAATGCTCATATCTTTGCAATCTATTAAGAGGATGATGTCATTAATGAGTGTTTGTATGTATTTTAAACAGATGGTGTCTGTTAAATCTGTAATGGTAGAAGTTTCTGGTTCTCTCACCTTCAGCTCTGTTTTAGAGGCAAGAGGGTAGTAGGTGAATGTTGGTGATAGGAAAGACAAGATACCTTCTACCAGAACCCTGATGTCATTATTTTTGGTACTAGCTTTGTGGAAGGTTGAACACTGTTCCCTGCAATAGAATAAGATGTTATAGATGACAATTACGATGAACTTTTTGGTTTTGTGTCCGTTCCGTTCCCCGCCTCCCCGAGCAAGTGAAGCCATTTTTGGTCAACAAGCTTTGAAAATGGCTAAAGGACCAACAGTGTTGTCATGATTGAATAGTGGAAGTTCTGTCTAAGTTCCTGTTTGGATTTCTTTGTAGTTTACCCCTTTCCCTGTTTCTAAAGTTTTAACATAAGCATTCCTTTAAGTTCCCTTCTGGATATTTTTCTGTATAAATTTAGTCAATTCACAGTTGTTTTTGTTAATACCACATTTCCAGTATAACAGGCAGTTTAATGATTGAATGATTTAAATTTGGATATTGTCCTGTGACCTCCTTTACAGTTACAAATCTGCTACTTAATTTTTCAAGCCAGAGAAGTATGGGAGGAAGAACTGAGAAGAACAAAGTTTGAATCCAGTGCATGCCTGTTGACAGACATATCTAAGTGCAGCACTCTTCTCCTGGTGGTCTAGAATTGCTATCCCAAAATATGTATGTGTTATTTGACCTAGCAGTAATGATACTGAAAAATACCCTGCTGGAGTCATTCAGCTGACCCTGATGTGTTTTGCTCTGAGCAAGTGTTGAGTAGCAGCGTGTAATATCGAGCCCCATAACACTAGCCCTGCTTGGTGTCCTACCGCTGTCACAACACCCGAGCAGCAGTGTGCAGAGTGCCGTGTCAAAAACCTCTTCACACATGTTAAAAGCTTTATTTTCTTCCTGTTGTTGGTAGATAAATTTACCTGCATTTTCACACAGAGTTGGACGTGGAGGTTAGAGGAAGGATGTTTTCCTTTGTTTTCCACCAAAGCCTACACACAGACCTCAGGCTGGAGCTCTGACCTGGAGGGAGCTCAAAGGTTCTAAAATGAGATGATGTGACAGTGCTCAAGATGTTTCTTCTGAGAATTACTTGTATCATGCTTCTATCAGAATTGCAAAACTGAAGTGATATATGGAGAAAAAATGTCAAGAGCGAATTAATTTAAAGTCTTCTTGGAAAAAAAACCCCATATTTTCCAAGCAAATTTGGTCCAGATTCCTCAAAGTCATTTAGTGTTGGTGCTTGGGAAGGTAACAAGGCCAGAAATGTTTTTCATTGTTTTGCAGTCCTAAAGGTGGGTAGTGACTACCAGTGATGTGTTAAAAACTTAGCTTGAAATAATATGAGAAAGCAGATGGGCATAGGAGTTGATTTCAAAATGCACAGGCCTTTCTTCAGGCAGCATGCTGCATGGAGCAGCCAACCTGCTCCTGGTTTATAGCATCTTGATGACATTCCTTAGCTTTATTTTTCAGCTGTAATTGCAACCTGCATTCCATGTCTTTGGAACATAGGCACTATATCTGATCTGCTACAGATTGCTTTCTAGTTCCCCATGGATTTGGTGTTGAATTATTTTCAGAACTAAACTACTGTATCAGGTTTTTAGCAAAAGCTATAGAAGTAAGTGAAATAGAGAAGAAAACAGGCATAAAATTTTTCACTTTTTTTCATGTTAAAAATATATTTCCTTTGGTAAGTCTGTAACTGAACTGAAACAGAAAATGTTTTTTGTGAATTATTACGAACACTGCACAGAATGCTGTACTCTGGATACTACATTGATGTATCAAGCAAAGTGTTGATCGACAGGCATTCTGAGACTTCCCTTAATTGCAGAATAACAGGCTTACTAAACATATGAATTAAAAATAAGGCTCAGAGTTGTAATTCAGATCAGATTTGCTTCTTGTTTTGTTTTTCCCAAATCAAATAGCTGTTGGAGCTCGCTTTGTCGTAATCCCTCAGCCAGCTTTACTGATGTAGGCTGAAAAGTGGAAAAAAGATTAACCCAGCTCATAAATGAGTAGCTTTCTCATATTCTTCGACTCATCCCTGCCGGCTTAGCAGGTGATGGATTCCGGCATTTTCAAGGATAAGGTCTGCTTGCCGCTCTAAGAGCAGCTGCGTGGCTGTGCCTGGGTGATTCTACTGTGGATGAGCTTTCCTGCAGTAGTGGGGGGAGGCAAGATGGAGGAGGGAGAGGAACTGGATTATTTAACTTGTTACTGTTTTTCTTTCCTACCAACAGATAGAGATGTACCTAGGAACCCTTTTCAGGTCCTAATAGTTATGCCCATGGATATTACTTCACTTCTGTGGAATCTGGTTCTGAGTACATTTGTGTAAAGAGTTGTCCTATTCTGTGGCTTGAACCTGATAAAGTAGCTGTTTGCTTATGGGCTTTAAAACAGAATCAGACCCATTAAAAATTAATTTAAATTAAAAGGAAGTTTTCTTATATACTTGGTAGAATTTAGCAACATAATCCAGATATGTAAGAGAGCAATTCATGTGGCATAGTTCTTCCATAAGGGCTGAAGCTCTAATTGCCTGGGAATACTCCCAAATAATCACTTTAAGTTCTCTTGTTAATGTTATGAAACAGGATACACTGTCAGAAAACCTTGCAAGGACCTCCTGTGCCAGCCATGTAGCAAGAGACAATGCAACAAGAGTTTTTCCTTTATTAATGCACAAATGGATCCTTTCAGCTTTAAAGAATTGTGGAATTTAATTCTGATTATATCAATTCAGTTACTCTTTTTGGTGGCCTTTGGTTTTCATATGCGACTGGCCTTTCACAAGGATTGTAAAATTAGCTGAAGAGAGGGAGCTAACTGAAATAGGATTTTGGGTATATTAACAAGTCAGAAGTAAACTCCAGGAGTTTTCTTTGAGGTAGAAAAACCTTTTAAGAATGACAGAATGTGTTAGAGAAACCACTTGAAAGTTGGTAGCATGTAGCTGGACACTCCGAAATGTTTTAAGTTTTATACAGGTTATTGACATTTTAAATGATAAATTAAGATTTAAATTTGAACCTAAATGTGAGTAATGGAAAACTCTTAATTGATTTCACAGTGTGAACCCAGTTTTGTGTTCTTGATGCTGGTGGTAGCTCATGTGCCTTTTCAACACCCAAATGCTTTGTATGAGGTGTGCCTGAGCTGGCAATCTGGGAATGGGAAAGTGAGGTCTAATTTTGTTTCCTTCAATAAATGTTCTTGTAGAATATAATTAAAAATGTTGTCATAAAAATATGGAAAAAATGGTCTTGTAGGTGAATTAACTTAAGTATTAGAATTCTGAAAAAAAAGGGCAAAAATGTAGAATTCCTGAAGCACAGCAGTGCTGAGGTAAAGCTTTGTTGAGCTTTCAGAGCTGCACTCTGCTAGTCTGTTCTGTATCTGCTGATGCTTTAGCTCTGTAATTGTTGCCATGTATCTCTTCTAATTTTTAATATAATGAGCTACAGTTACATGTTTAGTGTACCAAGCTTGTGTTTTTGTGGAGAAGACTGTTTATGGAGCCTAAGCAACGGTCATAAAAACTCCAGAAATTGAATTAATTTACTGATAAGTTCCTGGAGGAGCCATGGACATATATTTGGGATATGCACTACCAGATGAGGTTGCTGGACAGCAGCAGCAGCAGAGTGAACCTGGGGTGGTCGTGCTGGTGTGTGGAACAGTTCACTGCTGCTGCCAGTGTCGTGAACCAAGCAATGAAATTGAAGCTGATTTTTTGGTCTTCTTACACCTCACTGTGGTAGCAGAGCACTGCCAGTGACAGAGGCACTGGCACAGCTGGATTTGCTGTGCCTCACTCCTGGGAGAGGGGAGCTCACTGCTGGTGAGAGGGATCACAGCTCAACTGGGAGTGACTTCTACTGTGACTTTCTGAACAGCAGAAATGGGCACTGTTAGTCAGTTGAGCCATTTTAGGGGTTTGTTTATGGTTTTGGTCCTTAAAAGTGTTTATGACACACTTAATAGGAGCAAACAAAGGCAGTGGAGAACCTTGAACCAAACTTACTGACAGAATCCTGTGGAACACGCTGAGGTTTGTTGTGATGGTGGAGTTTGGTACCTCAGGATACACTTCTGAAAATGTGGATTTAGAAGGGCTTAGGTATATAACCCAGATTTTAGTACTGTTTAACATCCAGTATACTCTGCTAAACAAAATCATAATGAACTCTGAAGAAATTTACAGACTAGATGGGATTTATTTTTTGTATGTACAGAATGGGCACTAGAAATTTTAATTCCCATAATTTTGCTCTTGCTTGATGCTGGTTCTGGTAAATATTTTTGTCAGGGTGAGACTAAAATGCTGGTGAATCAATTTGATTTCATAGTCTATTTCTCAGTTTTATTTGGAGAATACTTATAGAAAATATTTAAGTGTCTCTTGAAGGAAATATCAACGCAGTCATAGAAATACCTCCAAGCCAAGGTGTATCATTTATTGGCATGACATACCATGAGCTGAGGGGAATCTCTTGCCTGAGAGTGATTATTTTTTCCCTACCTCATTGCTGTGACTGAATGTGTAGCTACTTGGATACCTCCTGTAGAGCTGTGTCAGCTAACAAATGGAGCTGAACTTGTTTCATTTTGCTGTTGGTGCATTTATGAATCATTTGCAGGTCTCTCATTGAGTTATTGTGAAGTTCTCCAGTAATCTAGGAAGCACTTGAAGCACACTGATACCCATCAGTGGAAGAATTCGGTGTTCGAAGGCAGGAAGCAGCAGGGTGTATTGAATCCTCAGGCACCCCGGGGAGGAGCGTGTTCCTGTCGGTGCCAGGTGGTGCCCGCTGCCAGCGTGGCGTGGGGCTGGCAGGGCGCCCTGCTCGTGGCCAGCTGCCCAAGGGGTGTGTGCTGCCCAGGTGGCACTGGCTCTGCAACTGAGCATGTCCTCAGTGTGGTGAAGCTCAGGAATCTCTGAGGGGCGATGGTCAGACATGAAGAAACAGAGGGTCCCATTTATTTTATTTTATTTTTTCAAATGAGAAGGTCGGATGAATCTGCACTGTACCGTTTTCACCTTCCCTTACAGGAGAGGATTCTTCTGCTTTTCAGGTATTCCTGCTCAGTTTGTTGCTCTTCATCAATAATTCTCTGTGCTTTAGAAGCTTGTGCAGGGAAAAATTCTGGCCTGTGATGATTCTTGGCTGTCTCTTTTTAAATTAATTTCTTTTTAAAGATTATGCTTTAGTATTCCACTCCCTCGTCCTACAGCACCGAAGGATTGAAGTAGGTCTGCTATCCTTACTGCTCTGACGCTTCTACCAGTCCTCAGTATAAAAGCTGAACTGTATCTGGGTAGAAAGGTGGGCAGCTGGGATGAGGTGCAGCTGCCTGCTAAGGATCTGCTGCTGTTAGTGAAGCTGAGCAGTATGTTTTGTAAGGAAGGGTTTGTGTCATTCTAGAAAACCGGGCAGGATTTGTGTTGCTAGGAGGAGTGAGAGGTGCCCATTGCATGTGTCGTACCTGTGCCAGTGCCAGGCGTTCTGCCAGCTCCCAATTTCAAAAGGCTTACAGAGACACCTGATCTTACACCTGTAGCCCTCTGTTACTGTCCTTATGCAGAGGTTTGCCACTTGGTGCTTTTGTATATGCAGACTATTGATAGGGAATCAGATAGGTTTTAAGTTAGAAACTACGACTTTGAGGAGTGTAAATAGGTATTAGTAAAAGGCACATGCTTGTTCGCACTTAATTAGTAGCTGTTACTCCATGGGTGGCTAAGTTCAGTTTCCTGTATTTAATAGTGGACAAAGTAAAATTCTTGTGCAAAGACACCTTTTCCTTCAAAAGAAGATCTAACTCTTGTCATGACACTACCTTAAGATGCTGATACAAGGTGGCCCGTGTCGGTTGCTTTTGTTCCCCAGGGTTCCCCCAGAGCCCCAGCTGCCTCTCCTGGCTGAGCTGTTTGGGGGTAACACAGTGGTGGCTGATAGGTGATGGTGGAGGACTGGTTAGTCTTGCTTTGCTGAAGCCTCTATGTCATAAAGTCTGCTCCAGCTGAAAGAAAGGTAGTGCACATAGTGGCACAGGTGTGTAATTAATGGTGGTCCTTTTGGGCTTTTTGGGTTTGGACACTTGCTTGAGTGGGTTGTTTGTGTGTGGGGTTTTTTGTTTATTTTGGTTTTTGTTTGCAGTGGGCTTTGTTTGTTTTTGTTTTGTTCTGTTTTCCTCTATGAAGGAGGCAGTCCTAAAAATACTTTGCCTTCTATTCAGGTGGCTTTGTAGTTAAAAGTCAAGAATGCTGAGCAAGGTGCTTGGAACAGACCCTTTCTGGAGGAGCGAGATGCTGTAGATCAGTTGGTTCGTGCCTTTGTCTCGGCTGTAATTTGCTAATAGCAGGAGTAGCTGTTTTGCCCTGTAGCTGTTGGAATTTATCTAGTTCTAGGATCTGTTTCTCACTAACAATTCAGAGTTAGATTGTGGAGCAGCCCAGGTGTTGGGAAGTGGATATAGGATATGGAGAAGCTTGGGGTTACTTTACATTTGACAGGGAAAAGGCATTTCTAAATAGGTGAGATGTGAAGGATGGCCTTACAAACACAATTGCTGTAATTTTTAGGCAAGTGCTATAATTGCTTCTCCTGGATGCCACAACAAAATTGATGAGATATTGGGATTTTTAGTGGAGTCAGTACGCTGGCACTGGATTTGCTAGGCATTCACTGCCTAGTGGGGGTTCATAATACAAACCCCGCGTTCAGGTTTTCCCCTGGCAGCCCTAGGGGCAGGTTTTGGACGTTTTGCGTGCGTTGTGCTGCCGTGTGTTGGGCAGTGCCGTGCCCGATCCGCTGCCCCGCCGTGCCCGAGCCCGGCTCAGCAGCGGCTGTCCCGCGGCGCGCCCTCTGCAGGGCGCCTCTCAGCACTGCAGCACCTTACTGATAACTGAATTTCCCTTCATTTGCGTGTGGTACTCTGCTTTGTACTGAGCACTGGACATCTCTTGACACCCAGCTGTCTCTTTACCTGGCATGAATTAGGTATGGGATAAGAGGAAGTGAAATGCTTGCTTCTGTTCCCTGAAAGGATGCAGCCTGTGCTGTTAGTTTTCAGCTCGATTGTTTCTGAAATAGCTGTTGGGGAAGTGGTTAGACTGATTAAATGCGGCATTGCCTGTTCAGAGTGTTCCTATCCTAACTGGCTTGCAGGGCAGTATTATGGTGTGCAGCATTTAACATGGAAGATCCACCTGCAGGGTGGAAACAAACAACTTGCAGCTTAAGCTCATTTTGAAGCAGACAGGCAGGGCCTAGATAGGTTTAGAAAGAAGCCTCTGATCCCCTGTGATGAATAAGTAGCCATTAATGATACCAGCTTAGTATTTTCCTTACTTTTTTCATAGCAGGCTATTGTTTAAAGGAGGCTCCTTACTGAAATTTTTATTGAGCTGTGATACTGAAGTCAGTGTACCTGTGTGTCTAGGGAGGGGCAGAGGTGAGGCAGCAGGAGCATGCAGTCCTCAAGCAGTTGGTCAGAAGTTTACAAACCCACCTGCTGTCTCTGAGCCTGTGTGTGTTGCCTCAGTTTATCTCAGTGCTGAAGGCAGGTTGGTCGGTCAGACTTGCTGAGCAGCCTGAATGAATGACGAGTTCTGTACAGAACCTGCCAGGTGTGCAAGAAGTGCCATTTCAGCACTTCCCATGGTCATGGTGCTCACAAGGTCCCTGCAGTGCAGAAGGCAAAGGCGGTGCTGTCAATGTGGGTTTGGTGATGTCACTGTGCCAGAGGTTGAAGCTGCCCAGTTGAAACAGGTTGTGCACTGGGAATGCTGCAGTTCATGTTTCTGAATCAAAGGATACTAAGGAGCTGTGTTTTGGAAAAGCACAACTCCACTGACTTGAACTATCTTGAGCATGTTAGATTTCAGCCATATCCTGAATTGGCTGGCACTGCCAGAGGTGTTGTGATCTCCACTCCACTGCCTGAGCCCATCTGCAGTAATGGGCCCATGGCAGCTCTTCCCATGTTAATGGTGCCACTCAGATAAGATTGGAGGACTGTTCAAAAATTTGCTGTGCCCTAAATGTGGGCAACAGCAGGTATTAACTCTAGGTAAACTACATTAACACATGACTGAAAAGAAAACAAGTATTACCTCTTACTCAAAGGTTCTTTGGACCTTCCTCAGCTGGTGGTACTGGAGTGGGAAAAGTCATTTGTGTGCTACAGTTGTGTAGCACTGAAGCTGCAAGGCCCCCATGCTGGGGTAGAGCCAGAGTCTTTAAAGAAGCTGTTTGGGTAAATCTTAAGGAAACTGCCTGAGGAATGCTTGTTTCAGGGAAACAAATGAACTCTCTTTCCTTGTAGATGGATTGAATCTTCTGTGTTGAATGCCTCTGGATTTCCTATTGGATTTCACATTTGGAGAAATACTTGTGATTTAAGCCACTGTGGCAGACTGAATTGTGGATCCTGGGTTCCCAAGACTTTAGCTCTTGAGGAGAAGCCACTGCTCGATCACGTTAACCTGACATCTCAGTCACGATGGTGCTGTCACAAAGGCAACGAGATGAACTGTAAGGGATTATTATTTTTAAGTTTGCCTTGCATTTTCATTAAACTTCAATTATTAGCATTTGTTTCCAAATAGATTTTAGAGTGTCTCTGTTCACATGCCCTTTAAGTACTATGTATTGTGGTTTGGATCTCTCTATTCTTTATTTTTGATAGAACTGCTGGTATTTGAAACTAGAATTGGAAAATGACGAAGATATAATTTCAAAGATGGTTTAAAAATGGATTCTTCAATTTTCAGTAAGCCCATTGCAATATAAGCTGCAATTTGTGAATTCTACATTTATCTTGAGTAAATCCTGGAAATTTTTTGCTATTTTGCTTTGGAATGTAGACAAGGATCTGATCAGAATGTGCTATGTTGTGATGACAATCTTTCTCTGACTCCTTAAATTGTATTTAAAATGTTGTTTTGTAGAAATCGAGCGATAGCAGATTACCTCCGTTCCAATGGCTACGAGGAGGCATATTCGGTTTTTAAAAAGGAAGCTGAATTAGATGTGGTGAGTTCAAACAAGATTTTTATCTATATTTTAATTTATAAGTCTGTCAGTTTTATGGCATCTGCATCTGTTCTGAACCTCTGCATCTGTTACCTACGTGATAGCTCAGACAGTTTCAGAACTGGAGGTAATGAGCTCACACAGCTTATTGCCTTGCTAGAAAAGGGAAAAATATCATTGGGTGAGTTGATCATTTCTAAGCAAATTTATGACCAGATTTGAAATGGTCTGAGACTGTGCAACTTTGGAGGCTGACTTCACTGGGAATCTTTGAGAAACAGGAAGACAAAACTGAATTATTTTTGTCCTCTGCTTTACCAGAGCCAATGTTGGAAGATTCTTTTCAGATTTGAGTTGGGTCAGGAATTAAGTCATTGCCTGAGTCTGTTGCACACCTCTTGGGTAACTGTGTAGGGAGGGCAGGCTGAAACAGTTGGTAGAAGTTCATCATCCAGTAAGGCCAGATTGGACAGACTTGGAGCAGCCTGGCCTAGTGGAAGGTGTTCCCCTCTGGCACGGGGTGGAACAATAATGAGATTCAAGGTCCCTTCCAGCCCAAACCAGTCTGTGATTCTGTGACTCTGTGACCAGCTCTGGTAAGCAGCTCTGTTTGCTTAGACTGTACAGATGCCAATGACTCAGACCAGTCATTTCTTGCAACTTCATTCTGTTGATTTGCCTTTGTCACAGATGATTTGGTATCATTTCTAACTTTGCCACCTATTAGCATAGGAAGTGTGCATTTCATATGGCTACAGCTGGATTGAGTAGTAAACCTATGTGTGCTGGATAAATCCTTGCCTTTTCTGTATTACATATCTTGCATTGTTCTTTTTCCAAAATGCTTGAAGTTTGACTTAATTTCTCCAATTTGCTACTAGTATTGCATAAATAAGTAGAAATGACAAATTGAAGTACCATACTTATAATTGAAAATTCTAATATTATTCCCCTATCTGCCTTATCTATCAACCTAATTTAGTCTCCTCTTCCCAAAGCTTAGGAAAGCAATATAAATAGGTTAGATGGTCCTGAGGGAAAGAGAAAATGCAGTTGCTAAAAGTTTCACGACTTTTATGCAAGAAAATCTGAATTAGAGCGGGCTATACTAAAATGGAAAAAAAAAGGTAAAGGCTGAAATTATTTGAGTAAATTTGAAGGATTGATGTGTAGCTCTACAAAGAGAGATTTAATTTTTGTATGGATTAGCCATGCAGATAACCCCAGCTTTTACCAGTGCCCCCCTATAGTAGTAGATTAATTTCTGTCTCTGACCAAGGTAGCCAGTCCTCAGAGCTTTTATCTTCCATGGAGTAAGCCATGGCATGGTTATTTTCTGATGTTTATCTTCATCTCATTTAGGATTATTGTAGCATGAGACTGTAATTTTGTCATGGAAAGAAAATGCAGCATTTAGTTACTTCTGTGTCTCTGATATTTGTTTTTCTGTGTTGCTTTTCTTCCTCTTTCTTTAAATGCTTCTCAGAATGAAGAGTTAGATAAGAAGTATGCTGGACTTCTGGAAAAAAAATGGACATCTGTTATAAGATTACAAAAGAAGGTAAGTAGGTATCTGCTGGATGTACATGTATAAAAAGTTAGCACAGAAAGCATTCAGCACTGAACAGGCGTGTGCAGTCCTGAAGCTGGAGAGGCAAGAGGTGCCTTGAGGCAGTTGGTGAGTAGGGAGGTGGAATTGCTGTGTGCAGAGGGTCAGGCTGGACTAGAACAGAGGAAAAATCAGTGCTGCCTCTTGTCTTTGGCCATGGCCCTAGAGGGAAGGAGCCATTAGCTCCAGTGCATTCCAGTGGGGAATTGTGCTGCAAGTGGAGAGTACAAAACTCTTTCTAGTCATGCTTCAGTGGCTCAAGAGTGTATTAAAAGCAAAAAAACCCCTAAAATCATTGTGTTAACAGTGAAGTCCAATCCCTTGTGCAGGTTAATACAGCGAGGGTTTATTAGCCCTCCAGTGTTTCTGTTGTTGGTTAATGTGTGTGCTAGCTCCAACAGGACACAGGATTCCTGCCACAGTAGCATTCCTTTGTGTTAGCACAACCTTCTTTGGTAGTTTGGCACGATAGTAATTCAGATGTATTTGTACAGTGTGTGAGTAAAGGGGTTTTTGTAGAACTTTTTTTTCCTGTGAAAATACTTGGTAATTTGAAAAGACTAAATTAGTAATGATTAAATTATTAAGAATTAGTTATAAATTATTAAAGCATAAACTATAAATTATTAATTCAGGTTTGATGTTTAAAACCAGTGCTACTGAGTGTTGGTAATCAGTTTTGGTCCATGCAATCTTTGCTTTACTCTGAGTTTTGGAGTCAGTTGTTATTTGGATTACTAATGCAGGAAGGTGAATTAGATCTTGTATAAAACTGGAGATGAAAAGTCTCTTTAAAATTCATACACTTAGGTAATGGAATTAGAATCGAAGCTGAATGAAGCAAAAGAAGAATTTACATCAGGTGGACCTCTTGGTCAGAAACGAGACCCTAAGGAGTGGATTCCTCGTCCTCCAGAGAAGTATGCATTGAGTGGGCACAGGAGTCCTGTCACTCGAGTCATTTTCCATCCAGTTTTCAGTGTTATGGTCTCTGCTTCAGAGGATGCCACAATAAAGGTATGTGTGTTGCTCCAGACAACTGGCTGTGGAATAGGTGACATCAATACAGTGAAACTTGTTGTCTTGCTGGGTTTATTATGCTTAAAGTTAGCTGAAAAGCAGTTTTCAATATGCATTAATTCAGTTAATTTGTAAGTAACAAAATCACATAGCAGTAGAGAAAAATAAATGTCTCTTTAAGCTTTTTAGGGCTGTCTGTCTCTTGCTTGATTAATTATTGAACAAGATGCCAGACTGGCCTGCAGAGTGCAAATATGGGGCTGGAGAATACAAAGAGTAACGGGCTGCTGCCAACAGGTTGTTTGTTCCCTTGTCAGGTGTGGGATTATGAGACAGGAGACTTTGAGCGCACCCTGAAGGGGCACACAGACTCTGTGCAAGATATTTCCTTTGACCACACTGGCAAACTCTTGGCCTCCTGTTCTGCTGATATGACCATTAAGCTATGGGATTTCCAGGGCTTTGAGTGCATCAGAACTATGCATGGTAAGGTATAAAGGGATTGATTTAGCAGTCTGTGAAGTGAAGAGTTGGTTTTGGTTTTTTTTTAAATCCAGGAAAACTGCTGATGTGGAAAGGGGTCATAGACCAGAGTATTTTCCAAAGAAAAAGGGGGGATATAATTTGATGTTTTGAGTGCTCTGTAAATAGGTGATACAAGCACTGTTTATGGAATGAAATAGCATCTTAAATCTACTGTGCATGATGGTGTGGGAAGCATCCCACATAATGGTGCTGAGGGATTTAGAGGGATTTTAGCTTTAAATATTAAGTGCTTGCTAGACAATAAAACTGCCTTCAAATCAGTGAAAGATTCCTTCCTTCAGCCCTCTGTGTTCCAGCTGCAGGGCTACTGGAAGGGAGGAATCAGTGCCAGAGGAGTTGTGGCTGCTCCATGCAGGGTCTGGCTGCATATGTTCAATCACATGGGAATGCTGCCTTTGCACTGGGTTTGAAAAGCCATAGGAAAAATGAGAGAGTACAACAAACACAGCTATAAGATTCTAATATTGACAGCAAATGTTTTCTATAGTCTTATGTAAGAGCTTTTTTCTTGCTTTTAGGATCATCTTTTAGAAGTGGTATGTAGAAATACAGACTGTTTGAGACTTAAAAAAATAAACACCCACCCCTAGATACACACAAGTAAACAGAAAGCACCTTTAAGGATGCTCAGTGTCTGGGTTGTGTGGGTTCGAAAAATGTGGATGATTATTTCATAAAACCTCAAGTTTACATGTAAAGATTAATCCATAAAACACACACTGCTGCTGTACCTACTTGACCAAGATAAAAAAAACCGGCAAGTCCTGTGTGCTCTGTGAAAACCCTGCCAGCGCCACTTAAGAAAGGTTTTATTTTGTTTTTAGGTCATGATCATAATGTTTCTTCAGTAGCCATCATGCCCAATGGAGATCATATAGTTTCTGCCTCAAGGGATAAAACTATCAAAATGTGGGAAGTCCAGACAGGGTAAGTGCACTTGTGAGCAAACAGCACCAGAACAAAAGTGAGGAGAAGCCACTGTGTGTAGAAATGGGACACAGGAGTCTGAGTGTCAGCAGGCACTATTTAAATTGAGAAATTATGCGCCGTTTAGAGTACTTCACTGAAGGATTCTGCCACAATCATTAGGCAGAGGAGTTTAGATGTTAGTACTGACCAATTAAAGCTAACTGCTTTTGTCTTTCTGGAAGCTATGAGGGTAGATCTCTAGCTCATGACCAATTAGGAAATAAATTCACTGGTTAACCGTGAGTTTAAAGAGTGTGTCTGTTACTTTTCTGGAAACAGATCAAGGTGCGTCCTGATTTTTTTTTTTGTCTTCTTGCTTGTTTCATTTATCAGTTGTTTCTCTAATACTTAAATGACCTGTAACTCTCTAGCTGTTCTTAAAATACCTGTTTAATGCAACTAGTAATGTCAGCCTCATTTTCCGCTAAGTTTCCTGCTTTTTACCTTAACAAGTTTTGGTAGCTCTTAGCTGTCACTGCTTTCTCATGTCAGTGTCCATTCCACAAACCGTTTATGGCGTGCTCCATCATC
Source organism: Poecile atricapillus (assembly GCF_030490865.1). Taxonomy (NCBI): domain Eukaryota; kingdom Metazoa; phylum Chordata; class Aves; order Passeriformes; family Paridae; genus Poecile; species Poecile atricapillus. Next base: position 1,317,918 of record NC_081269.1, on the reverse strand, counting down.
TGCCAGGATAAACATATCTGTGCTAAAATATTTTATCTTAACCACTGAGACGTTAAGTGTCGTCAGATTTCCAAGGCATGTGCAGTGGGTTGTTGCACTGGTGTTTGAGTGATGCTGTGGTTTTTTGCACAGTTACTGCGTGAAGACTTTCACGGGGCACAGAGAATGGGTGCGCATGGTGCGGCCCAACCAGGATGGCACCTTGATTGCCAGCTGCTCCAATGACCAGACGGTGCGTGTGTGGGTGGTAGCGACAAAGGAGTGCAAAGCTGAGCTCCGAGAGCACGAGCATGTGGTAGAGTGCATTTCCTGGGCTCCCGAGAGCTCCTACTCCACCATATCAGAAGCTACAGGATCAGAGGTAACATTCGCGGGCTGTTACACAAGCACGCACTGGGAGAACTTTGTCCGTGCTCTGTGTAGCACTACAGCCACTGAGCTTTGGGCTCAGAGGGCCTGGCAGCTACAGCAGGTGTATGAGTACTTTTGTCCAAGTATCTTGGTGTGCAGCTGAGCCCTGTCTTGGCTTCCCAGGATCCAGCTTTTGTGTTTAGAACCTATCTTTGCAGTAGTGAAAGTGAACTTTGGGGAGATGCTCTGTTCAAGGAGGGGTGAGAGTGGGACCCCCTGTCTTGTATTGCAGCAAAGAAATGTGTTAAGCAGCTTCTCTGGCAGAATGTGAAGATTGTATGGATGCTTAGCAACTGGAAGGTAGAGGGAGGGAAGGAGCCAGTCAAGAAGGCAGAATGAAGCTGCCTTGGGTGCAGTGTGCACCAAGGAATCAAACACCAGCTGCTGTGTTTTACTGTACAGCTACTGATGTGAGAAAGCATTCCTTAACTAATATGAATCCCAGTTTGTGTGATCACAGATACCTCTTCTAGTGAGCCTCAAGAAAGGCTTGCTAAAGGCCAGAAGAAATTTCGTTCTAAATATGTGAAACTGTAGAAGAAGGATCTAGAAATTAACCCCAGTTTCTAGTCAAATCCCCCACCCGGCATTGCTGTTTTGCTGTCCACTTCCAAAGGCTGATGGACAGACACCCCAGGGGAAAAGTAGCCACACTGAACACGGGGACTTGCTTAGTGATGGTTTTTACAGGTTATTTCAGTCAAATTTTACTTGACTCTGTAAAAGATCCTTATAATATTTTAATTATCAGTAATTAAAACAGAAGTCCGTGTGTCCCTTCCTGCGGCCGTGCAGGCTCTGCAGAGGTGCCTCCCTTGCCCCCTGCTGGTGAGATCGGGCACAGCCCGCAGGGGAGCACCGTCCCTTCGTGCCTGGGGCCGGTGATAGCTTGGCTGGTGGTCACACCGTGCACGGACACACACACAAATCACTTCAGAATAGAAGGCTTTCAGAAATTCCTAACCCTTCATTGCATTTTATGAAGAATGTAAACACAGAGGTGTGTGTGAGCTGTATCCTCGTTTGTCCTGAGATGTGGCACTTGAGCTGCGTCTGCTGTTAACAGAGGATGTCTTGCAGTAGGCAAGTGCGTATTCAAAGCGTTGCTTGGCTTGTAGAATCAGCAGGACGAACAACCATTTCTTTTAAAAAAATTGTGTAATTCTCCTAGCATTAGTACCAGTTCCTGTGACCCAGCTTTGTCAGTGTGGGTTTACTTGCTGTAAGCTGTTGTATGATGTGATTTTGGTACTAAGCAATATCACTGGGAAGGGATCTGCTTCATTCCTCCTCTTCTCACTTCCATTCTATGTATACCATAACTTAACCATAATTTTCTGTAGACTAAGAAGAGTGGCAAGCCTGGGCCTTTTCTGCTGTCTGGATCCAGAGACAAGACCATTAAGATGTGGGATATTAGCACTGGCATGTGCCTTATGACACTTGTAAGTCCATCGGTGTTTTTCCTGGCAGTCATAGCTGCATAGTTTTAATGAAATGTATTCTCTTGCATGTCATGTTTTCAAGAGAAGCCAGAGTTACAATAATGCAAATGCTGGAAATACAGTTTTAATGGCTTCTGTGGTTCAGATCTTGTTGTTGTTAAGAAATGCTATCTCCAAAACCATAGTGTGAATGCAGTACTGTGATGAGTAGATTGGTTTGTTTTCAGAAATGCTGGTAATGATCTGAATTTTGTCTTTTGTGAAGTATCGTGTTGTTGCCACATGTGGGACTTCCTGCAGGCCATAGCCTGCTGTTCCCAGCTCAGATTCTGGCTGGACTGGGTGGTGGTGCTGGGGGTGGAGACCAGAATTGGTGCAGATCACATGAGGACTGCTGTTTCTTTGCCTTCAAGTACAGGAACTTGCATTGTTGGGAGAACGGATGGGGGTGTAATAATAGAAACTGGAGATAAGATGTGAGATCTGAGAGGTTTCAGGAGTTCAGTGGTATCCTTGTGGGGCCAGGCAGGCGTCCCTCAGTGTGCCATAGTGTGAGGTGTGGGCTGCTCAGCTCTCAGCCTGCTGACTGATCTCTCCTTGTGCCCATCAAGGTGGGCCATGATAACTGGGTACGTGGAGTCCTGTTCCATTCTGGGGGAAAGTTTATTTTGAGCTGTGCTGATGACAAGACTCTTCGTGTCTGGGACTTCAAGAACAAGCGATGCATGAAAACCCTCAACGCGCACGAACACTTTGTTACCTCGTTGGGTACGTATTGCTCCCCATGCCAGAGCTGCTGCTTCCCCACTGGCTGCAGCTGAGCACTAGGCTGGCTTTCACCTCGGGGCTCTAGTGGTTACTTGTGCTCTCTCTGTGTAGAAGAAATGGACTAGAAATTAACTCCCAATTTTTAGTCAAACCCCCTACCCATGTGAGTTGTAGAGGTGGAGTGTGGTGGATTTTTCCACTTCTGCTGCCAGTGTTGCACATGGATAAGGATATTAACTGACAGGGAGTTATGGAACCTGTCACTAGAACCTGCCGGCACCTGGGGAGGGCTCTAGGGTCAGAGCTTGCCCAGCAGAAGGAAAAGAAGGGTGTGCACAACAGTCAGAAAAGATTTACTTTGCATTCCTGGACATTCCTGGTTGGTGTTACCAGATCTTGGTAACAGCTTGATACAATTTTGCTACAAAAGTACAGCCAGAAGCTTTGAAATTTAGCCTTTGAGCTGCTAGAATTATTTTGAAAAAGCAGTGCCATTCAGTGAGAGTAGGAAATGCTGAAGTTCTGGGTTCATTGGTAATGTGAGCTTTTGTCTCCTGGCAGATTTCCACAAGACAGCCCCGTACGTGGTGACTGGGAGTGTAGATCAAACAGTAAAAGTGTGGGAGTGCCGCTGATGGAGTTCACAGTGACCCCTTTTCCTCTGGATGCACTCAGATACCATGGTTACCCATTGAGCTCTGTTTAAATAAATATTGTCCTTTCATGTAAATTATTCTGGATGTAGATTGAGCTTATTAAATGTTACACACAAAGTATTCATGCATGGTGAATCCAAATTGTATACTGTAAATTTACATACGTTGTCTAGAAGTACCATAGGTTTAAGAACATGGGCTGGCATTGGTCACATCAGACCTGAGAAGGCAGAAGTGGGATGATTGGAATAGGGCACTTAACTGAATAGTTGACAGTGTCGTTATGTCGGATAATTATACCTGTTTTTCTTTCTGCTGTCTGTTGGTGCCTGAGTTGGTGACCTCATTTGGGAAAAGTTTTGTAGGGCTCTTTCAGAAATGTGTATCTATGTAACATCACTTAAGTGTGCTTAATAAATCTTCTCTAAGAATACTAGATAATAAGGCTGCATTCAGAATCTTCTGAACCTTACATGTAATTAATGGAAATTAATTAAACTCTGGAATATTTGTCATGAAACATTTGCCAAATCAACAGAAAACACTTGTTTTGGCCTCCTATCACGCAAGGGTTGGTATATTTATAGAACTGACTGTAAACCTGAAATAAGACAACAAATCTTAGTCGCAGCTGATGTGATAAATGTATTTATTTTTTATTTGGTCATTCAATGGTTAAGCTGTGCTGTTAAACTAAGTTTAAATGGTTTTTTGTTTGGTTTTTTTATTATACTAGACGAACTTCCAGGAGGAGTTGTCCATCCCACTAGAGTTTAGTGATCCAGTTTCCAGTAGAGCTTCCTCTCCCAAATGACTGCCATGGTCCAACTTGCTGTTTGCTTTCCATGTTTGTTAGAGATGTGCAATTCCTATTACACAGCAGGATCAAAGGACACTTCCCTCATTCACTGGCAGGAAATTGGGGGTATACAAAAGTTTCTTGGTTTCCTTAGTGCCTCCTTGGACAATGAGGTGATCCTCACCTTGGCAGTGTGGCTCCAGTAAAAACGTCCTGGGGTTTGCAGGTGGAGAAAAACCTTGGGCTGCAGCACTGAAATGCTTTAAAGGAAGCACTAAGTATCTTGAGAATCAGCTGACAATGGCAGGTCAGATCCATGCAGGCTTCTGAAAGACAGATGCCATGAACAAAGCCCTCACCCATCTGTGGGAATTATGCTAAACATTAAAACCAAACCCAATCCCATATCAGCAAAACCAGCCCAGCTCACTTATTAGTATTTATGTTGTTTGGTGTACACAATTTTTAATTTGCATATCCCTAAAGTTACATATTTTGATCTGAAATGAGTGAAAATATTATAAATTAATATTTTAATCAGCATTTTTGTGACAGATTCCATTGTGGATAACCAAGAATTGTAATACTTACCAAACTAACCAGGTCTTTTTAAAAATCAACTTTAAAATTGACAATACAATGAAGTACAAGCCTGATGTTTTAACAGATGAATTTGTGCTTTATTTTATTTCTCTGGTTTAATCCATGGCTTTTAAAATGTCCCTTTTAAAGCTGAGAGTCTCTGACCAGCATAGGGTGGGTTGGAGGGCGAACACACTGCACTGGTGAGGGGGAAACTCCCACAGTCAGCCCAGAAGGGCCCGTTGTTCTGTGGGCAGAGCTGGATTGGGGTGTGGGATCCTCTGGGAAGCGGTGGAGAAAGTGGAGTTCTGATGTGGGGGTTTTCAGAGCCAGTTTAAGATCCAGGCTAATCTCTTAAATCCAGTGATTTCTGTCATTCTCAGTGTGTGTTGCTACATAAGCATGCACTAATAAAGTCTGTTTTGTTTGTTAGCTGCTTGGACTGGAAAAAATTGCTGCTTTTTGTCCTATTGGAGAATTCCAGATACAGAAGTAGTGCATCTTAAATCCCTCCATGCATCTGCAACTGGAAAGTAATAACATCTGTTTAATTCCTGGTAGGACCTAGAAACTTTATTTAAATCTAAAGTAAACCACCCTCATGTACATAACTCAAACCTGAATGAGAAATTAAAGGTACCTGTGATGTGGAAGTCGTCTACTGCATTTTTTCCCTGTAGCAAAGAAGCATTTACCAGGACACCCAGGCCCAGTGCTGGCAGCAGCGTCACTGCTGTGTGAGGCTCAACACTGCTGCTGTGCAGAGTGAGCCTTCTGGGGCAGCAGGGAATGATCTCAGGGATGGTCCCGACTGGACCAAAGCTGAAGCCCTGGTTGGAGGGGAGCCACACCACAGGCATGGGAGTGAGTGGGACACTGTGGGACATGCTGTGGAACTGGCCCCACTGTTACTGTCAGCTTTTGCTGTGCCTTTGCTGTGATCAGAACTGCAACAGTGAGGTTACTGTGTTGATAATGGACTAAATGCTTCCCAGGGGGCGAGAGGTTCACTGGTGCTTTGGCACTTGCTGACTAAAGCTGGCAGCATGTGTCAGGACCCAGCTCTGGCCTGTTACCAGAGCCACTGCAGATCCCTGGCTTAGCCTAGCCTGGGCCATGCCACACGGGCCAAAAAGTGCAACATTTTTGTGGTTTAGGTAGAAGCTAGAAGTTGATGTTTTGTACCATCTTGCACTTTAGAAGGTGAAACAAACCCATCCTGCTTTTGTGTGTGGTGTGACCAATGTGTGCCCGGGGCACTGAGGAAAGGAAAACAACCCTTGGTTGGGGTAGTGAGTGGGGACTGTGGGCATGGGGTCCCTGCCTCTCCTCTGCCTCTTCCTGTCCATGTGAACTGCCTGAGAAATCAATCTTAGACAGCTCCTGACTCCCCTGAGAGCTGTTTAAAGGGAAAAATATTTTGTTTTTGTAGACAGTGGTGGCTTGGTAATCCTTTAATGATTTGAATATTGCAAATGCTGAGTTGAGTGAAGGAGAAGCGCCCTTGGAGTGAGCTGTTGTGTCCAGCTGTATATAACGTCCGTGTATTAAATCAATACCGAGAGTCCTGTAGCAAGAGCACGTGCATAGAGGGGTGGGATGGACGGGGGGGAGTGGGGGGGGTCGCGTTGGATTTGCAAGTCACAACTGGCATTAACTGGCCTTTTTATCTTTCCACTGTGTCATATAAGTAGCTGCTTTCCTGTCCTGCCTGTCCCTCAGGCTTCCCCGAGTTCATTCTGAAGAGAAGTTAGCAAAATCCTCACGCTTTAGAGTCGATCCCGACATCGACGTGAAGGCAAATGTCAGATGTTTGTTCGAGTGCTGTTAGAGGTTGCAATTGGAGAGAACAGTTCCCAGGCTGTAGGAGTTAACTGAAGCTATTGACACAAAACAAAATCGGTAAAGGAATGTATATAATACTGCTCTGTGTTTTACAGTAAGATTTGTTGCTCTCAGACTGTGTAAAACAAAATTTATTCATGTTTTCTGCATATTAAAAAAATCTTATTGTACCAATTGGTAAACTATTAAATGCATATAAAACTAGATGTGGTTTTGTTTCCTTGGATGCAAGAATTAAAACTATTTTGCAAAAAGCTATTGGTGTTTCACCCTCAGATTTTGCTCCTACCTGCTTTGCCCTTCCTCTGATTTTAATTTAACTTGTGCTCACCTGAGGCTACAGGAAGTGGTTTTGAGCTGGTTCATAGCAGCTGGAGTAGTGAGAGGTTTTGTTGGTTGCTCTGGTGCAATGAAGTGCTACAGGAAATGCTCTGGTGGGCTAAGCTAGTCTCACAGGTGGGCAGGAGAGCCTTTTGCCTGCACCTGGCACAGGCCAGCCCTTGGTGGGTGTGGTTTGGTTGGATTTTCCCCTTATCTTGACCCTCTGTCTGTACAGGAACCGCCTTTCACTGCTCCTTGCTCAGTGCTGGAGCTGTTGAGGGCGGTGGCCAAGTGTGTTCATGGATCCTCGGAGTAACTGCTCTTGGCTTTGAGGCAGCACGGGGGAGCTGGGTACCTGGAAAGCTGAAGGCACTGAGTGGTTCTGGCAACATCTGTTCTGCTAATAGGGTCTTGTGCCTGTGTGTGCTTTGGTTTAATTTCTCCCTGTGACTTGGCCCTAATTGTCTCTGGTACTGTTTAGAGATGGGTCAGCAGCCAGAACTGGAATGGGCACATCTTCATAATGGAAGAGCACAGATGTGCTCAGATGTACTCATGAGCTTGATGTGGGGAAAGAACGAAAGGGTACTCCCACCAGCTGAGGTCTAGTGGGAGCAGCTGGTTGGGTGGTATGTTGCAGTGGGAAAAGACATGGAATGGACATTTGGAGGAGACCCACTTGCATTTAGGAAAAAAACCAGAGCCAATGTGTGAATAGGCTATCCCATACCGGGGGACAGGGTGGCACAGAGGTGCTTTTTGGGGTGAGGGTTGAAAGGAAAGCCTCCTATGTCCACAATCAGCGAGTTTGTCACAGGGAGCGAAAGGCAGGTTCAGGTGTGAGTTGCCAAGAACAGTTAAATTTTACCTCCCTCCTTAGCTCGGTAAGCTGTTGCTTGTGCAGCAACTGCTGCGCTGGCAGCTGCTCTGTAGGTGTGAAATTGGTTTGGATCAGCTCTCTCCAGTCCCAATACAGCACTGCTGGGCACTGAAACATTTTTCAGTGGACGGGTTGAGTTAGCTGCCTGCCTCCAGCCCAGCTGTGTCCCAGGGCCCATTTGAATCAGTTTTTATACTTTTGTTTAAGAACTTGTGAACAGAGTAATGAGAACCCCTAGAACCCGAAAGAGATAGTGAGGTTCAGCCAGATGTTGGTAAATGCAGTTATTTGCCAGCCTGCATTGCCCTTGGAGCTGCTTAGCTGTGGAACCTCAGTAGCCAGGACTTGTATCCTTCAGCTTCATTTCACATGGGTATAGCATCCCCAAGGCTATGTCCCTGCTCCCACACCTCCCCTGGGATGAGAGGGCAAAGTGACTCCTGCCCCCAAGCACAAATGGATTCTGACAGCAGAGGTTATGGTCCTGCCCCCTCTGGGCTAGGGTTGTGACTCTGGTACTGATTTACAGGTTTCAAAGCCTCCAGGTCAGCTGATGCTGTTGTCTCAGCCCTGCTCCTACTCAAAGAACAGGAGTGGTGGGTGCAACACCTGCACCCAACAGTAAAGAACCAAAAAAGTACCTGCAAGAGTTTAAAAAGCTTTTAATGGACTGTAAGACACTAGTAAAAGAAAAATCTTGTAGGAAAGATGCACTGTAGTAATTTATTGATTGCTTTCCAGGAAATGCAGAATTTTTCTAATAGGAGCAAGTTCGTTTGCAGTGAAGACTGTTTTGTTGCCTCCAACACCTCAGAGGCTGCTCCCTCCTTCCCCCCCACCCTGCCCCGAGTTACAAATACCTGGAGGGTCAGACAGGAAACGGAGGGTACAGAGCACAGGGACAGCACTTGGCTCCAAGGGTCAGTAAAAGAAGCAGCGCGGATTAGCATGGGTACGGTTCAGGACATACAACGCGAGGGAGGGAGAGGCTGGGTGCCGGCAGCGCAGGGCTGCGGCCAGCCCACCGTTCTTCTACAGCTTGATCTGCTTGGAAAACAGGACATTCAACTCTGTCGGCATCCCAGGGCCTGCAGCAGCCACATCTTACCTGCTTGAGGACAGTGACAACCCACAGGATGTGCGTGGGAGGGGACAGGAGGATTTCTTAGTGACACTTGCCATTCAGTACCGTCCATTGCCAGCAATGGCAGCTCCCAGTGCCAGGCCCAAAACCAGCATGCAAAAACACCTGAGACAAAGGTATTTGCCAGAGGTTTCAGTGCTACAGGAACTTAAGTTTTTATTTAAACCCCTTCCCCAAAACCTGTTACTTTCCGGTTGTGATTCTGTCAGGTTCAGGGCCCTCAGCTCTGTGTCAACAGCTGCTATTGCACATGACACCAGATCTCCACTTCTAAATTCTCCTCCACTTTCTCCTGCCCTTAAATAGGGCTGAGATTGCCTCCTCACGCCCCTTAGCTCAGCCCTCATTTAACAGCATTCCCAGCTCTCCGAGGCACTGGGGTTTCCACTGCAATGGAAATTTGTGCGCTTTTTTAAAGATCAAGCCCTCACTCTTTGGATACAGTATCCCAAGTTACTCAGCTGCAAGCAGAGCAGAGGTGGAACAGTGAATATCATATATATATATCTATATATATATATATCTATATATATATATCTATCTATATCTTTACCTTGAAAATCAGAATGTGAATGTTACAAAACCCCACTGAATTGCCAAACTGCCAACCAAACATAGAAAAAAATGGTTAAAGGAATCCCATGGCTATATCCTGATGTAGAAAATGCTGTACATCCCCCACTTCCACATGTCACAAGCTTCAGTCACCTCAGTAACACAAATATGGCTGTTCTCAGCACAATCTTGAATAGTGACTGGGGGAAATCAATCTTTTGGCTTGGAATCCACGTTTTACAAGAACGTGGAGCAGTGATGGGGCTGGTTCTTTACTGGTTTAGCAAAGCAGTGTCCTTAGTCAACATAAAAATGACCTGAGAAATGTTACATTCCTCCAGACAGTTCATTTGGAATTCATATGTACAAAATAGAAATAACTGCTGCGCACACACATGACACGGACACACACACACGGCAGGAGGGCCCCGCGCGCCAGGACGGGTCTGTGCTGCCTCCGGCCACTTCCCCTCGCGTGGCAGACACAAGCTTGGGCAGACAGATTACATTGCTCAGATTAGTTCTTTGCATTGTGTATTAATTGTACCAGTGCAATAACATTGTCAAAAAGGAGGAGCTGCTCCAAGGGCAGCTAAGGCCCTGGGCCAGATTCAGAAAAGGGTGGTTTAAACTTTTTTTTTTTTTTTTTTTTTTTTTTTTTTTTTTTTTTAGCGAGGTACACATTAAGCAGAGCTCTGTGTTAAGGGGATGGCAGTGGAAGGCATGCTTGGCTCAGCCTCTTTCTCCTCCACAGCTTTGTCCTCTGCTTCCAGCTGTTCCCCACTTTTCATGCTTTCCTGGAGCTGCTGGCGTCGCTGCACCTCGGCTTTAAGGTTCTCCAAGTCTTTTTGGCTGAAGGGGAAAGTAGCAAGGGGAGCAGACATTAGACTGGCCATGGGAATGGTGAAGCACCACGACAAGGTCATGTTCAACAGGGGGAACACTCCTTGCACCTCCCTCCCTCACAGCTCAGCCATGGCTGAGCAGGGCTAGGGCCCAGTTTGCTGGCTAGGTTTGAACAAAGAGGCACCAGGATCTGCTCCCTCAGTGGGGCTAGGGCAGAGCAGAATGTTCATCTTGCTGATGGCAAGGCAGCCTCCAGCTGCTGATGCGGCATTTTTACCACCAGTGATTATTTACAGCCTTAGAAGAACAGTCCTGGCTCAAGTCATGTATTTCCACCATCATCCCAATCAAATTTTCAACTAGCAGTAATAAAAGACAATTCATAATTAAAAAAACAATCTAAGAGTCCTGCTGTTTACAGTGATCTTGATGCTAATCAAGGCCTGAATTGGGATCTTGGCTAAAACAAACAAATCCTGGGGAGCTGGTTTCTGCTCTCTTGCAAATGAAGACAATACAGACTTGATTTTTAAGGGCATAACCCATAAGAATCACTGTACCTTAGTGGAATGAAGAGAATTCCATTGATAATGTTCAGCTGCTCCAGGACACTGGCCATACTGGGAGCTGTGAACTACATTGCAAGAGAAAAGTTTTAGGAGTCAGAACCTACTCTGGAACTGCTTAGCACATCCCATTACCAAAAGTTGAGAAAATGGCATAATTTACATTATCTACCTCTGTATATCCATAAACTGGAAAGCACCATCTAGAGATTCCCACCAGTCCCTGTGGGACCTCCTGCTGAACCCTGCAGGACTTCAGGTAAATACATCATGGTGCCAGTTCCAAAATGTGTTGGGTTGTCTACCCTCCTTCAAGTCTTTTAACAAGGGTAAACCCTTTAGTGCTATTTTTATGGGTTTGAGCCTCTTCACTGCCCACAATTCCCTGGACTTTTATTTGATTCAAGGTCCTTGTGCTCCCTTCATTGCCATGAACTCCTCAGGTCTGCTGCCAGTTCTCCACAGGGAGAAGAAAACCGACACACAGAGCACTGTCACACTCTGTCCTCCCTGCAGCTGGAGCCCTCTTTCCCAATCTGCTGGGGTACAGTCTGCCAGGGAGAGCACCAATGGCTCAGGCCAGGTACTCAGCCAGGCACCTGGAAGCAGGCAGGAGCAGCTGGGTTTGGCCCAGGAGGGCCATTCATTGCTGCTCCATGTAAGGTAAGACAGCCCCTCTGTGCTCCCTGCCCAGCCGCCCCAACCACATCCCTGGAAGGAGAACAAAGCATCTCACAAAGGATGACAGCATTTTTGAGGATGAGGAAACTGAAGTATTTCTGGGTTGAGCAACCTGCTGCCTGGCAGTGAGTCAGCAGCAGGGCAGGGTTGTGTGCAGATGTGCCAGGCTGGCACCCCAGGAGCCGTTCCTGTACCCCGCTGCTTCCCCAGGCATCCTGCAATGCTGTGCTCCATCTACACAGTTGACACCACACTGTCTGAGCCACTGCCCCAGCAAGGGCTTCTGCCTGGGAAGGGACAACCGCTACCCCCTCCTCTCAGCCCATGCCCCTCAGGAGCAGCTGGACACAACGTGCTGCTGGCACAGCACGATCCCAGCGCTGCGGGTCACCTTCAGTGGCATGATGTTGGCATTGGAGCCATTCTTGTAGATCTCATTCATTGTGCGCTGCAGAGCGACCGCTTGCTGCGTCAAATATTTCAAGTACTCGGAGCTCTCTTTGGTCTTTTCATGGTGTTCACCGAGCTGATGGGAAATGGGAAAAAAAAAAGGGTTCAACATCACAAGTGAGAACAAGACCCAACCCAGGGAACACACCCGGGTGCTGCCAGCTCAGTGTCCCTACAGGAACTCAGCAAAATGGATGTTAACTGCCTTGGCATACAAAAAACAGTAAAACAGTTCCTCTGGGAGCCTTCTTATCAACATTTCACATTTTCATCAAGTGGGAACATATCTGCTGGTTGAGCAGCATTCCCTGCACTGGACTCTTCTTACAGGAGCAGCATCCTAGCATCCCCCCACCTGGACCAGTATTCCAGCATTCCCCACACTGGGCTGTGCCCTCAGCTGAGTCACCGCGTGCAGACGTGCTCAGACAGCCCCAGGCTGGGGCAGGAGTTTCACTGAACAGCAGCCAGGCTGAGAGCTCACTACCAAACCAGTCTGGAGCTGTTATTTGAAGACAAAAGATGGGAAGAAGAAACCAGTTTTTTTCAAGCCCCACCAGAACATGGGACCATGCTACAACAGAAGTGCTTGTCCAGCCATGGGAAGAGCACGGACACATTTGCAGGAAGCTGAGCAAAGACTCCTGGCATAGCAGTGGGCAGTTACTGCACAAGGCAGGCAATTCTGCACTGGCCCTACAAGGACTCCTTGGCATCTGCTGTTTGTAAGAAAGGCCTTCTCAAAGCCCAGGCTGGGCACTGGTTTGCAGTGGAACTGCTCAGTTCTGGCCCTGCAGTGACAGCTCGCGAGTGCACCATGGGACCACACATCACCTGATTCTTGTAGATGGTGTAGCCTTCCTTTTCATGCTGCAGAGCCGACCGGAATTCTGCTTTGCTCTCGTACACTCGGGCAACCAAGTGGTGGCTGAGAGAAGGAAAAGGGTTGTCACTTCTCTGAAGAAGAAACATTTGTGTTGCAGTGAGTGTGACTGTGCCATCACACTGTCTGGGCTGAAAGTCTTAACATGAGCATGAAAGGAGACTGAATGCAGCACCGTGGGAGTTACTTATTCCCACCCAGCTGAGGATTCAAATACTACACTCATTAAGGTTGGATTTTAGTTGGAATGCTGAGAAGTGACCTACAGGGGTAAAGACTGAGCTGGGCATCTTTTGTCCTGCATCCAGAAAAGCTGAAGGCCACAGCAGTGAACCAAAGGGAGAGGTGCATCCATGGGAATACCCTGGGTTTGGATTTACTAACTGGAGAGGAAGGCTGCAGCCCTAAGCCCTCAGGCCTGAGTTCTCTGGGCTCTCGCCAGCTGGGAGAGCTGACTTGCCTTGGACTGTTGGCCTTGGTGCTTCTGGAATGAAAAAGAAATTGCTGCGTTTGGCAGTGTTTCTCTGTGGGAGGGCACGGGTGTCTCCAGGTATCCCAGTGCCACTAAGGGACAGCTGAAGACGCTCTGGGGCCTGAACATTCATCAGCCACTGGAGAACAAGGCAGGCTTTGCAGGTGTTTAATCAGCTTGATTTGCAGCCTGATGGCAAACAGATGGCTGCAATGTGGCAGCAAGAACTGGGAGTGGGCCATGCCTGGCTAACAGAGCCAGTTCTGCACTGAAGTCAGAGGGCATCCAGCACTGCAGCAGTGGGCACTGGGAGCAGATCCTACAGGTGTCACCACTCCCAGCTCCCCTGGGAACACACAGAAGCCTTTTTATTCAAATACAGGACTTTATGGCAAAGGACAAAAGCACATTAAATGATTCTCAAAGATCCCTCCCTGAGGGCTGGAAGAATTAAACATGAGCATTTAATGCACTGTCCCTGCCTCCCAGTGCAATTCCCTTACAGGCTCTCCAACCTTTACTCCCCACACACATTTTTCTACCGAGATTCCACAGGTCATCTTGATAGATTTTTTGAGCAAGCAGCATCACAGCAGATCCCACAATTAACGTTCAGAACAGCTCTCCATCCTTTGAAATAACAAACTTGGGTCCTGCCCCATGACCTTGGCTTGGGGACAAGACTGAATATCCAGTTCTCAAGCCCAGCCGCTCCCATGCAAGTGCTGGGTGACTGTGCTCGCTCTGACAGCAGTGACCCAGCCCAGCACCCCACCCTGCCTCACCTCAGAGCAACCTTCAGAGACTTGGAGCCGTGATACTTGGAGCTGATGGCCAACGCGTTCTCCAGGAACCGGAGGGACAGGTCATACTCCATGACCCCATGGAGCACCAGGCCAATGTTGTTCTGTACAGAGAAGCCAAGCAGGCATTAGGAAAGACACTGACACTACAGTTCCTGCTCTGTGAGCAGCGGGACCCCACAGGTGTGTCACTGCCAGAAGGGCTGCAGGCCCTGCAGCAGTAACATGTGACAGGGACGTCAATAAACTTTTTTACGTTCTTGTTCCACTGGCATAAACTGGAGCTTTCCTAAGGATTAGGAAGGTGCTCAAACCCCACCTGCAGAATCCCAGTGCACAGCTCAGCACAGAGGCTGACCCTCCCAAGTGAAAGGGTTAAACTCATTTTTTTCCTTCATCTGATGGTACCACTCAGTAACAACCCAGGGAGGAAAAGCACTGCCTAAACATTTGTTTTTAATGGCCATCATGTGGGCATCTTAAAGGCCAAGAGGTTTCTCAGAGATTAGGAACCTGAAGACTCTTAATTACTTACATCTAAGAGTGCCATTTCTGGATGATCCTCCCCAAATACCAACAGCATGAGGTAGCGTGCACGGTACAGCAGGTTCAGTGCTGTCGAGAGCTGGCTGTTTGCAAAGCAGTACAGAGCCAGGTGCATCTAGGACAAGAGAAGGGACCCAGCATGAATGTAAAGGAAACTAATCTCTCCTTTCCACTCTTCAGCTGCACATGAATAAAAAGTCTTCCTCACTGATTAAAGAAGGCTTCAGCCACTTCGAAAAGTCCAGTCTACTGGCTGATGCACAGCCCCACTGAGGTGTCCCTGAGGAAGCTGTGTGGTTTATTTCAGTTTCTTTTAACACCCCTTGTGAAATATTTCCAACCTGACTTGCATATGGATGTCATACTCTGACTGTGTTTTGGGAGAGATTCTATCCTCTGTTTTTGACATAAGCCCAGGGCCAAAGCCAGGAGAATTAATACATCTAAATAAAGATGCAGCAGACAAACACTGGAAACCTAGGTTAAGCAGGACAAATAATGAACATGCAGGACACACTCAGCTTTTCACTTTGCAGGATCATAAGAGATGATGAAGTGGAGAATTCTGGAAAGAAAGCTGCAGAAGAGAGGAAAATGCAACTGTTTTCCAGCTGCAGACATGAACTAAGGCTCCCAGACTGCAGGCAGACCCCTGAGGTGGTGCTGCTCCCCCAGCTCTCCATACTCACATATTCTTGGATGGTGTTGGGGTGTTCGATGCCCAGGACCCTCTCGCTCATTAGCACCGCTTTCTGCTGATTGCTTAAGGCCTGAAGAGAGCAGAACACAACCCCGGGCAAGTCACACCACGCTGTGAGCTTGAGCAAGCGTGGCAAAGGAATGACAGCACTGAGGAGATCCCCGCAGAGCCCCTGCTTACCTCTGAGTAATCTCCCATGATATAGTTGAGCCGAGCTAGCAGCCTCAGGCAGGCACAGATTTCTACATGCATAGCACCATACACATTGTTGAACAGGTTTAAGGCTTCATTGATGAGCTCACAGCCCTCCTTCAAGAAACCTGAAAAGAAGGTACACACACACACATATATATATATATATAACTCCCAACACTGCTGGAGACAAGAAGTGAGACCAGAAGTGGGATAAACAGACACTTGTCACTGCCCTGGGGGAAGGGTACCACTGCCCTGACCCATTCTTGCTCATTGCTGGTGGCTTTACAGCAGGAGTGTTCCAGATAGTCTGGGAGACCAGGATTCTCTACCAAATTGGGGTTGGCAGGGGTGTCCTGGTGGCCATGCCCCACACACCCTACTCCTCCCATTATCAGTGATCATCCTGAGAGGCAGAGGCACACGGGGGCTGTACCTTGCTGAACTTTTGCTTGCCCACTCTGGAAGAAGTGGAAAGCATCGGAGGCCTTGGGGTTCACATGCTTCACTACAGGGAAGATGTTAAGAATATCCTCTTCTGTGAAAGTGGGCTTGTGCCTGTTGTCAAAGTTGTACTCCTTCAGCAGGATCTGGAGGGACCAAAAAGAGCGGAGAGCACAGTTACCACTTCCATAGGCACTTGGCAAGAAAAATTGCAAAATTCTAAATGTGGATTCACAGTCAAAACTCCTGTACCACGACCTGGGACAGAACTCCTCAAGGTGGCCAGATGTAGGTGTGCACCACCACCTGTGCATGCCAAAATGGCACCCTGGTGACAACACTGAACCCGTGACAGGAGAGCTCATACAGTTATACTCCCACAGCCCACAGAGGAGCGGGAACCCTAGCTGTTCTTCCAAGTTTACCCTATGAGGGAACTGGATTAGAAATCTCATTCTCAGAGCTGGGACCCGTATTCCAACATGAACACCACAAAGACCTTTTGGGGCTCATGCTGTGCCTCCAAAACACATTGCACTTGCTCTTCATGTTCCTCAGTACAGAACATAATGGCAAGGGACGGAGGATGTGGATCTTACCTGGACTCCAGTTTTGAGGGAGATTTCACGGAGCAGGGTGATTTTCTGTAGATTATACACTTCAGCTGCTTGGTCAGCATTCTCACTGCAGAAAGCACACACAAGCTTCAGCTCTCAGGGGAGTTTCTGCTCAAGGACATCACTCCACTGTGGGAACCTGAGGCACAGGTCCCTGTACAGCCAGGTGCTAACTCAAACCAAAGACTAACTGCAGAGTTTGCCCAAGGTCTGTGAAAGCCTACAGGGCACAGCAGTGCTTTCAGAGAAATCCTACATGTGTTCCCAAAGCCCACTGCAGTGTTTGGGCTGAGTATCTTCAGCTCTTGGTGAGGAGTGAGCAGTCCCTGACATGAGGGCATGATCACTGTCCAACTACCAGAAGTTGGTTTATCCAACTAGCCATGGCTTTTCTTTTGGGCCATTTCATTGGTGCTTCCCGTTTAGCACTCACAACGTGCCCCTTCCTTATTCCCCCATCTCTGCTCACATACAGGAGCAGCTGTCCTTTTTTTGGAACAGAAGCTTCCTTCAGCCTAAGTAATTGTTGACAGACAAGTATCTTCTGACTATACTATTTCTGCTTCTCACCTTCTGATCCCCTCTGTCCCCTTAGGAAAAGCTTCCCTTCCTCCCCTGCTTTTCATGGCTGCCTTTGCATCATAGGTTTCATCTAATTCAAAATTTCACTTCCCCCTTCCTACTCTTTGCCCAATTTCTTTCCATTAAAGATCTGTGTAAGTCCTGCAAGGGTACAAATTTTATTCAAAAAGAAAACAAATCAAAAAGGGAGGTCCTGTTAAAGAGCAAGAGCTACAGAAGTTTGGTGAATCCAGGGACAAGCCAGGGTCACTTGCTCCACTTACCATTCAAGACTGAAATCAAAATAGTTCTTTGCTTCTGAACAAATATTCTTCCATAGTTCCTGAGGGGTCATGCTGGCCCACGCAGTGTTATCAGCATTTCCAAGGTTCCTGTTTTTCCTTTTCTTATTCTTCTTCTTGGAGACCAGCTCATCAGCTGGAAGATGGGCAATGGGATTTGGGAAGGAGCTCAGAAAACAATTGAGGAAGTGGCTGATGGCGGCAGATAAACCTGACAGCTCCACACCCTACAGTGAGACACCAGAGTCAGTCCACAAGAGGGACAAGAAGCCAGTGTTTACAAGTGGCAGATGGACAGACAGAGTGATGTCAATGTAGGATTACGTATATGCCTATATGTGTGTGTATATATATATATGTAATGTGTGGTTACATTTTGGGCTGCTACCTGGGACAGAGAAAGCAAAGAAGACTTTGGCACTGGAACGAAGCCAGGTGTATTGCTAGGCTGTGTGTGAACAGCTACAAGGACATGTAGTGTTGAGCCAATTAAAAATGTTTCTTAGAAGGGAAAAACAACACTGTTTAAGAGGAAAAGGTATTACAAGGAAAACAAGCTGTGATTTCACTTTTAAAAGCCTCCAACATCATGAGTGAAAGATCTGGGGAGGAAAAACACGAATGATTGCTCTCCGAGAAAGCTTTCTTCAAGTGGGAACTTGCTTTGCATTACATACAGGCCTGTACCTATTTCAGTGCTAATGAGCTTGTAGTTCTCATTGCCACGCAACCCCCAGGAACTGCCTAATGAGAGGAGAACCCCAAACAGCTCTGTTTGTGGAAAAAAGTCATTAGGGAGGACACATGGAGCAAGAGGTCAGATTGCTGGTCATACCTGGAGGTATGTCTTGAAGATGTGTTTGGCTGATCGAGTGATCAATTCGCTGATTCCAATTTTCTGCCCAAAGGAATAAAGAACAGACTGTGAGTCCATTGGCAAGAAAATGGAATAATACACTGGGCTTTTGAAATGGTCTTTTAGCAAGATCTGCAGAAGATACACTATTCTCCCTGCAGCACAGAACAGCAAAAGCATTTGACAGCCCTCCCGGAGCCAGTGAGGAGCCCCTGGCACCTCTGTGCTTGGTGCCCACAAGCCAGCACAGCAGTATGGCTCAGCGCAGCTGCAGCAGTGCTTCAGGGGCTGCCACAGCCCAGCCTCTGCCTGCTTCTGGGCAGCCACACTCACAACACTTCAGAGTTTGATCCAAAGCCCAGATGTGTCTTAGAGGCTTGAAAAATGCATGGCTGAAAATCCAACTGTGTTACTCTATTACAGTTGGGAATCCCTGAAGCAATCCTCTACCCAAAAGATACTCGCAGTTCCTAACATTATGAAAGCCATTGAGGATTTGGGAAAAAACCTCCCCAGCTACCACTTAGCAGTCCTCCTCCCTCCCCCACTATTTTTGAAGCTGTTTATTTTTACACAGAGAGATCAACTGGCCAAGTGGGAATCTCCTCGGGACAAACTATGCCAGAGTGATTTGAACTGCCTGATGCTTACAAAGATGTGATCCAGCTGTGCACGGCCAGGGGTCTTGGTGATGAAGTTGATCACTTTGCCCAGGTAACGCATGTTGATACCCCTCTGGTGCATGGCCTCAGCCAAGGTCGCCCCATCCATCGGGAGCACCGTGTGATCCAGGCAGTCCTTGACCTGCAGGGTATGTACAGACTTTGGTTACTGAGGACAAACATGAAGGAAAGAACTTCCACTTAAACACACCAGGAGGCAGGACAGGTGTTCCCTAATGCCACTGCAGATACCTCATTACCTGGGGCTGAGGGTCACCCTGGAAGCAGGCTCTGACCCCAAATAAGACTCTTTTGCTGGGTAACACAGGGACCACCAGGCAGGGGGGGACATCTGCAGTAGCCAGCCCAGTCTGGGCCAGCTCCTTGCCCCTGGGGCCAGTTTCACTCAGTCTCAGCAGGGAAGGAGCAGTACTACACTCTCAGAGGCAGAGGCAAAACAACTCCTGCTTCTGCAAGTAGCAGGCTGACCCTTTTTTAAGGGCCTCAGAGTCACTAACTATTTACCATTTCCAATTAAAAGAGACGTGCAGCTGTGCACACATAGCTGATAAGGACAAAGGGCACTTGCATGTTAAGTTGTGTTGCAGTGCTGATAAACAGTTGTTTAATTCACGTCATGGAGTAACACCAGCTCCTCTCTGATATGCACAGGACTACCTGCTACAGCAGCTGGTCTGCAACCTGCTCTCACACAGGCCTGTGCAGCGTTTTGGGTTTATATAGGAGCATCAAAGACCTTGTAATCAACAATCACTGAGCACTTTTCTGACTCACTCAGCATCTTTTTTGTTTAAAGACTGAATAGCTGGTTCTGAAGGTTGTGCTGACTATAGAATAGTGGATTTAGAGTTCAGAAGAAACTTTCCAACAAGGAAAACCCTCTCCTACAAAAGATCCACAACTCTTGGAGTAAAGCTCATGAGTTTTCCCCTGCCAGTTCCAGTGCCTGCTCTGACAGCTGCATTAGCCATCAATTCAGCAAGTGTCCCAGGAAAGGAGGAACTGGGATTTCTTATCTGGCCAGGTAACATCCATGCTTGGTAACATCCAAAATGCCTAAGACTTAGAGAAGGAGTTTTTAATGACTGCTATTAGTAAAAACAATTTCCCAGTTCACTTCAAATTATTAGTCACTGACTGAGTCACAGCCAGGGTCAGCTAAAACAATAAGCTGTGATGGATGCCCAGGGCTAGGGAGGATGGCTTATGTGGTCTCTATTGACCCAAACTCTTCGCAATAGCTTTAATTACCAGTGCCAAAAATTTTTTGTTGGATTGAGGTGATAAAGTTGTGTCATGATGTAAGATGGGAAATGGAAAACCCCTCATGCCCTGTATGCAATGCTCATGCTGTTCCCTGTGGTCCCCCATCAGTGCCAGAGCCTGCAGCTGCTCAGGTGAAGCTGGTGTCCCATAGGTCACCAGCGCCACTTCTTGCTCAGAGCAGCCAAGCCCTGAGGGCAGCCTCACTGCTGGCTTTGGGTTCCTTACCAAGCCTGGGATCTGGCACGACAGCAGGAACGCAGCAGCATCCTTCAGCAGCTGCTTCTGGTCCTGTACCTCCTCTTTGCTTGATTCGGGGAAGCGAACACCTGGGAGAGGAAAAGAGAAAAAACATCAACCACAGCCACTCACAGAAACAAGTTCCTATACACAAAGTACATAGTAAGAGCAGGTAAAAAGTTAAGAGTAATTGTCTCCCTGGAATTAAAGATGCTTGAAAAACTTATCTCAAACTATACACGTTTCGATGGGAAGAGCATTGGCTGCTGTGTTCAGGCAGGGGCTGGGCTGTTCAAACTCAATGGTTTGGCCATTCCCCTGCAATGTGCCTGCCCCAGTATTCACTCCCAGAAACACTCTGTGAGCTTCTCAATTTCCCAATAAAAAATATTGCTCCAAGTAATGGAAATTCATGTGTGATGCCTGTGCCTGAAGTGTGTATGTGAAAGGGCACTGTGACTGCTAGCTGAAACGTTACTAAAACAAACCTAGCCCTTTACTGAGGTGCCAACATCAGTCATTCAACTACAAGTGTTATTTTTTGTGTAAACTACTACATGAGTGTTACCTCAGTCTCTCAATTCTTCTTTGCCTTCTTTGGGCTCTGTTCTCTGTGGATATGACTTTCTATATTCTCTCAGCCTCCTCTGGGCTGAATTCTCTGTGAATACAGTTCTCTATAGTCTCCCAGCCTCCTCTGGGCTGAATTCTCTTTAAGATACAATTTTCTCTTACTCTCCAGCCTCCTCTGGGCTGACTTCTCTGTAGATACAGTCTTTCTTTAATTCCCCAGCCTCCTCTGGGCTGAATTCTCCTGGGATCCTCCCTCGTGGGGAGTTCCCCTTATCTCCATCTTCGTCACTCGAAGAAAGCCCCCGGACTCATTAGGTTTAGATTTCTCGGGTTTATTAAAGGATTTTTACAGAACTTGGCAGGTCCATCCAGACTAACTGCACAAGCTTAAATCGCCACGGCCTGGCCCATCTTGTTTTAATGATACAAAATGGCCCCGAACTACGCGGCCTTTTCACTCTTATACTAATTTCTATCCTATTAACTACTGACACGTATATTGTTATCATACCTTAACAAATAAGTTTTCTATATCTACTAACGTAATTAAAAGTGCGACTAACTCTAAACTAATTACATTCTGTGCTTTTATAAACTGCAGAAGCATGGAGAAGAAGGAAGAAGAAGGACTAAAAACTACACCCTTTTTCCTCCATCTTTACTCCATGTGTGGAACCCTCTTAAAACTTATACTTTCACCTCTGTGTTAAAAAAAACTTTTTCTACTTTTTATTTAATCTCTTACAAGCTCTGGCTTATTCAGGGATATTTGGAAGCCTTTTTATCAATATTATATACAATTGATGTATTTTTCAGAGAATTACACAAGCAGAGAAATATTCCTGCATTTCTAGACTCCTACACATGAGGATCAAATTTGATTTTTTTCCTCCCTTTTCTTCTTTTGACATGGTCTCACAGCTGGGATGCTTGGAGAATCCCAGAAGGATTCTTGGCAGCAGCCCGCAGCCGTCCCGTGAGTGCGCACCGCTCCCCGCCTGCAATTGGCAGCTCCAGTGTGTGGAATGCATTGCTGCTTCCTCTCTCTGCACTCTGCTTCACAGAGGGCCCTGCACCATGCCCAGCCAAACAAAAGCCAGCAAGAGCCTTGGCTAGAGAACAGTTTTTGTCTGCAGCTGCCTGGACACAGCTGCCCTCTGAAGGGCTGGTCCCAGCTCTGGGTACACGTACCTGGTGAGAAAATATCTGGGTTAAACCGAATATCAAATGATGTGTCACTAATGGAGCCTACAGCCTTGCAAGCATTCCGAATCACTTCTCTGCTTTTGGGATCCACTGGAGCAGGAAGAAAAACAGAATACAAATGAATGTGGAGTTCAGGAAATTACACACCTAGCTATTAAATTAAGTTTTGTTACTAAAAACAGCAATGATGGCACATTCTGAAGAAATCCATTATAAAAACAATCAATTGTAAAGGAGAATGGCTGCAAAGTCTGAATAAGAGCACATAAGATGACCCAAAATCCCCACAGACATCCTCACCTCCAAGCACAGGCACTCAGAAATCCAAGCTTGGGGTTCCCCAAGGTGCCTGTGCACTGCTGGCCTCCTGCCTGGCCCCGTAACTCCCCTGCACTCCACAGGCCAGCCAGTGCTTGTCCTGTTTAACCACCAATCATCCCCACCACCCCCAGCCTGGAGCTGCTCCAGCAGTGACAGCCCACCAGGCCTGCATGGAGCTGGTGCTGAGGATGAAATACCTGTTCCATCGTCAGATGCGATGGTCTCGGCGAGCTCCTTCACCTGATCAAGTCCAGTCACGCTATTGTCTATTTTGCCATCCTCTGACTCAGGCCGCTCGCTGTCTGCGGCACCGTTCTCTGCAGAGGCACCGTTCTCCAGCGCAACTGAGCTCTCCTGCTTGTTGGCTTTCTGCTGCATCAGCTGCAGCGCAGCCAGCTTCATGAATAAGAGATACCTGCAGCAAAGGGAAAGGAAAATTCAGCACAACAGAATCCCAGAGCACCACATGTTTGGAATGTGTCCCACTCCCTGTGCTCTCCTGCCTTGCCAGCACCAAGTGACCCAAATGTCCTACGACAAGCACACAGGATTTTTTCCAGCACCTAGAAACGGAAGTAATATTCAGGACATTGGGAAAGCCTTAGTAAGAAGCATAAATCCTTCCCATTCCCTAGCCATCAAGTGGAAAGGATACCTGCAAGGGAGGAAGAACTTCTAAATGTTTTGACAGGAATCAACAGTAACAGATCTGGAGACTAAAACACAAACCATCTCTTTCCCTGGCTCCCTGTCCAAATCCCTACTATTCTCACCTCTTGTTAATTAAGTTCCTATAACTACATTTACACAGCCAAGCAATGGCACAATTAGCTGCTCACTTCTGGGAGCTCTGCTAGGATGTTCCTAGGAGAGCGCAGCAGGGTCATGACTTGAACCATGACCAGCTGCAATGGAGGAAGCAGGGAGCTCTGCTCACCTGTGTTCTACAAAGGCATCAACAAGTTCTTGCCGCAGGCAGCAAAGCTTGTGTCTGTGCTGCTTGGGGAACCCCATTTTCTTACACTCCTCTGGCATTTCCTCCCCTTCAACAGGCAGGAAGTTTAGATCTGGAGGGAAAGTGCGTAGCAGGTCCAGGATGTAGTGACGCCCATCATTGCCAATAATGCCTTTGCACTCTACTGAGGAGCACAGCTCCACCTCCTCATTCTTGTCATTGAGAACTTTGTGCTTCTGGATCTTCAGTGGCCTGCTGGTCTTCTCCAGTAGCTCCAGGTACTTGGGGTGTGACACAACTGTCTTGCCAAAGTCTATTGACCCATAGATGACACTCTGTTCCTGCTCCCGCTCCAAGATGCCAGGAATAATAGACTGAGCTGTCACTCTGTAACCTCTGTAATCCACCACAACAGTTCCCAGTGTGTACAGCCCTTCCACATCCACAGCATTGTAGGTCCGCACACCATTGAGATCATTGGTAGGAGCTACATAAGCAGCAACGTCTCCACCAAAGTCCTTGTAGTGGTCACGGACGTCAAAGCCCAGGCTGAAGAAAATGTTGTTCCAGATGAACATCTGCATCTTGGTCTCCTCGCTGGGGTTGATGGCCATGACATTGCCATCGAT
Source organism: Poecile atricapillus (assembly GCF_030490865.1). Lineage (NCBI taxonomy): Eukaryota > Metazoa > Chordata > Aves > Passeriformes > Paridae > Poecile > Poecile atricapillus. The sequence goes on along the minus strand of NC_081269.1, from coordinate 1,293,720 downwards.
GACAGCCATAGCACCTCGTGTTGCTGCTGCAGTGAAGTCACTGTGAACCTGGAGAGAAAGCGGGGTCAGGATGGGCCCCCACGCTCCCAGCACCCCACCTCCCAGCTCTCAAAGCTCCCTGCAAACTGTTCCTTTGCTCCTCTCTCCTCCCAACAGCCTTCCAGCAGGCAGGCAGGTCTGCTGGCTTTTACTGATGTGAGCCTGGCTAGTGGCTTCTATACAAGCCCCAGGAGCCAGAACACAGGCAGCAGAGAAGGGGCTGTGTGAGGAGCTGCCTGCATATCCCAAAGTTACCTTGAAAATGGCTCGTTCTCTCAGCAGCCTCTCAGGCAGGTTCTTGCGTGGCAGCTCTCGTGTAGTCTGCAGCTCCTCATTCCAGTCTCTGGTCTGAAAGAGGGAGGGAAAGCCTCGTGGGATGCAATGCATTGTGTGGGAAGGGGCTGGCAAGGCAGCATTCCCGCTTCACAAGGTGTTTTGGGAGAGAAGGGAGAGGAAGGGGTAAGAATTCAGGCTGCTGTGGAGCTTGGAAGAAGTGACTTCACAGCAGGAACAAACACACCTCGAGAGTGGACTTTATTCAACAGCAGTTTGGGACAATCTTGCATCAGCCCAGCCAGTGCAGGGCAGTGTTACTGAAGGGGCAGCATGGTGCAGGTGTCATTAGCCAGTGCTGTGGTCACACTGCAGGCACATGCTGCCCATGGCCAGCCATTGCTGCCCTGCACCACTTTGTGTTAGAAAGCTGCAGCTGAAGCATTTGGAGCAGTCTGCTCAGAGACACAAGAGCCATTCCAGGCCTGACTGGCATGAGGGAGTGGTCTGCCTCCTGTGCAGTGGCATTCTTCAGAGAAGGGACATGGAATTTAGAAACATCCGAGCAGAAGCTGCTCCTGTCAGTTGCTTCTGTGCTCATGGAGCTGCAGCGTGAGCAGCACAGCCCCTGTAGTCAAGGGCCCTGTGAAGAACAAGGACTCCTGCAAGCTTTCTCTTGATTACCAAAACCCTCCCACAAATAACAAAGGTTACTTTTTGGTAGTTAACTTATTCTCAGCATAGCTGGCAGCAAAACTCTTGCCAGTGTCATCATGCAAAGCAAGACCAGTACCTGTCCAGGTATGTGCTCCTCATATCCCAGTCTAGAAGTATAGGCATCCTCTGCCCGGACACAGTCCATGGCGTGCTCTGCTTGTGGAGCTGTCCAGCTGTACACTTGGAAAGGAGTGGCTATCCTCTCAAAGGGGTGTCTCTGAACCCTAGTTTGGGAGAAACAGCAATAAAAGGAAGAATCCTTTCTATTCCAAGAGAATTTTGGAACCAAGCTTTCACACTGGTCCTTACAGGCCAAGATGTAACAGCAGCCCACAATGCAAACCCAGGCACTCCTGAAGGTCTCTTGTGTAATCTGTCTGCTCTGAGCAGGGGCTGAGGCTCATCTGTAGCTACTTCTGGCCCAAGAAGCAGTACAGTAAAAATTAAAATTACAGTACAGTAATTTTTAAATGGCCAGATAGTCACAGTGGTGGCTGGAGGCCACTGCTAATTTCAGCCCTTGTCTAGTGTCACTTTCATCTCCTTAATGAAGCAGGAGCAGAGCACCCAAAAGCCACACAATGTGTCTGTCAATCCACACCCTGCTGAGCCCAGGCAGTTCATTAAGTGACTCTGAAGAATGACAGGCTTTTGCACAGGACCCACCATCCTGGAGCAGAACAAATGGTCCCTGCAGCAAGGATGGGAGAATCAAACAATGCCTTGTTGTTGTGTTATTATTATAGGAGCTAGAGAAAATTACAGAAAATTAACATGCACAGACATGTTTAAAATAACCAACCTCTCTCCACCATAAGCCTACACAAAGCCCTCTTGTGTTACTCTCACTGATATTTATGCTTCAGTCTCTTTTGTGGATGGGGAAAATCCTCAGGGTGCTGCCCTGTTGTTCAGTCAGGTGCTCTGTGGTTCTTGCAGCTTCCACTCACGTGTCCCAACCACCCACCACTACATAAGCTCAGAGAGGCAGGCACTGCAATCCCCACCGCACCTCTAGCTCCCCAGAACCAGCTGAGCCTCCCCACCTTCATACTGGACTTCTCAAGGAACTAGAGAGGAAGAAGCACTGCTACCGTTTCTTCTGAAGAGCAGAGAAGTTTTTTTTGAAGGTAGGGCTGATCTGGTTAAGTAGTTCCACCAAGGAATGACTGAGAAAACTGGGGTTTGCAGGTTTGGGATTGAAGTTGTATGCAGTAGACCTGCAAAAGAAAAAAAAAAGAAACAGTCACAAGCCATTGTCATATCTGTGACTTTCCACACCCGAGGAACATGACTGAGAGCTCTTCACACATGCACAGTACCAAAGGCTGCACCAGTGCTCTTGCCTGCAAAATGGGAGACAGTAGGGCAAAAAGGCAGAGGGATAGCAAGGACCTTACCCAATCTCCCCACATGAAACAGCCAGTAACCCTGTACCTGGCCCTGATGGTGTTTTAATTTAGACCTTCTTCAGCCATCTCCAGGATCAGGAGAGGCTTCTATTTTTATAGCTGGGAAGGACTGATTTTACAGAACTTCCCAAACACACCAAAGGTGCCTTAACAGAGAACCTCCTCAGCACAGCTGCTCCAACAGGCACAGCCACAACAGCCTCTCACAGCTATCATTAAAAAAACAAAAAATTATTTGTAGTCAAATCTGTACCCAGCTCAGGGATTTCTGACAGGCTGTGCTTTCGCTTTAGGGCTAAATGAGATAGTTGCAATAGTCAGGAAGGAATTTCCTCCCAACTCAAAATGCTCTAAATAGCTGATGACATTATGGGATGTTTAAACTTTCCCTAAAGCACCAGGCATTTAGCCACTGTGGAGAAGCGGTACCAGGCATAACTAAACAGCCCAATCCAGTATAGCAACTCCCACAAACCCATGTGAGCAGCAAATTAAAACAGGCCGTTTCTGCCAAAGAAAAAAAATAAAAAAAAGAGCTGCAACTGTTTGTTTGTGAGTTATTTTCCAGTTGGCTGCTGCAGGGCAGGACAGGAAGCACCTCAGTTACTCACTGATTCAAGTAAAATCCCCGGGTGGAGGCAGTGATACTGACGTGCCGATCCTCCACCGTGATGACGTACAAATACATGAGGTCCCCGTGCATCTTTCGGTTACCAGGTGGGGGGTTCCAGCCACTCATCGTCAATACCTTTAGGCACTGCAAAGGCTACAGGAGAACACAACAGAAGCAACTCCTGTCAGCAGAAATTAGTGTCTTTGAGTTAGAGTAATTTGATATATATGCCAGATCCCTTTTACCTGCTGCCCTTGCTTGATTCCAGACACAGAGCTTACAAACACACCTGGTGTCCAGAGCAGCTTCCTGAGCCCTCCGCAGTCCAGTAGTTTGCCTTTCACACCGTGAGACACGGGTGAAAACAGATACCCTGGGACTTTGGGCTGCACAGGGTATGAATTTCTTGCTGTACTTGTTTCCAAATGGCAGCTTCTAAACCAGAATCTGAGTGGGAGGGCACAGGAAGGCTAGGAGCAATCGGTAGTGACCTGCAGATCCTGTCTCCAGGACTTCACAGAGGAATGCTGCTTTCCCTTCTCTGCCACCCATCCCAGCAAGCCTGGCCCTTCCACACTCTGCATATGTCCAGACTCCATATCCAGTGTTTTGCACACCAGTTCCTGGACTTTACTCTTTTGGCTAAGCAGTGCTATCCCAGCACTTGTTAAGCACCAAGCAGAGCAAATCCCAAAGTCTACTTCAGCTCAGCTTTCAATCCCTGACCACCAGTTTGTTGTGAGGAATGTGCCAACAGCTGTTTCAATGACACAGGAGAACTCTACCTTCCAGTCTCTGTTCTGGGGCTGAAGGGCACACAGGGGCCTCTCTTTGCTACCTGGCAGGATATGTTCAGGAGGGGTGCAGTCAATTTGTTCCATTTCGGTACCTTTCTTCTTCCGTTTTCCACTGTCTAGAACAGACAGAGACAAAGACAGTTCTGGAAAGTGCAGCATTCCCTCCTCCAGTCATTCAAGGAGGGATGTCGAAGTGCTGCAAATACTCTCTGCACTCCTAAATGACACAGGACATCTGATTGTTATTGTGTTTAACCAAGCAACTGACTACACCAGAGAAGTCTTTTTGACCCGTACCTCCCAGGTCTCCTTCAGTGAAGACACTCAGGAAGGACAATGAGTTACAGTCCACACCATTGAAAGCATCTGATGGGTCAAGACTCTTCAGAAGGTCCCGAATGTGGCGCACGTGTATCCTGGCTTCTCGCACTGTGTATGGCTCTGATGGGAAAAAAGTGGGGAAAGAAACTGGAATTAGACAGTTGCTTACTCCTTTAGCACACAGGCCTCAAAATGGAACCACAGGAGAGAGATGACAGCTGGGCAAAATCACTCCCTAAGAAAACCCCCACTCATTCCCTCCCAAGTCTGAAGGAACTTGCCTTCCACCACTTTCAGCAGTGAGCCCTCCTGCAGTCCTTCAATTGTCTTCAGCTCAGCGAAGTTATCCAGGACGTTGCCATCCAGCTGCAAGGAGAAGCAGGTCCGATGGCAGGTATCCTCCCGGTCCATCAAAACTTGATGGATTTCTTGTACCATCTCTTGAGGAGAAACCTTAAGAAGGTAAGAACCCAGACAATTATTGTTTACCCTCCCACTTGCTCTTGCCAAACCCTGCCCCTCAGCTACATTATCAAAAACCTCTCAGACCTCTTTCTCCAGGCTTGGAAAGGCAGACTCTACCTCCCTTCCCAGGAAGATCACTTCTGCTCCTGCTGGAAGGGCACTGTCACCTCTGGCAGGGTCAGCGACCTGAGTTCCACCCCATGGGCTTGGCACCCAGAGATATAACAGCCAGGCACTGCACCAAGCACTTAGCATGGGACAGAGGTGACAGAGGGCAGTGAAGGGATAGAAAGTGGTGGGGAAAACAGGGGGCTCTTCCCTTCACATTCACACATTAGTGGTGAGACCGTGAATGGTGGACATGGAAAACAGCCCAGTTCCTCCTCCCGATAGGTGTCTGTGCCAGTGCCACACCTCAACAGGGCTTGGGGGAGGCCAGACCCACCCTGAGCACCAGGGCTGCTCCCCTGCCTCCTGCTCTGCTCCAGCACCACTGACACTGCTGGGAAACCCAGAGGACTCAGGGTAGTTTACATAAGCTGCTGTAAACAACACAGCCTGCTATTATTAGCCTATTAAAACTAACAGCCAGGGGGATTTAGAGGAGACAAAAAGCCAGTCTGAGACGCAGCTATTTCCACAGGGGATGGGATTTTGCTGCACTCTCTGCCAGTCTTTAGGAGGTAAGATCTTTCCATTGTGTTTAGATTCCAGATGCCTCTCCCCAGAATTAGAGATACTTCAAATAGTATTTGGTGAAGTATCAAGTTAAATGGGACTATGAACCAGGCCTGTCAGAGCCCATCCTGACCCATCCTGTGTCACCGTCCACATGACATGAGGCAGAGCTCTCCATGCAGAGGGAAGTGGAGACTGCATCATTCCCTTCTGTCTTCAGGCCAGTGCTTGAGCTCCCTGAGCTGTTAGCATCTGTCACTGTATACCAAACCCAGGCTGGCCTGAAGCAGCATCATGTCATAACTGCTGAGCAAGCAAGGGATTTTCCCTTCCTCACCAGGCCCAGAAATCATGTTTTCACAACACTTCTTTAAAGAACAGCCCAGAAGTGGGAAGGCCATTTTCCCTGTGCTCAGCTCCATACCCAAGCCCCTCTGTGATGGACAAAGAGCTACACCTCAGTGAGTTCTCCTTCCCCTTGCTCCACACCTGGAATCCAGAATGAAACACCCTCCCTGTCCCTGCAATGCCCAGGTGGGCCTGGGCTAGGAAGCCTCTTGCCCACGTCTCTTTTTCCTTCATTTCTCTCAAGGCACCAGCCAGACATCCTCCTGCACCCTCCATCCTTTGCTGCCTCCTTCCCCACTTAGTCCTGGTCAGAAGATAGGTCAGGGAGCTGTGAGCAGCCTGAAGGTACTGTCCAGACTGTGGGGGCTAGCAGGGGCCTTCCCTGGCACTGCCTCCTTCCCTGCCTGCCTGGCTGAAAGGATCTGGTTCAAATACTCCCCCAGCACCTCTGTTCCCTTCCCCAGCTGGCGAGGGCAGGTACCTGCAGGGAAAAGGGCTCTATCCCTGGTGCACAGATCTTGACAGTAAATCCCGTGTCCTGTATGACGATGACCTCCTGGTCGTTCCCATCTTCTCCTGGGTCAGCCTCCTCAAGGCCATTCTGCTTGGCATCCTTCTCACCCTTGAGGCTGTCATGTGGGCCGCTGCCATTCATCAGTGCCACGCCAGATGGGTGCTCTGGGCAGGAAGACAGGGTTGAGACAAGGTCCTTGCCAGGCTGCAGAGACTGGCTTGGACACTAGAAAGCCTGAGCCAATCAAGGGCTAAAAGGCAGGAAGAGTTTTATTCTGCACTTGCTCTTTACTAGACAGAGGTGTGCCAGGCCCTTCCCTCCCTTTCCTCATAGCATAATTAAGGTGCTGTCGCTCACCTGCAGTGTTTGCATCTTCCACAAACCATGTACAGAGAGGGGAGGGAAGGAGAGCAGGAAGGATGGGTCAGTGTACACTACACTGAGCTGTCTTAAGAAGCCTCTTAATTAAAAAAAAAAGGGTGTGTGGTGCTTTGTGGCCTGGAGGCAGCTGTAACCTCTGCACCAACATGTTAAAGAGCAGAGAGGGAGGCGAGCGGGCCACGGCACCCACTGAGTGTCACATGGGCACCCGGTTCCTCCACAGCACAAACAGCTCTCACGGCCCTGCCCGCATTTGGCCACCCTCCGCATTTCCAAAATACCTCACAGAGATCCCATGGTGCCAGGGCGTGGCTTTGCCTATGCAATTTTATTCAAGAAAACGGTGACAACATTTTAAGTGCTCATTTAGACAGATGTGTCACAGGGCCAGGGAGCTCTGTGCACCCAGATCACCGCTCCAGCGGTTTGTTTTCCTGTCCAATGAAGTGGACAGTGTCAGAGCTGATAAGATATAGGAAGCTGCCAGTCTCCTAGAGGAGGAGCCTACATACTCTGAACAAGGCTGGGGACCCCACTAAAGAGGAGTAAGGGTCTGCCAGGAGAAGTTGAAAGAGTGGGAAGAGCTGCTGATAGCAACTCTGGGAGATGACCCAGAGATGAGAGTACCCCTTGCCCCCAGCCTATCAGGCTGGTGCCCCAAGGGCATCGCACCACCCCACACACCCAGGGCAGTCCGTGCTGGAGAACAACAGGGCTGGGGCGCACTCAGCTGGACCCCCAAGGTCACACCCAGCACTTCCAGCTTGGTGCTCTCAGGCACCCACTTGCAGGCAGCACAGATGGAGATGAGATGCTTTCCCAGACAGCAGAAACAGCCTTTCTGAAAGGCTGCACAGGGTCAGCACAGCTCCAAGCCAGGCTAATGCCTCGAGGTTGCAGCCCTGCAGCCAGCTCCATCTGGCAGGTGTCTCCTCATCCTCACCTCCCAGCAAGGCATCTGTCCCCACTCCAGGGGAAATAGCAGCTCAGCCTCCCTCACCTCACAGACTGGCACTGTGGCTTGAGGACCTACAGCTGTCACACCCAGTTCTTCCCCATCAGCCTCAACTGCTTCTGCAGCCCAGATAAGTCATCCAGCCTTCACCATAACCCAGAAAATGGATGGCAACACCATATCCCCCTGCACATCTCTGGAGCACAACATGAGGCTGCAGCAAAAAGCCCTGCAAAAGCATCCCTGGAGGGTCTTGTCCCCACCCCAGACGATGACTGCCAACAGCAAACCCTCAGAGATGACTGTCAGGGCTGACTTAGGACATGGTGAAAGGGCTAAAAATGCAATGAGAGCACACCCATTCCAAAAGGCAGCAGGTAGCAGAGCTACCTCACGCAGCCTCGGCTGCCTTCAGCAGCTCAGCAGCTGCTGCTCATGCTCCCTGTCACTGTGCATATGTCCCCAGCACTCGCTGCTCATTCTTTTGACAGATGAAGCCATGGGCAAGTCAGGCCTGGCTCTGGCTGTAGCAAGCTGCTGTCATGCTAGAAAGGAGGAAGAAAAGCTCCATGCAAGAGTGCCTCAAGAAATGTGGCTTCAGAAAAACCACACCATGCCCAAAGGGCTGGGGAGAGCCCCATGTCACACCCTACAGCCAGCACAGCCATACTTCTGGGCTCCCTGAACATGTGGGGATCTGGACAGAGTGCAGAGAAGCCACCATGGAAATGCTACACCTGCGGCTACCGGCACTGCAGACAGGAGGACCTGCCAGGCACCCGAGCCAGGCTTGGCCCAGCCCCTGCCCACCCAAGCAGGGCAGGATCACTGAACTTCTGTTCCTGCTGTAGCAGCCAGAAAGGAGGCAAAATTTGGCTGAAAGGAAGGCTGGCACTGCAACCCATGCACATGCCAGTTTGGAGCACAGCAAACACCTTCAGCAGCAAACCGAGACAGGAAAATCTGAACGCAAGGGAAAGTCACCAGCCAGGACCACACTTCTGCTGTTCACTGCTCACTGGTGTAAGATCCCCAAACTACCTAGTGTTTAAGAAATCAGAATACTGTTCCTAGTCTGCAGAAACACAACATGTTCACACCTTCCATCCCTCTATTCCTTACTTGAGTGAAGGCAGGGCCGGCACAGCTCTGCACTTCGCGACAAGAGGCATGTAGTGGCAACGCCTTCGTATCTCCTTATGTTGGAGGATCCAGCTCCAGCCAGCACAGTCTTAAGTTTAGAAATTAAAGTTAAGTCTGGACTGAGAAAGATCTGCTATGCAGCAGCCTAACCCTCAGATGTGAGCCAGGCAAGGCTTTTCAGAGGGGTTCTGTACAGAATGGGTATGTTTCAAGGAAGCACGAGCTGGCCTGGAGGCCGTACTGCTTGCTGGGTGCTGACTCACCTCATGTGCTCCCTGAGGGAATCAGAGTTGCACCCACCTGCCTTAAAGTGGGTCACTGGTTCCTCCCACCCACTGCAGCCTGACTGTGCGGTGGCCTCAGCGGTGCCGGTGCAGAGGGAGGCACATCATGGGGCACTCATGGACTTCACAGCATTTCACAGCATTTCAGCCTACTAGAGACAGTAGGAGGAGGCACAGAACACCTTAAAGACACCTGCAAAGACCTCTCTCCCACTCCTTGCTCTCACTTCAAGCCCCAAACAGGCCGGCAGCTGTGTCTGGCCGCCATGTGCTGCACCCCAGATGGCTCATGGAAGGTGTCTGAGTCACAGGGAAGCAGTTCCACCCGCTCCGGGGGCTAACCTGGCCGCTCCTCCTGCTTACCGCCCCGCTCGCTGCTGCAGACAGAGATCCCTGCCGGGTCACGTCAGCCTCGAGACGCAGGCTTGCGGTCTCGACTGAAGGCTGTGACCTCTGGTCTCCCCTGTCATTCCAAGGGATGTGTCTGTATCCCAGCAAGGACCCTCCTCCTGCACTCGACCTGCAGCTTGTCCCCTCAGCTGTGGCAGAGGCTGCTGAGCTCCGGCCCGTGCCGGCTGGCGGCCGAGCTGTAACACACTGTTCTCATCGCTGCCCTGAGCGCAGCCCAGCAATCCCTGTGCACACACAGAGCACAGCACAGCAGAGCAGAGCACGGCCGGGCACCGGAACAGCGACCCACACTTGCCTGTCTGCGCTCACACCTGGCACAAAGGATCAGACAGAGGATTAGATTTCATCTCTGCGCCTGGACAAGGAGCTCACACGCCAAGGTGACAGGGCCTGCTTTAATCATGCTTCCTATTTACAGCCAGGCACCTGGTGAACCCCGGCACTCGGGACAGCACACACCCAAACCCAAAACCTGCTGGCTGCACACAGCAATAGACAGCACAGATCTTGGGAAGAGTAGTTAATAACTGATTCATGTTCAAACAAATCTTCTAACCAAAGTCAGACGCAAATCCTTTTCGAAGATTATCGGATCCAAAAGTCAGTGACATTACTGTTGCTGGGAGTTAGCCTGGTCTGCACGGACTGCTCTGTCAGTGAGGAGCTTCCTTCCCTACATTTAGTAACTGGAGAAATTGTTAGAGGACAAAACTAAAAATTAAACCCCCTACCTTTCCCAGCACCACCTTTTGGAATGCATTTCCAATTATCAGCTCAAGTGCCATTTTGAGGGGCCAGCTGTCCCCACTGCACTGCAATAATGCACTGGGTGAAGGAAGAGAAGGAACATCCCATCCTCAGCACAGCTGATGGATCAGCTCCACCCATGCAGCTCAGGCCTGTCCTCGACCTGCATGCAGCTGAAGGAAGCCAAAGGCTCCCTGTACTGGTCCCTCACAGCTGCACACTCCCAACCCAAGCTGCTGCAGGCTGGGCTGGGCAGATCTGCTCTGTTCCTTTACAAGGACCATGTTTGCAGTCACAAACAAAAGTGGGATTTGCCTTATGAATTGAGAAAAAGACAAGCAAAATGCCCTTAAGTTTGCTTTGCTGATGCGACAAGGCACAGACAGGTCCCTCTGTGGTACACACCCAGGTGGGATACCTCGCCACCTTCCTCCTTCACCTGTGAAATTAAAACATCACCTCTGCTCCCCTCCTGTCTCCTTTGTGCTCCCCCATCCCACAGGCACACACAGACACCCACCCCCTGAGGGGCAGACAGTGTGGTGGCTCCATGCAGCAGGACAGAGCCCTGGGACTGAGCACCTGGGAGAGGGAGCTTCTTTTTCTTCCTCTTCTTCTGCTTCTGCTGCTTTGAGGGCAGAACCCGTGCCTGGGAATCAGGATCACAGCTTGACCTTATGCTGGGCCAGGCAGTGGGCTCTGTCACAAAACCAGCACTTGTGTCCCAAGCCTTAGGTGACACCTCACCAGGGGAAACAGGCAGCACAACTGCACTTTGAGCTGGCTGGGCTTTCCCCACACTTGATGGCAGAGCAGAGGATGGTGTTGCAGGGCAGGGAGCAGGACCTCTGTGCTTCAGCACGCTGTCTGGAGACACTGAGGCTTTGTGCAGGCGCACGGCCGCTTGCCCCTCGCCCTGGCCAGCAGAATGTGCTCCAGGGCCCGCACCAACGCCAGCTGCTGCCACGTGCTCCTCCCGGCGGCAGGATCTGTGGGCTAAGCCGCTGTCCTCAAGTTTCACACAGCTCTGGCAGGCCTCAAGTGACTGAGCATGATCAACCAGCCCTGCCGGCCTGTCCCCAAGGTCGGCTGGAAGGACAGTCCCTGCATGGGATGCCTCTGTCTGCCGGAGCAGGCCAACTGTGCCAACGCCAGGTCTCAATCCGCTCTTATCACAAACTGTCACCGTTCCTTCTTTGTCCTTGGTCTCAGATAGGTCTTGGATGTATTCGGTGCCCTTCTGCAGGCTTCCAGTCACCACCTCACTGGGGATGATGTCTGGATACAGCCCAGCACACTGGGCAGCTTCTGGCATCTCCGGGAAGACAGCGCAGCTTGTGGGAGGCTTTGGCAAGAGGGGTGACCTCTCATCGGGTGAGCCAGAGCTGCGTGGCTGGAAGAGAAGGTCGGTGACTTGCCTGCAGCAGTTTGCAAAAAGGCCGTTTCCCATGCCTGGCTCATGCAGCACCGGAGCAGAACAGTCAGCTGTGTTTCACACATACACTTAAGTCCCACAAGGCTCACCCCCACACGCAGCCCGTGCCCTCTGCTGTCTTCTCACAGTCAGATGCCTTCTCCGAAGAAAATGCCTACTGGGCCCCAGCGTGGCAGGACCAGCAGCTGACTCCGCGCAGGATCCCAGGTCCCGTGTGCTCACCAGAATTGGATGCTGGGCTTGCAGCAGTTTCCCCAAAGTGCTGCCCGAAGCCCTTCATCCACCGCACGCCTTGGCCCCGTCCCCAGCTGCCACAGGGCCCGCAGCAGCAGCTCCGCTCTGCTGCCCGGCCGTGCCGCACGGAGCCGGGCTCACACGGGTCCCAGAGCTCAGGGGATGCTGGCCGGGGCCGGGGCGGTTAAAAATAGCCTGATCTCGAGTGCCACACCAGTGCAGCTTGGGACGAGTGCTGTGCCAAACCTGAGCAAGTGAGATGCATTGAATTACAAGGCGAGGGCAGTTACTATGGCACGCCTGGGCCCAGCACAGCCATCCATACTAAGCAGACGAGCACAAAGCTTTCAGGCAGTGAACCAGTAAGCAGTTTCTGGATGAATTTTCTCTCTTCTCACACTGCTCTGTATAAAACAAACAAACCACAAAACCACACACACAGTCCCCTAACACCTCTCCTCTCTCCATGCTACTTAAAGAAAATCACGACAAGTGAAGCAGGGATTGTGGAGCTGGAGCCTTCTCTAAGCCCCAGGTGGCCGGGGGAGGCTGTGGCCAGGCAGGCCACTGCTCGCCTCCAGCGTGGCCGTGCCACAGCCGCGGCACCATCCAGGCCTTGCTCCTTCGGCAGAGGACAGGCTGTGGAGTTCTGCAGCCTCACGACCGGGTACCCTTCAGTCCCAGGAGCCAGCATCAACTTTCAGATCACATAAGCATCGTGTTGTGATCTTTAATTTTTGAAGGACTTCAGATCTACTGATAGCTTCAATTCGTCCTCCTTACCAAGAGACCTCTGGGAAGAGGAGGAATCTCCTAGAAGTACTTGGTCAGGTCTCGTGCAGCTGAGCTGCATTTCTTCGACTCCAGCCAAAGCAAGCTCACAGCAGCATGTATGTGTTAGCTCTAACCTGTGAGGGCTGGTGTCAGTACAGCAAATGCAAATTAAATTTTAGCTGAATAATAAATGAAACTAAATGAACAGTTTAATGAATCCAAATAAATTGACTAAATGAATAGGCATTAGCTCTAGAGATGGCCCTAATGAAAACATTTCTGCAGGACATCCTGTCAGGGGAGGTGGGAGACATGAGAAGGTGCCTCCCTGTGGAAACAACAGCTTCCAAGGCAATTCCCACTTTAGGTACAATAAGCACTTCTTCTAATAAGAGCCCACAGTGAAACATTAGAGCTGCTCTACTGCTATCATTAAACTCAAATTGGTTCTAAGACATCTGCAGGCAGAGGTACAAGCTCTGTATTCATTTTTCAGCAGTTTCACACCACTGGCAGTGGCTCAGAGAGAGAGCAGAGCATGGCGAGGCTGCTGCCTGCAGGGCTCTCAGCAGAGCCAAGCCCCTGGACATCCACAGGGTCCCACAGCTGCTGGCTCAGGCACTTACAGGTACTGAAATGCCTGGTGCATTGTGTCTGGCACCCTGAGCTACCCACCCTGCACTCACCACATCTGGGAACTACATTTAAACCCATTTGTAAATTTTCTATCTAGCCAAAACTCTTCAGGAACCTATTCTTGAAACTGGCAGTCTGGGTGACCCTGCTACAATAACATGCAATTCAAACATCACAGAAATCAGGCACAAAGAGCAGGACTAATGCAAAGTGCAAAGATCACCACCAACAAAAACATTAACGGTGTCAGGAAGAGCACATTTCTCAAATTTCAAGAAAGCCAACGGAAGGAATTGTATTTCAGACAGAAACCAAGAATCAGCTGATAATTCTTCAAGTCCCTGCACCTTACTCTTGCACATACTTCAGTTTCAGAAAGCTACTGGGACAGCAAGAGCAGGGAACTAACCTGTTGTTCTCTGGGTAGGGTTTGCAGGGGGATCTGACAGCTGTGATGTCCTCAGCAGCTCAGGCTGCCTTCCCCATGCCCTGTGTGCAGCTGTGCCCACTGCAGCCTCCACCCGGCCCCACTCGGGCCACACGCGGCTCTGGGGACAGGATGGGCGGCTGCTCCCTGCAGCTCTGCAAGAGTGTGCTCCCAGCAGCAGCCCGGGAAAGCTGGAGGAACCCAGAGGAACCCCTCTGCCGGGGACATGGAGTGGCTCTGCACAGTGCCCTGACCCGAGCTGGCAGCACAGCCCACCCCAGCCCCAGCCCAACCTGCAGCTGAGCCTCCAGGTTGTGGAGACTCTGCAGGCTCCAGGGACACCAACAGCAGAGACAGAGCACCCAATGCACGGTGCAGCTTGCTAACAGTCAGGATTCATGGTACCATTCCCAGTCCCATCCAGCCCCAAGGGCAGGAGGCTGGCTAGTGGGGAGCCTGGGAAGCAGGGGTGGTCTCAGGCCAATCTGACCCACTGGAGCTCTGGGCAAGATTCATGATCCTGCAGTTTTATGTAATTGGACATAACTACATACAACTTCTCTGAGCCTGCAGCCTCTTCAACAGCTTGTAGTGGAGACTTTCTCTTCAAAGTGAAAGCCAAACTAAGGAAATGCTTTTTTAGAAAAACATGCCAACCAAAAGCTAATCCCAAAACAGCCTTGATACTATGGCAAAAACCTGACCTACTGCCAGAAGTGACAGCCACTGCCACCACAGGAGGAACCACGCACTGGTTTTCATCTTTGGCACACTGTCCAAGCACTGCCCCAAGGACTGGCATTGCTTCTCAAATGCAACTAAACAATGCATGAACCTCAGACCTGTAAAGCTTCTAGAAATAACAACTTTCCAGCACAGCCAATGGAGCACAATGCAGGAGAGTAAAACAAGTGCTGGGAAGCTGTACCAGGAGAGGGGTGTGCTGCCAAGTTTAGTCATGTACAGACAATGAAGGTAAACACAAGACTCTGTAACACGGCGCTGGTTTTACTGTGCATGAGGCAGTTCTGAGTCTGCAGGTGGATTTATCTCAGTGCATGTTCCTGACCTACTTACTTCCACTTCTCAGCTGGGAAACTCAGGAGCAAGGCTGCTCAGGCAGAGCAGAGAGCTTCCAGTGGGAGCTCAGCAATTATCCCACTGACAGAACTGCCATGAACATGATCCCCTCGGGTTCCCATCCCTCATCCTGCCATACAGATGCTGTGTTATCACACTCCTTTCCTCTTAACCTTGTAGCAGTGATCAGATTTCTCTTGCACAACTTTCCTCCGACTGTCCCCCACAAGCCTGTCAGAGCTTCATATTAAAAACCCCGACTGCCAGCAATTCAGTCCTTTCCAAAACACCAGTGAACCTCCAAGGTTGGGCAACAGACAGCGATAGCAGATCCCCAGATTAAGAATCAGCCTCCTGACCTTGTTGCTAATGCACAGCTACGCTTGTCTCCACAGCAGTTTTCCATTAACACCTGCATTCTCTGCTGCTGTAATGGAATATGTGTCTGAAAGCAGGGGTGGCTGGGGTGCTCAGGGACGGAGGGACTGAGCTAGGAGAAAAGAGATTTGGGCAAGGCAAGTTTGAAAGGCATTTTATGGTAGCTAATGAGAAACTTGTTCAAAGGCAGTGAAGACTGTAGGAATAAAAATAATCCAAGAAACACTGCACACAATGGCTGTCTCTGATCTCACAGCAGCTGATAGGAAAGGTAACTTAACCCAAAACTGCCCCCATGAGAAATCATGACAGGAACCCCAACTGCACATGCTTTTGTGTTTCTGCACTCAGGACAGAGTAATCTCAACAGTTTCTAGGCTGGGGGAAGACAGCAGCAGCCATCAGCCCTCTCATCTGGCACACAGCCCAGCACCTGAGCCTGGGTGCCTGGCACAGCTCAGGGGTGGGTTTCTGCAGCAAGAAGCCCACTGGCAGCCTGCCCACAGCTCCAGGTACTGAGAGATGCCCTCAGACACAGCCAGTGCCTGCCCACACAGGTGCTCTGCAAGCCACACACAGCAGTGGGAACACCAGAGCCCAGGAACCAGGGCCCACGAGGCTGATGCTAAGGTGGCCAGGCTGACCCTACTCCCCGATGAGACATTCCTCTGCTCCTCCCCAGGTCCCACACGAGCAATCCTGCAGTGCCGAAACACACAAAGGACTTTTCCACCTTCCGAGTTCCCTCAGCAATCAATTGTGGCTGGAGAGGCAGGGATTACACTGCGTAACTTTTTAACCCAGCTGCTGGCAGTGCAGGCGGGATACTTGCTTCAAAATCCAGCACGAGTGAGAGGGGAGGCTACCGGCACTAAGCTTCCCACTTTTGAACTGCATCCAGCCCTGCTCCACTACTATATGCCAGTGAACTTTGCTTTAGGTGACAAACTTCAGAAATGTACCTCTATACCATAAAATCAGTGGGAAATGGAAGCAATGCATGGGTCAGTCAGGGATTCACGTGCCTCAGGTCAAAGGCCAGCCACAAGCCATGCTGCTTCTACACCTTTTGCTTATACTTTACAGATCAAAGAAAAGAGCTGAGGCTGAGATGGGTGCACAGGCTTCTAAGTTCTTGAAGATACAAACACCAAACAGAGCAAACCCAGAGCAGGTGGAAGCATCCCAGGGTCGGTGCCAGCCTAAGAGCTCGCACTGAGAACAGCGAGGGCACGGAGCACACTGTCCCTGGCCTGAGCCACTCAGGCTCCAACACACAGCAACAACAGCCAGCACACAACTAGTCAAACCTGCAATTTCCAGCTGAGACGTCGAACAAGGCTCTGCCCTTTCCAGGAAAGCTTTTGCTTGAGTATTTCTATCACGTCAGTGGCGCCCGCAGCCCCAACTTCCAGAAGGACCCAGCCCTCTGCTGCCCACCACGCCCGGGACATGCCCACATGTCCGCCCGTGGGCACCACGCGGTGCCGGGAACCAACTCCGCTCCCGCAGCCCGCGCCGGGAGCGCCCGCGGCCGCCCACGGGCTCCCGGGAACGGCCCCGCGGCCCACGGGAACGGCTCCCGGGAACGGCCCCGCGGGCCGGGCACGGGCGCTCCTGGCCCGGGCCCCCCCGCGGCCGCGCGGTGGAGCGGCCCCATGAAGGTGACCTTCACCGGGCCCGGGGCTCCCTCTCCGCCGGGACGGGCCCGCCCAGGCCCGGGGCGCCGCTTGACCCCGCGGCTCCCCCGGGCCCCGGCCCCGGCTCGGCCCCGCTGCGGCTCGGGAAGGCACCCGAAATCGGGCGGCCCGGCCCCGTGCGGCCTCAGGCCTCGGCAGCCAACGCAGCCGCGGGGTTGCGAGGAGCCTTCCCGAGGCACGGCGGGGGCGCTGGGCCCCAGCACGCCTGTCCCGCAGGAACGGAGCCCCCCGGGCCGTGGGCGCGGGAGCACGGCCCCGCGGCGGGGGGCGCCCGGGTTGTCCCCGGGCGGGACGAGCCGCCCGATTTGCCAGAACTGCCCCGAGTACCCACCGCAGCCCCAGCCCCGCTCCCGCTGACCGCCGGGACCTTTCCGGCGGGCTCCAAGAGCCCCGGCGCCGGAGAGTGAGCGGTGGGTTTGCACCGCTGGGACGGGCATTCTCGGGACGGGCATCCCCGGCGCCGCAGGCCCCGGCCCGGTTCCTTACCGGGGCGCTGCTGCGTGTCGGTGGGCCGGCTGCCGCGGGGTGCCGGGTGCTGCTGCTCGGCGCCCTGCGCGGCCGGCACGGCGGCCGGCGGCATCTCGCCCGCTCGGATGACCATGGGCCCGCGAAGGACAGCGCCGTCCGCCCGCCCCACGTGGTGCGGCCCCGCCGCCGCTACGGCGCCCGCCAGGGCCCAACCCCCGACCGCCCGCAACGCCTTAAAGGGGCCGCGCCCGCCCGGGCCCGGCCCCACGGGTACGACCCAGGGAGAGCCCCCTCCAAAGCCCGGGGAAGCCACCGGCCCCCTGCGTCCTTCCCAGAGCTCGCCGGGATGGCGCCGCGCTGGCCGAGCCGGGAGCGGCCTGTGCCGGCGCCGTAGAGCCCGGCGCGGTGGCACGGGCGGAGCGGGGCTGCCCCGCACGGAGCCCCGGCCGCCCCTGCGGCAGAAGGGAGTGGGGCACGGCTTGGGGCGGAACGGAGCCGCAGCCCCACTGCCCTGCCGTGGGCACGGACACCCTCTCATAGTGCAGGCTGCTCCAAGCCCCGTTGGTACCGAGCAGGTTCCATTTCTTGAAACAGGAGTCTCTGCAGCCGTGGGGGGAAATGTTGGAAAATCTTTAATTGTAGCAAATAATGGTTGATGATAGGTTAAAAAAACCCCACAAAACCCAACCAAAAAACTCCAACCAAAACAAAACTAAAATTCAAACCAAACTTTCTTAAGAAAGGATGTTCTTTAATGTTTGATCTTTGTAACTTTCAAGCCTAATCAAAAAGAAGGGGTATTTAATCCATTAAACGGGTAGCAGCTAAGAAGCAATCTGTAAGTGATGTCCATGTGTTAGAAAAACAACGTTTAGGGCTTGACATGATTCAGTGATCTAAGACCTGTGGGGAAGAGGTTAACATAGCTTGGGAGGAAGGATGTTACCACTAATAATGGACACAAAGAGTGCAGAATTTATGGGCCACAAGGACATTTAGCATGACTCCCAAGATAACGAATAACTAATAAAACTAACACAGTCATTTTGCTGAAATCAGCTCCAAATGGGTAAAAGTTAATTCTGGCGAGTGAGGGGTGGGGTGTCCGTGGCCATCAACCCACAGACCACTGATGCTAGAAATCAACTGACCCAAAAGAAGAGAACAACTAATCAGCATGGGAAGTGGAGAACCATTAACCAATAAAGAATACTAATTAATAAGGAAACTTGTAGCCAATGAACACTAATTCCCTTCTTTGTTAAAATGTATAAATTGTTAAAAGTTTTGATAATTGCCATATACATGGTAGGTGGAACAATCCCCCATGTACCCAGCACTGAATAATGTCAACTTTCTAACCGAATAAACTGACTGAAGAATTTATTTCCTGTTTCTCTGTGTCAGTGTCCAATCTAGCCTTGAATGCTTCCAAGAATGGGGCAGCCACAGCTTCTCTGGGCAACCTGTGCCGGGCTCTCCCCGCCCTCACAAAGAAGAATCTTCCCAATATCCCATCTAACCCTGGCCTCTGGCAGCGGGAAGCCATTCCCCCTTGTCCCCACACTCCAGATCCTGATAATGATCCCTCCATCTACCTGCAGGCCCCTGTAAGAACTGGGGTGTCACTCTGAGGACTCCCCAGAGCTCTGGAAGAGTTCTGGGGGAGTGAGGTAGGAGCCAGTCCTGGAATGGAGACAGAGATGCTTCTGGTTTGTGGCTAGAGGTCCTGCATTCTGGGGTAGGACAGTACCACCCTCTGCAGATTTCAGTCTCTTTATTAAGAAAAAGGCATATTACAACAACTTCTAAAGTACAACTCCATACTCTAGTCTCTGGGTGTTAACACATTTTGAAAAGCACTTGGTTAAAAAGCAAAGTCAACATGAATATCATCCTGGCAAATAATGGTGACATGTAGCAAAATGAACATTCAAATAAAGCAGAGCAGTGTCAAACCTTTGGCATCTGTCCCTCTGCGGCGGCACTCCCCAGCACGAGGCACAGGCGTTTATTGTTCTCACTGAGCTTTGTCAACTCAGCCAAGGACAATATTTTTGCTCCAACAAAACCACAGCTGCTCTGGGACCAGGGAAGCTGAGACCAGAAGTGCCGCTCCCCCATCCCTCTGCCACAGCCCTCCCAGGGGTCTCAGCACAGCTCTGGCCAGGCAGAGGTGATATCCCCACCCCAGTGGGGTGACAGGGACTTTGAAACATACAGACAGTGTTCGTCCCTGCAGGGCCCAGGGGGCTGCAGCTCAGCGCTGTACCCACAGCCCCTGGGCAGAAAGGGTCTACTGCTTCAGACATGCAAAGATTTGGGGCATTCCCAGGGCCTGATAGTCTAATTTCTGCACTAATTGCAACAACAGGAAAGGGGAGCTTTCTTGGAAGCTTCAAGAGGACTAAAATCTATTGGGAAGAGCCAGCAGGCATAACCACACCCTGGCCAGGGAGGACCAGGCACCGTCTGGGTGTGGGTTGGGTGCACCTCACCAGCAGCTTCGCTCCCCTGTTCCTGCCCGAAGGTGCGAGGACAGGGAGGGTGAGATGAAGGGATCAGATGTGGTGGCAGTACCGAGTGTCACCCTCCATGTCCTGCCCAGAGGCACTATCCCTTCATGGGGCTGGGACAGCAGCATCCCTGCAGGGCCAGAGCTGGCAAGGAGGACACAGAAGCAGAAATGGATCCCTGGGGAGCAAAGGGCAGCTCTGACGGTGAGGAGACACGGTGCTTTGATCCTTGTGCTTTAACAGGCTGTGGTGTCTGCTGGCTCCTCCACAGCCGCTGTGCTCATCGATCCTGAGCTCCTCCTGCTCACCCAGCCCAGCACTCCAGCAGTGCTGATCTTATCTACAGATCTTGGATGCCTGCATGAGGCAACCCAGAGGCGTAAGGGAGTTCTCTCCCATCCTGTTGCACTCCCTGTAGGACTTGGCAGCCAGGTGCTGACAGTGCAAGAGGGTGACAAGAGCAGGTGTGCACCAAGGAGTCACCACAGCTAGACTGGCTCATAAGGGCTGCTGGGATGTGAGGGCTGGTGTTCTAGGAAAAAGGAAGGATGGTGTGGCTTCCTTGGGGCAGCAGGAGCTAGTTCACAAGGCTGTACACAAGGACTCTGAAAGGTTCACCTAACCCCCAAAAATGAAAGTCCCTCGTGCTGCTGATTTACCTTCCTAGTGTGGAGAGCTTGGGGAGAACTTGGGAAAAGCAGAGCAATCCCTTCACACTGCTGGCTCCAGCTGCTTCAGGCAGGATGAAGTTTCTAGCTGTGTCACTGCCACCTCTCCTGGGCAGCCAGGAAAAAAACCCCCTCAATCCCTCCAGAGCACCCATCAGCTGAGCCATGAACCTGCCTTTGCTTGCAATTCACAGAAAGCTTCCCCCTGGGAAGCAGCAGGGACTGGCCACAGTTCAGACTGTCTCAGCACAAAGCCATGCAGCAGTGGGAAGGTTGGGAACCTAGTGGGGATGGGAAGGACATGGCCGGGAGTGCTTAAATTAGCCCCAGCAAACACATTCAGAAAATATGGCTTTTTAGTTAACGGGATCAAGAAGGAAAACACCCCATTGCCCGGACTGTCTCTGACACAGTGAATGCAGCGGGTGCATCTTCCCCCATCCACTGCTCACCTCACATCTGCTGCAAGGTGCATTTGAGACATCACTTTCTCAGATAGCATTAGGAATAATAATAATAATAATAATAATAATAATAATAATAATAATAGTAATAGGAAAAGAGATATTAGGAAACCAAACACATGACATCCATAAGCCTCTGCAGAGCTACAGAGTGAAAGGAGGTGCAGAGGAGAGGAGCCCGGCTGTTAGTCTGTAGACAGCTCTCAGCACGTGGTGG
The DNA here is from genome assembly GCF_030490865.1 of Poecile atricapillus. Lineage (NCBI taxonomy): Eukaryota > Metazoa > Chordata > Aves > Passeriformes > Paridae > Poecile > Poecile atricapillus. The sequence continues at coordinate 1,272,625 of NC_081269.1, read as the reverse complement.
TTTACACACACAAGACGTTGTTTAACAACCGAGCGTTATTGCTATGCTTCCATTTCCAGTCTAATCATTAAGCTTTACAAGTCAACATCAAACACTGCCCGTTCCATCCTGAGCACGTTGGGGCTGGCGGTTGCACTCCTGTCTGTGCTGTCAGGTAGGAGCTGTGTGCGCCCTTTGGATTCCCGAGGAGCGCAGAGCACGGACTAAACGCACCCACAGCTCCCTGTTACACCTTTCGGGCTAAGGGCTAGCTTACAGTGCGAGAGGAGAGCCTATGAGAGCTCCCCACTCCAGGAGGGGAGGGCAGGCCCTGCCTGAGCCCCAGTGGCTCTCAGGCTCCCAGTGGCTCCAGCAGCCTTCTCAGTAAAAAATAGGAATACTGTCTTTTTGATTTTTTTTATCATTTTGATCTCTTTGATCATTTTATATAAATACAAAGATTAAAATAGTTTATCTCAACATTATTTCTATTACAATCATACAGTGTTTTCCCTTCAAAACAAGTGCATGTATGTGTGTATATATATATATATATATATATTTATATATATATATATGTAAGTGTATATATAGTATCTCTAGAGCTTCCCTCCCCCCCAGAAAAGCAGCAGTGACTGAAGCAGGTACAGCACGCAGGAGCTGATCCTTCCTGCTCCAAGGCAAATGTGCCCAAGGAAAAGTGCAGGGCTCACCCTGACGACTCATTTCCAAGCACATTACATTGGCATGAAGGGGGGAACTGGGGTGCTCACTCTCCATCCCTCTGGGAACCCCCCAAGAGGCTCTGCCTGCTCAGCCCGGGGCTCCAGACCTGCCCGGCTGCCTGCCTGCACCAGGAGCACCTGGGGTGGGACAGGCATGCAGGACTGGGAATGAGATCAACTCCTTGAGCAAGCTGCTAATTACTGGTGGAGAGGAAAGGGCCCTGCAGCTCAGACAGAACTGCTTCATTTACATACTAGGCACTACGGATGATGATTGCTAGGAAGGTATTTACATAGGAGAAGGATCATACTTCTCCCTCCACTTTCCAATGCTCAGGTCAGTCATAAACACCATGATCTCATGAAGGAGTTTGTAATAAAAATGCAACATACTGTGTCTATCAGGATTGTCTGGGAAGGATGGGAAGCAGCTGTGCACACCACAGCTGCAGCAACAGCCAAGCACACAGGGACAGGCATTGCCTCTTTCATCCTAACAGAGCAGAGACAAATCCGCAAGCAGAACCTCTCAGAACCTGAGAGAAACAGCAATTTCCAGAGGCCAGTCGCACCTCACGGGCATGACACTCCTGGAATTGTGATGCTGGAGCCCTGGGGCTGCTCGTGGACAAACGACACTGGACAAACCTCCCATTGCTGCCCCCGTGGGTGGGTGACAGCAGGGCCCAGCACACCCAGCTCCCCCCGGAGCGGGGGCTTGGCAGAGCCTGACTGGATCACTGTGCCGAGGGAAACAGGCAGTAAGCATTCTGCTGGGGAGCTCAGGACTTTTCTCCCTCATGCACTGTTCCCAGTGCTCAGAGCCCTGCCGGGCATTACCAGAGCCCCCTGTGCTGCCCTCCACCTGCTGAACCTCAACAGACAACCTGGGCATGTGGAGGTCCACAGCCACGGCTGTGAACACCCTGCTGGGGCTTCCTGCAGCCTCCCACGGCTGGCACAGTCTGGGAGGACAGCTGGGGGCTCGTGGGGGCCCTGCACTTCTGAGGTAGCAGCTCCAGATACCTCAGGGACTGCAAAAATTTCCCACTAGAGCTTTTGTGCCCCAGGAGCTGCACACCTTGGCTTGGCTTCAAGGCAGGCTGCTGCAGGAGCACTGTGAGGAGGGCCCTGCCCAGTGTGGCTTTCCTGGGCTCTTTCCCGAACCCAGGGGTGTGTTAGGGACCACGGGAGCAGCTGGGGAGTCCCAACCCGCAGGGGTGCCCTGGGAGAGCAAGAGGGGTCTTGCCCTCTAAAGCCTGATGAGTAACATAACAGCCAAAGGAAAGGTACAAAAAGCAGCTAATTTCTGCCCTGCTAGTGCAGCTCATATGCTTTGGGGTTCGTTTTTACCAAAGAGCTGGCTTGGCGACTGCTGCTGTGAATCTCATAAAGCATTTTAATAGAGTATATAAATATTGAACTACAAAAATAGACAGCTCTGACTGCACGGCACATTGAGGGTGGGTACGGGCTGGCCAAGTCTCCCATCATCTATGAGGGTGATGTCTTTCAAGAGGTTTTAAACTGAATTGGAAGGAAATCAGGTCTGACCTCACCCTGCAGCTCCCTCCTGCCCATGCCAGCCGCAGAGGCAGTGAGGGTCCTGCAGGAGGCTGCTGCCCACCAGCCGGGCAGGGTGCTGGCTGCAGGCAGGGGCCGAGTCCCGGCTAGGCCAGCCAGGCTGGCAGCCCACATGCCAGGGTGAAACTTGCCCTTTGGCTTGCCCTGAGCAGCACAGGTCCGGCAGCACCAGAGCAGAAAGACCTTTGCCCTGCCTGGCCGCCAGAGCCTTCCCCTCTTAATGGTGTTTCACAACACCCAGGGAGGGGATTGTAAAGCTGACAGTTTGGTTGGAAATGGGGCAAGGCAGCTCTGTATGGCTGCTGTGCTGGCAAGGATGGGAGGCAATAGGGGAGGACCGGGGGCTCAGCCCTCAGCAGTAAACCCAGACCTGGCTGTGGATCTGACTGAGAACCAAAATGCTGGTGCCAAGGAGAGCCTTGTGCAAGGGGCACAGGGTGCAGCCCTGCTCCAGCAGCACATGGAGCCCAGCTGCAGTGGCGGAGGAGCCAGGGGGTGTCCAGCAGGACTGCCAATCTCGGCTCTTGTCCAGCTGCCTTGTCCGAGTCCTGCATGCAAACGTGATGAGGAAGAAATCCATGTTGGAGGCAGCCAAACTGCTGCACAGGGGAGTGTGGGATAGGGCCCGGCCAGCACAGCAGCACTGTCCTTGTGGAAGGGGGTCCCTCCATCACCCACAGGATTGACCTCGTTCAGCTGCCTGCATTCTGGAGAACCTTCCTGGTGATGTCCTGGGCCCTCTCCAGTTCCTGGTGCCGGTGATGGTGATGGTCCGGGCTGGAGGCCAGGCTGAGCTCATCCCACAGTGCCAAGCCTTGTGCTGCACAGCCTGGTGCTGCTGCATGCCACCTCCCAGCACCCGGGCCAGGGAAAGCAACCCGGCGCCCACTCTGAGGGCAGCAGCAGCAGGAAGATCTCACTTCAAAATGAGATCTTTCTCTCTTTCTTTCCTTGCAAACTCCGGACAGGCGCTCAGACATATCCCCTTCACAGCGCGGGTGCTGGATGCTCCCCTGTCCCGCAGCATTGCCGGTAACGTCCCCGGCCCAGATATTTCGGGCGGAGGAATCCTCCCTGGCTGCCGGTGGGTGGGAGGTGCGTGCAGGGCTCCGCTTTCGGCTGCCCCTTCCCCTCCATAGGGCACGGGGGAAAGAGCCGGCCGGCGCCCGCCCGCTGCCACCGGGCTCAGGCCTTTCCGGCCGGTCGGGCCACGCCGTCCCCTCGCCGCCTACTCCTGGGCCCGGGGGGCACCGTGGCCACCGGACCCCTGCCTCTTGCTGGGCTCGCCCTTGGCCGACCTGGCCCTGGCCGCCGGCTCCTGCGGGGGCTGCCGGGGGCCCCGCTGGCCCCGGGAGGCCGCGGCGGCGCCGGCCGAGGCGCGGGCCGGGCCGGGGGGCTCCGGCGGCGGGCGCTGCGGGCCGTGGGGCCGCGGCGTGTACAGGAACAGCGCTGGGTCGGGCATGGCGTCGTGCTCCTCCTGCGCGGGGTCCCTGCACCGGGCGCCGTCCCCGGGCGGGCGCCGGGCGGGCGCCCTGTGGCCGCGGCGCCGGGGCCGGGCCTCGGCCGGGGGCTGCTCGGGGGGCGGCCGCCCGCCTGCCCGGGGGCCCGGCAGCCGCTGGGCCGTGGCGTGCAGCTGCAGCGAGAGGTAGGCGGCCGCCTCCGTCTGCTTCTGCAGCTCGGTGTCGAGGATGGTGACGCGGTGGCTCCGGCGCTTCAGCTCCTCCAGGAACCGGCGCTCCTTGCTGCGGAGGCTGGAGCGCAGCGCAGCCACCAGCGTCTCCTTGTGCTGCAACTCCTTGCGCAGCTCCAGGTTGTCCTTCTCCTTCTCCTGCAGCTGGGCCTCCATCGCCCGGCACTTCTCCTCCAGCTCGCGGTCCAGGACATCTGTGGGTCAAGGCACAGAGGGGTCAGGAGGGGGAGCTCGGCCCCACTGCTCCTGGCAGGGCCCCACACACTGCTCCCAACAGGGACACGGCTGCTGACCGCTGCATGCTGCCAGCCTGTCCCAGCAGTGCCATTGAGGCTGCTCGGCTGCTGTTGGGATCCAATACTCCCTGTGAGCTGCCCGGGCATGGGCTCACTGCCAGCACAGGCACAGGAACCCCGGCACAGGCCGCTGGCACGGCGCCGTGTGTAACACCCAAATGCGGGGTGAAAGCAAAAGGCAGTTTCGGTGGAGGATGCTGTTGCCATGGAACCTGCTGCCTCTACCTTGTTGCAGTTTTAAAATTTCCCTAGGTAAGTGGTTTTTCACCTAAACGTGACTTTGAATGTGTGCAGGGGGAGTGCACGAGCTGGGACAGAAAAGGAAATGGTGCAGGGAAACCATCAGCCCAACTTTGGAGGGACTTTTGGCTTCAAGCCCCGGGACTCCAAAGCCTGGTTAGTCAGGATGGATATGCTAATCCAAGATTACAGAGGAGCTGGCTGTGCTCAGCAGGGAAAGAGCCTCCATCCCGGAAGGGGGGAGCGGGTTCTGGGGAATGCTGTCCTGGGCATGATGGCCAGGCAGCTTGGGGAATTCAGAGCTTGGGCTTGTGGGGCCAAGCCCAGTGGGCAGCCCTGACCCCAGCCCTGGCTGCCTGCTCCAGCACCAGCCCTTGACAGGGTGCAGGCTGGCACCTGCCCGCGCTCCCTGGCCTGCCCAGGCCTGCTCCCATCCTCTGCAGTAATCTGCTTTTTATGATGTGATTGGCAGCCACTTACAGCCTCAGCTCCTCAGTGTTTCTGCAGCTTTATAATGAGGTCTTAGGGAGGCAGTTGCAGGCAGTAATTATTGCATGAATGGCATTAGAAGAGCAATCATTTGATGGCATCGTAAATGAGGTGCTGCCCCATAAACGTGGCAAAGTGATTGTGCAGCTCTAATAGGCTGAAGGATGGGCAGGCACCTGGAGGAGACTGGCTGCATTGTGGCTGGTGACACCTCGATGGCACCTCGTGGGTTGGGCAAGAGGCCCTCTGCCAGCAAAGCCCACGGGTGCAGAGAAGGGACCCCTGGCTCCATGGGAGGGGCTGGGAGTTTGGAATTCCCATGGAGCCAGCCATGGCACTGTGTGAGGGTGCCAAGGGCGGGGACCCCGCTGGCCCCGGTGAGAGCAACCCACACCCACGCAGGGACCGGCTGCCCTGGCACTGAAGACAGAGCACAGGCTGGGCCTTGGTGCCAGGGGTCGTGCCCAGGCAGTGCCAGGGAGGAGTTTCAGAGCGAGAGGAGCTCACAGAGCTCACAGAGCAGCCTCTGCTGGCCGCAGGGCTCCCGGGCATCACCAGCATTCATTGGGCTGCCAGCAGGCTGTGCACACTGCCTTCCCAGTCCCACCCTCAGCCCCCCTTCCCCGACAGGCAGGGTCCATGTCCCCTCCCTGCAGCCCTGATGGGTCCCCTCTGGCTGCACCCACACCTGCTCCCCCTTCTCTTGTGCCCAAAGATGTGCTCTTACCTTGCTGGCGGGCCTCCATCTCTTTCATTTCCAGGTCGTGGGTGAGCTCTGGAAGAGAAATTCAACAGGACTGAGGAGGAGCATCCCATCCATTCTGTGCTCCCCATGTCTTCCTCCGCTCCCTTTGAGGCACTGGATATCACTGTGGCTGCAGTGCTAGCTCTGCCCAGCCCCCATGGGAGTGTGGCCACCTTGGAGCAGCAGCCACAGGCTAAGCTAAAAATAGGCAATTCTGGCAAATTAAGCAGCCTCATGGCCAAGACATTGTCTGCAGGAGGTTCTGCTCCTCTGACAATGTCTTTCCTTTTTCTACGAGAGCTGCTGAACTGTTTCTAGTGCTTTAAACCAGGACAAAGAGCAGAGCAATGGATTGAAAATAGACCAAAGTGTAAGCTGTCACCCAAAGCATTTCATAATTTACTGCTCCAGGCTGATCCCTGCCTCTGCACGTGACGCAAGCAGGGTCGGCCTTGTCCCAGCACAGTGTGCTTGCAGAAGGATGCTGCCCTGCTTCAGGGCAATGTGGAGCTTCCAAATCCCTTCCAAATCTCAAAAGCTGCAGCACCTACTTACCTGCTCAGCCCCAACATGCTGCCTCCTCTCTGCTGCTCTTTGCCTGCCTGCTGTCTAGCCCCAGGCTACAGCACCAGGTCACAAGGGGCAGCTCAGGGACCTTCTGGAGTTCACTTTACCCTGCACTCTTACAGACAGTCCCTTTTGAATAAATTATCACAGCCTTCCCCACCACTAACAGCGGCAACAGCGGCATTCAGCTGTTTGGAGGCTATTTTTCCCCCTGAAAATGAGTTCAAATGGTTAATCTTTGCCCTACATTTTTCTTTTAATCTGCTTTTGTGTTGACTCTAATCCTCATCACTGCTATCCTTCTGAAACAGAATGCTTGGCTCAGACTGCTCTGCCTGTCTGTCTTGGAAAACAAATCTAGTGAGAAGGCAGAAGTACCTGAGAATGTAATGCAGTTTCTGGAAAGCGTTCAGCACTCTCAACTGCCCCGGTGGAAATCAATGGCCATTGTGCTATTTTTCTGAAGCTAAAATAATAGGTTTGGAGTCTCAGAGATATTTCAAATGAAAGCCAAAGCAGTTGCCTATTTCCAAAGACATCATCCTGCTGAGCAAGTGCAGGGATGATGCACAGCCTGGGGTCCCAGTTTCTGTGCTGGAGCCAGGGAGCTGGTACTGATCTGCTTCAGTACCGTCCTCATGACTCCTGAGGGGCAGCTGAGAACCACCTCTGTGGCAGGGAGAGCCTTTCCCCGTGGGAAAGGCTCAGAGAGATCAGGGGGATAGTGAAAATGTTGGAAACAACAGTGCCAGGGCAGCAGGCAAGGCTCCACAGGTCCACAGTGGGGAAAAATTGACTTATAGACTCTACTCTCCTCCTGCAAACAGCCCCCCAGATAATGACACATGTCAGCAAAGTCTACTTAAAACTACCCATGGGTTGCCCCCATCACTCCTGGCAGAATCACAGCCTCACCCAGGAGGACAGGACCATGGTCAGATACAGCTGTCCTCGGGTCACACTGGGAAGGGGAGATCACCCTTGCAGCGGGCTCATTTCAGCCCGCGGGGACAGACTCCCCAAGTTTGATTTGGGCAGGAGACCCCCACTGTTTTGCCTGCCTGAAGAGGCCATAGATGAAACCATTAAAACAATGAAACAGAACAGCAAAAGTTCAGAAAGGATAGGGAAAAAGAGCCAATTTTATCAGTGCAGACATTTCTTTGTTTCCCAGGAACCTGGGAGAATGAGAGCCTGGAAGACAAGGAGTAATTAGCTATGGCTGAATTATTGATGACAGCAGCAGCACAAGTTGGAATGAGTTTCAGTGGTGGCAGAAGGCTGGGCACCCGTCACTGCTGCAGGGGTGGCTGGAGGGGAGTGTGACACTGCTGCAGCAGAGTGGGGGATAGCTGTGCACCCCAGAGCCACAGCCAGGCAGGGCCCTGAGCCTGGGCTGCAGCCTGGCCCTCGCCTCATCTGCATCTTGCCGAGCACCTGTGTGAGCAGCCTGGCATGCTTTCCTGCTTTCATGGAGCTTTCCTGCCCAAGGTGCTCCATGAGCAGTCAGCTCCCACATGCTGTGGCCACATGCTGTGGCTCACTCACCTGAGCAGTGCTTCTGCAACCGGAGGATCTCCAGGTGCAGGTCATGGAGCAGCTCCATCTGCTCCTTCTTCAGGAAAGCGATGTGCCGCTGCACGCTCTGGATCTGGTGCTCCAGGGACACGGTCTCCATCGCAACCAAATTCACAGTCCAGGCCTGCAGGGAGTGGAGATGGCTGGTGATCGAACGTGCAGCAGTGTGCTGGGCTTGCAAGCCCCAGCCCGTTGTGAGGGGCAGAGCCTGTGGTGAAGGGTGGTGCCTTCTCTCCTCGACCCTCTCCATGGGTCCTGTGGCTGTGGGCAAATCAGCCCTGCTCAGCTGATCCCCAGGGAATGGCCTCAGCCCTCTCACCTTCCAGTGCCTCTGAGGCCGGCTCCTGTCCTGCCTGTTCTGAGACTGCACAGGCAGAAAATCCTGCTGCATGAACCCCGGCATCATAGCATGCATGTCTGTTCTGAATCTGGCCCTAGGAAATATTTTATCACTGAGTAGGATGCATCTGGGACAGGATTTCTCCCCGTCGTCCCCAGGTGGGAGGTGCACCCGAGACGATTTTGGCTCTCACTTGACAAGCCCCACATTACACAGCAGCAACTGCAGCGAGTGATCCAGCACATGAAAAATACAATATGCCCTGTCTAACCCGATCAGCACTGCATGGTTAGGAGAGTCATGTTGTCTTCCAGGAGGAGGAACATCTTCCCTGGTAATTTGCCTGGCAGCTGAGCTGGGCTAGGGGTCCATGCCCACGTCATCTATGGCCTTGGCAAGGCAGCTGCAAAAGCCGCCCACCTGTGCTGCTGCACAGAGAGATAAAAATAACCCCTGAAAGAGCCCTTTATCCCAGGAATCTGTCCTTGCTCCCTACACACAGCTCAGAAGGAGGGCAGCTGCAGCAAATCAAGGTAACCTGGCAGTGCTGGGTGAGTGGCTGGACTCAATGACCCGAGAGGTTTTTCCAATCTAAATGATTTTGTGGGGAGATGCTGTGCCACAAGCCTGAGGGATGAAGTGCCTCATCCTGTCCCTCGGTAGCTGCTTCCCACATCTGACTTCAGTTTTCTCTCTACAGAAACTGCAGAACCAAAGAAGCACTTTGGCTCACTGTTCCAGCCCCCCTGGTATGATCACATAGGGCATTTTGCAATTCCTGCAACCAGAATGCATTTAAAATCAATGCCACAGTAAGTGGTCTTGGCAGTGCCCCAAGGTCAAAGCTTTGTTCCTGCCCAGGGCTCTGCAGATTTGTGACAACGTCTCCACGGGGGGGGCAGGCTGGCTGGGGACAGCTGAGCACCCAACTTGCTGGTAAGGAAATGATCCCAAGTGCGTTGTCTTGTAGTTGTACTTATGGAAGGTGTAAAATCCAGCTGTGCCAGAGGGCTGGGGCTGGCCAGACCATCCTCCTTGGAGGGCCATATGTCCTGGTGCCAGTGCAAGAGTTCTGGGAGTTACCTGGCGTCTGCCAGAGACCAGAAATGCAAACCACACCACAGGTACATCCTCCTTCCAGCCCTGGCTGTGGTGGCCTGAGCTTCTTGATAGGAGTTGTGGTACCTCATCTCAGGAAACATCAGAAAGTAGGTTGGCCAAAGCCCAGGGGACACATACTGCTATTTTCAAGTACACTGTTCTGTCTAGTGAAATGTCTTTAGTAGAAATGGCTGCAAATTTTCCTTTGAACTTTCCCTTCTCCCCTTAAATAGAAAACGGCTCTTTTTTTTAACCAATGAAAATGTTTTCCTTTAAAAATAGTTGATAGATTTCAAGCCTCAAAGAAAGTCAAAGAAAAAAAATCTGTAATTGAGATCTGTTTGTTGTCTCTGATTTGGAAGCAAAGAGCCTTCATAATTTTCCTGTGTATGCGGAAAAAGGAGCCTGTCTCCAGAATTGAAACAGGAAATCCTTAGTGGGTTTGAATCAGCTTTGCCTGTCCAACTTTTACAAGCTCTCAGCTTGTGGCAGGAACATCTGAAGTCCCACCAGCTGCTCCTGCCCCAGTTGGGTGAGTGTGGCTCCCAAAAGGATGGTTGTAGTGCAGCAAATAAGGACATGGTTGGGTGCCCCCACTCTGATCCCTCCCTTGCTGCTCTAGCTGTTACTTCTCCTTTCCAGACAGGTTCTAAGACACCAAGACAACTGGTGGTGGAGGCTCTCACAGTTACCATGTACTCAGTGATTTTGAAGAGTTACGATTGAGGTTACAAGCCTGGAAAACAATGTTATTCATAATAAAAGCCAAGAGTAAGTGATAGTAGTCCTCTTTAGCTTGAAGGATGCTCTGTGCCCTGTGCTTCTGAGAGTTGTACACGTGCATACACAACAGCAAAAGAGGCAGCAGTCAGCTGAGCAGTGTGGTTTGCCCCTATTCAAAGGTGACGCCTACAGCCTGAGCTGGCCCCTGCTCCCTGCAGAGCTCTGGCTAAACCATTCTCTCCAGTTTTGGAGACTGGACATCCACGGGTCTTTGCTTCACCACCAAGAGTTTTCAGGAACAAGGTTCCCGAGCTGATCCTCCAAGATTTTGAACACAGAACTGATGAGGCAGCACTGGGCTCAGTCCCCTCCAATTCCCCACATGGAGTGACCGTGGGCATGGTCTCAACTGCTGAGCCTTCCTGTGCTCCTGCCTCTAAACCACATTTTTTTCCACACTCCTTGTCCTTTCACTGTGCGTCCATGAGTTTTCACACAAGCATATTGGGAGCCCTGATCTCAGCTGCTTCTTTCAAAGTGCTGGTGGAAAACCCCAGTGAGATTTAAAACTTCATCAAATTTATAAAATTCTTATTTCACAAACCAAAATGACTGAAGCAGCCTCTTGGAGCAGCTACAATGACCAATTCAGTTGCAAGTCTACAAAAAGCTGATTTCCTTTGCACAGACAAGTTGATTGAGAATTTGCTTGCAGGAAAAAACTCTGCTTAAGTCTACCGTTCAATGTAAATCAGAACCCCAAAACTTTGACCCAAGAAAAACCCTCAATCCCAATGATGCATCTGAAAGGGAGACACAGTATTGCGTATCCACATACCTCTCTACGCACACCATCACACCATGGTCTGGCCCTTATCTGTGTTATTATTATTCCTCATAAATGGCAAATTAGCTGGGAGTCAGAGGGCATGAGGTTTGAGGGAACAGGTCGATAATTTGTTCTGCTGTGGCTGCCACCAACCCATTCTCCATCACATTAAAACATACACAGGAATAAACATTGATATGCGCTAGAAATCCATAGTGCTTGGTATTTACAGCTCTAAGAATATAAACAGTAACAATGCCGCTAAGCCGGTGTATTTTTAAATTTAGGGAAATCAGGCAAACAGGAAGCTCAGAAACTTGCAGAAGGTCACAGAGGCAGTGGCCATGCCAGGATTGAAAACCAGAGGTGAAATCCCGGCCTTGGAAAAGTCAGTGGGAAACCTTCCCTGATCTCAGCAGAAGCAGAATTACACTTGGAGTGCTGTTTGCTATTCATTATCTGTCAGTATCTATTTACAGTCAAAATCAACACAGATGATGATTATAAATTATTGTGATTCTCACAATTCTTTAAGCACAACCGCCTGAGGAACAGCCCCAGTGAGGCTTGTCAGGGGGCTGTGGATGCTGAAGGCAAGGCCGTGCTTTCTCCTCCCGGCTCCGAGGAATTCGCTATGGATCCAGCTCTGCTCCGGGAGCGGAACCGGGCCATCACCGCCGATCCGGGCCAGCCCTCCTCCCCGGCGGGGGAGCCCGCGGTGCAGCCCGCACGCTGGGGCTTGGCGGCGGCGCTGCCCGGTCCCGGCGCCGCGCTCCGCAGCGGCCGGCGCGGGCGGCAGAGCCCGGCAGGGCTCAGGGGCCGCGGGGACACCCCGCCGGCGGGGCGGGCACGGGCGCTGCGGCGGGGGAGCGTTCCGGGAGAAGCAACTTCTAGAACCGGCACCGCGGGGCTGTGGGCAACTTCTGCGGGGCAGTGCCGCAGCCCTGGGACCCCGCCCGCCCCGCGGCCCGGCCCGCGCCCCCGGCCCCGCGGCCGCTGCCTTACCTGGGGGGAGCGGCGGGGCCCCAAGGGGCGCCCGCTGGGCGTCATGGGCGCCGGGCCGGGGCCGGGGCCGGGGCCGGGGCCGCGCCGGCTCCCGCGCTGCCCGCGCTGCCTGCGGCGGCCCCGCCTCGCCCGGCCCGGCCCCGCCGCCCGTAAACAGCGGCAACGTGACCGGAACTGGGGAGCTCCGCCGGGCAGGGCGGCGGCGGCCGCGGGGAGAGACCCCCGCCCCGGGCGCTCTGCCCCGGGCCCGGGCCGCACCCAGCCGCTGCCGGGGTAGCCGCATCGGGAGACCCGCGGTGAAGCGGGACTCAGCTCCCGGGGACCCTCTGGGCCCCGCTCACGCTCCCCTAGACTCTCTCTGCAGCTGGGTCCCTCTTCTCGGGGGTCTCGGTGAGGCCGGGGCTCCTCTCCCGGGGACCGTCGCGTCCCCATTTTCCCTCCCCGGGGAGCCTCGGGCCGCCGCTCCCCGCCGCTGTCCGCGGTGCTGAAGCCCGAGACCGAAGCGGCCCCGGAGGGTCCCGCTCCTGAGCCGCCCGCTCAGCCCCGGGCGCGGGGACCCCCGAACAGCCCCAGGGGGTCAGAGAGGGGACTCTGTGTCTGTGGGGAAGGCAGCGGCCGTGTGTCCCTGCGGAGGCTGCAGTGTCACCGCCACTCGGGGGATGCGAGTCAAAGGCGGGCCGGTACCTGCTGCAGCCGGGAAACCGGTCAGTCAAACCAGCGAACCTTTGGTCAGA